>NC_081439.1:65055797-65755797 GCF_949786415.1 Peromyscus eremicus
ATCCTTTTCAAACTTGTCTAAAAATTCCAACTTAATATTGCAAAGAAAGCCAGATGAAAAATATAAGAAAACTACAGAACAATATTTCTTATGAAAACAGACTCGATAAGTTATTAGCAAACTGTGTTTGACATATTAAAGTAAAAAGAAGTGTTTTTGGGAAAAGGTTCTCTAAAATATATAAAGATATATGTGTATATATTATGTGTATATATGTATACATGCATATACATGTATATATTATGATACAAAAGGTGATTTATCAGATTGGGTTAAATGATGGGGCTGAGTAGTTCAACAATATCTATCTACATGGTAAAGATGTAAAAAACTCAGCAATTGCTCAGTCTGTAAGACTGAATATCTCAGTATGGGGTGTTGAAAGCCAGGAAGTACCCTAAAGTGTCAATGGTAGTGAGTTCACATTGGAAGGTCAAAGAAGCTGGAATGTTTTATCAGCCAATGATGTAGCAGCAGTGATAGAGGTGCTCATTCAGGAAGAAGCAAAGGAAAGCACGTGTACACTGTATTTGTCTTGTATTCCCGTATATCTGGGTATTCCATTGAAAAGTGATGCCTATTTTGCAGACAGACTCCCCTGTCCCCCACAGTTAATCTTCTCTAGAAACACAGAGACACAAATCTGGGTGTTACTCTAAATACCAATAAGCTGACAATCAAAATCAGCCATCACAGAGTAGATATCATGATCAGCTAAGATTTATTTTTGAAAAGCAAGAATGAGCCATAAGAAAGTTAATTAGTATACTATATTCTGCTGATAAAATGAAAACTATGATTCTTTCACTTGATATAGAAAAGGCTCATTTGACAAAGTCCAACAGCTTTATTGATTAAGAAAAAGGAATTCGAACCATCCATATTTGGAAAACTCACAGACACAAACATTCAGTAGTGTATAAATGTAAGTTACTGCTAAGATCAGTAAAGATGCCCATTTTGTCAGTTCTGTTCAATGTAGTATTAGGTGTCCTAGCTAGAGCAACTGGGCAAGAAAAATAAATTAAAGAAATAATAGTTTATATCTGTACATGCAAGAGACAGAATCTATTTACTTATTTAATGTGTGTATGTGCACAAGTACAAGTGTGTCTGTGTTAGTGTATGTGCACAAATGTATGCAAAGATGCCATATAAGGCCACAAAGGACATAAAATCCCTTGGAGTTGGAGTTATAGGCAAGCCAATATTGCACCAATGGGTACATCTTTCCAATATCGTTGAATACAAGTCACTATCTTTGTAAATTATTGGTAAGTTATCTACTACAGCAACCTCCATTGAACTTTCTTATATTTTCTCACAGTTTTACAAAATTTTATTTCTCAGAGATATTTTCTCATATAATGTAAGTCATACATTGAAATGGGAAGACAGATCACATTGCCTTTCTCTCTCTTTTTTTTTATAGAATTTTTATTTTTATTTATTTTTGGTGTTTTTTTTTATTTTTATTTTGCAATGCAATTCAGTTCTACATATCAGCCATGATTCCCTTGTTCTCCCCCCTCTGGCCCCCCTCACGTTCCCCCCAGCCCACCTCCCATTCCCACCTCCTCCAGGGCAAAGCCTCCCCCGAGGACTGAGATCAACCTGGTAGACTCAGTCCAGGTAGGTCCAGTCCCCACCTCCCAGGCCGAGCCAAGCGATCCTGCATAGGCCCCAGGTTTCAAACAGCCAACTCATGCAATGAGCACAGGACCCGGTCCCACTGCCTGGATGCCTCCCAAACAGATCAAGCCAATCAACTGTCTCACCCATTCAGAGGGCCTGATCCAGTTGGTGACCCCTCAGCCATTGGTTCATAGTTCATGTGTTTCCATTCGTTTGGCTATTTGTCCCTGTGCTTTATCCAACCTTGGTCTCCACAATTCTCGCTAATACAAACCCTCCTCATTCTCGCTAATTGGACTCCCAGAGATCCACCCGGGGCCTAGTCATGGATCTCTGCATCCAGATCCCTCAGTAGTTGGATGAGGTTTCTAGCACGACAATTAGGGTGTTTGGTCATCCCATCACCTGAGTAGGTCAGTTCGGGCTGTCTCTCGACCATTGCCAGCAGTCTGTTTTGAGAGTATCTTTGTGGATTTCTGTGGGCCTCTCTAGCACTTTGCTTCTTCCTATTCTCATGTGGTCTTCATTTACCATGGTCTCCTATTTCTTTTTTTTTTTTTTTTTTTTTTTTTGGTTTTTCGAGACAGGGTTTCTCTGTGTAGCTTTGCGCCTTTCCTGGAACTCACTTGGTAGCCCAGGCTGGCCTCGAACTCACAGAGATCCGCCTGGCTCTGCCTCCCGAGTGCTGGGATTAAAGGCGTGCGCCACCACCGCCCGGCGGTCTCCTATTTCTTGTTCTCCCTCTCTGTTGTTGATCCAGCTGGGATCTCCCGCTCCCCCAAGCTCTCTTTCCCTCGACCCTTGCCCTTCACTACCCCCACTCATGTCCAGGCTGTTCATGTAGATCTCATTCCATTTCTCTGTCATTGGGTGATCCCCGTGTTTTCTTGGGGTCCTGTTTTCCAGGTAGCCTCCCTGGTGATGTGAGTAGCAGTTCAGTCATCCTTGTTCCACATCTAGTATCCTGCTATGAGTGAGTACATACCATGTTTGTCTTTCTGAGTCTGGGTTACCTTACTCAGGATGATTTTCTCTAGATCCATCCATTTGCCTGCAAACTTCATGATGAGGTTGTGTTATTGTACAGGATTCTTTTGGCTATCCTGGGTTTTTTTGTCTTTCCATATGAAGTTGAGTATTATTCTTTCCAGGTCTGTGAAGAATTGTGTTGGTATTTTGATGAGGATTGCATTGAATCTGTAGATTGCTTTTGGTAAGATTGCCTTTTTTACTATGTTAGTCCTGCCTATCAATGAACATGGGAGATCTTTCCATTTTCTGACATCTTCAATTTCTTTTTTCAGGGACTTAAAGTTCTTGTCATATAGGTCCTTCACTTGCTTGGTTAGTGTTACCCCAAGGTATTTTATGTCATTTGTGGCTATAGTAAAGGGTGATGTATCTCTGATTTCCTTCTCCGTTTCTTTGTCTATTGTATATAGGAGGGCTACTGATTTTTTGAGTTGATCTTGTATCCTGCTATGTTGCTGAAGGTGTTTATAAGCTGTATCAGTTCCTTGGTGAATCTTTGGGGTCGCTCAAGTATACTATGATGTCATCTGCAAATAGGGAAAGCTTGACTTCTTCCTTTCCAATTTGTATCCCCTTAATCTCCTTATGTTGTCTTATTGCTCTGGCTAGAACTTCAAGTACTATATTGAATAAGTATGGGGAGAGCGGACAGCCTTGCCTCGTTCCTGATTTTAGTGGAATTGCTTTGAGTTTCTCTCCATTTAATTTGATGTTGGCTGTTGGCTTGTGTAAATTGCCTTTATTATGTTTAGGTATGTTCCCTGTATTCCTGATCGCTCCAAGACCTTTATCATGAAGGGGTGTTGGATTTTGTCAAATGCCTTTTCTGCATCTAGTGAGATGATCATGTTTTTTTTTTCTTTGAGTTTGTTTATATGGTGTATTACATTGACAGACTTTTGTATGTTGAACCACCCTTGCATCCCTGGAATGAAGCCTACTTATTCATGGAGGATAATTGTTTTGATGTGTTCTTGGAGTCTGTTTGCCAGTATTTTATTGAGTATTTTTGCATCAATGTTCATGAGGGAAATCGGTCTGTAGTTCTCTTTCTTTGTTGTATCCTTGTTTGGTTTAGGAATCAGGGTAATTGTAGCCTCATAGAAGGAATTTGGTAATGTTCCTTCTGTTTCTATTGTGTGGAACAATTTAGAGAGTGTTGGTATTAACTCTTCTTTGAAGATCTGGTAGAATTCTGCACTGAAACCATCTGGGCCTGGGCTTTTTTTGGTTGGGAGACTTTTAATGACTGTTTCTATTTCGTTAGGGGTTATTGGACTATTTAAATAGTTTATCTGGTCTTGATTTAACTTAGGTATGTGGTACCTATCCAGAAAGTTATCCATTTCTTTTAGGTTTTCCAGTTTTGTGGAATAGAGGTTTTTGAAGTATGACCTGATGATTCTCTGGATTTCCTCAATGTCTGTTGTTATGTCCCCCTTTTCATTTCTGATTTTGTTGATTTGGATACTCTCTCTCTGTCTTTTGGTTAGTTTGGATAAGGGCTTGTCTATCTTGTTGATTTTCTCAAAGAACCAACTCTTTGTTTCATTAATTTTTTGTATTGTTCTCTTTGTTTCTATTTTATTGATTTCAGCTCTCACTTTTATAATTTCCTGGCGTCTATTTTTCCTGGGAGACTTTGCTTCTTCTTGTTCTAGAGCTTTCAGGTGTGCTGTTAAGTCACTAGTGTGAGATTTCTCCAACTTCTTTATGTGGGCATTTAGTGCTATGAATTTCCCTCTTAGTACTGCTTTCATAGTGTCCCATAGGTTTGGATATGTGGTGTCTTCATTTTCGTTGATCTCTAGGAAGTCTTTAATTTCTTTCTTTATTTCTTCCTTAACCCATTGGTGATTCAGTTGGGTATTATTCAGTTTCCATGAGATTGTAGGTTTTCTGTAGTTTTTGTTGTTGAAATCCAACTTTAGACCATGGTGGTCTGATAGAACACAGGAGGTTATTCCAATTGTTTTGTATCTGTTTAGATTTGTTTTGTGGCCAAGTATATGGTCGATTTTAGAGAAGGTTCCATGGGGTGCTGAGAAGAAGGTATATTGTTTTTTGTTAGGATGGACTGTTCTATAGATATTGATTAAGTCCATTTGAGTCATGACATCAATTAAGTCCTTTATTTCTCTGTTAAGTTTCGGTTTGGGAGATCTGTCCAGTGGTGAAAGTGGGGTGTTGAGGTCTCCCACTATTAATGTGTGGGGTTTTATATGTGATTTAAGCTTTAGTAATGTTTCTTTTACATATGTGGGTGCCCTTGTGTTTGGGGCATAAATGTTCAGAATTGAGACTTCATCTTGGTGGATTTTTCCTGTGATGAGTATGGAATGCCCTTCTTGATCTCTTTTGATTGATTTTAGTTTGAAGTCTATTTTGCTGGATATCAGGATGGCTACCCCACTTGTTTCTTAAGACTGTTTGATTGGAAAGTCTTTTCCCAGCCTTTTATTTTTAGGTAGTGTCTCTCTTTGAATTTGAGATGTGTTCCTTGTATGCAGCAGAAAGATGGGTCCTGCTTTCGTATCCATTCTGTAAGCCTATTTTTTTTAGGTGAATTAAGTCCATTGATATTGAGGGATATTAATGACCAGTGATTGTTCATTCCTGTTATTTTTTGGTGGTGATGTGTGTGTACTTCTCTTCATTGGGGTTTACTGCTGTGGCTTTATCTATTGCCTGTGTTTTAGAGGGTGTATCTGACTTCCTTAGGTTGGAATTTTCTTTCTAGTGCTTTCTGTAGGGCTGGGTTTGTGGATAAGTATTGTTTAAATCTGGCTTTGTCATGGAATGTCTTGTTCACTCCATCTATGATGATTGAAAGTTTTGCTGGGTATATTAGTCTAGGCTGGCATCCATGGTCTCTTAGTGTCTGCATTACATCTGTCCAGGACCTTCTGGCTTTCAAAGTCTCCATTGAGAAATCGTGTGTTATTCTGATAGGTTTGCCTTTATAAGTCACTTGGCCTTTTTCCTTTGCTGCTCTTAATATTCTTTCTTTATTTTGTACGTTTAGTTGTTTAATTATTATGTGGCAAGGGGACTTTTTTGGGGGTCTAGTCTGTTTGGTGTTCTATAGGCTTCTTGTATCTTCATAGGCATTTCCTACTTTAAGTTGGGAAAGTTTTCTTCTATGATCTTGTTGAATATATTTTCTGTGCCCTTGAGTTGGTATTCTTCTCCTTCTTCTACCCCTATTATTTGTAGGTTTGGTCTTTTCATGGTGTCCCAAATTTCTTGGACATTTTGGTTCATGACTTTGTTGGCTTTAGTGTTTTCTTTGACTGATGAATCTATTTCTTCTACTGTATCTTCAACACCAGAGATCCTCTCTTCCATCTCTTGCATTCTGTTGATTATACTTGTATCTGAAGTTCCCGATCGTTTACTCAGATTTTCTATTTCCAGCATTCCCTCTGTTTGTGTCTTCTTCATTTTTTCTATTTCCCTTTTCAGGTCTTGGACTGTTTCCTTCATTTGTTTCATTGATTTTTCTTGATTTTCTTTCAGTACTTTATTGTTTTCTTCCAGGACTTTATTGATTTCTTCTAATTTATTTGCCCTTTCCTCTAGTTGTTTATAGCATTCTTCTCATTTTTTTGTCTTTTCCTCTACACAAGCCTCTAGCTTCTTCGTGATGTCATTCATAAGGCTGTTTTCTTCTGCTTCTTTCAATTTCTGATGTCCAGGTCTAGGTGTTGGAGGAGGGCTAGGTCCTGGTGATGCTGTATTGCTATTCATTTTGTTGTATGTGTTTCTGCCTTGACGTCTGCCCATCTCCTTGTGGTTCGTTCTTGGTCTTATCCGCACACACTTGGTTCAGACAGAGCTGACAGATTCAGAAAGTCTCTCTCTCTTGTCTAGATGGGAACTTTCTTGTCCAAATTGGAAGTCTGGGGCAGGATGGGAGCTCTTGTCCAGAAGGGAAGTCCGGGGCAGGATGGGAGTTCCTCTCTCTCTCTCTCTCTCTCTCTCTCTCTGTGTGTGTGTGTGTGTGCTCCAGAAGGGAAGTCTGGGGCAAGATGGGAGCTGGGGCCTGGCCTCTAAGTCTCAGGAAGTGGCTGCGATCTGGGCGGATGGGCGCGGGGGCAGGGCGTGGAGATTGCAGGGTCTGCCAGGGTTCTTGGAGAAGGGGATCCTTTCTGGTGGGGCTAGAAGGGAACCTGCCCGGTGGCCAGAACCTGGGGCCAAGTTGGGCAGGTCTTCCCTGGAGTGGCTGGTGCCCAGGGATGGGGTCCAGGCCCAGCTAGGGCACTCACTTGTGCTCCAGAAGGGAAGTCCGGGGTAAGATGGGAGCTGGGGGCTGGCCTCTAAGTCTCAGGAAGAGGCTGGGGGCTCCGGCGGATGGGCATGGGGGCAGGGTGTGGAGATTGCAGGGTCTGCTGGGGGTCTTGGAGAAGGGGATCCTTCCCGGTGGGGCTAGAAGGGAACCTGCCCGGTGGCCAGAACCTGGGGCCAAGTTGGGCAGGTCTTCCCCGGAGTGGCTGGTGCCCAGGGATTTTTTATTACTTCTTTTACTTTGTGATTATAATATAATTACACAATTTTCCTTTTCCCCTTCCACCATCCAAACCTACCTATATACTCTTCATTGCTCTCTTTCAAATCATGGAATTTTTTTTATTAATTGTTGTTACAAGCATACACACACATACACACATATATGTATATAGGTATTTATGTGTGTATATATATATATTTCTAAATACAGCATTATTCAGACTGAGAATGTTTGCAAAGATTTTCTTCCATTCTGTATGCTGTCTCTTCACTTTTAGGACAGAAGTTTTTATTGTTGCTGTCGTTTTCCTTTTAATGAGGAAAGAGTTTGTTCTATTTACAATTCCAGGTGTTCTAGTTTGTTTAATTTCATGAAGTCCCACTTGATCATTGGTTCTGTTTCCTGGGCAACTGGAATCCTTTTCAGAAAGTTCTTACCCAAGCCTGTATTACGAAGTGTACTCTATACTCTTTCTTTTGGAAGTTTCAGACTGTTGTTCATAAATTTTAGAACTTTGATCCATTTAAAATTTATTTGTATGCAGGGTAAGAGAGGAGGATCAAATTTCAACCTTTTATGCACAGACATCCAGGTTTCCCAACACCATTTGTTAAAGATGTTATATTTTCTCCAATGTGTATTTCTGTCATCTTTGTGAAAAGATTGGGTGGCTGTAAGTGTGTAGACTTATATTTGGGTCCTTGATTCTATTCCACTCATCAATTTGTCATTTTGAGACAGTACAATGCCGTTTATATTACTGTGGTTCTGTAGTATAACTTTAAATTAGAAGAATTAATAACTCCAACAGTGGTTTTTTTTTTTTTGGTGGTGTTGTTTTTGTTGATCAGGATCATATTGGCTATCTGGATCTTTTGTGCTTCATATGAATTTTAAAATTCTTTTTTTTTTTTTTTTTGGTTTTTTGAGACAGGGTTTCTCTGTGTAGCTTTGCGCCTTTCCTGGAACTCACTTGGTAGCCCAAGCTGGCCTCGAACTCACAGAGATCCGCCTGGCTCTGCCTCCCAAGTGCTGGGATTAAAGGCGTGCGCCACCACCGCCCGGCTGAATTTTAAAATTCTTGTTTGCTTTATTTTGTTATTTTAATTCATGTGAAGGACTGCATTGACATTCTTTTCAGGGTTGTTATTTGTCTTATTTCCCACCAGACTTGATGGTAAGACCCTATTACTGAATGTAGCACATTGTTTGGACATAGAATATAAAGAAATCAAGTTGGTATTAACCGGGAAGCTTTCTCCATGTGGGCTAGATTTCACAGGCTTGAAAGTTTCTACTCGGGCTGCCGGAAGAATTAAAAAAAGCATCAGCAGTCTTATAGAGCTGAGAACCCTATGAATGACAAAAATGACAAACAGCAAGATATGCTCATGGGTGCAATCATGGCACAGGTGTTATGAGATTAACCAACCACTGTCTGCTCATATTTAGGGACCACTTCATAAGAGGAAACTTAAGCCTGGTACTGTGACCTGGCCAAGATCCTGATTGGGGAGATCATAGGACCCAGGGGTAAATCTACTATTATCATCCTGCTAAATGGACATGGTATCAAACTAAGCTCTAATTCATATCTCTTTACTCATAGATTAGTACAGCTCTCAGACCTCATCAGAAAAATTTCTTTGTACAGTAGACTGTGGTAAATACAGAGACTTACAACTGATTTTAGTGGAAACTAAGTGTCAGTGGAGTGCTTAGTCACAAAGTGAACATCTCTATCCCTCCCAAGGCTTAGGTTCCATCACATAAGAGCAAGAGGAGAGATTGTAAGTGCCAAAAGTTAAGGATGGTTTGGAGTACAATGGTGTCTTCTGGATATGACAAGCCACCTGTTCTCACGAACTTATAGCAGTTATTGTTGCCTGCATAAGAAATTTATAAGATAAAACCAGGCAATATTCCAGCATGAAAGTGGGGAGAGAGGCTCTTAAGACCCCATCCAAGCAGAGGAGTTGCTGACTGCTGATGACTTCTAGTGAAAGGACAGTCAGTTTTCTTCAAGTGTGTGGTCCTTGGTAGATCAACAACAATCCAGTGTATAAGCATGTAGGAATTGTAAAACTGACTTGGCATGTTATTTAAAAGATAAGAGGAGACAACAACGTTGGGGGGGTGGATATATGAGTAGTTATGTAGAGGAGTGGGGGGTCATTATTATCAAATAAATTCTATGAAATTCTTAAAGAATTAATAAAAACATTATATTTATAAAACTTCTCTTGTTGAGTAAGAAGGTAGAAAAATATTCTTTTGTTGACAAGCCCTACCACTATTGATAGTAGAATGTATCTCTAATCATTATACCATAAGTAAGGACAGAAAAGTATCAGACCATAATTTAGGAATAAAGCTGTTAGAATCAAATTTGTAAAAGAAATTTGCAGAAATTGGGATATATTTTTATAGGGCATACACATTCAATTGCAAGAGGAATATGACCTGAGGTTCTAATATACCTGATGGTAACCATAGTTAACATTACTGGTGGTTGCCATTAGCTTCCTTGGGTTGTAGTTTTCCTTCTAGTACTTTATGTAGGGCTGGATTTATGCATATGTAGTGTTTAAGTCTGGTTTAGGCATGAAATACCTTGTTTTCTCTGTCTATAGTGGATTGGAAACTTTGTTGGGCATAGAAGTCTGGGCTGGCATGTGTGGTTTCTTCGTATCTGCAGAACATCTGTCCAGGACCTCCTAACATTCAGAGTTTCCATTGAGAAGTCAGGTGTAATTCTGATAGTTCTGCCTTTATATGTTACTTGACCTTTTTCCTTTGCTGCTCTTAATATTCTTTCTTTATTCTGTATGTTTAGTGTTTTGACTATTATGTGACTAAGGGACTCTTTTTTGTGGTCCAGTCTATTTAGTGTTCTGTATGCTTCTTGTATCTGCATAGGCATGTCTTTCTTTAGGTTGGGAAAGTTTTCCTCTATAATTTTGATGAGTATATTTTTAGTGCCTTTGAGCTGGAATTCTTCTCCTTCTATTCCTATTATTCTTAGGTTTGGTCTTTTTTATGGTGTCCCAGATTTCCTGGATGATTTGTGATAGAAATTGGCTGGGTCGGGCGGTGGTGGCGCATGCCTTTAATCCCAGCACTCGGGAGGCAGAGCCAGGCGGATCTCTGTGAGTTCGAGGCCAGCTTGGGCTACCAAGTGAGTTCCAGGAAAGGCGCAAAGCTACACAGAGAAACCCTGTCTCGAAAAATCAAAAAAAAAAAAAAAAAGAAAAGAAAAGAAAGAAATTGGCTGGATTTGTCATTTTCTTTGACTGATGAGTCTGTTTCTTCTATTGTATCCTCATCACCTGAGATTCTCTCTTCCATTTCTTGTATTCTCTTGGTTATGCTTGCCTCTATGGTTTCTGTTCGTTTACTCAGATTTTCCTTTTCCTGAATTCCCTCAGTTTGTGTTTTCTTTAATGCTTCTATTTAAATTTTCAGGTCATGAACTGCTTCCTTCACCCGTCTGATTGTTTTTTCTTGGGTTTCTTGACTTTCTTTAAGAGATTTCTTGATTTCCTCCAATTTTTTGTTTGTCTTTTCCTCCATTTCTTTAAGGAAATTTTTTCATTTCCTCATTTAGGGCTTCTATCATCTTCATAAAATTGTTTTTAAGGTCATTTTCTTCTGGATCATCTGCTTTGGGATGCTCAGGTCTTGCTGCTGTAGGATCACTAGGTTCTGATGTTGCCATATTTCTGAGAACAGCCCTCTCAATGCCTTAAGTGTAACGGTCTCTGCCAGGGATTTGGATGCTGGGATGAATGGGAATGTAGCCTACTCTCTGTTTCAAGGTGGCGGAGTTTCTCAACCATTTTTAGTCGATGAGGTCACAGGAGATATTCGTCTGAGTGATGAGTTGGATTTTGAAGTAACTAACTACTATAACATAGAAATCACAGCCACAGATGGCGGTGGCTTTTCAGGGAAATGCACTGTGTCTGTACAGGTGTTGGATGTGAATGACAACGCCCCAGAGCTGACTATCAGAAAGCTCACAATTCCTATTCTAGAAAACTCCCCAGAGACTGTAGTTGCTGTTTTCAGTGTTTCTGATTCAGATTCCGGGGACAATGGAAGGATGGTGTGTGCTATTCTGAATGATCTCCCGTTTCTCTTAAAACCCACTTTCACGAACTATTACACTTTAATGACAGAGGGGCCACTAGACAGAGAGAGCAGAGCTAAGTACAACATCACCATCACAGTCACTGACATGGGCACACCCAGGCTCACAACACAGCAAACCATAACAGTTCAGGTGTCCGATGTCAACGACAACGCCCCCTTCTTCACACAAACCTCCTACACCCTGTTTGTCCAAGAGAACAACAGCTCCGCCCTGCACATAGGCACCATCAGCGCCACAGACTCAGACTCAGGCTCCAATGCCCACATCACCTACTCTCTGCTGCCCACCCACAACCCGCAGCTGGCCCTCTCCTCACTCATCTCCATCAACGCCGAAAATGGGCAGCTGTTCGCGCTCAGGGCGCTAGACTATGAGGACCTGCAAACCTTAGAGTTCCACGTGGGCGCCACAGACCAAGGATCGCCTGCTCTCAGCAGCCAGGCACTGGTAAGAGTGCTGGTGCTGGATGCCAACGACAATACGCCCTTCTTGCTCTACCCGCTGCAGAACTCCTCTGCACCCTGCACAGAGCTGCTGCCCAGGGCGGCAGAGCCAGGCTACCTGGTCACCAAGGTGGTGGCAGTGGACCACGACGCTGGACAGAATGCCTGGCTGTCATTCCATATTTCTCTTTAGGTTGTTTAATGTGTTCTTACACTGCCGTCTACCCATTTCTTCCTTTAATCCAAACAGGTGTGGCTCCAGCTCACTCTTCTTCCAGGTCCAGGTGGGGCCTCTGGCTCCTGTGGTATAGCATGAATCTTAAATAGTCTTATTAATGAAAACAAACCCAGAGCCAGGTATTGGGGTGAACACTGAAATATCAGAGAAGCAGAACAAGCCACAGCCACCTCACCTTGCCAATTCCTCAGCTGATCCTGTTTCCTCAGACTGGATGCCTCTCAGCTGAACTGTGCTGCTCAAAAGCCTAAAAGCTTAACCAGCTCTAGTTCCTCGTCCTCACGCCTTAAATACCTCTCTGCTTCCTGCCATCACTTCCTGGGATTAAAGGCTCTTATTGCCACACCTAGCTGTTTCCAGTGTGGCTTTGAACTCACAGAGATCCAGAGGGATCTCTGCCTCTGGAATGGTAGGATTAAAGGCATGTGGGCCACCATTTTCTGGCCTCTGTATCTAGTGGCTGTTCTGTTCTCTGACCCCAGATAAGTTTATTAGGGTGCACAATATTTTGGGGAACACAATATAACCACACTGTGGTGGTTCTTCTTCCCAGTTGGATCAGGAGAGGGCTTATTGCTCTGGTGGTCACTGTTCCCAATCAGTGCAGGGTGGGTGTATGGATCCTGTGGTCACTGTTCACATTACTATCTTTTTCACTTGAAACTATATGAGAAATTTTGTGTCTTTATCCCTATACATACAAGTGGTTACTATTGTTCTTGTTCTTACATCCATTTAACTGTCATAATGGGTACACAACTGATATGTATGTCAATTCATCACATAATACACCTGAAACTCATACAATATATACTAATTTCAAAAGTGACAATTTTGGAGTTAGAGAGATGGTTCAACTGTAAAGAGCACTTGCTACATTTTCAGAAAACCAGAGTTTGGGTCTCAGTGCCCATATTTGGAAATTCACAACTGTTATTCCAATTTCAGGCAATCTGGCACACTCTTCTGGCCTGTATGGGCATCCATACACATATGTGTGCACACATACACACACATACACTAATAATTTCTTTTAATTCACAGTTTAAACAGTCATTCAAACTATAGTTAGGTAATTATAGAAAATCTGAGGATAATGTTTGAATGATTGCTAATATCCAAACAACAGAGTCAATATTAGGCTGCCTTGAAATCTCCTCTGCCCAAGAAATTAGTCTAAAATCTTTCAATTTATCCTCATGGAGATTCTTAGGACAAGGGCAAAAAGCAGCCACAAAATATCACAAGAATCATCTCTAGCCCAATTGCTAATAGTATTCCCCTCTGAAACCTCTCTGATCCAGGCCTCCATAGTCCACATGGATCTCAGTACTACTGTCTTCTAAGCTCCTACTAGGATGGTCCATTAAGCCTCACTTATAGGGCTCAACCACTTTTCTACACCAAAGTCCCAAATTCTTCCATATTCTTCAAAAAATAAAAATGAAAACAAACAAAAAACAGCATTGTCAGGCCTGTTACAGCAATAGCCCACCAACTTCTGTCATAGTTACTTTTCTATTGCTGTGGTAAGACATCATGACTGAGACAATATAAAAAGAAAATATTTATTGGAGTCTTGATTACAGTTTTAGGGAGTTAGAGTCCATGAACACTATGGTGGAAAGCTTGACAGTAATTAGGAAGGTATGACACTGGAGAATAGCTGAGATCTTATATTTTGATCCAAAGTGCAAGGCAGAGAGAACTAACTAAGAATGGCACTGGCTTTTCAATCCTCAAAGATTGCTCCCAGTAACATACCTCCTCCAACATGGGCACACCTCCTACTCCTTTCCAAACAATTTATTTGAGAACCAAGTATTGAAACATATGATAATATGGGGGTCATTTTGTTTCAAATCACTACACTTGACTTCCTTTAAATATTCATACTTTGAAATAGATTGTCTTTTAAAATAATGTGCCATTTTTCTGTTTAATACTTTTCAATTTAGGGAATTTATAAAATAAAGAACATCAAGACTCATAAAATTGGTGCACTCTGTGTAGACCAATTAAGTATATGTGTATACATGTCTATTTTCTTTACAAATAAGTAAATTTGAATTACACAAAACTAACTTAATATTTTACTTATTATAAAGTGAGGTTTTTTTTCAATGTGGTTTTAAGACTATACATTAGTTAATTTTCCAGTCTACCACAATTAAAACAATCTTTAGTTGCTGGAGATGCTAACTGCATTTAATTTTTTGATATTTTAATTCCACAATAAATATCTTTGTATTTCCCATTGAAACATTTTCCAATTTAAAACAAATTAGATGTGAATATCTGGGTCAAATATTATGCACATTTTAAGCCTTTGAATACATATTAGTAAATTTCTGTTTAAAAGATTTTACTGGTTTAGAGTAGCACAATCAGGGGCTTTTTTATCTTATCTTTTTTGACTCTTAGCATTATTATTGTTATAAACTGCTGAACCTTCAAGGAAAAAATGGCATCTCATTTTAACTTGCATTTCTGAGGTTACTATAATAATTATTTTCTTCATTTGTGAATTGCTTATTCATGACTTTAGTTCACTTCAAAAAAATAAAGTACTTTTTAATCTAATTGGCTAATAAGATGTATTACAAAATCGCCGGGTGGTGGTGGCGCACGCCTTTAATCCCAGCACTCGGGAGGCAGAGCCAGGCGGATCTCTGTGAGTTCGAGGCCAGCCTGGGCTACCAAGTGAGCTCCAGGAAAGGCGCAAAGCTACACAGAGAAACCCTGTCTCGAAAAACCAAAAAAAAAAAAAGATGTATTACAAAATCATAAATTAATTGTTTTTTTTTTAAAGACAGCATCTCATAGAGTCCATATGGGCCAACAACTCAATATATAATCTTATTGCCTCCAACTTCAAGTGCTGAGATTACAGGTGTACACCACCATATTCAGCTAAAAGACAATTCTTTATCTAGAATATACGCTGCAAGTCATTTCCAGTCCACTAATGATTTTTGGTTATATTGTCAAATCTACTGTTTCCCAGATTTTTTTAGTTTAAACAGTTAAAAATATCTTTATTCCTATAGAACAAATAATTATTCTCATTTTCCTTTGATATTTTATAGTTTCAATTTTTAAATTTAGCTCTCACATATATTTTTTTAAAATTTGTGCATAACCTAGAAATTAAAATATTTTTAAATAGTTACGATAATACTATTTTTCAAATAATTCATTCATACTTTCTTAATATTTAGTTTAAACAACATCTCAAAAAAATCTATGACTGGCAGTCCCCACCAGCAGGCAAGCAGATGAGAGACCAGCCTCCAGATTGAACCATCACACACTGGACTCTGTCCCTCCAAGACCCACTCCATCGCCTAATCCCACACACCTGAACATCCTCACCATGGCCAGCCCTCCACTGAAACCCCAGAAGACTACATAGGCACAGGCACAAACCACACGAGTTGGAAGAACAAGCACAGGCACAAACCACAGCAGTTGTAAGAACAGATCTGTAAATGCCAGTGTCACAATACATTCAACAATTGAAAGAGTAAGATGACACCACCAGAACCCAGTGATTCTACAACAACAAGACCTGAACATGCCAATGCAACTGAAATGCAAGAAAATGATCTTAAAAATAATTTTATGAAGATGATAGAGGACCTTAAAGAGGAAATTTAAAAGTCCCTTATAGAAATCAAGGAAAAGACAAAAAAAACTTGGAAAAAATTAATAAATCCCTTAAAGAAAGCTAAGAAAGCCAAGAAAAAAACAATCAAACAGGTGAAGGGCACAGTTCAAGACTTGAAAATTGAAATAGAAACAATAAAGAAAACACAAACTGAGGGAATTCTGGAAATAGAAAATCTGCAGAAGCGAACAGGAACTGCAGACACAAGCATCAACTGATTACAAGAGATGGAAGAGAGAATCTCAGATACTGAAGATTAGATAGAAGAAATAGATTCATCAGCTTAAAAAAATGCTAAATCCAATAAATTCCTAACACAAAACATCCAGGAAATCTGGGACACCATGAAAAGACCAAACCTAAGAATGATAGTGGAAGAAGAAGAAGAAGAAGAAGAAGAGGAGGAGGAGGAGGAGGAGGAGGAGGAGGGAGGAGGAGAAGGAGAAGAAGAGGAAGGAGGAGAAGAAGAGGAGGAGGAGGAAGAGGAGGAGGAGGAGGAGGAGGAGGAGGAGGAGGAAGAAGAAGAAGAAGAAGAAGAAGAAGAAGAAGAAGAAGAAGAAGAAGAAGAAGAATCTCAGCTTAAAGGTACAGAAAACATATTCAAAAAAAAGCATAGAAGATAACTTTCCAAACCTAAATTAGGACATGCCTATAAAGGTACAAGAAGCTTAAAGATTGCCAAATAGGCTGAACTACAAAAAAGTTCCCTCACCACATAATAACAAAATATTAAACATACAGAATAAAGAAAGAATATTAAGAGCTGCAAAGGAAAAAGGCCAAGTAATATATAAAGGCAGTCCTATTAGAATTACCCCTGACTTCTCAATGGAGATTCTAAAAGCCAGAAGGTCCTGGACTGATGTTTTACAGACACTAAGGGACCTTGGATGCCAGCCAAGACTACTATATCCAGCAAAACTTTCAGTCACCATAGATGGAGAAAACCAGATATTTTATGACAAACTAGATTTAAACAATACCTATTCATAAATCCAGCCCTACAGAAAGCACTAGAAGGAAAACTCCAACCCAAGGAAATTAGATGCACCCACAAAAACACAGGCAATAAATAATCTCACACCTGTAGCTGGAGATTTCTCCAGTCCCACCAGGGCCCACAGCCACTCAGAGCCAAGTAAACACACAGAGTTTTATATTACTTATAAACTGTATGGCTGTGGCAAGTTTCTTGCTATCTAGTTCTTATATCTTAAATTAACCCATTTCTATTAATCTATAAGTTGCCATGTGGCTTGCGGCTTACTGGTACTTTCACATCATACTTCCTCTGTCTCTGGCTGGTGACTGCTGACTCAGCCTTCCACTTCCCAGCATTCTCTTCTCTGCTTATCCCGTTTATACTATACTTCCTGCCTGACTACTGACCAATCAGTATTTTATTTATCAATCAATCAGAGCAACACATTCACAGCATACAGAAAGACATCCCCAGCACACACCAAAAAAAACCCCAGAGAAACACATACACTATCACCACTACCACCACCAAGACCAAAAATAACAGGAATTAACAATCATTTATCATTAAGATCTCTTAATATCAATAGACTCATTTGCCAATAAAGACACAGGCTAACTGGATGGATATGAAAACAAGATACATCCTTCTGTTGCATAAAAGAAATAGCACAACTCCAAAGACAGACATTACCTCAGAGAAAAGAGCTTCCAATCAAATGAACCTAAGCAGCAAGCTGGTGTAGCTATCCTAATATCTAACAAAATAGACTTCAAACTAAAATTAATCAAAAGAGATGGAGAGCTGGGCAGTGGTGGCACACGCCTTTAATCCCAGCACTCGGGAGGCAGATCCAGGCAGATCTCTGTGAGTTCGAGGCCAGCCTGGGCTACCAAGTGAGTTCCAGGAAAGGCGCAAAGCTACACAGAGAAACCCTGTCTTGAAAAACCAAAAAAAAAAAAAAAAAAAAAAGAGATGGAGAAGAACATTTCATATTCATCAAAGGAAAAATCAAGCAAGATGAAGTCTCAATTCTGAACATCTATGTCCCAAATACAAGGGTATCCACATTTGTAAAACAAACAAACAAAATTACTAAAGCTTAAATCACACATCAAACCCCACACACTAGTAGTGGGAGATTTCAATACCCCATTCTCACCACTGGATAGATCTGCCAGACTAAAACTGAACAGAAAAATAAGGGACCTAATAGAAGTTATGACTCAAGTGGACTTAATAGATATCTACAGAACATTCCACCCTAACACAAAAGAATATACATTCTTCTCAGCACCTCATGAAACCTTCTCTAAAATTGACCACATACTTGGTCATAAAGCAAATGTCAACAGATACAAAAAAAATTGTAATAACCCCCTGTATCTTATCAGACCACCATGGGTTAAAGTTAGAGTTCAACAATACAAACTACAGAAAGCCTACAAACTAATGGAAATTTAACAATTCTCAACTGACTCACCACTGGGTCAAGGAAGAAATAAGAAAGAAATTAAAAACTTCCTAGAATTCAATGAAAATGAATGTACAACATAGCCAAACTTATGGTACATTATGAGAGCAGTACTAAGAGGAAAGTTCATAGCACTAAATGCCAACATAAAGAATTTGGAGAAATCTCACACTAGCAACTTAACAGCACACCTAAAATCTCTAGAAAAAAAAAGAAGCAAACTCACCAAGGAGGAGTAGATGGCAAGAAATAAACTATGGGCTGAAATCAATAAAATAGAAACAAAGAGAACAATGCAAAGAAATCAGTGAAACAAAGAGTTGGTTTTTTGAGAAAATCAACAAGATAGACAAACCCTTATCCAAACTAACTAAAAGGCAGAAAGAATATCTAAATTAACAAAATCAGAAATGAAAAGTCAGACATAACAACAGACACTAAGGAAATTCAGAGAATCATGGTCATATTTTAAAAATCTGTTTTCCCAAAAATTGGAAAACTATAAAAGAAATGGATAATTTTATTGATAGGTACCACAGACGAAAATGAAATCAAGACCAAATAAGCAATTTAAATAGACCTATAACCCCTAAGGAAATAAAGCAGCCATTAAAAATTTCCCAACCAAGCTGGGTAGTGTTGGCACAAGCTTTTAATCCCAGCTCTTGGGAGGCAGAGACAAGTGGATCTCTGTGAGTTCAAGTCCAGCCTGGTCTACAAAGTGAGTTCCAGGACAGCCAGAGCTATAACACAGAGAAACCCTGTCTTGAAAAATAAAACAAAAAAAAAAATCTCCCCCCCCCCAAACAAAAGCCCAGGGCCAAATGGTTTTAGAGCAGAATTATATTGTTCCACACAGTTGAAACAGAAGAAACATTGCCACATTCTTTTTATGAGGCCACAGTTATCCTAATACACAAACCACATAGAGATGCAACAAAGAAAGAGAAGTACAGACCAATCCCCCTCATGAACATTGATGCAGAAATATTCATAAAATACTGGTGAACCGAATTTAAGAACACATCAAAAAATCATCCACCATGATCAAGTAGGCTTCATCCCATAGATACAGGGATGGTACAACATATGAAAATCTGTCAATGTAATTCACCATATAAATAAACTGAGAGAGAAAAGCACATGATCATCTATCTCATTAGATTCTGAAAAAGCCTTTGACAAAATTCAAGACCCCTTCATGATAAAGGTTCTGGAGAGATCAGGGATACAAGGAACATACCTAAACATAATAAAAGCAATATAAAGCAAGCCAACAGCCAACATAAAATTAAATGGAGAGAAACTCAAAGCAATTCCACTAAAATCAAGAACAGGACAAGGCTGTCCACTCTCTCCATATGTATTCAATATAGCATTTGAAGTTCTAGTTAGAGCAATAAGACAACAAAAGATCAAGTGGATAAAAATTGGAAAGAAAGAATTCAAACTTTTACTATTTGCAGATGATATGATAGTATATACAAATGATCTCCAAAATTCTACCAGGGAACTCCTCCAGCTGATAAACACTTTCAGTAATGTGGCTGGATACAAGATCAGCCGGGTGGTGGTGGCGCACGCCTTTAATCCCAACACTCGGGAGGCAGAGGCCGGCGGATCTCTGTGAGTTTGAGGCCAGCCTGGGCTACCAAGTGAGTTCCAGGAAAGGCGCAAAGCTACACAGAGAAACCCTGTCTCGAAAAACCAAAAAAAAAAAAAGATTAACTAAAAAAATCAATAGACCTCCTATATACAAATGATTAATGGGCTGAGAAAGCAATCAGAGAAACATCACCCTTCACAATAGCCACAAATAATATAAAATATCTTGGGGTAACTCTAACCAAGCAAGTGAAAGACCTGTTTAACAAGAACTTTAAGTCTTCATAGAAAGAAACTGAAGAAGACATCAGAAAATGCAAAGATCTCCCTTGTTCATGAATCTGAAGGATTAACATACTAAAAATGGCAATCTTACCAAAGCAATCTACAGATTCCATGTAATCTACATCAAAATTCCAACACAATTCTTCACAGACCTTGAAAGAACAATAACCAACATCATATGGAAAAATAAAAAAATAAAGATAGCTAAAATAAGTCTGTACAATAAAAGAACTTCCAGAGGCATCATCATCCCTGGTTTCAAGCTCTACTACAGAGCTATAGTAATAAAAACAGCATGGTACTGGCATAAAAACACACAGGTGAATCAATGGAATTAAATCAAACACCATGACATAAATCCACACATCTATGAACACCTTATTTTTGACAAAGAAGCCAAAACTGTATAATGTAAAAAAAAAATGATGCTAGCATAACTGGATGTTTGCATGTAGAAGAATGCAAATAGATCCATATCTGTCACCCTACACAAAATTCAAGTCCAAGTGGATCAAATACTTCAACATAAATCTAGTTATACTGAACCTAATAGTGGGAAATAACCTTGAATACATTGGCACAGGAGAAAACTTTCTGAATATAAAACCAGTAGCACAGACACTGAGACTGACAATTAATAAATAGGACCTCCAGAAACTGAAAAGCTTCTGTAAGTCAAAAGACATGGTCAATAAGACAAAATGGCAGTCTACAGAATGTGAAAAGATCTTCACCAACCTCATATCTGACAGAGGGCTATATATAAAGAACTAAAAATATATAAAGAACTCAAGAAACTAGACATCAAAATACCAAACAATCTAATTAAAAAATGTGCTACAGATCGAAACAGAGAATTCTCCACAGAAGAATCTCAAATGGCCAAAAAACATTTAAGGAATTGCTCAACTTCCTTAGTAATCAGGGAAATGCAAATCAAAATGACTCTGAGATGCCATCTTACACCTGTCAACATGGCTAAGATCAAAAACACTGAAGACACCTTATGCTGGAGAGGATGTGGAACAAGGGGAACACTCCTCCACAGTTGGTGGGAGTGCAAACCTGTATAGTCACTTTGGAAATCAGTATGGTGACTTCTCAGAAAATTGGGAATCAATCTACCTCAATACTCAGCTATACCACTCTTGGGCATATACCCAAAGGATGCTCAATCATACCACAAGGACACTTGCTCAACTATGTTCATAGCAGCATTGTTTGCAATAGCCAGAATCTGGAAACAACCTAGATGTCCCTCAACCAAAGAATGAATAAAGAAAATGTGGTATATACACACAATGGGATATTACTTAGCAGTAAAAAAAAAAAAACAGTGACATCATGAAACTTGCAGGAAAGTGGTTGGAACTAGAAAAAAAATCATCCTGAGTGAGGTAACCCAGACTCAGAAAGACAAACACGTTATGTATACTCTCATAAGTGGATATTAGGTGTAAAGCAAAGGATAACCAGACTACAACCCACAGCTCCAGGGAGGCTAGGTAACAAGGAGGACCCTAAGAGGAATGCATAGATTTCTTTGGGAAGGAGAAATAGATGAGATCTCCTTGGTAAAGTGGGGATGGATGCAGTGGTCGGGGTGGAGGGGAGGTGATGTGAGAATGGAAAATGAAGGATCAGGTTGGTCGAATTGGGGCAGGATGGAGGGGTGAGTAATGAAAGAGATATCTTGATAGAGGGGACCATTTTGGGGTTAGAGAGAAAGCTGGTATGCCAGGGAAACTCCCAGGAATCCACAAGGATGACCCCACCTAACACTTCTGGCAATAGTAAAGAGGATGCCTGAACTGACCTCCTGTAATCAGACTGGTGACTACCCTAATTGTCATCAGAGAGCATTCATCCAGTAACTGATGGAAGCAGATGCAGAAATCCAAAGCTAAGTACTGGGCCAAGTTTCAGGAGTCCTGTTGAAGAGAGGAAACAAGGATTATATGAGCAAGGGGGGTCAAGATTATGATGGGGAAACCCGCAGCAACAGCTGACCCTAGATCATGGGAGCTCAAGGACTCTAGACAGACAGCGGCATGGGACCGACCTAAGGCCTCTGCATGTGGGTGACAGTTGCGTAGTTTGGTCTGTTTGTGGGGCCCCTAGCAATGGGAGCAGGATCTGTCCCTGCCTCATGAGCTGGCTTTTTGAAACCTATTCCCCATGTTGGGATGCCTCATCCATCCTTGATGCAGGGGGAGAAGCTTGGTCCTGCCTCAACTTGATATGTCATGCTTTGTTGACTCCCATGGAGGCCTGTCCATTTCTGAACAGAGGAGGAGTGGATGGGTTAGGGGATAAATGGGAGGTTAGGGGAGGGAACGGGAAGAGAGGAGGGAGGGAAATCCGTGGTCGGTATGTAAAATGAATGAAATAATTTAATAAAAGACAAACAATCTATGACTGAAATTCTAAGAATTTCATTTTCTTTTTATGGATTCCTTTTGGTCTTGCTTTTGCTACGTGAGTAGATATTTCATTTATACTTTACACAGGAAAAACAGGAGTGTTAGATATGTTGGGTGATTTACTTTAGGCCAACCAGCTTATAAGTATTATACCCCAGGCTTTGGAACTCAAGTTATCTGATTACTATCCAAATGTCCTTTGACACTACCAAAAAGGTTCAGGCATTTCAAATAAGTATTGGAACTAGAGAAAATTTCAGGTCATTTAAAAGTTTATAATTGTAGATATGACCTCTGTATTTTAATTTGGTAATTTAAATCACTAAAACGCACTTGTTTATGTGTTCTAAAATCAGTAAACGTTCATCTAGAAACAAAACATAATATACTATCAGTGACTGCTG
Source organism: Peromyscus eremicus (assembly GCF_949786415.1). Taxonomy (NCBI): domain Eukaryota; kingdom Metazoa; phylum Chordata; class Mammalia; order Rodentia; family Cricetidae; genus Peromyscus; species Peromyscus eremicus. Next base: position 65,078,655 of record NC_081439.1, read on the forward strand.
AGAAAGGGAGAATTAGTCTTCCTCAGAGATGAACCTGTAATAAGCTTTCTAACACTAAGTGGTCCACCTTGAAATTAAATATATCCAAGCAAATCTAAACAGACAGCAGGATTTATTTAGTTAGTCTTAAGTTTGTAAGTTTAGTCATAATTTTATTTAGTTAGAATTTATATGTAACAGTAACAATTAAAAAAGTAGTCATGGATTTGAGAGGGAGTAAGGGGGGATACATGGAGTGGGTTTCAGGGTAGAAGGAAAGGGGGGAATGATGTAATTCTGTTTTAATTAAAATTTTAAAAAGAAAAAATAAATTTCATTTTTCTTTTACTTTAAAAGATTTTTTGACTCCACTGTTATTAAACACTGAAATTTTTATTACATATATAATGAAACAATACTGGTAAGATTACATTATTGCATATGCACCTATTTAAATGCCCTTTGGTGTTGAGATAGTTATACTAAAAATACATGTTATTCAGAGCAGTATTGTGCAACTCAATGACACAAAATTGCTCTTAGTCATTCTGTCATTATGAGTTAACATATATAATACAGAATTCAAAAGAAATGAATTTTCCAACAGATATTTTCATTTTAGGGAATAACACTTTTTTTTTGACTGTGATATCTGGAATTGAGGTCTGAGTATCACGGAGTTGTGATGATTTTCCTGGGCTGACTCATAATATGACTGCTCTCATCATGGAACTTATTGCCGTGGTCACTGCAGAGCAAAGATCTACAGAAGAAAATTCAATTTCCAATTCCTCCTTGCTCTCACAGCAGCATGACACTTTTTCTTATGTTCTCACATACATACAAAGGCAACAAATCCAGACTTAACTTCTTATATAAAAAACAGTGATATTTTTTCTCAGTTACTAACACCTCTCTTACTCAAGCCCTTCCCTACTCCCTTGGAAGTCAAAGAAACATATCATTACACATACCACCAGCAACATAATTTTGTAGCTATTTTATTTAATGTAAGCTCTCTCCAGGGGTTTGCATTTCAGTCCTGTAAACATCTGGAAATTTAACTCAGAGGATTGATAAATAGTTTCAAAAATTAACTTTTAAGCAGTTTGTTGTTAAGCATTTAATTTTATGGTTCAAATGAAATAAACTAAAAGGTAGTGCAATTAACAGGATTCTAGCAGGATTGTCCATGAAACATTTGCATACACACTTTTGTTATATAAAATATGCTTTTCAACTTTCAATCTAATATCTGATTCCTTATTTCAAATGTGACTTACTTTAAAGCCATTCAATTGCTTTCTTTTAAGTAAGAAATTGCTGTAGCCCCCTGGTCCAGACATTAATGATCATTTGCTGAAGGTAGTAACTGTTGTTTTTTATGATGTATAAATGTATTCTTATTATTTCTTCTACTCAAAATAAAGCACAAGTAATGAAACCTAGAGTGTTCTCATAATATTATATTTTTCTTTTTAAATAATTGATGTTTAGATGAAAAATATGAAACAGTAGATGTCATAGATATGATATATTTATTTTGGCAACATGCAGATGATAATGTTATTAAATAAAATAATTTATGCTTTCCTTCACTCTCAAAAATTATTTCTTAAGAATGTATCTGGGGGTCTGGAGAAAAGCACAGCAGTTAAGAGTACTTGCTCTTGCAGAGGATTGAAGTTTGATTGCCAGCACATGGTGTTTCACAACCATCTGTAACTCTAGTTCCAGTGAATCTCATGCCCTCTTCTGACCTCCATGGATACTAAACACCTACATGGTACACATATATACACACAGGCAAAAAACACACATAAAATAAAATGAAAACATGTAATAAAAAAGAATGTATTTAGGGATAGCAAGATGGCTCAGTCGGTAAAGACATTTGCCACTAAGCCTGGCAACCTCAATCCCCAGTATTCACATTGGTTGAGGGAGATGACCAACTCCCCTCAATTTGTCCTCTGTTACCCACATGTGTCACCCTATGCACCCCAACAAATGAATAAGTGTAATAAAAAGAATGTGTATATTGAGGGAACAATTTTGTTCTTCTCTCACCCTGTGACTATTCCACCCACACACAGAGACAGAGACACAGAGAGAGACAGAGAGACAGAGACAGAGAGACAGAAATACATAGACAGATACACACACACACACACACACACACACACACACACACACACACTTCCACTTTCATCCTGAATGTTTATTGGCACTTCAAAATTAATACACAAAATGAAATTCATCTTTTCATATTTATCTTTTCTGTATCTACAAGTCTCTATCAAAGAAACTGACAACTTACAGGAACCTAGAATCACTAAATACTCTTTACTCAGTTTCCCATATTTAAATTGTTAGTTTTTATTTTGCCTTTGTAATATTTCTTATATATGTGTATTTCTTTAAATCTATACTAATGTTATCAATGTCTAGAGATTATTTCATGTGAAATATTACAATGCTTACAATGTTCCAGGCATTCATTTCTTTCTATCTCAATATAGTGACAACAGTGTCTGAAGAAAAAAAATCTATTTGAAAATGTGACTCCACTTACATTACTCTGAAAGTCAAGTTTCCTTACTACCTATGGCATAAAGCCCACACATTTTATTATTCAATACTTAAAAGTATTGAAAGTCAGACAATCTGTTCTTAGTCTGTCTTCTAGTTTCCATTGTTTACACTCTCCGTTTTGAACTCCCACACATCTTACACTCAAGCTATATCACACAGCACATCAAAATTAAATAACCTTGCACTCCAGAAGTGCTGTCTTGTATTTTGTTCCTGTCCTATTATGCCATCATAGCACTTTGTACTTTGATAATGTGTTTGGCATTTTAATATGTTCCTCTTGGTCATCAAGACAGTGAACTGTGTCACAGTCTATTTTCTGGCAGATTTAACTTGAGACTTTTGATATTTGAGACAGCTGTAAGGAACACACTAAAGATAAAGTCCTTCAGGTGTTTTATGCACTATATTATTTTTCTAAGTTACAGACAAGAGTTACATTGAAACAAAATATTAAATATATTCAATAAAAATCATGGATTTCATATAAGAAAGTCATATGAAGAGTGTTGTGCATTCTCAGCTATAGCAACTTGTCTACTTTATGCTAGTTTGCATATATGCAAATAAATGAACTATTTATTGTTTATCTGATCATATGCTCCTGTGTTCTTCACATAGAAAAGTGTTATATAACTTGTTTTTTAATTAATAATGATAATTTTTAGTTTTAAAGATAATTTATTAGTAGTTGTTTTCCAAAACTATGTCACATAAAATTTCTCACAGGCACATATTCACATTTTACTTTCAAGAAACATCTACTCAGAAAAGAAATGCACACATAAATAGGATTAATCCAAGTTGGAATGATGGTCGGATCATTTTTTGGGTTGCCCAGTCATCCATTCCCTTCCATTAAACAAGTTCATATGGAATGAAGGATTTTGGGCCCTTATCTGTGGCATCCTGCTATTGCTCTATAAAGTAACCATCCATTTATAATTTAAAGTTTCAGAATTCATATCCTATTTCTCGCAAATAATTAATAAATATTTTCAAAACAGTATCTTCTATTCAATTGCTCCTTTAAGTTTTAAACACGTATTTTTGTTAACTCTGTTAAGCTATTGTACATTCTGAGAATATTAGTTTGTTCTTTTTTTGTTCATTGATAACAGTGGCTATCAATATATAACATGGGGAAATGATGGACATTCATAGTCTCACAGGATGCAGTCATAGGTAACACACTACTAGTTTCTCCCAAATGTTGAAGTAGTGATAGTCTAAGCTTACCTAAACCTTGTACGCATGAATGCATATCCAGCCATACAGCAGAAGCAGTGATTTCTGAAAACATTTTATCTTTAAGCCTTCCCAAGCTTAATACCTCCTTTAAAATCATGCTGGTGAAACATGGTTCTAGTATCACAGTAATAAGAAACAGAAAAGTGATAAGATACCACGAATTTTAAATAAGAATATTTTAAAATAAAAGTTAAGGACTGAGAGAGTAGCTCAGTGGTTGAGTGCTTGCCTCTCATATGAAGGACCTAGGTACCATGCCTTAGCGCCAGTGGGAAGATAGAAAAGAACAAAAAAAAAATCAGCATTACTTTTAAAAATGAAACTTGCACTTACTTTAGTAAAAATATTTCTACTGTTGCCATATGGTATATATGATAATAAGCTTCATAGCTGTAAATAAGCTTTTAAATTTTGCAACAAATTTCATTTGTCATAATACAATGCAATAGTGAAGCACTTACATGTTGATTATTTTTATTATATGTGACACATAATGCTATTTCCCCTTTCACATTATGAATTAAAAATACTTGCCACAGGTTTCATGTGAAGAAGCATTTTGTGTCAAATATGAGAGAAAATATTTCAGTATAAATGTTTGAGGTATAAGTCAATTTCCCTTTTCAAACACAGAAGTGTAAACGAAAGAACAATGGTACAATGGAGGTCTAACAAATAATCTCTTCTGCATTTCTCTTTCTAGGTCTGAAAAATCGCCTTTTCATTTGAAGCCTTAACTTAATAGCCTTTCCTGACATTCTGCAGCTCACACTGATTTCTCCCTTTCCCGGACTCCTACTGCACTGAGAAGCAGCACCACACAATTTTGCACTTAATTGTTATAATAGTTTCATGAGTCAGTCTTCTCAACTAGATTGTAAGCTCTTTAACTGCACAAATCATGTCTTGCATGTCTTGCCTGGAACAAAATTGGATAATTGTTGATTAATAAATGCAGCCAGCAATTTTCTCCTTTTTGAATGTTTCTACTCCTCTCATCTGAGCCTGCTTGGGAAAGGTCAGGTCCAACAAAAAAATAATTTTTTTAAACTAGGCATTCAACGGTATCTTGTAATATTAGGACCTAGATAAACAAGATCTCCAGAAAATCAAGATACATTGCATATGTAGTCTGAATTTTATAAGATACATTAGTATATGTCTTCAGAAATTCTTTGTAAAAATGGGAACATTCTGTATGAAAAATTCAGCATCATGTGTTGGGCATATATGATGGATTGGGTATTAGTTAAGGAACACAAACGGATGCAAAAGTCTCCTGAACAATAAAGAAGACAATTTACTCACATCACTATGCTAGTTTCTTTACATAATATGGTTTGCTTTCACTCTCCCCATAAAAAGAATCATGCTTATTTTAGGGAATAAACTAAAGTTAGAGAGGTTAGGTTATTTGTTTAAAGGCATAGCATCCAAATAAATGGTTGAAGCAGTACTGAAACCCATGTTTGTCTATCTTCAAAACTTGATATTATCATTTTCAATGAGTCTAATTACACAAAGAAAACTGTATAATATATTGAGTCATATGATAAAATATGTATCACATCATTGCACATTGTATATGTGTTATGAAATGTCACAATATATGCTATTAATATATACAATGAAAATTGTTAATTAAAATAAAAAATATTAAAATAAGCTAAGCAGTGTGGTATATGCTTTTAATCCAACTATCCAGATGTAGAGACAAGTGGATCTCTACGAGTTCAAGGCCAGTCTGGTCTAGAGGGTTCCAGGCCAGCTACAAATATCCAGTGAGATCATATTTCAAAAACAATATTAAAATAAAATGATTACCCTGGTAAATATATGCAGAAAAAAACAAGAACATGTATCTCAAATATTATGAGAGCCAAGGAGAGGTGATACACAGGGAAAAGTGTGACTGAGCCTGCTTTTTAAGAACTGAGGTCACATTTTCTAGAACATTTCTAAGTTGTATATTAGAATATTACTTTTTTAAGTTTCTGTAATTGCAGTTACCATTTGTAAAGATTCATTTATTTTGTTTGGTGTGTATGAGTGTTTTGGCTGCATGTATGTATGTGCATCATATGCATGCCTAGTGGCCAAGGTGGTCAGAAGATGGCATTGGATTCTGCTATGGGATGGTCTTTCTGTACACTGTGAATATGTGTTGCTGCCGTTGGTTAATAAAGAAGCTGCTATGGCCTATGGCAAGGCAGAATAGAGTCAGGTGGAGAATCCAAGCAGAGAGACATGGGGAAGAAGGCAGAGAAAGGGGAGACGCTGAGCACTACCAGGGGAGCAAGATGTAATGGAACATAGGTAACACAATGAAGCCACGTGGCAAAGCATATATTAATAAAAATGGGTTGAATTAAGTTGTAAGAGCTAGTTAATGATAAGCCTGAGCCATAGGCCAAACAGTCTGTGATCAATATAAGCCTCTGTGTTTACTTGGTGCTGAGTGGCTGCGGGACACAGGAAAACTTCTGGCTACAGGATTTCCTGGAAGTAGAATTACTGATGGCTATAAGCCATCATGTGGGTGTTTGGAGTTGAACACAGGTCCTCTGCAAGAACAACAAGTATTCTTCACTGCTGAGCCATCCCTCCAGCCACCCTTACAGTTGCTATTTTATATTTTATGAGTAGTTTTGATTGTCTTCCTTGAAACTCAGATTACATGACTTCTAAAACTATATCTATTATTTCCCATCACAGAACTAATACAATTCCAGAAACATAAGGGAAATTTAGGACTATTTCTTGAATGACTGAGTTAATGGATAGTATGATATCTGAGTTGTATGCTAAATGATCAATAGAGTAATACAAGGTGAAAAATATGAGAAATAGTTCCTCAATAAGGAAAAGGTGAAAATTAAATTCTTTAATGAATAGATAAACTCAAGTATTTTTAAAGTCACAATTTGTACCCTAAGTAAGAGAGGTTCCAACAGTCAAAAATTTGCACCCAATATTAAGAAGGCACATTTTGTATGTAATATTTTGTCTTGCTCTGAATAAGACTTCAAAGCAAACCAGTGACAACTGTAGCTTTTCCAAGAATTGACAAGAATGTTTCATCACATATTTCCAGACCAGGGTGGAGTATTTATATCTAGCATAATAGTGACTGGAAACCATAACAAGGCATTTAAGAATGTATTTTAACATAACAACAGATCCATTTCTCATAAGATGACTCTAAAAATAAATATGGAGCACCAGCATAATGAAATAGCCAAGTGGTAATAAAGATAACCTGATTTTGAAGAACTGATTGCAATAAGATTACTATTGGGTCTGAAGCATGTTTTCATATATTTATATACAAACTAGTGATTATTTAAATAGGGAATTTTTATTTCATCTTCTTGGAGGACATGGTATCTAGTAGTGAGATTATGAGAAAATTATCTTAGAATTCAAATGAGCACTATTATTTGTTCTATGTAATCTTGGATAGTTAATTATAGCCAGAGGCCAGGAGTGATAGTTAATATCAATAAATCCAGCTTGGTATACAAAGGCAGGAGGATTGTCACAAGTTCAAGGCCTGTTTGGTCTATGTGGTGAGTTCTAGGCCAGCCAGGAGTACAAAGTAAGACCCTGATTCAAACAACAACAAAATTACATCTAGAAGTATGAGTATGATAATAAACCCTTGGATTCTTGATACTAACACTACAATTGATAAAGTATCTTCCAAAGTGAGTCTCATCATGCTTGCATCATTGAGTCATGAAATATGCAACATATTTATTGACACATTATATCTGTGACTCAGCTAGTTAGGATTAAACATGTGACTATAATTCTACCCAGCAATTTTTTGAAAGTCTGAATTGATTTCTTTTTTATTTGGTACTTTTACATAATAAATATATCCCTTTCAAAGCTTTGTGTTATAAAGCAGAGGTAATTAGAACACCTCCTATTTTAATTTGTTAGAAGTCCTTATGGAGACTGCCATTATTTTTGTTCTTTCAAAAGTTTATTAATCTCAGACTGAAAGACTCAGCAAAATAGATATATTCTTTATTCAATTATCTGAAAAAAACCAAACTCATTATTTACTGTGACATATGAGGCATGTAGAACAAGTTAATGGAATTAGAAACCTTCATGGAAGTAGGTATTGATGAGTTCTAAAATTATCCCATAGTTTCTTTATGCATCATGTCATTGAAGTAAATGTATTGAAGATGGTGAGAAATAGAACTGATTTAAATTCATGAGGAAAACCTGCCTCTTGATTGCTAATAAGCAAACACTACTAAGAAAAACAAGTGTATTGTTTTAAGAAAGCCATATTATTTTATGTGTGTGTAAAGACATATTTTTGTAAACTGTTTATAATGCCATATTATCTGGTTGAATACCATGAATACAAATGGGAATATCATAGAAAATTTAAGCAGCAAATTGAATATGTGCTGTCCAAACACTTTTCACAGATAAAGATATTTCTACCAGAATATTTGGGTTTAAGTTGTTTACTTGTTAATTTCTCATGAATTCTGTCACTATTGTCTCCATATCCATACTGTTAACATTGGCTACCGTTCAATAAGTATTTATTGTATAGTTATCATGCTAAATGTGTATAATGGAAAAGGGATTACACAAACATGAATTAAACATTATCTGGCCCCAGTTATCAAATAGGTTACAATATAATAGGAGAAATCATGCACACAATTAACTTATAAATGGAGTAATCATATTGTAAACAGGATTTTGTAAAATAATTTACCAGCTATTGGTAAACTATGAATTTTATGGTATGTTTTTTATGTTTATCATAATATTGAGGGGAAAGGGGGAGAAGACAAAAGATACTATTTGACAATTCTTGCTACTAAACTTTCACATCCTCAGCTAGGGTGGGTCTACATAGCAACCAGTTCTCATCATATAAAAGTTGAAAACAACTGAGAAGGCATATATCAAAAAGAGAAAACATATAAGAGATATTGAGACCATGATTGTAAAAAGCACATGGACGAATAGCCAAACTAGTGGAAATGCATGAACTGTGAACCAATGGCTGAGGAGCCCCCATGGAACTTGACCAGGCCCTCTGGATAAGTAGGACAGTTGATTAGCTTGAACTGTTTGGGAGGCCCCCAGGCAGTGGAGCCAGGACCTGTACTTGGTGCATGGGCTGGCTTTTTGGAGCCTCGGGCCTAAGCTGGGACACTTTGCTCAGCCTTAGTGTAGGGAGGAGGGGACTGGACCTGCCTGAGGCTACCAAGCTGGGCTGACTCCCCAGGGGAGACCTTGCCTTGGAGGAGGTGGGAATGAGGGGCGGATTGGGCGGGAGGACTGGGGGTGGGAGGAGGGAGGACGGGGGAATCCCTGGCTGATATGTGAAATTAAGTTAATTATAAAATAAAAATATTTAAAATTAAAAAATGAGAAAACATTATAATATTGAATACATAAATTTAACTATACACAAAGAATAAAAATATATAAATAGTTTTTAGAAAGATCAAAGCTTCTTCTAGTTTTAAAAAGTTGCTGGAGAAATCACATAGTAATTTTGAAATCTCAATTTGTATTTAAAACTTTGTCTAATAATGATATAAAATAAATCTTACTGGTCACCTGCATATTAATACAAATCTTACTTGTTTCAAAAAAGCCTTATGTGACTTCAAGTTTCAGTGATCACCTCCTCCAATGAGCTGCTATAAACTTCATTATGTGAATTATTCATTTACTGCCTGATGATAACGCCTATATAGTTGTCTTGTGTTTTTGAAAAAGATTTACTACAGTCTTCCCTACATGAATTGAATGCAATCTTCTGGATAACAACAAAGGCATCTTAAAATACTTTGTAAGAATTAACTCCTAGTGCATTGCCAATCAGATTCTGAGTAGATATTCAATAAACATTTATTCAAGGACGGAAACTTCTCTAATTCAGATTAAAGGACCATATCAAGAGCTTATTAACATATCTAAAATGTTTGGGGTTACACAATATTTTTTTTTCTACTCAAATACTCTTATTATGGACAAGATATAAAGTGGTTAGTTTTGGCTTCCTAAGTATAAAAATCAGTGTTTCTGGGAACTTTCATTAATGCCAAAATAACGTAATTTAGTAGTGCAATCCAATCCTGCAAATACAAGGGAGAGAGGGAGAGAAAGTAATGTCTTTGTAACACCAATGACAAAAGAGGGGCTTACATGCAATTAGTTAGTTATGCATCACCAGTGAAGCACAATGTGATAGATGTGGTTGCAGTTCTCATTACAAATAAGAACAAATGCAGGAGTACTCTTTTTGTAAAGTTGGCTACAGAATCATTTATAGAGGAATATGTTTTGAATTTTGGAATATCTATTTTTTTTTCTGATTTGATTCTAACAAGAGCCGTACCACAGTATGGTTTCTGAGTACTGTTTTTGATGTTTTGTGTATAAAATAGAGATAGAAAAAGGCTTGCAGCACAATAAACTTTAGGTTCTGCATAGCAGTTGTGGATGCTTCAAACAAGTCTTTTAAAATAAATGGGTCAAGTAGAGTGTACAGATTCAGAATTCTCTAAAAGCAGAATTATCAAAATGACTAAGATGTTATTTTCCCCTTTAAAGTTTTAACTTCTCCACAGAGTTGAATTGTGTTCTGATAGACATTGCTCATAAGTGAGGTAAACACTTGAAAATTTTTAAAGGATAAACACACACATTTCTTACTTATATTTGTTACCACAAGAAATATTTCTACTTAGGCACCATTTTTAAAACAGAGAAATTCTAGAAATAGTTTTGAAGTAATACAGTAAGTCAGAGTAAAATTGCTTTCATTTTGTACCTTTGATAAAAATGCTAATCAATTACTGAGGAAAATGGCAACAATTAAAGAATATTTTAGAATAATCAATACAATTACCTTTAGTCTAAGCCAGAACTATTAATTAGGTTTCCTGAATCTTGTGAATTTCAAAATGGACGTATCTCTTGGTTTCTCACTGTTTTTTTTTTTTTGCTAATGTAATAAAAAATAAGGAACAAGTCCATATTGATACTTAGAAAAATTTGAGTATATTACACCTAAATGTCTTGTTCAAAACCTCTTATTAATTGCATCGAAGCATGTGCATCCAAGTAAGAAAATAATTAATGAATTAAGTCCTGTAAAATTTTGAAATATATATTTACCTATATGTACATGTATATCTATGACTGTACTCAAGCACTTTTACAACATCTAAAAGTCTTCTAATGTAATTTAATGATTTATTTATAATTCCATGTGTCATGCCAAAAGTAACCAACCATAGTGAGAAAAATGAGGAAATATTACAATATTTGTGTGAAGAATAAGAAATAAAAAAAAATACAACTAGATTTTGAAGTCAAAGCATATGTATTTTATCACATACATAACTAGGCACAGAATTCATGTCTTTGCATTTTGTTAATCCAAAACAGTAATACAACTTCCAAATTACTTTGATATAAATTCTAATCCTGATTCATAGTGTCACTTTTCATTTCTTTGTACATATTCCATGATGCTTGAATATCATGGGAGTTTTAAAAGAATGTGATTTGTTGTGATCTGATTGGTATCATTCATCAGAACAGCTTATTCTTTACTTAATTCATCCCTAAAGTCTTGATAGCCAATTACTAAAGTATTATTTCTATATCTATTTCAGCAAAAGTTATGTAGCTAAGGTACCAGGAACAGTAGCTATGTTAAGACTGGAAAATAACCCAGATTCCTGGAGCAATATTTGCTGATTTCTAGGTACTCCATCCTAACAACTTCATCAGAGAAAGGGAGAAAATTTTAACACAAATATTACTGAATTTTATTTTTCTTTTGATTATAAATCTCACACAGGTCCCCATGCCCTTGTGGAGTTGATGTATGAGAAGAAACTTATTGGAATTTTAAGGTTATAGATTTACAAAATGTCCTGAGTAGTTTTATGTCAACTTGGCACAAGCTAAAGTCATCTGAGAGGAGAAAACCTCAATTAAGAAAACGTTTCAATAAGATCTGTCTGTAGGCAAGCCTGTAAGGTATTTTCTTTTTCTTTTCTTTTCTTTTTTTTTTTTTTTTTTTGGTTTTTCGAGACAGGGTTTCTCTGTGTAGCTTTGCGCCTTTCCTGGGACTCACTTGGTAGTCCAGGCTGGCCTCGAACTCACAGAGATCCGCCTGGCTCTGCCTCCCGAGTGCTGGGATTAAAGGCATGCGCCACCACCGCCCGGCTAAGGTATTTTCTTAATTAGTGATTGATGGAGGAAGGCCCAGCCCATTGGAAGTAATTCCACCCCTGGTATATTGGAACTAGGTTCTATAAGAAAGCAAGCTGAGCAAGCTTAAGTTCCTGTCCTGACTTCCTTTGATGATGAATTGTGTGATGTGTAAGTGTAAGCCAAATAAATCCTTTCTTCACCAAGTTGCTTTTAGTTATGGTATTTTATTACAGCAATAGTAACTCTAACTAGGATACGTAATAATCTGGTTATCTCCTCTAGGCTTCTGAGTGGATAAAAATAACCATGATGTTTTTATTGTTTCCTCAGTAGAAAAATATTAGTGACTTATCTTTCTGGTCTTTTAACTGTTATATGTGTAGAGGTTTTTATTTTGTTGATCACTGGAGATCATTGGAGAAAATAATGGTTAATTATATCCAAGAAAGCAAAATATCCATATTCATACATTTATTTTTCCTTGTCTTAAGCCGTAATTAGCTATTATCTATTTTGTGATAGGAACTTTTCTAGGTCCTAGAGATACAAACAACAACAGTGCCCCTAAAGATATTACACTAAAGTAAGAGAAGCAAGTTATCAAGCAAACAAATGAAGAAAATAAGGGTTGGAGGACTCTGTCTTAGAAAGGATGTAAAAGGAAGACCTGCTTGAGGAGGTTTCATTTAATTAAGAGTCTTATAGAAGATAGGTGTCATATTAAAACATACCCTATGTCCTAGTACACAATAACTGTCAACTTATCACAGCATATAATGGACTAAAATATTTCTGAAGGGACAGCTAGCAATGGAGAAAAAGATAAGCTAGAAATACTTTGTACTGTGCTGAGGAAGGAGCAGGATGGAAGGGTGGAATCAACGGCTCAGTTTGGCTGTGTTAAGTTTGGGTGCCAACTCAATATGAAGGGGAGATGCCAGTGTGTGGTGAATTTGGAGTTTGAGAACTAGAGGAGATAAATTAGACATCTCACTTCGTCGTTATCAATGTAGAAATTAAATTTATAGCCTTGGGGCTTTAAAAGATCATTTACAAAATGTATAGGTAGAAGACATTTATCACGTATTTCACTCTATCACTTCAGTTGTTACTGCTTTATTTTTCACTATATTTTCATTTTTCTGGTTTATGCATCTCCTACTTAAGAATTCAATTTTCTGACATCTTGATAAATCTATCTTTCTTAAATTTTCTCAAAAAACTCAGGCTATTATTATGAATTACCATTCATATAGACCCACCTCACAGAGCACTAGGTTTTCACTTATGGGCTCATTCAAATGCTTTCTATTAACTGTCAATGTTCCCCAAACTTTCACCCACATCTTTTGCATTTAGAGTCAGCTCCATATGCCCTACAATAGGATTTCTGATTAACGTAGCAATAAAGATTCTTTGGCAGTAGATATCCAATAAGTAACTATTTACTGTATGGAAGCATGAGTATATGAAATGAAAGGTTAAGTGAACAGGCAGCCATATGGTCCATTAAGTCTCTTGATGGCTGGATTCATCTTGTAACAATAATATTATTTTAATTATAGGCTTGATAATTTCTAGGAACTCTATAACATATAAAATCACCCCCAATGAATCATCACTTATGAATGCATTCTGATTTTGTTCATATAATATGGAATAAACGTTAATGTGGGCAATAAAATCTCATTGTGTGAAGTGGAAGCAAGTTACCATCTATACTGCTGTCAAATTTTCCATATACTAGCTACAGAGTACAAAACTGACACATATCAATGCTTTTTTTCTTCCCCAATGACACTTCGTAACAGACAACTCAGAAGTGGCCAATTTGAGTCCATTAGCTGAGGCATATAATGTCAAAGATAAAAGATTCTTCAAGTACAAAAAAGTTTTATTAATAGAGGTTTTCTGGTTGTAATATTACATTTTGCACCTACGTGTAAATAGAACATAGGTATGCAAAAACCATGGGGCTCTATTCCCACTGCACTTCTGTCTTATTAAATAGAGTGGTAATTGATTAAATTAGTTGATCCATTAGGTAAAATTAGGCTAAGAGCATTATATATTCATCTGTGAACAAAATTTTGGAAGGAGTCATAATTGAAATCTACACTTATAGGTATTCTGCAGAAAGTAGAATTCATAAATAGACAAACACACCACAATGAACTGAAAATAATCTTCAGATATAATTTTCATTAAATTGTAAAATGTTAGAGCTGGGAGAGATTATGGAAATTGCCTTCTGAGTCAAAATGAGTCTCTAAGGTAATTTTATTTTTTACATCGAAGAACAGAGTATATATGACTTTGGATTTTCACACTCTGGACTCTTTATGGTATACTATATTGCTTCAGTACAGAAAAAGAAATTACTATTTGAGATGAAGTTAGAGAATGCTATTTTTGTAAATGCTAAGAAATTTAATTTCTTAGCTGTAGACAACAAATACACATATGATCAATCCTTATTAACCAGCATTGCTCAACAGATGGTATTTGCTTCATATAGTAGGTGGTATACCCTATTTACTAAATTATGTGCAAACTGCTAATGGATTGCAATTTGAATGATCAGTTACACATTGAAAAATGGCATGGGTGCTTTTTTAAATGAGACATGGCATGTGGGTATAAATTTAATGCCTTCCTTATGGTTTTCTTTTTAGAGAATTTCAGTTATTTTTTTGTTGCTTTAATTTTATCAATGTATCAATATACACTTATGGATTTTAAGATAGCCAATGTGTATTTGTTCACTGTTGTTACTTTTCTTGATGATATTGAAATTCTCTCAATGTGACCAGTAGGGAGCCTCTGTAATATGACTCAGAATTTTTTGAACTTGAAGTAGAATTCTCTTGTTTATTTTATTGTTGTAAAAAACACTAATTTCTATTATATGAGTTATTTAGAATAGTTAAACACTGAAGCAGAAAATGGATTGGTGTTCACCAGCAGCTTGAGCAAGGGAGTTATTATTCAGGGCATATTAATCTATATAAAATTAATAAATTATTGATATCCATTTTTATTATGCCTATAGTTAACAACATTGTATTTTACCAGCAAGAATCTGTTCAAATGAGGGATTTCATTTTAGAGGTTGATATTCCTTTATGTTTGTTAACCAGTACACAAAGGAGAGAGAAAGAACAATAGGATGAGAGACAAATGAACATGAACTACAAAATGATAGTACAGTTGCCTGTAGCTACACCCTAATTACATTAAGGCAAATGCAAGAGACAACTATTCAACAATTCCTGGGGAGTCACATGGAAGCATCACAGTGACATATGCTAAACACCATTTTTAGACTGGTGACCTTGATTTTTAAGAACCCCACCCTGAGTTGTGTTTACTTTTCTATTGCTATTTTGCTCTCTGGCATTATCTACTCACCAAATAATCTACATTGAGATCTTTTTTCATTGCAAACAATATTTTGTTTTGTTTTTTATTTTTCTTCTCTCATATATTACATCCTGACCTCAGTTTCCCTTCCCTCTTCTCCTCCCAGCCCCTCCCTTCACCTCCCCTCTCACCCAGGCAAACAATATTTATATAATCTCTCTCTGTCTCTGTCTCTCTCTGTCTCTGTCTGTCTCTGTCTCTCTGTCTCTCTCTGTCTGTCTCTGTCTCTGTCTCTGTCTCTGTCTCTGTCTCTCTCTCTCTCTCTCTCTCTCATTCATAGGATTTGGACCCAGGACCCTGTGCAACTTTCCTTTCACTGAGCTAAGTCATCAGTACAATTTTAACAATTTCCTGATGCGTGTTCAGCCTAGCCTTTAACTTGTAATTGTTCTGTCTCATCCTGCTATGTGACTGGATTTCAAGTATACACTACCATGCATAGCTAAAATAAAAATTGTATATATATATATATATATATATATATATATATATATATATACTTTTAGCAGTATGTGCTAGTTGTACATATTAATCATATAATAGATTTGATCATATGAATTCTGTCTGTAACCCTTTCTTACCTTCTCCTTTGCCATTTCATATCTCTAATAGTCCATTTACTTTCAAGTCATTTCCTTGCTTAAAGTTCATAAATGACCAAATATATGATACATATCTTTGTTGATTTGCTTTATTCTGTTATTCTTATTATGAATTCCAGTCTCACCCATTTTTCCCATAAATGAGAAAATTATATTTTTATTGGCTAAATAAAATCTTATCTGTAATCTAATAACTACCATCAAGGTACTTACTTTCCTTAAGACATCTTTTAGTCACCTTATCATGCACAGTTGAAGGTACTTTTGTGACTACCTTAATCTTTCTCTGTCTCTCCTGCCACACAGAATGACCAAGCTCTGTAATTTCTTCTTTCAGAACTCAGTGTTGAATTTCTTGTATCCTTTCTTCTTAATATTTTGCTATCAGACTTAATTTCCCCTGCTTTCCTCATGTAATACTGCCATATACATACTTGACTTCTGAGAAATTACTATTGAATATTTTTTCATTCTTAATTAAAAACCTAGATTGATTGTCCTCCCTGTTTTCAAAAGAAGTTTGAAACCTTCCAAAGTGTATCCCTCCTATTTCTCCCCAAGATATTTCTACACTGGTTGTTTCTTTTCTCACTGAATCTATAAGGTCAACTCCTAATACTCTTTTCCCACTCTCACATTTTTTTTTTTACTATTATAACCCTCCAAGTTTTCCATTTTTGATATTCAACTTAGCTCCAACTCCTCTTTAAAATCTTTTCCAATTATTAAATCTCATAGGAGGCTTCAACAATTCTGAATTCTTGGAAGCACAATCGCATATGATTTTGTAGACTATATCTATAAGCATCTGCATAACCACATTTGGTGTGTGAAAGACAGAGATCATGCACAATTTCTCATACCTTATGTGTATCAATTCATTTATCAGAAATTTGAAGTTAATTATACAAATTTCAGAATTGTTTTCAGAAAATATCCTAGCAGAATTTTTAATGTAATATGTGCTTAAAAACTCTAGTAAATTCTGTGGTATTACTTTACAGGACCTAGCATAGTGTTTTGAATATAGTAGTACAAAAAACATCAAAAGCCAATGCCACATCATTGCCAGTTTTGTAGCTGTGGACATTCAAAGATGTAATATTTTGCCCATTGGCTAAAAGGAGAGAAAAGAGTTAGGGATAAAAGAATATACTTCTAAGACACTGCAATGTTCAGTTGAAAGTGTTAAGAAAACAGAAGAGGAGAGCTTGTCTTATGAAACTATAAAGATTCTTTTTGTTGAATTCATGTTTAAGTTGAGTGCTGAATATTAAAGATGATACAAGAATTCTTTTCAATGCCATCATCCAAATAATAACTATTTATAACAGCAGTGTAGGAAATAGCCCAAGATATTCTTACATCTGCAAAAGACAAAGGGCCATGGGAAAGAAGTAAGAAGTTAGGTCAAAATAAATTATCAGAAACTCTGAGTGTGGTATTGTATTCCCCAAAATATTGTGCATGCTAATAAACTTATCTGGGGTCAGAGACAGAACAACCACTATACTAAACGTAGAAGTTAGGCAGTGGTAGCACACACCTTTAATCCTAGCATTCCAGAGGCAGAAATCCATCTGTTCAAGGATACAGCCAAGCATGGTGACTCACACCTTTAATCCCAGAAAGCCAGCCTTTAATCCCAGGGAGTGATGGCAAAAACAGAAAGATATATAAGGCGTGGAGACCAGAAACTAGAAGCATTTGGCTGGTTAAGCTTTTAGGTTTCGAGCACAGTTCAGCTGAGAGCCATTGGGATGAGGACACAGAAGCTTCCAGTCTGAGGAAACAAGGTCAGCTGAGAAGTTGGCCAGGTGAGGTTAGCTGTGGCTTGTTCTGTCTCTCTGACCATCCAGCATTTCACCCCAATAACTGGCCTCAGGTTTGATTTTATTAATAAGAACTTTTAAGATTCATGCTACATCTGAGTGAAAGGGGAGGGACGGAACAGGAAGAAAGGAGAAAAGAGAAAGGGAGAGGAGGAAAGAGGAGGGGAGAGGAGGGGAAGGAAGAGGAGGATAGAGGAGGGGAGAGGAGGGTAAGGAAGAGGAGGATAGAGGAGGGGAGAGGAAGGGAGGGGAAAGGAGGGGAGGAGAGAGGAGAGGAGGGGAAAGGACTGATTTTCTATTGATCTTTAAAGAAATATAATCCAGTCTTTTCCACTTAGTTTGTGAGAAAGAGGAGAGACTGAAACTGGCAAGGTCTTACTTGACATTAAATGTAGTCATTTCTAGGCAATTTCATATGTGCTTTGGGCTTGAGGATAATTGCAAATATCTCAAAAGGACATAATTATGCCTCTTCAGGTCATTTCATGTAATAATTAGCATAACACTCCATAGATGTTAAAGGGAATTGTTAATTATCTTCATCTTCTTCATTTAAATGCATGACAGACTTCTTTACAATTCTCAAAGTGATTTCCATACATTCAGATTCAATGAACACCTAATTCAATTATAATCAATTTTTATATCATGTATGCTTTTACATACATCTTCGGTCTTCCTGACAACACTTGAAAGTAAGGAGAATATGATAATTATTCATATTCAGAAGGTTCAGAGAAACTATGACTTTCCAGAACTACATTGGCAGTTAGTGATAGAGTGGGTACTGAAAGGCTTGATTTATATATGCATACTAGTCCCTAATTTCCACTTTATAATACTAACATCAGCTAGGTTCTTAACAAAGCCCTCTTTTTAAAAATTAGTGACACTTCAGATTTTAATCTGTCAAAAAATTAATTCATTTCACAACTAGATACTACTGACTTTTACCACCATTGATATCATCATTCACCCATTCTTCTAGACTGACAACTTTAAAATTATTTTTGTTCTTTTACTCTTCCTGTGTGCCATAGACTATCTAAAAATTGATGAGTTTTCATCTAAATATATCAAAAGAATCTATGGCTTTTTTATTTAATCAATCAGGGGCTAAAACATAGGTTCTATATATTCCCTACTAGCTCTAATACTATCAAATATATGGAAAAGTTAATATTCTTTCTGGTGTTGTAATTCCATTATTCAGTTGTGGGTCAGGACATAAATTTCTTTCATTACTTTGAAAGGCATGATAGGGAAATGTAGGGAATGATAGGTTTTGCTTTATGTACCTTTGTATACTACTTTAAATTTATTTTTACAAAATGAATTGTTGCAATTTTAAAACTTAGAAATTAATTATTAAAAACTAACCCCTGTATCTCCTCAAGAAGTATTTATCAAGAACCTAAAAAGCCCTTTGACATTGAAGACAGATATATTCTTTGTTTAAATTGACGTTACAACAGTGGAAAGTTCTCTGAAGAAGTGCTTTGAAGAGGCACTCCTGCCATGCTCCAGCAGTGATTTTTATCATGTAATTTGCACATTTCTTGTTTTAGGACAATCAAGATACTTGAAACACAGGAATTCACAGGTGCCATCATAAACTTTCTAAATTAAAATAACTGGGACTGCTGTCCACAACTCTCACGTTTTAACAAATATCAGTGATGATTCTTCTGTACATTAGAGTTTCAGAAATCCTCTGTAGTAGAATAGTCTTAAAGTTGCTTCTTGTAGCTTGCCTTCATTTTATTTTGTTTCTGCAGTGAATATGCAGTAATTAAGAAAAAATAAGTGATTTAAGACAATTCAACCAGATGGATGAGTAAAAATCCATGTTTCCTGAACTCAATGTAATAACATGGGTATGGGTGAATTATAGAATGCTTCTTGAGAGAATTAGCCAACAACTGTATGAGGCCAGTAAAATGGATCAATGGGCAAAAACAGGGTTCAGTGGATAGAAGGAAAGAATTGATTCCCACAAGTTGTACTCTGACCTCCACTCCCACATTATGACACACAATTCTGCACACATACATACACACACACACGGAATGTATTGAAAAACACTTTCCCTTTTTATAAAGTCTTTGAAATTTCCATCTAATTTATTTCATCATATTCACCCCCTACCCACTCCTCCAAGAGCCACATCCATTCTCCATACGCATCCAACTTTGTGTCCTCTTTTTTAAACCATCAAGTCCAATTTGGGCTGCACATATATTCTTGGAAGTGTGGCCGTCCAATAACATGTGGTCAACATATAGATATATAGAGAGGTAAAATGGAGTTACCTAATAATGGAATGACAATGCCCTTTCTAGTTACCATAGGCTAATAAGTAACCTTTAAAATCTAGGTTTCCGAGGATATTATTCTTGTGATTTAGCTGAAAAAAATATTTTAAAAATGGTAAAGCATACTGTTTTGTAGCTCTATACATATGGATCATTGGTTTTTTAATATATATTTATTTATATTATGTTTATTTATTTATTTATTTATTTATTTATTTATTTATTTAAATGTATTACATAAACTTTAACAATTTTTTTTTTTTTGGTTTTTTGAGACAGGGTTTCTCTGTGTAGCTTTTTGCTTTCCTGGATCTTGCTCTGTAGACCAGGCTGGCCTCGAACTCACAAAGATCCACCTGGCTCTGCCTCCCGAGTGCTGGGATTAAAGGCGTGCGCCACCACCGTCCAGCAGCTTTAACAATCTTAAGTGTACAGTTCATTCACACTAAATACATTCAGACTGTTGTATAACAGTCAACACTATCCATCTCCAAAAATGTTTTTACCTTATAAAACTGACATTCTGAAGTCATTAAACAATAGTTTATTATTTCTCCTTCTCCTAACCCCAGTTAACAGCATTCTTCTTTCTCTTTCTATGAACTTGTCCTCTCTTATTCTTCATAAACCTGGAGCCATACAGCTCTTATGTGTGTTTTTTTATTGACTGGCTTGTTTCACTTAAGATAATGTCTTCAAGCACACACATGTTGTAGCATATGTTGTAATTTTCTTTTTTATGGATAAACAATATGCCATTGTAAAAAGTTTGCTTCTCTAGTCAACTATTAATAGGTAATTGTCACTATGAACATGGGTGTACAAGTATGTGCTGAAGTCTTTACTTTCAGTTCTCTTTTATAAAATGTATTTGTTAAAAAGATTTTCTTTTAAAAAATATGTGTATGTGCTTGTCTGTGTGTTTATATGTAAGAATGCAAGTATCCTTAGAAGCCAGAAAAGGGCACCAGCTCACCTTAAAGTAGAGTCACAGGCCATTGTATATCATATTACATGGGTTCTAGGAACTGAAATCATATTCTCTCCAAGAACAGAATATGAACTTTCACATTGAGCCATCACTCCATCTCCCCTTACTTCCAATTCTTTGAACATATATCCAAATATGGAATTACTGATTCATATTATAACTGCATTTTATTTTTTTGAGAAACTGGTGTATCTTGCTCAATGTAGCAGCTACAGTATTTTCCATCCTTCCTAACAGTGTGCATGGTCTGGTTTCTCCATATAGTTGTACACACTTTTTTAGTGAAATATTTTATAAATTATTTGAGAATTTTATACAAGGAACACAGATTATTTTAAGAAAAATATAGAAGTAAATGAAAAATAAGATCAAAGATTAATGAAGTAAATCTTGGCAGGGATGAGAGTTATGTTTTGTCAGAGTATAATGAGGTTCATAGGAACAAGGAGGCATATCTCTAAAAGGGATCATTTATCAAACTGAGGGATTTTAATATATATTAGAAGTCATTCGATAGGTAAAGTTATGCAAGTAAAGCTTTCTGAAGTTATTTTGTGTGGTATTATGAAAGGTAGAGAATGAAAGCAGAAAAAAAAACAGAATAAAGGATGTTAGCTAAAACTCCAGTAGAGTAATTCAAAAGGGTTTTATTAGAGCTATAGTGATGCTTGTGGAAATTGGATAATAGTTTAGGAATATTTAGTGACAGTTTCTTTCAATTGAGACTTTTTATTAAGCTCTATTCTCTATCATTTCCTATCCCTTCCTTAGTAGACATGAGGTTTTGGTTTTTGACTAGAGGACAGCAATGAAGTGCTTGGCTTTTTTCTGATATTTGATGATGTGACTGACCATGCTTAAAGATTGATCTTTCGGTGATACTGTCTATATATTGAAAATTTTTTAGTAATAGATTTTTGTTCTCTTAAATGCCTGTTTCCCCAAAAGATCATTAACTGCCTTTAATTTTGAGTTATTAATCCCTAAGAACAGAGCTCCTATGTAGTACTATTCTATAGTTTGGGGATATAGTAATATGGAGAGAGAAAATTCTTAATTGGGATGCAGGTTATTATTTAGTGTCAAAGTTGAGAATGACCATGGTGATTATCTGGCTGCTTTATTTTACTATTAATTTATTTGTAAGTACTTAGAAGTCCAGAGAAGATAAGTACTTATATCCACTTTTTCTTATATATATTCAGAAGTCCAGTTACCAATTTTTGTTATCATAATCTTTGTACTTGAAAAAAAATACCTGTTTTTGTACTTTCATAGGTATAGTCAACAATAGAATTGCTAATATAAAGTTCTTCAGATTGGAATCTTATACACACAATTTAAAATCTCTGGCTCCATATTCTCAGTTTTAAGCTGACAGACATTTTCACCACTCTTCCAATAAATGACAGTCTCAATGCTACACGGAAGCTTCCAAACAACCTGTACAAATTTACCCAGAGAACAAAAATGAAAATGGTTTTAGTATATTTCATTTATTGCCAACAATAGTGCCCCTTATGTGCTAAAAGTAGAAGCAGTTAAAAATGTAGTCATAAAAAATGCTCTTCCACCAGGAGAAAATTATACACTCTGTTAGGAAGAAGGTTGTAGTAGCACATTTTAAAAGAAAAGAAAATACTTCCAAACCAAATCTAAGAATACATCAAAAACATCATCCACCATGATTAAGTAAGATTTATCCCAGAGATGCAGTAATGATTTAACATACAGAAATTGATAAATGTAATCTACCATATAACCAAACTGAAAGACAAAAACTACATGATCATCTTATTAGATGCAAAAAAGGCTTTTGACAAAATTCAACACTACTTCATGATAAAAGTCCTAGAGAGATTAAGAATACATGAGATATACCTCAACATAATAATGTATTCTATAGCAATCCCATAGCCAACATCAACTTAAATGGAAAGAAACTCAAAACAATTCTACTAAAATCAGGAATAAGACAAGGTTTTCCACTCTCTCCATACCTATTGAATATAGTACTTGAAGTCTTAGCTAGAGAAATAAGATAACTGAAGGAAACCAGGGGCATATTATTTGGAAAGAAAAAAGTCAAAGTACCTTTATTTGCAGATAATATAATAGTATACCTGGGTGACCCTCAAAATTCTACTGAAAGACTCCTATACCTGATAAATACTTTCAGCAAAACATCTGGATACATAATTAACTCACACAAATTAGTAACCCTCCTGTGTACAAATGACAGACTGAGAAAGAAATAAGGGAAACAACACCTTTCACAAATAGCTTCAAATAATACAAATTATTTTAGAGTAACTCTCACTGAGCAAGTGAACGATTTGTGTGATAAAAACCTAAAGTCTTTGAAGAAAGAAATTGAAGAAGATATCAGAAGGTGATAAGATCTCCCATGATCATGTATTAGTAGAATTAAGATAGTAAAAATGGCCATCCTACCAAAAGGCAATATACAGATTCAATTCAGTCCCTATCAAAATTCCAACACAATTTTTAACAAATCTTGAAAGGACAATTTCAGTCATTTATGGTGTAGTTGAAAGTTTTCCTGTGTCCTGCCTGGTCCCACAGCCACTCAGACCCAAATAAACACACAGAGGCTTATATTAATTATAAACTGTATGGCCATTAGTTCGGGCTTATTACTGACTAGCTCTTACACTTAAATTAACCCATAATTCTTATTTATGTATAACCATGTGGCTTGGTACCTTTTCTCAGTTCTGCCTTGTCATCTTGCTTCCTCTCTGTCTGACTGGAGACTCCTGACTCAGACCTTCTTCTACCCAGAATTCTCCTTGTCTGTTTGCTCCACCTACACATCTTGCCTGGCTACTGGCCAATCAGTGCTTTTTAAAACCAGTGTACAAGGGCATTACCCCACAGCATTTCCCCTTTTCTGTCTAATCAAAAAGGAAGGTTTTAACTTTAACACAGTAAAATTAAATATAATAGAACAGTTATCAAGAAAGAATTACAGTTACAATATCTAGTCTATTTGTATTTGGCAGAGTTAAGAAAATATTCCATTATCTATCCTATATTTGTAAGTGTAAAGTGTCATATCTAATCTATCTTTTATCATAATTAAGGAAAACTATATTTATAACTATCTAGTCTTTAACTACATCAAAGAGCCCAGAAGGATACAATATTACCTAAGTAAACAGGAAATACGTTGTAAGCAACTTCCAGAAATCTAGAATGACAGAGAGAGCTAGCTAGCTGGACAATTACCTAACGTTCCTCTGTAATGTTGGGGCATCCTTCTTCAGCCTATAGGCCTAAAGTCTCTCAGTCACTTCTCTCTGTGTCCTGTACACTGTCTGGCAGTTTCTTTTGTGAGGCAGGAACCTGGAGGACCTGTACTGATATTGTGTTCCCCCAATAAATTGTGCACCATAATAAACTTATCTGGGATCAGATAACAGAACAGCCACTAGACAAACATAGAGGCCAGAAAATGGTGGCACATACACTTTAATCTTAGCATTCTGGAGGCAGAGATGGACCTCTGTGAGTTCAAAGCCACACTGGAAACAGCCAGGCATGGTGACACACACCTTTAATCCCAGGAAGTTATGGCAAGGAGCAGAAAGGTATATTAAGGCATGAGGACCAGGAACTAGAAGCTGTTAAGATTTTAGGCTTTTAGCAGCAGTTCAGCTGAGATTCATTCACATGAGGACACAGAGGCTTCCAGTTTGAGGAAACAAGATCAGCTGAGGAATTGGCAAGGAGAGGTTAGCTGTGGCCTGTTCTGTCTCTCTGATCTTTCAGCATTCACCCCAATATCTGGCTCCAGGTTGGTTTTCATTAATAAGGCCTTTTAAAATTCATGCTACAAGGACCATCTTGCCTTGGAAGGTTCAGTAGTCATCTTCCTATGGGTCCTGCATGTCCAGTTTATACAACAAACTGTCAACCAGTCAATGTAAATGTAGCTGGAGTTTTCTCCAGTCCCACCCAGGCCCACAGGCACTCAGAGCCAAGTAAACACACAGAGACTTATATTACTTATAAACTTTTTGGCCATGGCAGGTCCCTTGCTATCGAGTTCCTATATCTTAAATTAACCCATTTCTATCAATCTGTAAGTTGCCATATGGCTTATGGCTTACTGGTACTTTCACATCATGCTTCCACTGTCTCTGGCTGGCGAATCCTGACTCAGCCTTCCTGTTCCCAGAATTCTCCTCTCTGCTTATCCCCCCTATACTATACTACCTGCCTAGCTACTGGCCAATCAGCGTTTTATTTATCAATCAATCAGAGCAACACATTCACAGCATACAGAAAGACATCCTCAGCACATACAGGCACTTTTTTGTCATGTGGCTAACTTTTGCCACAAAGAAAGCAAACTCTATAATGAGTTTATTCAATGCCCATCATTCTCCTTGAAGTAATTGGTGCTGGCATGAGCAGATGTGTCCCATTATCCAAAATGTCTAAGTTTTAAAAACATTTAAAATGCCATATTCTGTAGTCTTTGAAGTATTTGAAGATTACCTACCTAATTGAATTATATCTATGTATATCCAGAAAACTTAACTAACATGACTATAAGTGTGATCATCATAGATGACTAATTATTAATCTATTTTTTATAAATTTTATTTTATGTACTTTGGTGTTTTGTCTGCATGTATGTCTGTGTGAGGGTATCAGATGTTGGAGTTACAGACAGTTGTTAGCTGCCATGTGGGTGCTGGGAATTGAACCCAGGTCCTCTGGAAGATCAGTCAGTGCTCTTAACTGAGCCATCTCTCTAGCTCCTTAATCTGTATTTCTTAATTATACATTATAATTTTAAATGAGTTGCTTAAACATAATACCTTAAACAAGAGTAGAAATATACATACAGTATAACAAAATTAACTTTAAATTAATAATAAACTAAAATCTATAGAAATGTAAAATATTTTAAACAAGTTTCTATTTAGAAGTAGATTCAATAATCTACACTTTCATCCTATCATATCTATATCCTATCCCCATTTTTTCTTTTAGAAAGATATTGTCTATGACCAATAACAATATGTAACCAATCTCTAACAAAGACAAATATCCATAATCCATTTTTTTGGGGAATGTTGGCATAGTTTTCTAGGCTACTTCCTGCTGATAGGGGCCACTGGTAGTCTTATGGGGATCCTGAGAAAATTAAAAATTATGGTCAAACCTTGACTGGATAGTCTGTGATGTTGTATTTTCTGAACTAGTTGCCTTGAAGCTGTTCTGGATGTTGGATCATCTGGAGACCTCTCAAGGGATCTTCCTTGATCAAGCCATATTAGCCTGGAAACAATCCACAGTTTCTCATCTTCTTTGGAAACAAAAGCAAAACCTCTTTTCCAAAGCAACATATTCTTAGACATAAATTTTGAAATCAATATATCTTTAAAATATACATATTGATTTAACTCAGCA
Organism: Peromyscus eremicus; assembly: GCF_949786415.1. Classification (NCBI taxonomy): domain Eukaryota; kingdom Metazoa; phylum Chordata; class Mammalia; order Rodentia; family Cricetidae; genus Peromyscus; species Peromyscus eremicus. Next base: position 65,105,317 of record NC_081439.1, read on the forward strand.
GCTTTTACAATCCAACGTCTCTCTGTAGTTAAGAATCCCAAAGACAATATAATCCAGACTCCCTGAGTGATTTCCATCTTTATGTGGCTTAGTTTTTATATTACTTTTATTTTCTCTTTAAAGACTTTATATTTTAAAACTTTCTATTTCTTTATATAATTGTTTATCCTCCTTTTCCTCTCTTCCAAGCCTATGAACATTTTTACACACACTGTAAACTGTTTAGGGTTTATCCCCTCTGAATCTGTCTTATTATGAATCTATTACTTTAAACTGAAGAATGGTTAGGACTGAAATGACAGCTTTGGCTGCTGGCTCTACTCACCTCAGCTTTCCAACATGGTGGATCCATGTTTACCACCAGCTCTGGGGGAACCATGCACATCGCTGACTCTGTGAAGCAGTGGGTCTATGCTTCCATCCAGCAGCATGTAGCCCCCAAACCTTATTTTTTGCTTTCTCTTTTTTTTTCTTTTTTGGTCTGTACTAGCAAAAGCTATATCCACCATGCTGCAAAGCCTGCAGACGCCACTGTGTACAGTGGCAGGCATCTGCCATGTTGCACTCAAGCCTATATGTGGTGAACCCACCATACTGTAGCTCAAAGTCTGCATGCCAAGGCATCTCTGTACCTTGGCATCTCTATATCTCGACCCACATGAAACATGAAGTAGAGCTCAGGGTTATTACTTACTAGTTCTTACACTTAAATTAACCCATAATTGTAGATGTAACCAACCGTCTTATTAAATAAGAAACACAGAACCAATGTAAAGAAGAAAGCCAAGAGATCAGAGCTAAGAGCCTTACCCTGCAGCTAGCCTCTTAAGCCAAGAGAACTCTCCGAAAGAGCTACTTCCTGTGTGTTTGTCTTTATATAGTCTTTCTGTTCTGTCTTTTCATTGGTTGTAAACCCAAACACATGACTGCCTCGTCACTGCCTGTCTGTAGAGACTTTCAGGTCTTTTATGGTTGGGATTGAGATTAAAGGTGTGTGTCTCCAATGCTGGTTGTATCCTTGAACACACAGAGATCTACCTAGCTCTGTCTACCAAGTGTTGGGATTAAAGGTGTGCGCCACCACTGCCACGCTCTTGCTATGGCTCTAATAGCTCTGACCCCCGGGCAACTTTATTTATTAACATACAATTAAAATCACATTTCAGTACAAATAAAATACCACCATATTTTATTTGTGCTGTGGGATGATCTGTATGTCAAGTGTGTTGCTGATTGGTCAATAAATAAATCACTGATTGGCCAGTGGCCAGGCAGAAAGTATAGGCAGGACAAGGAGGAGAATAAAGCTGGGAAGTGGAAGGCTGAGTCAGAGACACTGCCAGCTGCCGCCATGACAAACAACATGTAAAGATGCCGGCAAGCCACGAGCCATGTGGCAAAGTATAGATTTATAAAAATTGATTAACTTAAGATATAAGAACAGGTAGCAAGAAGCTTGGTACGGCCATACAGTTTGTAAGCAATATAAGTCTCTGTATTTACCTGGTTGGTTCTGAGCGGCTGTGGGACTGGCAGGTGAGAGAGATTTGTCCTGACTGTGGGCCAGGCAGGAAAACTCTAGCTACACATAATTCTTATTATGTTTAGCCACGTGCCTTGGTACCTTTTCTCAGTTCTACCTTGTCATCTTGCTTCTGCTGTGTCTGGCGGGCAACTCCTGACTCAGACTTTCCTCTCCCCAGAATTCTCCTTTTCTGCTTGCTCCACCTATACTTCCTGCCTGGCTACAGGCTAATCAGTGTTTTTATTAAATCAGTGTACAAGGGCAATATCCCACAACATTATGGAAACACAAAAAGCTCAGGATATTTAAAAACAATTCTGAATGAAAAAAAAAACTGCAGAAGGTATCACTATCTTCCTTTTCAAGTTATGCTACAGAGCTATAGTACTAAAAACCACATTGTACTGGCAGAAAAACAGACACATTGATGAATAGACTCAAATTGAAGACCCAGACATATGTCCACACATTTATGGACACCTAAATTTTCATAAACAAACCAGAAACACACACTGGAAAAAAGACAGCATCTTCCACAAATTATGCTGGTTAAACTGGATGGCTGTATGTAGAAGCATTCAAATAGATCTATACTTATAATACTGCACAAAACTCAACTCCAAATGGATCAGAAACCTCAACCTAAAACCAGATACACTGATCATGATAGATGAGAAAGTGGGGAATAACTTTGAACCCATTGTCACAGGAAAAGACTTTCTGAACAGAGCACTGATAGAACAGGCACAAAGAGCTATAATAAATGGGACCTCATGAAACTGAAAAGCTTCATGTAAGGACACCATCAATTGAACAAAGCAGCAGCCTGCAGAATGGGAAAAGATTTTTACCAACTCCACGTCTGATAGAAGACTAATATCCAAAATATATAAAGAACTCAAGAAATTAGATATTTAAAAAACCCAAATAATCCAATTTAAAGATGCAGCACAGACCTAAACAGAGAATTCTTAATAGAAGTATCTCAAATGGTTGAGAAACACATAAAGAAATGTTCAACATCCTTAGTCATCAGGGAAATTCAAATTAAAACTACTTTGAGATTTCATCTTACACCATCAGTATTGCTAAGATTAATAAAACAAATGGCAGCTCATACTGACAAAGACATGCAATAAGGGAAAGACTCCTCCATTGCTAGTGGGAATGCCAACTTGTAGAGCTACTATGGAAATCAGTATGGCAGTTTCTTAGGAAGCTGGGTATCAATCTACTCCAAGATCCAGCTATACCACTCTTGAGCATACACTTATTCATCCTACCACAGAGATACTTGCCCAAACATGTTCATTGCTGCTCTATTTATAATAGCTAGAAATTGTGAGCAACATATATGTACCTCAATGTATGAATTGATAAAGAAAATGTGGTACATTTACACAATGAAGGACTACTCAGCTGTTTTAAAAAATCATGAAATTTACTGGTAAATGAATAGAACTAGAAATAATCATCCTGAGTGAGGTATCCCAGATCCAGAAAGATAAATATGGTATATATTCACTTATATGTGGATATTAGCTGTTAAAACAATGATAACCAAGCTACAGTCCATAGAACCATACAGGTTAGATATAGAGTAAGAGACTGGGGGGTACAAATAGATCTTGCTAGGTAAAATAAATAGAATAAACAGTTATGGATGGAGGAGGTGGGTGGGAATGGGAGGATCAACTGGGAAGGAGGGCGGAAGAGGGAGACAATATATTGAGAGACAGCTAAAATTAATGACTATTTGAGGAATAATATAGAAAACCTATACAGTAGATGCTTCATAAAGTATAGATATATATTAAGGCAATCTTAATGAAATAACCAAATAGTGGAGGAGACAGAATCCCAACTGGCCATCTCTTGTCACCAAATGAAGCATCCTATGCAGAGATTGGGTTATATCTACTTGTGTTGTTGGCCAGAGGGGTCCCATGGGAATCTCTAAACAACCCAGGCTGGTTCCAAAACTCTGGGTTGATTTCCAGAAACTGACAGCAAGACCCCATTGTTGAAGACAACACCTACACAGTTCAATGAATGTGAAGTTGAGCTGCTGCCTACATAGAGTCTTCACACCTATGTGCTAACACCTTTAGTATAGGAAGATACTCTGCAGGCTACCAAAAGACAAATGTAAAAACTAACCCAGGCACAAATCCTTTGCTCACAATGCTGTCCAGTCTGCAAAATATGATAGTGCAATGGTAGCACAAAGCTTATGGGAGTAATCAACTAATTTCTTGTTTTACGTAAGGACCACTCCATGAGAAGCAACCCATACCTGACACTGCTTGGGTGACCAAGAACCTGAGACTAGATATCCCAGGGACCTACTTTTTGGTGAAAACAAAAAATTACTTTTCTAAAAAAAAATTAAGTCACAATGAAATAACTCCTAATGGCATTCTGGTATATTCATAGATCAATCCCTTGCTCAGCCATCATCAGAAAATCTTCCTCCTGCAACAGATGGGAAAAATACAGAGAACCACATCTAGATATTCCACAAAAAGTGAGAGACCTAGGAATACTCAGCCTTAAATGGGATGTCTCTACCAAATAGGTCTCAAGGAACCCTGCAGAAGAGGAGGCAGGAATAATGTAAGAGCCCGAGGGGATGGGGGACACCAAGAAAACAAGGCCCTCTAAATCAACATCATCAAAGCTCATATGAACTTACAAAGACTGAGGCATGCTTGAAAGGGCCTGGTGGGGTCTGCGTCATGTCCTCTGCATGATACATATTATCGCTTCCAGTTTAGTGTTTTTATGGGATTTCAGAGTGTACCACTAAGTGGGTGGTTGACTCTTGTGCCTTCTCTTGGGCTCCTTTCCTTCTGTTGTTTTGTCTTGTACAACTACAATGTGCTAGTTTTTGTTTTACCTTATTATGTTATATTAATCATATTATATTATATTCCATTTGAAAAGAATTTAGTATTGCTGGGGCAAAAACAGTAAAATAAAATGAATTTTTTTTAAAAAAAAGATAACTCCTGAGATTTAACAAAAGGCACATTATGAATTTATTCCTTGCAAATTCTAAGTCCAAGTTATTGAATCGAATTTCACCTCTTAGCAGTAAGCATCTCACATGAAGACCCAAGAAAATGTTTGGTTCCTTTTTTAAAAATAGTATTTCCCCACGATGATTGATTACTCCATGACAGAGGTATGAATGGGTTTATCTGCATATGCCATAGCTGTCCCTGTCTCTCATTTTAAAATTATTTTGTAACTATATGCACACAAATGTACACATATGTTCACACACATGCACACATACACACTTGGAAAAGCCCAAATAAAAATAGCTCTTGACAAGGTATTTCTCAAAAAGAACATTGTGTTTTGGCAAATCATAACTGTGTGGTTAGAAAACTCCATTTGAAATCATGTATTTGAGGCCAATTATAGACTCTCTCATCTACATAAATTTTATTCTGTATTTCACATTTGTATTTTATCTTTTCCATGTTCATTTAGTAATCCTTACTCTAGATCAGCTCAGAGAACGTTTTATAAACAACACTGGTGTGATTGTGCAACACATTCAATTATTTTGGATAAACTGATTCTGCCCTTGTTGGTCAATCCATCTAGAAGGTTTTATCCCCAGAACAGTAAATGCTATATTACATACCTGGTAAAATTGAACTGAACAGTCCTTTATCAGATACCTTCAATATATTAAGCAATGTACTGACATTGTGTGCTTGTGTGTGGAGAGAGAAGGAGGCTTGTTCAAGGACAAAATAAACTAATTACATCTAACCTCAAAATGCTTTCAGGCTGCTGAGGGAGGAAAACACATTAGAATCCCACTGAATTTAAGATAAATTTTAGCAAAGAACAAGGAAATCAAGTAGGAGAAAAAGCATATCCTACTTTAGGTTCAATATATAGCAATATCAATTATAATTATTTACGTAGTTCATTTTAAGTCAAAAGAGGCAAGACCTATAGCACAATAAGTTTTTCCATGTTTGCTGAAACAGTGCCTTCAAATTATCTTTGGAAATTCTGAATCCTCTTTTGGGAACTAAAATCCCATCTCAATATTCTAATGTATCAGCTAAATATAAAGTCAAAACAGTCCAGATGGTACTGATTTAAGTTAATTGATTCTGACATTCCTGGGTGTTTTGGGTAAGTTTCTGAAAAAAAGGGGAAATGCCTTAACCCTTCATATAAGATAAAAGGTGCCGAGAAAGCAAGCCCCTTATCTGTGTCCAGTCCTCCCTAAAGGTACTCAGTTCACCCCCAGCCTACTCTCCTACATATTTTTTCTGGCAGGAAGCATTCTTCAGGAAGAAGCAGAAATGGCCACACCTTTTATACTAGGATTTAGTTGACCAAAAGATAAATCAATCCATGAACCAAACTGAATATTGTGTCTTGAATGTGAGCTAGAAATGTACAAATCATAGCTATGCTAAATATCTGAAGAACTCTAAATCAACATAGCACAGAAAGTACCTGCAGATCCATAGTTCTTACAGAAGTATTTATAATAACCTAATTGTGGAATTAGTGTCATCAACAGATGAACAGATGAAGAAAAATGAGGTACATATTGTCAATAAAGTTTTATTTGACAATGAAAAGAAACAAAATATTGGTTTTGTGAGTCCCTGAAAGAAAAAAAATCATGCTGATTCCTGGATACAACTTAAAATTATCATATTATATGAAATAAATCAGACACAGAAAGGCCAACATCATGTTTCCCTTCATTCATAAGCATTAGAATTCATTATAGATGTGTAAAACCACTTATACATATCTATATGTATGGCATGAAATCATAAGAAATTCTAACAAAATGAAGGAAAATGGAGAGGGAGAGGCAAGCATAAAGATGTAACAGAAAGGCTGAATATGTCCAAAGTATATGATATACTTGAAAAATATATCTCTGTGGAATCCAATACTCTGTATAATTACTAAAGTCCAATAAAATATTATGTGTCATGTAATTGCTCTATGCCTTAATCACTGGCCAGCTGAATATGGGTGCTGGATGTAACCCTCTTAGGTCCCTTATAATCTTTGGTGCTAATTTTAAAGTATGTGGCAGAAAAAAATTTCTATTACCTATGAAGTCAATGCAATGTTTCATACTTTTATGTATCTCATTTCATTTGAGGCTCACAAAACCCTGATTAGATAAAGCAGATCTTATCACTTTATATTTAATATGAACAAATTTAACTTCAGTATTCTTAGATGGTGTTTTTAACTAGAACCACTTAGTAAATGGTAGGGTAGTGATTGAAAGTTAAATGTGACCAAAGTCATTTCCATAACCACCTACAATGTTTTGCTTACTCATAAGGTAAGTACTTCTCAGAGACAAGTCATACTTATTTTTGTGTAGATGACATTTGATATTTATCTACGTAGACATACCTCTTCTGTCAGACACAGACAGCATGTGCCTACTCAACAGCTCAAGTATTTCTTACATTCACAGTGTTCAAGGAGGAAATAACACTCATGTTAAAAACACGGTCCCAAGTTAAAATAAAACCAAAGAAAGCATCTGAAGGGAAGTGTTCTGTGCTTTTACTATCCCATATCTTGTGGTCTAAGAGCTCTGCTTTCATTTAATATAATTCTTAAAAATTTGGTAGGTGACCCTAAATAATTGTGATAATTATTTTAAAACTATTATTGTGTACATTTTGAATATATTTGTTATGTTTAGGATATCTTATTTTTGTGAAATATAACTATTAATGATCATTAAAGAATCTATGATAATTATGTGCTGTCCATTCTAGAATGTTATAACATGGGATAGATATTTAGCTTCAATTAACAAAAATATATCCCAAATTCGTATTTCTCATGTGATTCAAAAGCCACATTCAGACTTTCATCATAATATCTTGGCCCATACTTCTCACTGGAGACTCCTGCTCCACCAGATGCCAGGCCAGCATCCTGAACCCAAGGTAAAACTGCCCCTCACACTGTAGGTGCTCACCCAGCATAACTCTAACTGCCCCTCCTCTCATCATCACCATATCCCCGTGCACACCTCTGGTAGAAGACTTCTACCTCATCAGAGGGCAGGCTAGTTCCTGAAAAACCAGGTAAGCCACCCCACCCTGCCCTCCTGTGTCTGCACCTGTCCAGAATAACCCCAAGTGCTCCTCCTTTCCTTGCCACCTGATCCAGGTGCATAACTCTGGCGGAAGACTTCCACCCCATCAGAGTCCAGGCCAGCATCCCCAGCCCCAGAGGCAGGACAATCATCTTGAACCCAACTCCCTGAAAACCTCGCAGAAGCCTCCTACAACACCAGAAGTCAGACCAGGATCCTGAAACCCAGAGGACCCCCTGGGACAAATCATAGGATAGGCTACTCACATAGCCAGAATTCCAGCCCCCAGTCTTTAGCAGGATCCCCTTGCTGGACCAGAGGACATCCAGGCCAACAGAAGTTCAGCCCCAACACAGGTGAAGACCCTCTACTCAATCACAGGCATGGCAGCCAGTAGATCAAAGAAAAAACAGAAACTAAGGAAGAAAACACCCACCCAATAAAGACAAATCTAGAAATTGGCACCTACACCTGTATTCACTCCAAATCCAGATGTCTACATGTAAGTGTAAGAACAGGAACAACAACAGCCAGGGTAATATGTCACCGCCAGAGTCCAGCCATCCCACTACAGCAAGCTTTGAATGGTCCAACACAAGAAAACTACCTAAAACCAAATTTATGATGATGATAGAGGTGCTTAAAGAGGAAATGAATAAATTCATTAAAGAAATTGAGGGAAAGACAATAAAAAATGGAAGAAATAAATAAATGTCTTAAAGAACGTCAAGAAAGCCAAGAAAAAACAAACAGTTGATGGAAACAAAACTGTTCAAGACCAGAAAATGGAAATAGAAGCAATAAAGAAAACACAAACTCAGGGAAATCTGGAAAATCTAGATAAGTGAACAGGAACAAACTACAGACAGAATCATCATCAAAAAAATACAAAAGATAGAAGAGATAATCTCAGGCACTGAAGACACAATAGAAAGAATAGATACATTTGTAAAAGAAATTGTTAAACATAAAAATTGCTGGACACAAAACTGTAGACGAATTTCTAAACAGTTTTATTAAATAAGAAACAGAGAGCCAAATGCAGGGGTAATAGCCAAAGAGATCAGAGAAGAGCCACTGACTAACCTTAGCTTACTACCACGCTGTAGCTTCCCAAGAGAGAGCTTCTTCCTGTCTAACCTGTGCTTTTATTGCCTTTCTGTTCTGCCTTCTCATTGGCTCTAAGCCCAGCCACATCACTTCCTTGTCACTGCCTGTCTGTTCAGACTTCCAAGTCTTTGTGGTTGGTACTGGGATTAAACGTATGTGTCACCATGCTTGGCTGTTTCCTTGAACACACAGAGACTCTGCCTGCCATGTGATCGGATTAAGGGCATGTGCTACTACCACCTGACTTCCATTTATGGCTCACTATGATCTCTGATCTCTAGGAAAACTTTATTTATTAACATACAAACAAAGTATCACATTTCAGTACAAGTAAAATATCACCACACAAAACATTCAAGAAATCTGGGACATTATGAAAAGACCAAATCTAAGAATAATAAGAAGAGAAGGAGAAGATTCCCATCTCAAAGTCCCAGAAAACATTTTTAACAAAATCACAGAAGAAAATTTTTTCCAGCCTAAGGAAGGACATGCCTATAAAGCTACAAGAAGCTTACAGAACTCCAAATAGACTGGACCAGAAAAGAAAGACCTCTCACCACCTAATAATCAAAACACTAAATGTACAGAACAAAGAAAAAATATTAAGGTTTGCAAGAGAAAAAGGCCAAATAACATACAAAAGCAGATTTATTAGAATTATACCTGACTTATCAATGTAGACTCTAAAAGCCAGAAAGGCCCAGAGAGATGTGCTACAGACTCGAAGAGACCACAATGCCAGCCCAGACTACTATATCCAGCAAAACTTTCAATCACCATACATGGAGAAAACAAAATATTCCATGATAAATTCAAATTTAAACAATATCTATCCACAAATACAGCCCTACAGAAGGCACTAGAGGAAAATCTCTAACCCAAAGAGGTTAACTACACCCACAAAAACACAGACAATAAATAATTTCAAACCAGCATAGCTAAAAGAAAGAAAACACACACACACACACACACACACACACACACACACACAAGCATGTGTGCACACACACACTACCACCATTAACAACTATAAGAAAATCACAGGAATTAACATTCATTGGTCATTGATATCTCTCAAGATCAATGAACTCAATTCCCCAATAAAAAGACACAGACTAACAGAATAGATGGGGGAAAAAAATCCATCCTTTGCTGCATACAAGAAACATACCTCTGGGACTTGACTAGGCCCTCTGCATATTGAGACAGTTGTGTAGCATGATCTGCTTAAGGGGCCCCCTGGCAGTAGGATCAGAATCCATCCCTGATGCATGAGCAGGCCTTTTGGAGCCCACTACCTATGATGGGACACCTGGCACAACCTTGAGGCAGGATGAGGGGCTTAGACTTGCCTTTACTATATGTACCTCCCCATGGGAGGCCTTACCTTCTTGTAGGAGGGAATGGGGAGTTGTTTGGGATGGGGAGGCTGGAGGGGCAGGAAGAGGGGAGAGGAGGATCTTTGATATCTAAAATGAATTAAAAAAAATTCTTAATAAAAAAAAATGCCTCAACATCAAAGATAGGCATTACCTCAGAGTAAAGGGCTGGAAAAAGATTTTCCAAGCAAATATCTCCAAGAAGAAAGCTGATGTAGCCATTCCAATATCTAACATAATAGACTTCAAACCAAAATTAATCAAAAGAAATGATGAAGGGCACTTCATACTCATCTAAGAAAAAAACCAACCAGGATGATTTTTCAATTCTTAACATCTATGACCCAAACACAAGGGAACCCATGTTTGAAAAGGAAATACTACTAACGCTTAAATCACACACTGATTCTCACAGATTGACAGTGGGAGACTTCAATACCCCACTCATACCACCAGACAGGTCATTCAGACATAAACTAAACAGAAATACTGCAGTTAACAGATGCTATGAACCAAATGGACCTAACAGACATCTACAGAACATTTCACCCAAACACAAAAGAATATACTTTCCTCTCAGCCCCTCATGGAATACTCTCCAAAACTGATAACATACTCAGTCACAAAGCAAGTCTCAAAAGATGCAAGAAAATTGAAATAATCCCTTCATCCTAACAGATCACCATGGATTAAAGCTGGATTTAACAACAACAAAAACAATAGAAAGCCTACACATTCATGGAAACTGAGCAACTCTCTAATGAATTACCACTGGGTCAAGGATGAAATACAGAAAGAAATTAACGACTTCATAGAATTCAATGAATACACAATATACCCAAACCTATGGGACACTATGAAAGTGCTGCTAAGAAGAAAGTTCTTAGCACTAAGTGCCTACATAAAGAAGTTCGAGAGCTCTCATACTAGTGACTTAACAACACAGCTGAAAACTATAGAACAAGAAGAAACACCCCAGAGGAGAAGATGGCAGAAAATAAACAAACTGGGGGCTGAAATCAATAAAATAAAAAGAAAGAGAACAATACAAAGAATCAATGAAACAAAGAGTTGATTATTTGAGAAAATCAACAAGATACACAAGCCCTATCCAAACTAACTGAAAGACAAATTACACAAAATCCAAACTAACAAAATCAGAAATGAAAATGGGGACATAACAACAGATACTGAGTAAATCCGGAGACTCATTAGGTAATGTTAGGTAAAAACCTTTACTCAACAAAATTGGAAATCTAAAATAAATGGATAAATCAAAATTAAATCAAGATCAGATAAAAAAATATAAGTAGACCTATACCCCTAAGGAAATAGAAACAGTCGTTGAAAGTCTCCCAACCAGAAAAAAAAAAAAAAAAAGGCCAGAGCCAGATGGTTTTAGGCAGAATTCTACCAGACTTTCAAAGAAGAGGTAATAGCAATACTGCTCAAATTATTGCTCAAATTAAAAACAAAAGGAATGTTGCCAAATTCTTTTCAGGAGTCTACGGTCACCCTTATGACCAAACCACACAAAGACTCAACAAAGAAAGAGAATTACATACAAATTTCCCTCACGAACTTTGATGCAAAAAATTCAATAAAATACTCGTAAATCACATCCAAGAATACATCAAACAGATAATCCACCACAACCAAGTAGGCTTCATCCCAGAGATTCAGGGATGTTTCAACACACAAAAATCTGTCAATGTAATCCACCAAATAAACAAACTGAAAGAAAAAGACCACATGATCATCTCATTAGATGTGGAAATCCTTTGGCAAAATCCAACACCCCTTCGTGATAAAAGTCATGGAAATATCTGGGAAACAAGGGATATACCTAAACATAATAAAAGCATTATACAGCAAGCCAATAGCCAACATCAAATTAAGTGGAGAGAAACTCAAAGCAATTCCACGAAAATCAGAAAGAAGACAAGGCTCTACACTCTTTCCATATATATTCAATATAGTACTTGAATTTCTAGCTATAACAATAAGACAACTAAAGGAGATCAAGGGGATACAAATTAGAAAGGAAGACGTTAAAATATCATTATTCCCAGATGACTTGATAGTATACATAAGTGACCCCCAAAATTTTACCAGGCAACTCCTACAGCTGATAAACATCTTAGTGAAGTGGCTGGATACAAACAAGATTAAAACAAAATAATCAATAGCCCTCATACATACAAATGTTAAATGGGCTGAGAAAGAAATCAGGGAAACAATGCCCTTTTCAATATCCACAAATAATATAAAATATTTTAGTGTAGCTCTAACCAAGCAAGTAAAAGACCTGTATGATAAGAACTTCAAGTCTTTGAAGAAAGAAATTGAAGAAGATATCAAAAGATGGATGTGATGATATTGTGTCCCCCAATATATTGTGCACCCTTATAAACTTATGTGGGGTCAGGGAACAGAACAGCTACTAGATACACATAGAGGCCAGCAAATGGTGGCACACAAGCCTTTAATCCTATCACTTGACAGGCAGTGATCCATCTGGATCTCTGTGAGTTCAAAGCCACACTGGAAATAACCAGGCATGGTGACACACACCTTTAATCCCAGCATTTGAGATCTCATGTCTTGCTTGGGAAAGACACATGCCTTTAATTCCAGGAAGTTATGATAGGAAGCAGAAAGGTATATTAAGGCGTGAGGATCAGGAACTAAAGACCTTTTAAGCTTCATCCTACAGATGGAAAGATTTCCCACGCCCATGGATCTGTATGATTAACATAGTAAAAATGTCCATTCTACCAAAAGCAATCTACAGATTCAATGCGATCACCATTAAAATCCCAACACAACTCTTTGCAGACCTGGAAAGAACAATACTCAACTTCATATGAAAAAAAAAAGAACCCAAGTTAGTTAAAAACAATCCTGAACAATAAAAGAACTTCTGGTGGTATCACCGCCTCTGATTTCAAGCTCTACTGCAGAGCTACAGTAATAAAAATTGCATGATATTAGCATAAACACAGATAGATGAATGAAGGGAATCAAATCCAAGACACAGATGTAAATCTACACACCTATGGACACCAGATTTTTCAGAAAAGTAGCCAAACTCATACAATGGGGGAAAAAGGCATCTCCAACAAATGGTTCTGAAATAACTAGATGTTGGAATTTAGAAGAATGATAATAGATCCAAACCCTTCACAAAACTCAAGTTCAAGTGGATTAAAGGCCTCAACAGAAAACCAGATACACTGAATCTGATAGAAGAGACAGTGGAAAATAGCCTTGACTGCATTGGCACAGGAAACAATTTTCTGGACAGAACACCACTAACACAGGCACTAAGATCAACAATTACTAAATGGGATCTCATGAAACTGAAAAGCTTCTGTAAGGCAAAGAACATTGTCAACAAGACAAAATGGCAGACTACAGATTGGGAAAAGATCTCCACCAACACTGTATCTGACAGAGGGTTGTTTTCCAAAATACATAAAGAACTCAAGAAACTAGACATAAAAACCCTGAATAATCCAATTCAAAAATTGGGTAGAGCTCTAAACAAATAATTCTCAACAGAAGAATCTCAAATGACTGAGAAACAAAGAAATGTTTAATATCCTTAGCCATTAGGAAAATGCAAATCAAAACAACTCTGAGATTCTATCTCATACCTGCTAGAGTGGTTAAGATAAGAAGTGACAGCTCATGTTGAAGAGGATGTGGAGCAAAGGGAACACTCTTCCACTGCTGATGGAAGTGGAAACTTGGATAGCCACTTTGGAAATCAATATGATGGCTTCTCAGAGTATTGGGATTTGATGGACCTCAAGACCCAGTGATACCACTCCTGGGCATGTACCCAAAGGATGCTCAATCATACCACAAGGACACTTGCTCAAATATTTTCATAGAAGTTTTATTCATAATAGCCAGAATCTGAAAAAAAACTAGATATCTCTCAACTAAACAATGGATAAAGAAAATGTGATACATTTATACAATGGAGTATTACTCAGCTGTTAAAAACAATGATATCATGAAATTTGCAGGCAAATGGATGGAACTAGAAAAAAAATCATCTTAAGTGAGGTAACCCAGACCCCAAAATACAAACATGTTTGATGCATACCCCAGTTGGCTTCATCCAGCAACTGATGGAAACAGATGTGGAGAGCCACAGTCAAACATTAGACTGAGCTCTGGGAATCCTGTTGAAGAGAGGGAGGAAGGATTGTAGGAGCCAGAGAGGTCAAGGACATCACAAGAAAACCCACTGAATCAACTAAACTGGCCTCAAAGGAGCTCACAGACACTGAATCACCAATCACAGAGTCTGTACGGGACTGACCTAGGCCCTCTGCTTATATGTGTCAGTATGTAACTTGGTCTTCTTGTGGAACTCCTAACTGTCTTTTGCTAGCTTTTGGGACCCTTTCCTCATACTCTGTTGCCTTTTCCAGCATTAATACAAGGAGTAGTGCTTAATCTTATTGCAACTTGATATGCCATATTTTGTTGTTATCTATGATAGATCTTCCCTTTTCTGAATAGAAATGCAGGAGGAGTGGATTAGGAGAGCAAAGGGAGGTAGGGAAGGGGCTGGGAGGAGAGGAGGGAGGGGATACTACAGTTGAGATGTAAAATAAATATATTTTTTAAAAATCCCAATAACACAACCAGACCTTAAAACTTACTGGTATTTTAAAGTAAGAATAAATGTCTGCAATATTTATAGAAAAAAAAGATTTTCATTGTAAATTTCAATCACATTTTTATAAGTGCAGAATCTTTTGAGTCAAATCATTATTTGAATCACAATATGATGTTCAATTGGAAAGAATTTCAGAGAAAATAGAATTTATTATGTATTTAACAGATATGCAGATTCTGTAACATATAGCTTATTGATTCTCTTCCAGTCTCTCTTAATATATTAATAAGAATATGAATGTATATCCCTATATGTATATATGTACACACATACACACACACACACACACACACACACATATATATATAAAACATTAATGTATTACCTACTTTGTTTAGTTATGTGTGAAATTATGTGTACCATATACATACTGGTGCCCATGAAGACCAGAAAAGAGTGTTGGATCTCCTGGAACTAGAGTGACAGCAGTACTGAGCCACCTGTTATGGATGCTGGCAGCTGAACCCAGGTCCTCTACAAAAGCAATAAAATGCTAACTGATTCCATTCTGTGGCTTATAGTGAAGAAGACAATATTGTAACATTCATGAAATTATGTTCTCAAGTAGGTTTTTCTTAAATAAGGACATAATCTGATAAGGACATAATCTGATCAGAAAATATTCTACTGAGTTGATTTGGGTATATTGCTTTTGGTATGGCCTCCTGTGTTAGTTTGTTACACTTCATGTCTATTATTTAGTAAAATAGTAATCATTACTTTTAAAAGTATGGAGCATTGAACTAATTTTAAATGATTGCTTTATACTTGGTCACTAATATTCCAATGTTCCATAAAAATAAACTATGATTTTTTTTTTACAGATTTTAGAAGAACTAAGAGCATTGAAAAACCCTGTATTTGTTAATCAAGTAACAATACTTACAGATTTTATATAGTACTTTTCAACATAGCCAAAACCCTGTGGTTTTTATTATGGGATACAGTATCTCCTTATTTTACATAGTAAAGAGGAGTTATGACTTTTCATTCTTTTGTTATTGCTTTTCTGAGATGGTTTTAAAAGCTAGTCTGAAACTTCTGTGTATTCCAGTCTGGTTTCAAAATTGGAATCCTTCTGCCTTAACCTCAGGACTACAGAAATTACAGGTGAATGTCATTATGCCCAATTTTTTTTAAGTTTACAACTTACTACTAGTAGTGGCTAAATGAAAGTTTATTAAGAGTAGTTGATCAGTGGGTTTCCCTATTCATTATTTTTAAGTACTTAACATTAAAATGGATAAAATCATACATAGGAAATTTATTTTCCTGCCCTGAAAAATAAGAAAAAAGTTGCATGATGACAAAATGTAACCTATGATTATCGTCCCATTGTCACATTCTTCCTGATGTTTATTCTAAGGATCTCTCTGATTCCTATGCCTAATACCACCATTCTTTTGTGAACCAAATGGTCTTCTAGGTCCATCACCTTTCTTTCCAGACTTAGCAGCTTCATAAGCAGCTGAAATTATCTTGAATTTCAGTGTCATACTGTTTATCTTGAATTGCCCATTTTCCTTATTTTGTGACTAGCTTTTGTTCTTGTAACATTCGAGTATGATAGTCTATCAGAAGCCTTCCACAGTTCATTTTCTTCCACACAGAATCTTTCCTTTGCTGAAATATGTACTCACAGAATTTTTCTCATAGATCTTGTAGGCCTGTTTTATCATAACTATCTTAACTATACATTGCCTGGCAACTTTACTAAGAGTCGTTAAAAGAACTATTACTTTTCTGTGGTAAAATAGAGAACCAAATGTAAGCAGATCCAGATTGTTATGGTCACTTGTTTCATTTCTTTCCTCTGTATTTGAAGCAAAAAAAAAAGTATTTCTAGTTGAACAGTATCACAACGTTACAAAATTGTTGCTGTACCCTCAACTATCTTGTAAATGTTTTATAGAACCAAAAATGTTCTTTAACAGTCCTGAGGGTATTTTTTATTTCTAGTAAGACCATGTGTTATCTGCTTCCTCTAATGCCAGCAAAAAGGGAAGACGTATGGAATGTGGGTAATCTTCACACTGATGATAGGCTGCTAGGTCACAGGATGAATGCTGTTAAGGTTAGTTATAGGATCATAAGGAGAGTGGTGGAGAGAAAAATCTTGCTGCAGTCATTGCTCTCATCTCATTTGCCACTACTGCTACTTAAGACTGAAAGCTTGGGAAACCTGCATTCTGGTTTTAACATGGACTCTTAGAATAGGAGGCCTTATATAGTAGTGAGATTATTTTTGTCCCTGTATGGGCACTGAAACTACTGGTGTGCACAGCAAATGCCCTCACAAGGAACAAGGTATAAATCAAACATAGGCCTTAAGGGCTGTGAGCTCTCACAGTAGTTGCATATGAGCTAGGTTTACCATACAAAGTGAAGAAACATATAATACAATTCCATGAATTGTTTTTCCCCCTAAAAGAATTCTATTTTTGTTGGCTCAATGCAAGAGTGAAATTGGATGTGAGTGTGATTAAGCTGTGATATGATTAGATGACCATGATTGATTCAGTTTATTTAGATGGCTAGGCAAGAGTACCTCCTCCTTCGCCACTCTGTGTGTCCCTCCTGAAGATACACACTCAGTATTACTTTCTATGATAGAAGACTATCCTTTTGTCAAATGTATACAAGTACTTGCACTCTTCAGCTAGAATCTCCTATCAAACACAAATGAGTTGAATAGCAGGGGGAAAGTTTTAAAAAGTCTTTGCTGAGGTTTTGCCTTTAAAAGTTGAGTGGTTTACAAGATATTTGTGGATGTAGATAATACAAATTTGCAAGAACACAGGAGACATAAAGTAAAACTTCTGCCTCAAAACAAAAAAAAATATTCTCTGAAAAATAGAGGGAAGCTATATAATAATTGTCCCTGAAGATAATAGAATTGTGATCGGTGCACCTTCTAAGCAAAGTATATGAGTGGGGAAGGTAAATGAAGCAAAACAACTTCAAACTTATTGGAAATATATTATTGTCTGAATGTATGTTCTGCAAAATTTACATTTGAGACAAAATTTCCAATGTGATAGTATTGTTGAAGGTGACCAGGAGAAGATGGTGGAGGCCTCAAATGAGTTTAGCACTCTTTGAAAGAGGCTCTAGGATGCTTAGTCATACTTCTATCACATTAGAACACATGGAGGGCACCATCTATGAAGAATACTCCCTTACCAGATACTGGATCCTCTGAATATGTCTTATTGTATCACCTGTCATCATAATTATAAGACAAAATATATGTTACAAGTTATCTGCCATAAAGTAGTTCATTATAGATGTCAGAGAAAGAATATGTGAATGAAGAAGAAACAGTTGTATTTCATCTCTTGTGGAAACCAGTTGACACAGGAAAAAAAAGTCCTAAGATAGCAGCAGCTGTTTGATGTTTTTAAATACAGCTTTAGGTCTGAGATAGCCTCATTGAGGCCTTTTGGGTATCTGAGAAAGGGATAGGTAGCTAATACAGAGCTGGCTTCTGTGGAAAGCTGAGGTTGTGAAGAAGAAATAGAAATGAACTATGTCTGGGCAGATACCCGCCCTCCAACAAATAAGCACTTAGTTATCACTACTCCCAAGTACTACATTGCCACTGTTAAGGCTTAAGTCTCAAATGCCACTCACATACTCATATTTTAAACTCTTATTTCCCAGCTGCTCATGCTATTCTGTAAGTTTGTTAAACTTTTAGGAAATAGAGCTTAGATGGATGAAGTACTTCATTGGGGTCTGCCTTTGAAGATTATACCTGATTTATACCTTTTCCCTAAATTCTCTGTCTCTTCTATGTCCCTCAATCTCTGTTTCTGTGTCTGTTTCTTTCTGTATCTCTGTCTCTCATTATCTCTCTCTCTGTCTCTCTGTCTCTCCTGTTTAAGTAAAATGATTTCTGCCACACATTTCTGTTGCCATGATGCTTTGCCTTATTACATACTTAGAATTAAAAATCCAACTGATCAAGGATTTAACTTTCTAAAACTATAAGCCAAAGTAATTCCTCCCTCCATTATTATAGTGAATCTTTTTATTCTAAGCCTTACATGATCATAGGCCACCAAGGAGCTGAGATTTCTATGATGTTCTATAGAATATACTGGTCACACAGATGTTATACATGAATCTTAAAAGGTCTTATTAATAAAAACAAACCTGGACTCAGGTATTGGGATGAATGCTGGAAGATCAGAGAAGCAGAACAAGCCACAGCTTCCTCACCTCGCCATTTCCTCAGCTGATCCTATTTCCTCAGACTGGAAGCCTCTGTGTCCTCATCTGACTGGATCTCAGCTGAACTGCTGTTGCTCGAAAGCCTGAAAGCTTAACCAGCTCTGGTTCCTGTTTTTCACACCTTATATACCTTTCTGCTTTCTGCCATCACTTCCTGGGATTAAAGGCTCTTGTTACCACACCTGGCTGTTTCCAGTGTGGCCTTGAACTCACAGAGATCCAGACGGATCTCTGCCTCTGGAATGCTAGGGATTAAAGGCATGTGTGCCACCATTGTCTGGCCTCTATATCTAGTGGCTGTTCTTTTCTCTGACCCAAGATAAGTTTATTATGGTGCACAATATTTTGGGAAACACAATATCACCACACACTAACATGACAATGAGATAGGCAAAATAATACCCTGATAGCTCAGTCTATGACAATAGTAATAAGGCTACTAGCAATGTCTCATAAGATTGGATGAAGGTCACCAGACCTTTACTCCATTCACCACTTTCTCCTGTGCTGAATTACATGTGGTCGCAGGGAGTGATGGGCAGTAGAAGGCTGACTGAAAGTAGGACTCCAGTGATAGAGTTTTTGTGACTTATCACCTACTCTGGCATGAGACTTTTCAGAGACACAGCTACTTTGGAGTCACCCATGGTCCTTGATGTAACACTCATTCATGCTCCTTCAAGTATTCCCAGTAATCTCATTTGTTCATCAAGCTTATCTCAGCAGTGATAAGCATAGACTCCACTTCACTTTACCCGGGGATGTCAAAAATACTACAACTTGTAGAATAGGGATCATACTAGAACTTAAGTTCAGTTATTAAATATTTTTTTATATATTTGTATTTTGTACTGAAAAATTACCTTTCCAGTGTGGTTATTGAACCACACTCAATACACATTATTATTTTGTGTGGTTATTGAACTTCTGTCTTTTACTAATGTAATTATCAATTCCATGTGAATAATGACTGTACTTATTCTTGTTTACAAATACATCACTAATACCTCAAAACAACAACAACAACAACAATATCAGCAACACTGTATCAATTTCTTGAGACTATCATGCCAAGATGTAGCAGAATTGTCTGCATAATATACATAACAGGAATTTATTGTTTCATAGTTTTGGTTTATAGGATTCTGAAAGAATGTATTTGGCAAACATTTGTTGCCTGAATCTTTCTTTGTCCTGATTTTTCTTTTAGTAATTTGCCAAATATTATTGGTACTGTTTGGTTTATATTTAAATAACTTCTATTACTTTCATTATCATCACATGGAGTTATTCCCATGACTCTGTATGTCCGTCTTATGGATACACAATTTATATGGAAGTAGGAGCCAATTCTAATTCAACATGGTGTTATCTTGACTAGTTACATCTGCAATTACCTTATTTCCCAAGAACACATTCAGGGATAAGGTGGATTAGGATATCAACATATCTATTTTTAGGGGACATGACAATTCATCCCAAACTATCCACATCTGAAATATTCCATTGGTACTGTTAAATGCCAGGCCATGTGCTTAAAGATTATTTATATCACTCAATCAATCCCCACATAAAATATTATTCTCATGCCTCATAGTAGAGACTAGGGACTCAATAAGTTTGTCTAACTTGTTCTAAGTCATTTAGCTAACAACAAGCAAAAATGTATGTCTGTCTCCAAGATACTTGATTATTCAGAAACATAAAGTCTTGATAACTCTTTAATTTATGTTGAGACAGGGTCCCACTATGTGGCTCTGGTTGGCCTGAAACTCACTATGCAGACCAGAATGGCATTGAATTTACAGAGATCCATATGCCTCTGCTTCCTAAATGATGGATTCAAATCAATCACCACTGTGCTTAGCCACTTTTTGCCCCAGCCTGCAGGGCTTCAATGGGTTCTCGACCACCCTAAGGACGGAATGATAGGGACAGGAGATACAAAGGAAATACACCAAGTCTAGATTCTGATCAAGGTGCAACTTTATTTTTCTCCAGGAGGGTTTATATAGTTCCTGCAGGGTGGGGGGAGCAAGAAACTGTCATCTGCATAAGGTGGGGCAAGCTAACAGGATGTTTGTATAGGATGTTTACAGGGTGAAAGGGTCAAGGGCTCTGACTCAATGCCCTGTTGCTAGGCAAACTGACTGTAAGATGATCCAGTTCCCTGTCTTATGGGGGGGGGCGTCTGTATTTTTCCACTAACTAGAGATTCTATCCTTGTCCCTGACATCTCCCCCTTCTTAGTAATAAATCTAAGGGCCAACATAAACCAGGTTCGAATGGTCTAAAAGGAGGGCTCTGAAAGAGGCTTTGCATGGAGGATTACAGAGGCCCTGTCCCTTTAAAGGTTGTGAAAAAAGGTCCGAGAGGGAATGTCTCTCCAGACTCAAGCACCACAGGTGTCCCCATAGTGCGGGAATCAATGGACCTTGCAGTTTTTTGAGGGAGCAGAAATGGGTAAGCGCAAGGCTGCTACTGCACAACCGCTATGCAACAGGGCATATAATCCAGGCTCTCGGGATTTTGGGGTACTATGGTTCCCAGCCTGTGCAGTCCCAGCTGCACTCCAATCATGCCTTGAGTGAGCCTTTTTCCCACACACAGGTGCAGTCTCCCCCGAGTTAAGGGGTCTGTGTGGGGCATCTCTCGTCAGGGGAAATTTCAACCTTGGAGTCCTGCATATCAAAGCAGTGGTAATGAACCTGGATCTGCCTGCCGGCAGATCTGTTATTTGGCTTCAGATGAACCAAGTGAGCCCAGAAAGTGCCCATGGCCCAAAGGCAAGGACCAAGAGCAGGCCTACAACAGGTCCTAGGAGGGAGGAAAGAAGGGTCGTTAGCCAAGGGGAGTTGGAAAACCAATTCTAGAACCACCCAAGCTCTTGTTCTCCTTTTCTTTTTTTCTTTTTCTAGTGCTTTTCTAACCTTTACCATACTGTCCCTGACTACCCCAGTGTGGTCTGTAAAGAAGCAACATTCCTCTTTGAGGCCAGTACAAAGGCCACCCTGTTGTACAAAGAAGAGAGCCAGGCCTCTCCTGTTCTGTAAAACTACCTCAGCTAGGGAGGAAAGAGATGACTTGAGGGCAGAAATTCCTCATTGGGCAATATCCTCGTCTATGGACAGTTGAAGCTCAGAGTAATGTTGGTTGGACAGGACCAGAGAGGCAATTCCTGTGCCTGTTCCCATTGCTCCAACCCCCAAAAGGACTGCTAAGGTGATGGCAGTAACAGGCTCCCGTCAAGACAGTCGTCTCAGCGTGGCTTCTCTTCCTAGAGATCTAGGAATTGATCTGAGGAATAATAGGTTAGTCTAGGTGGAAGGGACCTAAATGCCCTGAGTGGCATCTCTGGTGCTACCCTGTTTGCTGTGCTACCTGCCAGCCACAGGCTGTGTCAAGCTGGCCCAACATGGCTATGACCACCTATGACACCAAGGCCAGCAAGTCCGACAAACCTTTCTGACACCTTGGATGAAAATTCAGCACTGCCCTTGGAAACATGACCCCTGCTGTCAGACTGGATTTGTGACAAGCAGTGTCCCTGCTCAGCCCAGAACGTGATTGACTATGGGACTTGTGTGTGCTGTGTGAAAGGTCTCAAACACAGTTTGCTGTAAAGTTCCCACCGTCCCCCACAGGAACTCTGAGCAGAGTGATAACAGAGCTAAAGGGCTGGTGGGAGTTGCTGTGGGTGAGGACAACAGCCTGGAAGGCTTGCCGGAGGGACAGCATTTGAAACAGAAGAAGTTTCCTCAGGAGAGGGGCTATCTCTTCTGGGCAGATCAGGTATATTTACAGCTCTAACCAGGCGTTCCGGCAACCAAAGTGTATCTCTTTTATGGCACCATTAACAGGATTTAGTCTTTCTGTGATGATCAGCAATGGTGTTAATGCTGAATGTTCTCCTACCTCACATCATGAGAATCAAAAGGCTGTTGGCTCCCCAAGAACTCCCTCCCCCTGCCGGCCCCTGTGACTCTCTCCCCATGAATGAAAGAGCCGGCAGGCGCCAAGGTGGAAAGGCCCTCTCCTCCATCCTCCACGCCCCACTAGCTCCCCTCCCCCCAGTGCCACCAAGACCCAACCCTCCACAACAGCAAGCATTCGGCCCACTGGCACTTCAGTTTTGGGAACTACTTCCAAGGCTGGTTCCGCCCCCCCACCCAAAGACAAACCATCGCCAACATCTCTTACACTTTGAGATCCTCCACCACCATCCCCTCCAGACCGGCCTTACTCTGTTGGAGCAGAAACACGATCTCAGAGATTGGTCCCCGCCTTGTACACCAGGCAACTGCCCATCTAGAGAAAAACTGCACCCCGTCCCCTCTAGCTGCCCAGGGGACTCATGGTTGCCTCGGCGTAACAAGAAAGCACCAGTAGCTACCCCAAGCCCTAGTTCCTGGCAGGCAGGGTTTGCGTTTTCAAAGGCCAAGTGTTTAATGAAGATACTTTTGTATTTGTCCGGCCCGAACAATCTCTTGGTCAGGAGGGAATTTTGCCTATGCTGCATTTGTATCATAGGGGGAGTTGCCGAGAAATTTCTTTAGCATCCAAGTTTTTGAGGACGGCTGTTCAAGTGAAGTAGTGGGAGTGGAGAAGGAACAAAGAAATCTGTAACTGGTTGTGATCAATTAGTTGTAAACACCACTACCCTCAGACCAACTCTCTAGGGAGGCCTCCTTGGCAGGGTCTAGAGGGAAGTTAGAGGTAAAATTGTTAAGAGAGGGATAAAGATGGGCAGGAGCAGACTCCTGGGGATTGTTAGATTTAAAAGTCGTGAGCGTCCCCTCTTCCATAGAGTGCAGTTCGTGATCCGAGGGACAGACTGAAGGCAGACGAGAGGGCGCTGGGGGTGTGTGTGTCCTTAGGGCAAGTAGAGGGTGGGTGAAAGGCTCCTTTTAAGATTTTTTTCTCCTATATTAATAACCTCTTGTATGTCAGGGGAATGTTTATAGACCCAAAGAATGTCATTAATAATCAAAAAAGGCTTTAAGGTCTTTTTTCTTTACCTTAGTTTCTTGTATCTTGAGGGGCTCATTTAGGCCAGAAATAAATAAATCTTGTGACAAAATTGCCTGTCCCATGGCTTGTCACTTTCTTACCTGCATCGTCTCAGCTCTCTTCCAGGATCATATCCTAAACCAGGCGATTTCAGGGGGATCCACCAACTTCACCAAGGCCTTGGTCTTCCTCCTGGAGACGACGTTCCAAATTCTCAAGAGGTGGTTTCATCCACATTGGGGGCCAGTTGCCCCAGCCTGCAGGGCTTCAATGGGTTCTCGACCACCCTAAGGACGAAATGATAGGGACAGGAGATACAAAGGAAATACATCAAGTCTAGATTCTGATCAAGGTGCAACGTTATTTTTCTCCAGGAGGGTTTATATAGTTCCTGCAGGGTGGGGGGAGCAAGAAGCTGTCATCTGCATAAGGTGGGGCAAGCTAACAGGATGTTTGTATAGGATGTTTACAGGGTGAAAGGGTCAAGGGCTCTGACTCAATGCCCTGTTGCTAGGCAAACTGACTGTAAGATGATCTAGTTCCCTGTCTTATGGGGGGGGCGTCTGTATTTTTCCACTAACTAGAGATTCAGTCCTTGTCCCTGACAACTTTTACATTTGTTATGCCGTGAAAAAAAAAATAAAAAGTCATGGTTTATTCGGTGTGTACAGTTTTTACTTGAGTAGCAACTTTTTTTCACAAAGCTACAATAATAATTGAAATATATATAAAATCTAATATATATATTAGAGGAGAGGGACCCAATGGATACCTCCAATTTAGACTCTCTTCATACAGTGCCTGGCCATGGGTCTCTGCACTGGCTCACATCTACTGCCAGAGGAAGCCTCTCTGATGATGAGTGGATAAGGCACCAATCTACGAGTATATCAGAATAACAATATTAATCATTTCATTGATTTTGATTGTTTTTCCTATTATGATTTGTGCCACACTAGGTCTTTGGGCTATCCAGTCTCTGGTCCTAGACATAGAGGCAGCGTCAGGCATGGGATCTTTCTTATAGTCTGGGCCTCAAGTTAAACCAGACATTAGTTGGCCACTCTCACAAGTTCCGTGCCATCATTGCCCCAGAACAACTTCCAAGTAGAAAAGATTGTATATCAAAGGTTTTTTGGCTGGGTTGATGTCCAAGTTTCTCTTTTAGTAGCCTGCAGAGTACATCAAAGAGACTAGATTGTAGGGGTGAAGGCTTCATGTAGGCATTAGCTTGACCTCTCTGCATTCAACAAGTTATGTGGATGTTGTTCTCAGCAATGGGGCCCCACTGCCAGTTTTTGAAGAGTGACTCTCTTTACTTGCATCAGCCTGGGTTGTTTGGGGATCTCCACAGGACACCCTCAGCCAACAACTCCACCAAATGCAACCCCAGCCCAACACTGGAAGCCTTGTCTGGCTACAAAAGATGGCCAGTACAGACTCCATATCCTCCATTACTAGGAGTCCTCACTAGGGTCACCCTCATAGATTCCATGAGGTTTTCACACTGCTTCCCAAATGACCCCAATTCTAGCTGTCTCTTCCCACACTCTCTCCCTACATCCCTTCCCCACCCATCTGACCCCTCCCACTCTCATCCTTACTGACCCCTAGTCCACCTGTAAAATCTATTCTATTTTCCTTTCCCAGGGAGATCCATACATCCCTCCCAGAACCCTTCTCTGGGTCTGTGGATTATAGCATGGTTATCCTTTACTTCACAGCTAATGTCCACTTATAAGTGAACAAATGCCGTATTTGTCTTTCTGGGTCTGGGATACCCAACTCAGGATGATTTTTTTTTCTAGTTGCATCCATTTCCCTACAAATTTCATGATGTCATTTTTTAAACAGCTGAGTAATCCATTCTTACATTGTGGGAAATCTAGGTTGTTTGCAGGTTCTGGCTATTATGAATAAAGTCACAATGAACATAGTTGAGCAAGTGTCTTCATCGTAGGATGAAGTTTTTTAGGGTATATTCCCAAGAGTGGTATAGTTGGGTTTTGAGGTAGATTGACTCCAAATTTTCTGAGGAACCACTATATTGATTTCAATAGTGGCTGTACATGTTTGCACCCCTACAATGGAGGAGTGTTCCTCTTGATCCATATCCTCTCTAGTACAAGCTATCAATAGTGTTATTGATCTTAGCCATTCTGACAGGTGTAGAAGATGGAATCTCAGAGTCGTTTTGATTTACATTTCCCTGATAGCTAAGGATGTTGAACATTTCTGTGTTTCTTGGCCATTTGAGATTCTTCTATTGAGAAGTCTCTGTTTAGATCTGTACCCCATTTTTCATTGAAAATATATTCTTCTCTCATAATATACATCTCTGACAGTTTTCCCCTCTCTCTACCTCTTCTAGCTCCCCTCCACTTGCCCTCTCCCTCAAATCCACTCACTCTCTTCAGAAAAGTGTTTTTTTTTAAATCTCTAGTTTCTCGAGTTCTTTATATATTTCTGATATTAGCCTTCTGTCAAATGTGGTGTTGGTAAAAAACTTTTCCCTTTCTGTATGCTGCCACTTTGTCCAATGAATGGATTAATGGTGTCCTTTGCCTTACAGAAGCTTTTCAGTTTCATGAGGTCCCATTTATTAATCACTGATTTTAGTGCCTGCATTATTAGTGTTATATTCAGAAACTTGTCTCCTATGCCAATGCAGTCAAGGTTATTCCCTACTTTCTCTTCTTCAGATTCAATGAGTTTGGTTTTATGTTGAGGTTTTTGATCCACCTGAACTTGAGGTTTGTGCAAGGTGATAAATATGGATTTATTTGCTTTCTTCTACATGCTGACATCTAGTTAGACCAGTACGACTTGCTAAAGATGCTTTCTTTATCCATTGTATGATTTTAGCTTCTTTGTCAAAAATCAAGTGTCCATAGGAGTGGATTTACTTCTGAGTCTTCAATTCAATTCTATTGATCCACCTGTCTGTTTTTAACGCCAATACTTTGTGGTTTTTATTCCTATTGCTCTGTAGTACAGCTTGAAATCAGGAAGATGATACCTCTGGAAGGTCTTTTATTGTTCAGGATTGTTTAGGTATCCTGGGTTTTTCGTTTTTCCATATGAAGTTGAGAATTGTCCTTTCAAGGATTATTATGAATTGTGTTGGAATTTCGATGGAATTCCACTGAATCTGCAGATTACTTTTGATAAGATGGCCATTTTTATTGTGTTAATCCTACAGATTCCTGAGCATCGGAGATCTTTCAATTTTCTTATATTTTCTCCAATTGCTTTCTTCAAAGACTTGAAGTTTTTAATACACAAGTCTTTCACTTGGTTGCTTAGAGTTACTCCAAGATATTTTATATTATTTGAGGCTATTATGAAAGGTGATATATCCCTGATTTCTTTCTCAATCCATTTGCCATTTGTGTACCAAAGGGCTACTGATTTTTTTTTTTAGTTAATCTTGTATCCAGCCTCTTTGCTGAAAGGGTTTATCAGCTGTAGTAGTCCCCTGAGGGAATTTTAGGATCACTTATGTATCCTATTGTATCACCTTCAAATAATGATAGTTTGATTTCTTCGTTTCCAATTTGTATCCCCTTGATCTCCTTTATTGGATGTTGATAAAAGCTTTTTTGATTTCTAATGAGATGCTCCAGGTTTTTTTTCCTTTTATTTATTTATATGGTGGATTTCATTTACTGCTTTTCATATGTTGAACCATCCCTGCATCTCTGGGATTAAGCCTACTTGATCATGGTGGATGATCTTTTGGATGTGTTCTTGGATTCAGTTTTCAAGTATTTTATTGAGTATTTTTGCATCTATGTCCATAAAGGAAGTTGGTGTGTAATTCTCTTTTTTGTTGAGTCTTTGTGTGGTTTTGGTATCAGGGTGACTGTAGCCTCATAAGAATTTGGCAATGTTCCTTCTGTTTCTATTTTGTGGAATGATTTGAAGAGTATTGGTATTAGTTCTTCTTTAAAAGTCTAGTAGAATTCTGCCCTAAAAAAACTGGATCTGGGCTTTTTCGGTTGGGAAACTTAACGACTGCTTCTACTTCCTTGGGTGTTATAGGTCTATTGAATTTGTTTACCTGATTGTAATTTAACTTTGTAAGTGCTATCTATCAAGAAAATTATTTATTTCTTTTAGATTTTCCAATTTGGTGGAGTATAGATTTTTTTTGTTGTTGTTTTTTTCGGGACAGGGTTTCTCTGTGTAGCTTTGTGCCTTTCCTGGAACTCACTTTGGAGACCAGGCTGGCCTCTAACTCACAGAGATCCACCTGGCTCTGCCTCCCGAGTGCTGGGATTAAAGGCGTGTGCCACCACCGCCCGGCTGGAGTATAGATTTTTAAAGTATGTCTATGAATATCTGGATTACCTTAGTTTCTGTTCTTATGTTACCTTCTTTATTTCTAATTTTGCTAATTTAGGTGTTCTTTCTCCATCTTTTAATTAGTTTGGATAAGGGTTTGTCTATCTTGTGGATTTTCTCAAAGAACCAACTCTTTGTTTCATTGATTGTTTATGTTCTTCTCTTTGTTTCTATTTTATTGATTTCAGCCTTCAGTTTATTTCTTACCATCTACTCATCTTGAGTATTTTTCTATTTGTTGTAGAGTATTCATGTGTGCTGGCAAGTTGCTACTATGAGATATATACATTTTGTTTTGTTTTGTTTTTTAGTTGCTTAGTGCTATGAAATTTTTTCTTAGCACCACTTTCATTCTGTCCCATATTTTTGGGTATGTTGTATATTCATTTCAATTGAATTCTAGAAAATATTTAATTCTTTTCTTTATTTCTGTCTTGACTGAATTTTCATTCAGTTGGGAATTGTTTGGTTTCCATGAGTTTGTAAGCTTTATGTTGTTTCTACTGTTGATGAAATCCAGCTTTAAGCCATGGTGATCTAATAAGATACAGGGAGTTATTTCAATTTTATTGTATCTATTGACAGCTGCTTTGTGTCTGACTAAGTGGTCAATTTTGAAGAAAGTTCTATGAGGCACTTAGTAGAAGGTATATGCTTTGTGTTTGGGTGGAATGTTGGGTAAATAAATGTTATGTGCATTTGGTTTGTAACTCTGGTAAGTTCCAATATTTCTCTATTTAGTTTTTGTTTCGGATGTTTTGGATGACCTGCTCACTGGTGAGAGTTAGGTATTGAAATCTCCCACTCTCAGTGTGTGAGAATCATTATGTTATTTAAGCTGTATCAGAGTTTCTTTTACAAAAGTGTGTGCCCTTATGTTTGGGCATAGATGTTAAGAATTGAAATGTCATTTTGGTGGATTTTTCCCCTGATGAGTATGTATTCTCCTTCCCCATTTCTTTTGATTAGCTTTTGTTTGAAGTCTATTTTGCTAGCTATTAAAATGGCTACACCAGCTTACTTCTTAGGTCCATTTGCTTAGAATATTTTTTCCTAAACCTTTACCCTGAGGTAATGTGTATCTTTGATGTTGAGGTGTATTTCTTCTATGCAGCAGAAGGATGGGTACTATATTCCTATCCATTCTGTTAGTCTGTGTCTTTTTATTGGTGAATTGAGATCATTGATTATTGAGAGATACAATGACCAACAATTGTTAATTCCTGTTATTATGTTGTTTGTT
This sequence comes from Peromyscus eremicus, assembly GCF_949786415.1. NCBI lineage: Eukaryota > Metazoa > Chordata > Mammalia > Rodentia > Cricetidae > Peromyscus > Peromyscus eremicus. Next base: position 65,134,996 of record NC_081439.1, read on the forward strand.
GTTGTGGGTGGTGGTGGTGGTGGTGGTGGTAGTGGTGGTGGTGGTGGTGGTGTGTGTGTGTGTGTGTGTGTGTGTGTGTGTATGTGTGTGTGTGTGTGTGTGTTGCATGCTTCCCTTCATTTGGTTTTGCTGGTGTGAGATCATTAATTTCCTGTGTTTTCATAGGTGTAGTTAAACTTCTTGAGTTGACGTTTTCCTTGCAGTACTTTATGTAGTGCTGAATTTTTAGAATAGATATTGTTTAAATTTGACATTATCATGGAATATCTTATTTTTTCATCTATGGTGACTGAAAGTTTTACTAGGTATAATAGTCTGGCCTGGCATCTGTGGTCTCTTAGCATCTTTTACATATCTGAAAAGTTAAGGCCCTTCTGACTTTTAGAGTCTCTGTTGAGAAGTCAGGTATATTTCTGATAGGTCTGCCTTTATATGTTATTTGGCCTTTTTGCTTTGCACCTTTTAATACTCTTTATTTTTTCTGTATGTTTAAGTAGTTTTGATTATTATGTGGCAAGGGAACTTTTTCTGGTCCAGTCTAATTGGTGTTCTGTAAGCTGCTTGTACTTTTTTTTTTTTTTTTTCGAGACAGGGTTTCTCTGTGTAGCTTTGCGCCTTTCCTGGAACTCACTTGGTAGGCCAAGCTGGCCTGGAACTCACAGAGATCCGCCTGTCTCTGCCTCCCAAGTGCTGGGATTAAAGGCGTGTGCCACCACCGCCTGGCTGCTTGTACTTTTATAGACATGTCCTTCTTTAGGTTGGAAAATTTTTCTTCTGTGATTTTGTTAAATATATTTTCTGGGCCTTTGAGCTGAGATTTTTCTTCTTCTTCTGTTCCTATTATTCTTAGGCTTGTTTTTTTGATAGTGTCCCAGATTTCTTGGATAGTTTGTGTCAGGAATTTTTTAGATCAAAATTTCCTTTGACTAACATATCCATTTCTTCTATCATATCTTCAATGCCGGAGATTATATTTTCCATCTCTTGTATTCTGTTAGTGAAGTTTGCCCCTATAGTTCCTGTTCACATTGCTAATTTTTTTCATTTCCAGAATTCCCTCAGTTTGTGTTTTCTTTATTTCTTCTATTTCCATTTGGGTCTTGAACAATTTTATTCATTTCCTTCAACTGTTTTTTTTTTTTTTTTTTTTAGTTTTTTTTTTTTTTTTAAATTTTTATTTTGCAATACAATTCAGTTCTACATATCAGCCACAGATTCCCTTGTTCTCCCCCCTCCCGCCACCCTCACCTTCCCCCCAGCCCGCCCCCCATTCCAATCTCCTCCAGGGCAAAGCCTTCCCCACAGACTGAGATCAACCTGGTGGACTCAGTCCAGGTAGGTCCAGTCCCCTCCTCCCATGCTGAGCCAAGGGACCCTGCATAGGCCCCAGGTTTCAAACAGCCAACTCATGCAATGAGCACAGGACCCGGTCCCACTGCCTGGATGCCTCCCAAACAGATCAGGCCAATCAACTGTCTCACCCACTCAGAGGGCCTGATCCAGTTGGTGACCCCTCAGCCATTGGTTCATATTTCATGTGTTTCCGTTTGTTTGGCTATTTGTCTCTGTGCTTTATCCGACCTTGGTCTCAACAATTCTCTCTCATATAAACCCTCCTCATTCTCGCTAATTGGACTCCCAGAGATCCACCTGGGGCCTAGTCATGGATCTCTGCCTCCAGATCCATCAGTAGTTGGATGAGGTTTCTAGCACGACAATTAGGGTGTTTGGCCATCCCATCACCAGAGTAGGTCAGTTCGGATTGTCTCTCGACCATTGCCAGCAGTCTGTTGTGGGGGTATCTTTGTGGATTTCTGTGGGCCTCTCTAGCACTTTGTTTCTTCCTATTCTCATGTGGTCTTCATTTACCATGGTCTCCTATTCCTTGTTCTCCCTCTCTGTTTTTGATCCAGCTGGGATCTCCCACTCACCCAAGCTCTCTTTCCCTCGACCCTCGCCCTTCACTACCCCCACTCCTGTCCAGGCTGTTCATGTAGATCTCATTCCATTTCTCTGTCGTTGGGCGATCCCTGTGTCTTTCTTGGGTTCCAGTTTTCCAGGTAGCCTGCCTGGTGATGTGAGTAGCAGTCCAGTCATCCTTGTTCCACATCTAGTATCCTGTTATGAGTGAGTACATACCATGTTTGTCTTTCTGAGTCTGGGATACCTCACTCAGGATGATTTTTTCTAGATCCATCCATTTGTCTGCAAACCTCATGATGTCATTGTTTTTCTCTGCTGAGTAGTATTCCATTGTGTATATGTACCACATTTTGTTTATCCATTCTTCAGTTGAAGAGCATCTAGGTTGTTTCCATGTTCTGGCTATTACAAACAACGCTGATATGAACATAGCTGAACAAGTGCTCTTGTGGTGTGGTTGAGCATTCCTTGGGTATATGCCCAAGAGTGGTATAGCTGGATCTTGGGGGAGATGGATTCCCAATTTTCTAAGAAAGCGCTATATTGATTTCCAAAGTGGTTGTACAAGCTTGCATTCCCACCAGCAGTGGAGGAGAGTTCCCCTAGCTCCACATCCTCTCCAGCATAAGGTGTCTTCAGTGTTTTTGATCTTAGCCATTCTGACAGGCGTAAGGTGGTATCTCAGAGTTGTTTTGATTTGCATTTCCCTGATGATTAGGGAAGTTGAGCAATTCCTTAAATGTCTTTCAGCCATTTGAGTTTCCTCTGTTGAGAATTCTCTGTTTAGTTCTATAGCCCATTTCTTAATTGGACTGTTGGGCATTTTGATGTCTAATTTCTTGAGTTCCTTATATATTCTGGATATCAGTCCTCTGTCAGATGTGGGATTGGTGAAGATCTTTTCCCATTCTGTAGGCTGTCGCTTTGCTTTGTTGACCGTATCCTTTGCCCTACAAAAGCTTCTCAGTTTCAAGAGGTCCCATTGATTGATTGTTTCTCTCAGTGTCTGTGCTACTGGTGTTCTATTTAGAAAGTGGTCTCCTATGCCAATGTGTTCAAGACTACTTCCTACTTTCTCTTCTAGCAGGTTCAGAGTAGCTGGATTTATGTTGAGGTCCTTGATCCACTTGGACTTAAGTTTTGTGCACGGTGATAGATATGGATCTATTTGCAGCCTTCTACATGTTGATATCCAGTTTTGCCAGCACCATTTGTTGAAGATGCTTTCTTTTTTCCATTGTGCACTTTTGGCTTCTTTGTCAAAAATTATTTGTTCATAGGTGTGCGGATTAATATCAGGGTCTTCAATTCGATTCCATTGGTCCACATGTCGGTTTTTATGCCAGTACCAAGCTGTTTTTATTACTGTAGCTCTATAGTACAGCTTGAAGTCAGGGATCGTGATGCCTCCAGAGGTTGTTTTATTGTACAGGATTCTTTTGGCTATCCTGGGTTTTTTGTTTTTCCATATGAAGTTGAGTATTATTCTTTCCAGGTCTGTGAAGAATTGTGTTGGTATTTTGATGGGGATTGCATTGAATCTGTAGATTGCTTTTGGTAAGATTGCCATTTTTACTATGTTAGTTCTGCCTATCCATGAGCATGGGAGATCTTTCCATTTTCTGACATCTTCTTCAATTTCTTTTTTCAGGGACTTAAAGTTCTTGTCATATAGGTCCTTCACTTGCTTGGTTAGTATTACCCCAAGGTATTTTATGTCATTTGTGGCTATAGTAAAGGGTGATGTATCTCTGATTTCCTTCTCCGCTTTTTTGTCCATTGTATATAGGAGGGCTACTGATTTTTTGGAGTTGATCTTGTATCCTGCTATGTTGCTGAAGGTGTTTATAAGCTGTATCAGTTCCTTGGTGGAATCTTTGGGGTTGCTCAAGTATACTATCATGTCATCTGCAAATAGGGAAAGCTTGACTTCTTCCTTTCCAATTTGTATCCCCTTAATCTCCTTATGTTGTCTTATTGCTCTGGCTAGAACTTCAAGTACTATATTGAATAAGTATGGGGAGAGCGGACAGCCTTGCCTCGTTCCTGATTTTAGTGGAATTGCTTTGAGTTTCTCTCCATTTAATTTGATGTTGGCTGTTGGCTTGCTGTAAATTGCCTTTATTATGTTTAGGTATGTTCCCTGTATTCCTGATCGCTCCAAGACCTTTATCATGAAGGGGTGTTGGATTTTGTCAAATGCCTTTTCAGCATCTAGTGAGATGATCATGTGGTTTTTTTCTTTGAGTTTGTTTATATGGTGTATCACATTGACAGACTTTCGTATGTTGAACCATCCTTGCATCCCTGGAATGAATCCTACTTGATCATGGTGGATAATTGTTTTGATGTGGTCTTGGAGTCTGTTTGCCAGTATTTTATTGAGTATTTTTGCATCAATGTTCATGAGGGAGATCGGTCTGTAGTTCTCTTTCTTTGTTGTATCCTTGTTTGGTTTGGGAATCAGGGTAATTGTAGCCTCATAGAAGGAGTTTGGTAATGTTCCTTCTGTTTCTATTGTATGGAACAATTTAGAGAGTATTGGTATTAACTCTTCTTTGAAGATCTGGTAGAATTCTGCACTGAAACCATCTGGTCCTGGGCTTTTTTTGGTTGGGAGACTTTTAATGACTGTTTCTATTTCGTTAGGGGTTATTGGACTATTTAAATAGTTTATCTGGTCTTGATTTAATTTAGGTATGTGGTAACTATCCAGAAAATTATCCATTTCTTTTAGGTTTTCCAGTTTTGTGGAATAGAGGTTTTTGAAGTATGACCTGATGATTCTCTGGATTTCCTCAATGTCTGTTGTTATGTCCCCCTTTTCATTTCTGATTTTGTTGATTTGGATGCTCTCTCTCTGTCTTTTGGTTAGTTTGGATAAGGGCTTGTCTATCTTGTTGATTTTCTCAAAGAACCAACTCTTTGTTTCATTAATTTTTTGTATTGTTCTCTTTGTTTCTATTTTATTGATTTCAGCTCTCACTTTGATAATTTCCTGGCATCTATTTTTCCTGGGAGACTTTGCTTCTTCCTGTTCTAGAACTTTCAGGTGTGCTGTTAAGTCACTAGTGTGAGATTTCTCCAGCTTATTTATGTGGGCGTTTAGTGCTATGAATTTCCCTCTTAGTACTGCTTTCATAGTGTCCCATAGGTTTGGATATGTGGTGTCTTCATTTTCGTTGATCTCTAGGAAGTCTTTAATTTCTTTCTTTATTTCTTCCTTAACCCATTGGTGATTCAGGTGGGTATTGTTCAGTTTCCATGAGATTGTAGGTTTTCTGTAGTTTTTGTTGTTGTTGAAATCCAACTTTAGACCATGGTGGTCTGATAGAACACAGGAGGTTATTCTAATTGTTTTGTATCTGTTTAGATTTGCTTTGTGACCAAGTATGTGGTCGATTTTAGAGAAGGTTCCATGGGGTGCTGAGAAGAAGGTATATTCTTTTTTGTTAGGATGGAATGTTCTGTAGATGTCGATTAAGTCCATTTGAGTCATGACATCAATTAAGTCCTTTATTTCTCTGTTAAGTTTCGATTTGGGGGATCTGTCCAGTGGTGAAAGTGGGGTGTTGAGGTCTCCCACTATTAATGTGTGGGGTTTTATATGTGATTTAAGCTTTAATAATGTTTCTTTTACATATGTGGGTGCCCTTGTGTTTGGGGCATAAATGTTCAGAATTGAGACTTCATCTTGGTGGATCTTTCCTGTGATGAGTATGTAATGCCCTTCTTGATCTCTTTTGATTGATTTTAGTTTGAAGTCTATTTTGCTGGATATCAGGATGGCTACACCCGCTTGTTTCTTAAGACCGTTTGATTGGAAAGTCTTTTCCCAGCCTTTTATTTTTAGGTAGTGTCTATCTTTGAATTTGAGATGTGTTTCTTGTATGCAGCAGAAAGATGGGTCCTGCTTTCGTATCCATTCTGTAAGCCTATGTCTTTTTATAGGTGAATTAAGTCCATTGATATTGAGGGATATTAATGTCCAGTGATTGTTCATTCCTGTTATTTTTTGGTGGTGATGTGTGTGTACTTTTCTTCGTTGGGGTCTACTGCTGTGGCTTTATCTATTGCCTGTGTTTTCGAGGTTGTATCTGACTTCCTTAGGTTGGAATTTTCCTTCTAGTGCTTTCTGTAGGGCTGGGTTTGTGGATAAATATTGTTTAAATCTGGCTTTGTCATGGAATGTCTTGTTCACTCCATCTATGACGATTGAAAGTTTTGCTGGGTATATTAGTCTAGGCTGGCATCCATGGTCTCTTAATGTCTGCATTACATCTGTCCAGGACCTTCTGGCTTTCAAAGTCTCCATTGAGAAATCGGGTGTTATTCTGATAGGTTTGCCTTTATATGTCACTTGGCCTTTTTCCTTTGCTGCTCTTAATATTCTTTCTTTATTCTGTACGTTTAATTGTTTAATTATTATGTGGCGAGGGGACTTTTTTTGGGGGTCTAGTCTGTTTGGTGTTCTATAGGCTTCCTGTATCTTCATAGGCATTTCCTTCTTTAAGTTGGGAAAGTTTTCTTCTATGATCTTGTTGAATATATTTTCTGTGCCCTTGAGTTGGTATTCTTCTCCTTCTTCTACCCCTATTATTCGTAGGTTTGGTCTTTTCATGGTGTCCCAAATTTCTTGGACATTTTGGTTCATGACTTTGTTGACTTTAGTGTTTTCTTTGACTGATGAATCCATTTCTTCTATTGTATCTTCAACGCTAGAGATCCTCTCTTCCATCTCTTGCATTCTGTTGATTATACTTGCATCTGAAGTTCCCAATCGTTTTCTCAGATTTTCTATTTCCAGCATTCCCTCTGTTTGTGTCTTCTTCATTTTTTCTATTTCCCTTTTCAGGTCTTGGACTGTTTCCTTCATTTGTTTCATTGATTTTTCTTGATTTTCTTTCAGTATTTTATTGTTCTCTTCCAGGACTTTATTGATTTCTTCTAATTTGTTTGCCCTTTCCTCTAGTTGTTTACAGCGTTCTTCACATTTTTTTGTCTTTTCCTCTACACGAGCCTCTAGCTTCTTCATGATGACATTCATAAGGCTATTTTCTTCTGCTTCTTCCAATTTCTGATGTTCAGGTCTAGGTGTTGGAGGAGGGCTAGGGCCTGGTGATGGTGTATTACTATTCATTTTGTTGTATGTGTTTCTGCCTTGACGTCTGCCCATCTCCTTGTGGTTCGTTCCTGGCCTTATTCGCACACTTGGTTCAGAGCTGACAGATTCAAGAAGTCTCTCTCTCTTGTCCAGATGGGAGCTCTCTTGTCCAAATTGGAAGTCCGGGACAGGATGGAAGCTCTTGTTCAGAAGGGAAGTCCGGGGGAGGATGGGTGCTCTCCTCTCTCTCTCTCTCTCTCTCTCTCTCTCTCTCTCTCTCTCTCTCTCTCTCCTCCAGATGGGAAATCCACGGCAAGATGGGAGCTGGGGGCCAGCCTCTAAGTCTCAAGAAGAGGCTTGGGGCTCAGGCGGATGGGCGTGGGGGCAGGGCGTGGAGACTGCAGGGTCTGCCAGGGGTCTTGGAGAAGGAGATCCTTCCCGGTGGGGCTAGAAGGGCACCTGCCCAGGGACCAGAACCTGGGGCCAAGTTGGGCAGGTCTTCCCTGGAGTTGCTGGTGTCCAGGGATGGGGTCCGGGGCAAGCTAGGGCACTCACCTGTGCTTCAGAAGGGAAGTCCGGGGGAAGATGGGAGCTGGGAGCTGTTTTTTATTGGCTTGCTTTAAGGGATTTATTCATTTCTTCTAATTGTCTGTGTTTTCCTGGTTTTCTTTGAGGAACTTTTTCATTTCCTCCAATTATTTGTTTGTGTTTTCCTGGATTTCCTTAAGGGATTTATTTTCTCTTTAAGGACCTCCATCATCTTCATATAGTTGGTTTAAAGGTGTTTTTATTATACTTATGCTATGTTGAAACAGTTAGGGCCTGCTCTGGTAGGATAACTGAGCTCTGGTGGAGACATATTGCCCTGACTCTTATTCATTTTGTTCTTAAGCTGGTGGCTAAGTGTTTGGGTTTGAAGTGATTATAGGTGCTGATTTCTGGGTTTGTCTTTATTGGGTGTGTATTTTGTTCCTTGGTTTCAGTTTCCTCTGTGGATTTTCAGAGAATGTATTTGCTGTTTGTCTCCTGTTTTACTGACCTGCTTGACTGGTTTGTTCAAGGAGAGGACTTGTGGGTGTTGGAGGCTGGGGGAAGGGGAGGCCACTGGGTATCCTCTGTGGAATCTACAGGAGGTATGGACAAGGGGGCAAGGAAGGCTGCAATTAGTGTTCTGTTGCAGTTCTAGGGAGGACCATAAACATTGAGTCTGGGGGAACAGAGAGTGGAGAAGGTTCACGGGCAGCCTTCCTGGTCTTCTGGAATGAGAGGCCTGTGGGAATATCCACTTAGTTGGGGGCTGGGACACAGAAACAAGGAAGGCTAAGCAAGCAGCAAGCATGGTTTGTGGGATCCACAGGAGGCATGGACGGGGTGGCGGGGAGGCTACTGCTGGTGTTCTTTTGCAGTGCTAGGAATGACCATGAGGACTGGGTCTGGCAGAACAGAATATAGAGTTGGTATTATGGTTTTATCTCTCACATTATCACTATGAATAAAATAATTTTCTGTCAGTGAACAAAAGGGTGGAGATTAAATTGTAATGTATGTGAGAATAGACATTTTGATAAAATATGTAAAGAAAAATAAGGAAGTAAGGACCAATAAAAAGAAAAGATAAATCATTGACTCTAGCAATCTGTATTGAAAGAGGGGATTTCTTTTGTGAATCTATAAATTATTCATGCAAACACTCACCTACTTTATCAGTACAATAAGGATGACAATTTTAAGTGTGTACTATTGTGCAATGTACCATATAAATTTTATTTCACTTAATTTTCATAGTTACCTTATGAGATAGGAGCACATGGTTTCATTGCAATCCTGTATAAGAAGTTATAATAATAATATGCAATGTGCATAGAAGCCCAGTGGCAAAATGCATGTCATTCAGATATGAACCTGGTATAAGTTGAGATTTCATGTATTCATTTCCAACACAATTTCCTTAGTATTACAAGAATAATATGGGAGGGCCAGTCATCAAATTCAGATTTTTGCTGTATCCCAATAAGAAAAACATGCTTGAATCCCATTTTTGCTTTTGACACTTTAGGTCATATCTTCCTCTTGCAAACAAATGTGTCCCAATTTCTAGAAATGCCTTAAAGTATACTGACAGATAGTTTATTGGAGAGAACTACCACTCATTATAGAATGCTTGCCAATAATATCATAATGACTAAGTTTCCTTTTCAAAATGTTTTATAATTTAGTTTACCATGGCTATTTGGCCAGTTTTTTTTGGTTGTTGCAAGGAAGTCATCAGTGATTTTGTTTGCTTTTCACAAGAAAATTCTGCTTCTGAAAATTCTGCAAGAAGATATATTCTGTACATTTCTATACAACTAGAAGCTACTGGAAAGTTCCATGAAATCTGCATTTGAAAAAAATCTATTCACATTTAAAACAGCACCAAATATTCAGTGTTAAACATGAAACTGTCATTAATAAAAATATAAAGAAATAAATTATCCTGTGGCTATTTTCCTAATACGGTCCTAACAACAAGAATCCTATAAGTCTTACGTATACTTGCCAAGTATTGGCTGCTTGATCTTTATCAGAGAAAGCAGCTTTTTCATTAATGTCTAATAAGCAGGATGAACAAAACCCACATATTAACCCCATTAAAAACTAAAAATCCATAGAGCTATGCTACTGTAGACAGAATACCCAACAATGATTTGTATTCATATAACCCTTACAAATCTGTTTCCCTCTGCACCCTAGATTCTTAAGAAACTTGGTGATTATATTTATTTTCGCTACATTTGGCTTTTTGCAAGTGGGCTTGTAATTCAAGTAAAGCAGAGATTTTTTTCCTTAATCAGGGAAGCTTCCATGGCTGCCAACGTCTCATTAAAATATTACAATGAAAGCTTTTTGGGGTAGCTGGATCAATTATTTGATTATATTTGCTTATGGATCTCTTAAGTAGAAGTAAGATATACTTAGTTTCTTAACTTTAATGCGTTTTAGTCTTTTAGTCCTTTCTGAGCAAATGGGAACTATGCCGAGAATTATACAGAAATACTTGGGATATAAAAGAAAAACTAAAAACGTCTTGAAAGTTAACGTTGTAAATCTTGTTCACCATCAAACAGGAAAAATGTGAAAATGAGAATAAGGTGTTTTGAATAATACTGAATTTAAAATTCTAAGCTTGTACAAAGCTCCAGGCAGTCTTGATATTTGGTTATTATACGCATATGTTCTTTTTTTCTGTAATTGATTTGTACATCACTGCTGCTGTCTTCTCTACAGTGCACTGTGATTTTTCAATAACAGAAATCATCTGAATATTTTTGAGCTATAAAATATGTACATTTACAGTAGATAAACACAGATCTAGTTCATGTTATTTTCTGGACAATCTGATGCTCACAGTTGAGGAGTTGAGAGATAAACCATCATTTTCTGTGGATTTAATTAAGACTATAAATTCCTGAGAGCACAGACCTCATCATCTGTATATTTTAAACTGCGAATACTGTAACATCACAAACCTCATCCTTTCAAGTGCCTAGGCAACATGTGCATTCGATCTGATTACACTGGGGAAAACAGGCTTCTTCGTAATTTTGTCCTGGAGCCTATCTCTAGCTCTGATTTTAATCAGCTCGTAAGCTATTCTTTTTGCATCCATGGCTACACATAGTCGTTGACTCTGGCACTTATTAGTAAGTCTCTAAGAGGTACAAAAGTAGACATGTAGCTGATTATTATTTCTGTTCTGATTTTCAGAGAATTTATAAGAGTACAACCACTCCCGTTTACCACAGAAATTTTCAGTACATTTGCAACAGCCCACAAGCTATGGATTTAAAGAATTGGAAGGAGCAGAAATAATAAGGATTGAATATCAACAATGTTGCTTCTAAACTGTTTATTCTATCACCAGAAATTAGTTTTAACCTCAGTTCAAATAACACAACATGGTTCCCTTCATTTGTAAATACATTACAAGCTAACTCCATATATCTGTAAATGAATTACACTATAACATCCACTGTTATGAAGATTCCCTTATTTTTTAATAATGTCAAATAATATCTATTTTTATAACAAAAAGTACTCATTTATGTATTTGTTATATCTGAGCTTTTAAACATTTTTTCTAATTACAAAACTATAAGCCAAATGCAGAAAACATATTAAAGCATAAAATGATATAGTGACTAAAAATCACCTATAATTCTATCACCCAGAGATACACCTTAAGATTTTTACTACATTTATGAATCTACAATTAGATTTACAATTGTACTTATGTACCTATTTCAAGATAGAATCATATTTTACATGTGTTTTGAAGCCTTTATTTTAACCTAGTACTTAGTTGTGGCTATTTTCTCATGCAAATTAATATTCTTCTACAACATGCTTTTAATCATAGAACATCTTACCTCCATATGGACTTCCTGTAATTTACTTAAGCAATTTTCAATGCCTGACATTTTGTTTCTAATTGTTCTCTATTATAAATAATCTAATAATGCAAATCCTTATGTATTAATTTTGCATACAGCTTTGATTATTTTTGATATACATTTCTGAGACAGGAATTGCTAGATGATGGATTATGTATGCTTTAAGTATTTTCAACTTTTATTGCCAAATTAAAGCTGTCCTTATAATATGTTTAGATTTTCATGTAGAAAAAGGATCTTAAAATTTTTACCTGCAGAAATAATTATACATATTATGCAAACATTTATTCTCTGGCTATCAAATATTTTCATGCTGAAACGTCTGTAGTTTGTTTCTATCTAGCCATGCTTTGTGTGGCAAATCAGTGCTGAAAAAAATATATTTATTTTTTGTTAAATGTAGGACATTTCCCAGAAGCTTTACTTGAGCACGGCTATCATAAAATGAGAATGAAAAAAGCAAAGCACCAAGTGATTTTCCATCAGCCAGCGTTAAGCTTTTTCAGAGTGGGTGTACCCTGGATGTTCAGTATAAATGAAAGTATAGTGGAGACAAACATGGTGAGGGCCATTAAACAAACCTATTACTACTGTCTACTTTGTACAAAGTATTATGTGTTCATCCTACATTTGATTTGATGTGCATTCATTGTTGGGGATTGTTGTAGTCATATGGAGAAACAAAAACTCTTTTTAAGAACTGTTAGGTTTTGGCTGTTGGTGAGTGAAGTATTCAATACAAATCCTACATGAGGGATGTGGTAAAGCCAACTTATAAAACAAAAACAGATCTAGAATAATTGGTTAAAATTAGAAGTAGTTTTTTTATAATTACAATCAAAGTTTATTCCAATAATTCTGTAATTTAATCTCAGTACCAATTACCCAGTACAAAGAAGACCTCCCTAAAAGTCCCAGGCTCTGACAGGAAATATTCATATACAGAAAATAGAAAAATAGTATATTTCCAAATCAATCTTGATGCTCATTTTCTATAATAAAAATTTTTGTAGAAGGGAGAATAGGTAAACATCAGACCATTTTAGAATTGAGATAAGGATGATCATTGATCTATTAAATTTCTGGGAATTATTTGTGCTGAGATATTTTAAAACATTGTATTCATTCTTTTAATACAGTCTTTGTGAGTACCACCTTGCTAAGTACTGTGGAAAGACAAAAGTATTTAATCCTACATAATGGAGAGTAGCAGCATTGTATTGTATCAAACAGTACATAATAATAATGGGTGGTTTATATTGATATATATGTATCAGGTATGATGGTTAATCTTGACTGTTTGCATCATTGGATCTGGAATCTAGTAAGAAACACACCTATTAGCAGGTCTATGAGGCCATTTCCAGTAAGAATTAAGAGAGAACAGAAAACTCTCCTCCAAAATGGGCAACTTCTTTCTGCCAGTTTTCCAGATATTATAGCTGTAAGGAAGAACATATTCTTGCCTGCTTAGACCTCCTTCTGTATTCCACTCTTTTGCTGCTTGTGGTATTATTGTTTCTATTCTTTTGCTGACATTCAAACCCAAATTCATTTCCATTCTCTCTAAAACTTTTAAAATTTCCTCTCTGGTTTCTTGGATGATTCACTGTTCATTCCAGAGTGTGTTGTTTAGACTCCAAGTATTTTTGTGACTGTAGTTTCTCTTGTTGATTTCAAGTTTTGTTGCATTATGATATGATAGAGAACAAAGAATTTTCTCTCTTTTCTCTCTCTCTGTCTCTCTCTGTCTCTGTCTCTCTCTCATATTTCTTGAAATTTGACTTATGTCCTGTGATGTGATCATTTTTGGAGAGGGTTCCATGAGCTGCTGAGAAAAATGTGTATTCCCTATCTGTTGGGTAGAATATTCTGTATATATCTGCTAAGCCCAGTTGATTCTTAGCTCTAGCTAAGATATATATAAATTTGAGAGTGGAGTGTTGAGGTCCCCATTATTATGATGTCAGAATCTATGTGGTCTTTATGTCTTGTAGTGTTTGTTATATGAAATTAGAGACTCCAATATTTGGTGGATAAAGTCTTACAATTATTACATTTTCTTGATGAATTATTGTTTTTATTAATATGCACTGTCCATTTTAATCTTTTCTAATTAATTTTGGGTTGATATTTACTGGTATAAGAATAGCTATGCCAGTTTGACTACATTTTTCATTTACTTGGCAGTTTGTTTTCCATACTTTGATACTAACTTTTTGGGTATCATTATTGGTTAGTTGTGCTTCTCAGAAAGAAGTTTATAATATTTTTTTTAATTCACTGTGCTAGTCTGTATCTTTTTAGTGATGAGTTGAGCCCAATTACATTTAAGGTTATTAAAGAAAGGGGTTTGTTATTTCCTTTAAATATGTTAGGTGGTGTTCTATTTTGCTGGATTATTGGTATTTCTCTTCCTGATCTCATGTTAGTTTTGAAGGTTTGATGAGTTGCTGTGTTGGGCATTTTTTTTTCACATCTGGTTTATCTGTAGCTAGACTATCTTTCATCTTTGTCCCTGTAAAGTATTCCACTAAGAACTTACTGGAGTGCTGGCTTGCTTGTCACAAATTGCCTTAATTTGTTCTTGTCTTGAAATATCTTTATTTCTCCATCAGTTTTGAAAGAAAGCTTTTTAGGGCATAGCATTCTTGTTTCACTGTTGTTTACTTTCAGACATTGAAATAGTTCATGTTTGCTCTTCTGGCTTTTATGGTTGCTGATGAAAAGCCTGGGGTAATTCTGACCTAGTATGTAAGTTGTCCTCTTTCTCATACTGCTTTTAGGATTATTTCTTTACATTGTATTTTTTACATCCTAATTATAATATGTCAAGAGTTTCTTCTCTGTTCATTTCTATTTGGATATTTACATGCCTCTTGTGTTTAGAAGCACACTACTTTTTCTAATTTTCTCAAATTTGGAAAATGTTGGACTGTGATTTCACAAAATACTCTGTCTATTCCACTGGATTTTTCCTTTGCTCCTTATATACTATGAATTGGCAGGTTTGGAATCTTAAATGTGTCCCAGAATTCTTGGAAATATCCTTCATGCTCCCAAATAACTACACAGAGACTTCTTATTAATTACAAATGCTCAGCCAATAGCTTAGGCTTCTAACTACCTTTTGTAACTTAAATTAACACATTTCTATTAATTTACTTGCTGTAATGTGGCTCATAGCTTGTTATCTCATCTTGTACACATCCTGCTTCCTCTATGTCTGGCTGGTGACTCCATCCTTCTTCATCCCAGTGAACTCTCTTCCTGCCTACAAGTCCTGCCTAACCTCTTCCTGCCTAGCTATTGACCATTTAGCTCTTTATTAAACCATTGAGAGTAATGCATCTTCACAGTGTACCAAAAGATTGTTCCACAATATTTCCCATTTTTGTCTAATTAAAAGGAAGGTTTTAACTCTAACATAGTAAAACTATATACAACAAAAGCAGTTGCCAAGTAAGAATTACACATACAATATCCAGTCTATTTGTATTTGGCAACTTTAGAAGAAAATATTCCAGCTATCTTATCTTTGTGAGTCTAAACTTTTATACCTAATTTATTTTTTATCATAACCAAGGAAAACTATAAGTCTAACTTTTTCATTTTTAACTCCACTAAAGACTCCAGAAGGATGTAATATTACCTGACCACAGGGAAACCTGGCTGTCTGGACAGTCACCCAAAGTTCCTCTGCAACATTTGGGGCATCCATCTTTGGCCTACAGGCCTAGTATATCTTGATAGACATTTTTGAGAAGCTAGGAATTTTGAAGTACTTTTCTACCTTATCTTGGCAAATTTGGCAATCACCTCTGTGTTCTGTTTATTCAATTGGACAACATAATGTCAGTAGTTGAGGCAAGGGCAGTTTTTTGCCCAAATGGCTAGCTTTTGCCACAAAGAAAGTAAAGTCCATATGGAGGTTCTTCAATGCCCATCATCTTCTCTGAAGTAGATTGGTGCTGACAGGAGCAAATGTATTTCAGTTTCATGAAAAGCCTCAGGTTATTAAACATCTTAAATATCACATACTATAAGTCTTTGAAGTGTTTGACGATCATCTATACCTATCTGTCTAAGTATATCTGTTTAACCTTGAAAACAAACTTAATATGACCACAAGTTTTATTATTATAAATGACTAACTACTAACCTATATTTCTTAATTATTCATTACATTTTCAAATGAGCTGCATAAGCACAATACCCCAAACAAGAGTGGAAACATACATAGAGCATAACAAAAATAACTTTATCTCTGTGAGTTCAAGGCCAGCCTGGGCTACCAAGTGAGTTCCAGGAAAAGGCGCAAAGCTACACAGAGAAATCCTGTCTCGAAAAAACCAAAAAAAAAAAAAAACTTTAAATTTGTATCAATAAACCAAAATCCATACCAATGTATAATATTTGAGGTTAATAGTTGTTCAAATTAAACTCAACAATCCACCATTTTATTTAGTCATTTGCATACTATATTCCTCTTTTTTTCTTTAGAAAGAGATCCTTGAATCTAACTTCTTTGCTTAGCTTTTTTTCTTGACCATAACCAATAACAACTTGTAACCAACCACCCCTGCCTCAAAATGATGACAAACAACCATAACCCACCAAATGACCAAAATCCACCCAGACCCCAACTCTTGGAAATGTAGGCATTGTTCTCTAGACTACTTCCTGTTGTCTGGGGGTGTTTGTATCTTTGGAGGACCCTGAGAAAATCAGGATAATGGTCAAATCCCAGCTAGAGTAGTCTGTGAGGCTGGACCACCTTAGCCAGCATCCTTGAAGCTGTTTTGAATGGAGAACTCTGAGGAAACTGCAACAGAGACACTCTGAGATGCTGGATCATCTGGGCCATTCATTTTCATTAGTGTCTGGTCCCCTTGCTCTGAAAATACATAAACCTTCAAAGCTAACATACATATCTGCATTAATACAAGTACAGACTGTGTGTTGTACACAACTTAGTCAAAGATGATTTTTTGTTGTATGTTTGAGCAGGTAAAATATACATCATGTGTATTGTAGTTTTTCTAGGTTTATTTCTTTTTTATGTCCATAGCCACCATTTTCAGGTTGTCTTTCCCAATCAAACCTGATCTTCTTTAGCCTTGAGTGAATCTACAGCTTTTGTTTTCTGTGGAAATAAATGCATAACCTTTGCCCCAAAGCAACATATATTTTGGCTTCCATTTTGAAGTTAAGACATTTTAAATATATATAGATTGGTTTAATTTAGCAGTTTCTATAATCAAATGTCTTTCAGCAGCTATCCTTTGGTCATCAGCAATCAAAAACATCAAAGACGGGGCCTGGAGAGATGGCTGAGAGGTTAAGAGCACCGACTTCTCTTCCAGAGGTCCTGAGTTTAGTTCCCAGCACCCACATGGTGGCTCAGAACCATCTGTAATGAGATCTGGCGCCCTCTTCTGTGTACATAATAAATAAATCTTTTTAAAAAATCAAAGACAATACAATAACGTATAGGATCAAGACTCCCTGTGTATTTCCCATCTCTACATGGCTTATTCTTTTTCATTATTTTACTCCTCTCTTCAAGGACTTTATTATTTTTAAACTGTTTTTTTTTTACTATGACTGTCTATACCCTTTATTTTTTTCTTCTTAAGCCCATGTATATTTTTAAACACACTGTAACCTGTTTAAAGTTTTTTTCTTTCCATCTGGATCTGTCTTTACTGAACATCTATAGTAGTCTCTGACCATATGAGATAAATCTTACTTAAACTGCTATGTCAGCCACCAGCATGGCTCAACTTAGCACATGTGTTGTCACATGGTGCTGGTGGCCAGCTCTGGCCCTCAAGCAATGGCCAGGAGCTGTGTGTCCATATGCCACTGAGCACTAGCCTGCCTGAGAAACTGCAGGACTAGGAATCTACATCTGGCTTCCTATCTAGAACTTTCTTAGCTTTCTCAGGCCGTGTTTAGATATTGAGCACCACATTGGGCACCATATGTGGTCATAATTTTCTGTCCCATCAGCCATCTCCCAAATAACCACACATAGGCTTATTATTAATTATAAATGCTCAACTAAGAGCTTAGGCTTGTTTCCAACTAGCTCTTAGAACTTAAATTAACTCATTTCTATTAATTTACTTGCTGCATGGCTCATGGCTTGTTATCTTATCTTGTACATATACTGCTTCCTCTGCCTCTGTCTAGTGACTCTACCATTCTTCATCTCAGCAAGCTCTCTCCCTAGCCACAAGTCCTGCCTAACTTTTTCTTGTCTAGCTATTTGGCCATTTAGCTTTTTATTAAACCAATGAAAGCGACATACATTCACATGTACAAAAAGAGTATTATACAACATCCATCCCCCAAATTCATTCTACTGTGTGGTCTTTTGTGTTAATAATGACTTTGGTGGTTTTTATTTGATTGACCACCTACTTTGTTTCAAATATTTCTATTTGATTATTTTACAATGTTTCAATATCCTTGATAACATTTTTTACGTATTTTGAACTTCCACTTCCAATTTATTAACTGTTATGTTTACTTTAGGAATTATCTTATCAAGATCTTGGAAAGTTTTTTTTTTAATTCATGCATCTATTTATTTGACTCATCTATGTAATCATTAATTGTTTTGAACAGTCATACGCCAAATTCATACTCAGACATTTTGGTTATTTCTGTAATTTGGGATTCCTTTATAAGGGAGTAGTGTCAGTTGGTGAAGGGCTGTGGGTAGTGGCTGTGTTATAGTTTTTGTATTGCTTTGTTGACTTTTCTTTTTTTTTTCTGTCAGAGCTGAGGACCGAACCCAGGGCCTTGTGCTTGCTAGGCAAGTGCTCTACCACTGAGCTAAATCCCCAACCCCACTTTGTTGACTTTGATGCATGTATTGAAGTGAGTTTTTTTGATTTCCTATTCTTATATGCCTATTGGGATATTCTTGTTTCTGTGACTGCTCTTAGACAAATATTTACATGTAGTTCAGCTACCAGGACTTGTGAAACTTGATATTGAATAGCACATGGGTTGCTGAAGTGATTCTGTCTCAGCTATATGCTAACAGAATGATTGTTGGAACACACATACTAAGCTCAAAGGTGAATAGATGGAATCAAAGCTTTGCTCACTCATGGATTCTATGAAGCAGTTGAAGGCAGGATACCAACTTCAGACCCAAATGAAACATGTCTACTATCAGGGAGCTGTGGTTAGATCCAGTGGCCCCAAATAATCTTTGGAACATGTACATAGACTCTGGATCCTGCAGTGATCTATAGAACCTTAGACATCAGAACCCTACAACCATATAAACCTCAGATACACTTGGAAGCAAGGCTCCAATTTCTCAGGGGACCCTGGGGACACTTGATCTGAAGCTTGGTCCCTTCACTGTATCTGAGACCACTGGGCTAGAGACCTGGTCACAAGTTTCTCTCTGGTCCTACAGAATAATGCACCTCCAGGCTCTTAAATATCAAGAAGCTAACCACAGACACAGTAGCAAGAAACTACAAAGAATAGTGATGAATCATCTGAATCAGTTCATCCTTTGAAAAAGTTAGGATAGACAAACCCTAAACTGATTTGACAAAAGATAAGAGGGAGAAGGTGAAAATTAATAAAATTAGAGGCCAAAAATATGTCATTATGATTAACTTCAGAGAAATTCAGAACATCATTAGAATTTACTATGAAAATTTATATTCTGAAAAGATGGATAAGCCAGAAAAAATAAATATTTAAAGCATGTTATCCACAAATGAAACAGGAGATTGAGGGTTAAGTTATAGCAATTACATGCCTTGGGTTAGAAATAAAACAAGTGAGCTATGTCTCCATGTCATTGGACATAACTACTTGTATAATCATGTCTATGTTGATAGAGATTGGGAAGAGTACTCTTAATATGTATTCATACTTTTAAAAAATACAAGATTTTGAGAGAATATTAATCATGTGACCCATGAGTACTTATTACAATTAGCACAACCTTTATTTTTGAGACTATGAACACTGGGAATTTATGTAAGTTACCAAAGAATAATGGAACTAGGGTTTTCACATTTTTTAATATTTTATTAAGTATTGCTATAGTGATATCTGAATTCATTACCAATTACTATCATTTTGATTCTCATAACTATTTCATTTAAGTCCAATAATTATCTTTAATAGATTAAGAAACAAAGATACTGAGAAATTTAGTGATTTGCTCAAGGTTACATAGCTGATAAATTATGGATCAAGCCTAGGGGCATGAGTGTGATTTCAAAGCTCTTTTTTTAGTCTCTGTAGTATACTACCACTATATGCCCTACTTTCTAAAACATTATAATGGTTTAGACTCTCAGATTTAAGTATATGTAATTAGTTACAATGGATATTTATAATAGATCTTTATATTTACAAACAATTTCAGAGATTTCAACAGGGGAACTTTACTCAATGAACTTGTAGAAATTGTTTCTACATTAGCAGTAAGTTGACTCAAAAAGTAAGAAAACCTGAGATGTTAACAGCTAATCAGTAAAAAGATGTGTGGTGGTATTTTACTTGTACTGAAATGTGATTTTAATTGTATGTTAATAAATAAGGTTGCCTGGGGGTCAGAGCTATTAGAGCCATAGCAAGTGCGTGGCGGCGGTGGTGCACGCCTTTAAGGACCTGGAAGGCGGTACATGCAGGCAGTGATGAGGCAGTCACGTGTTTGGGTTTACAACCAATGAGAAGGCAGAACAGCTAGACTATATAAAGACATACACACAGGAAGTAGATCCCTTTCGGAGAGCTCTCTTGACTGAAGCAGGATCGCTGAAGCAGGAAGGGTAAGGTTCTTAGTTCTGACCTCTTGGCTTTCTTCTCTGAATCGGCTCTGTGTTTCTTATTTAATAAGATGGTTGGTTACATCTACAAAGATGTGTGGAAAATTTCCCACATACCTGCCCTACAACAACTAAAATCAAAAACTGCTATTAAAGAAACAGGTAACAAAGGATGAATAGGCTTAATTTTCTGCTGGACACACCCATTTGTGAAATTTTAATGTCTTTCTAAATATTTTTTTTGTAATCCCTAGAATAGACTATCATTTTCAATGTCTATTTATATAATGATACTACGCTTTCTTCACAGAATTAGAAAAAAAATTCCTAAATTTCATGTAGAAGTAAAAAAAGACCAAAGAACTAAAACAATTCTCAGAAAAAAAAAGAATAACACTGAAAGTATGGTAATATCTGGGTCCAGAATATATTACAGAACTATAGTAACAAATTCAGCATGTATTACAAAAATAGATACAAATGCAAACAAAATAAGTTCATGCAGTTGCAACAATATGAGTCTCAACAACTGTTATGAAAATATATATTAGAGAAAAGATAGTGTCATGAACAAATGGTGATGAAAAACTGGACACTCACATTTAGAAAAATAAGACTGCTAATTCTCATGCCATACAAACTTCAACTAAAAATGGATCAAGCACTTCAATGTAGGAACTGAAATTGAAACCACTATGTTGTGTAATATTACTCTAGTTAGGCAAAGATGTGTTACATTTATTTATGCTGCATTTGTATAACTATGGAAAGATGTGTTGCTTTGCCTGCCTAAGGCAACTGAATGGTCGAATAAAAAGCTGAATGACCAATGGCTAGACAGTAAAGGGATAGGCAGGACTGGCGGGCAGACATATTAAGTAGTAGTAGGAATCTAGGCACAAAAAAAGGAGAGAACGAGTAAGAAAGAGAAGGAGATGCCAGGGGCCAGCCAGCAAAGCAGCAGCCAGCCAGCCAGACACATAGTAGGACATAGAGAATGAAAGAAAGGTAAAAAGCCCCAAGACAAAACACAGATGGAGAGAAGGTTAAATTAAGTTCTAAGAGCTAGTGGGACGAGCATAAGATAAGGCTGAGCATTCATAATTGATAATACGTTTCTGTGCCATGATTTGGGGGCTGATGGACTGAGAAAGTCTACTACAAAACTAGAAGAAATTGAGAGGAAAGCAATTTAATATACAGGCATAGAACATAGTTATCTGAGTAGTGATCTAATGACTCAGGAAATAACAGAATTATTAATTATTTGCATTGGATTTTATGAAATCAGATCATACACATCAAAGGAAATAACTAACAGAGTGACTAGAAAATACATTGTGGTAAATGGTTGATAGGAATTCATCTGAAAAAGAAGTAATATCCATAATATAAAAAGAAAAACTATTAGCAAAATGACAATACAATCAATACATGGGTGAACAAATTGGATATGCACTTCACAAGGAAAAGTTTAAAAGGCTAATAAGTGTATGAAAAATGTTCATCGATCTTAGCCATATGGAAATGCAAAACAAAACTACACTGAGAGCCCATCTCATTCCAGAACAAACGGCTGTTCTCAAGAAAACAACAAATTCTGGTGAGAATGCATGGCTGGTGGTAAGGAACCCTAAGACAATGTTTGTGTAGATGTAAATTAGTGCTTCTATTATGTAAGTTAGTATAGAGTGTCCTCAAGAAATACATATGTATATAACCACAGGTAACATTATCATATGATACAGCTGTAGCACTCCTGGATATGTACTGACATGATTCCAACTCAGCATAAGAAAGAAATACATACACATCCATGCAGCAGTACTCACAATGGCCAATACTCACTATATACGATATACTCACAATATATACTATAATATATATTATAATACTATATATGTATATATGTATATAATATTCTATTATATTGCATGATATTATAATACTATATATTATAATACTACATAATATATACTATATACTATAATTATATATATTCACAATAGCATATAGTAGAGATAATTGCCTACCAGTGTTTATTGTTCAGAATAGCAGTTATTGAACCAGCCCAGGTGCCCATCATTACATGAATAGATAGAGAAAATTTGTGTTAATTACTTGTCTATTGCTGAGATAAGACATCATAATCAAGACAATTTACAGAAGAAAGAGTTTATTGGGGCTTATTAACTTCAAAGTGTTGGAATCTATGAATAGCACAAGTCTTTCAAAACCTCAAAGTTGGCCCTCATTGACACACCTATTCTAATAGTGCCACAGCTTCTAATCCTTCCTGATATTTTTCACCTATTAGGAATCAAATATTTAAATATAAGAGCATTTGGAGGGCGTTCTTGTTCAAACTACCACAATACGGTATGTATACACAATAGAGTGTTGCTTTGCTTAGCCATAAAGAACAAAATGCTGTGGGATGTATGGCAAATGTGTTGCTAATTAATCAATAAAACACTGATTGGCCGTTGGCTAGGCAGGAAGTATAGGCGGGGCAAGGAGAAGAATAAAGCTGGGAAGTGGAAGGCTGAGTCAGAGAGACACTGCCAGCCGCCACGATGAGAAACAGCTTGTGAAGATGCCGGTAAGCCACGAGCCATGTGGCAAGGTATAGATTAAAGGAAATGGATTAATTTAAGCTATAAAAACAGTTAGCAAGAAGCCTGCCACGGCCATACAGTTTGAAAGCAACATAAGTCTCTGTGTTTACTTGGTCGGGTCTGAGAGGCTGTGGGCCTGGCAGGTGAAAGAGATTTGCCCTGACTGTGGGCCAGGCAGGAAAACTCTAGCTACAAATGGTGTCCAACCTGGTGGCAAGAGTTTCCACCTAAAAACTGAGAAAAAAAGATTTTAAAATGGAGCTAAAAACAGTTCCTAATTGTCTCTCTCAAATGAGCGGCAGCTGCCAGTTTGAGCTACTTGTGGGTTCCTAGCTTGCGTGCTCAACCTGCAGTATGGCGGGAATCAGGCCTCTGCAAGTGGCACATTAAGCTGCTTGGTGGATTTAGCCTTTGCAGGTACAAAACAAAAAAAGAGGTTTTTGGGCTACACACTGCTTGGATAAAAGCATAGACCCACGATAGCTCCCAGAGCTGGTGGTAAATGTAGCCATGTTGGGAAGCTGAGGTGGGCAGAGCCAGCAGCCACAGCTGCTGCAGTTTAAAGCAATAGATTCACAATAAGACAGATTCAGATGTAATAGTTTACAATGTGTGTAAAATATACGTAGGCTTGAAAGAGACAAAAAAGGTGATGTATACAGTTATATAAAGAAATAGTTTTTAAAAATAAAGTCTTTAAAGAGACAGTAAAGGTAGTATAAAAAATAAGCCACATAAAAATGGATATTACACAGAGAATCTGGATTATGTTGTCTTTGGGATTTTTAACTGCAGAAAAACATTTGATTGTAAAAGCTGTTGAGTTATGCCAAAATGTATATTTTAAAGATACCTTAGCTTCCAAATTTGGATATAAGGATGTGTTGCTTTGGAAAGGAGACTCTGCTTTTGTTCCCACAGAAAGCCAGAGGCTATGGATTTGTTCCAGATTAATATACATCAGGTTTGACCAGCCAAGACCCCCTGAAGGTCTCCGATGACACCATGGCCCAGATGATCCAACATCCAGAATGGTTTGAAGGCATCTGGCTCAGACGATACAGCCTCATGGACTATTCCATAATTCTAAAATTTTGTTTCCCCATAAGATACAGCACCCCCTTCCAGCAGGAAGTAGTAAGAGAAGCTATGCCCAAATTCCCAAATTATATGTAATTTTACTTTGTTAAGGTTAAAACCTTCCTTTTTGAAAAAAAAAAGGGGGGGGAAGTGCTGTGGGATGTATGGCAAATGTGTTGCTAATTAATCAATAAAACACTGATTGGCCGTTGGCTAGGCAGGAAGTATAGGCGGGGCAAGGAGAAGAATAAAGCTGGGAAGTGGAAGGCTGAGTCAGAGAGACACTGCCAGCCACCACGATGAGAAACAGCTTGTGAAGATGCCGGTAAGCCACGAGCCATGTGGCAAGGTATAGATTAAAAGAAATGGATTAATTTAAGCTATAAGAACAGTTAGCAAGAAGCCTGCCACGGCCATACAGTTTGAAAGCAACATAAGTCTCTGTGTTTACTTGGTCGGGTCTGAGAGGCTGTGGGCCTGGCAGGTGAAAGAGATTTGCCCTGACTGTGGGCCAGGCAGGAAAACTCTACCTACAACAAAATGATACTCTTTGTAGTAAAATGAATGAAAGTGGAAATTATCATCCAAAAACAGACACAGAAAGAAAAATGTCATGTATTTTTCTCATATTCAGAATCTAGATTAAGCTGGGTGGTGGTGGCACATGCCTGTAATCCCAGCACTCGGGAGGCAGAGCCAGATGGATCTCCTGTGAGTTTGGGGCCAGCCTGGTCTACAGAGAGAGATCTAGGACAGGCACCAAAACTACACGGAGAAACTCTGTCTCAAAACAAACGAACAAACAGAAAAACAGAGTCTAGATTAAGTAAAAAGACATGAGAAGAGAGAAGGAGTATTTTGGAGGGGGGAAGTAGACTCACAGGAAGAAAAGTGATGGCAACAGAAGTCACAGAATGTGACTATGATAAAAGTACAGTGTATATTTTATAAAAATGAATCAGGTATGAAGACTCAAACTTGTAATCTAAGCAGTTAAGGGGCAAAAGAATTTGAGGCCAGGTTGCGCTACAGTATAAAACCATATCTCAGAAAATCAAAATGAAAGTTATAATAGAACCATTATTTTGTACATTTAATATATGTTAATTATAAAAAAGAGAACAAAAAAGTTACTGATTAGTTTAAACAACAGACATTTATTTCTCATAAGCTGGAGGCTGGGAAGTGTCATATCCTGGATGCTAGCTGATCCTGTGTTCTTTCATACTTTCAGATGGCCACTTTCTTCCAGTATCAACACATTTTAAAGAGAAAAGGTCTCTTTTCCTTTGTTTTTTAAGGACAACAGTCCTATCAGGGAAACTCCATCTTATGATCTCATGAACTTAATTACCTTCCAAAAGTTTTCATCTCTGGTATCCCATTTGTATTAGGGTTCCAGAATGTGAATTTGAGGGAATAGAAACAAAGTATTATAAAGATGAATTAATGGTAATTATTTTTTACTTAACAGATAACTCAATAGAAATCTTAATTATACAGATTTTTTTATTGTGCATCCCTGGAATAAAATGCTAAGATACTTTTTCAAATTAAATCACCATTTATTATACTTTTCTAGCCTTTGTAAGGTACCATTTAATATGTTTCTTATAAAAAATTCATAACAGTTTGGAATTAAGGAGCAGTGAGGGACAGGTAAGCAAGAGAAAATTATTAGCATTATGAGACTGCTAGCAATAACATTAACGTCATACATGTTTTTATGATGTACAAACAATGGAATTTCTGAAAGCATGGAACTAAAGAGTAGTTGTATGTAAGAGAAATCCATTTTTTATTAATAACTACAAAATTAAAGTTGATGAGTTGTTTCCATTGTCTTTGGGGGTTTTATGTGAATGATTTCAGCTATCATCACCAGAGTAGGAGTTCTATACCTGTTGGGAATGTAGAAAATCAAGTTAGTAGATGAGAACTTCCTCAAAACAAATTGTCACATGTCACAACAAGCGCAATTCATTTTATGTATTTACTTAAATTATGTCTTAGAAATCATCATATCCCAGAGGAGTCTCATGAAACATGACAACTGAATGTAATTTTGTGCCTTAGATGGAATATTGGAACAGAAAGAAACATATTAAGGACTAAGATCACATAAATGCATTTAGACTTTAGATAATTATGTATCAATATTGGTTCCTTAGTTATAGCAATATGGTATAATGCATTAACAATAGGAGAAAATGAATTCTTGTTTTATAAAGCTGTCTGTGATATTCTTTAAATTTTTCATCAATTTTAAAGCTGTGCTAAAATACTTAAAAGTATATTACCTATTTTTAAAATAAAAATCTACTAGGCTAGAGTAGAAGCATTCCACTAATTATAGTTTAGTAATTAAATGGTAAGTTCTAGTCCAGAAATAGTCAATGACAAAGTAAAATTCAGAAATTACTCTAGTGGAAAGACAGAATACATCAGATTATGGTGCCCCTTCATTAAATCTCTGTGAAAGTTGAAATATGTTGTTGGTGTTTCATTTTACTATTTGACTCTTTGGCTTTTTGGAGGCCCACCATCAAGCTCCCAAACAAATCACACAGAGTCTTATTCTTTCTTATGAATGCCAGCCTTAGCTTGGCTTATTTCTAGCCAGCTTCCTTTAATTTAAATAATCCCATCTATCTTTTGCCTCTGGGCTTTTACCTTTCTCTATATCTTTTCTTTCCTTCTTATTCTGTGTCTGGCTGTGTGGCTGGGTGGCTGGCCCCTGATGTCCTCTCCTTCTCCTTTTCTTGCTCCTCCCTCTTCTCTTTTTCTCCTTCTATTTATTCTGTCTGCCTGACAGCCCTGCCTATTTTTCTCTCCTGCCTTGCTATTTTGCTGTTCAGCTGTTTATTAGACCAATCACGTATTTTAGACAAGCAAAGTAATACAGCTTCACAGAATTAAACAAATGCAACATAAAAGAATGCAACACATCTTTGCACCATTAAACAAATATTCCACAGCATAAACAAATGTAACATATCTTAAAATAATATTCTACAACAGGAATATTTAACAAACTATGTTGGGATATTTTCTAAATGCAAGAAATATTCAAGGAGACAGGTGTTTGAAGTCACTGATAGCCTGCATGTGCTAGAGTGAGACACAGAAGGAAAGTTTGGGTGGTAGGACAGGAAAGATAATGAAGTTAGCATGTGATAAAGCTTAGGAGCTTGACCTTTGGAGTCACACTTATTTCCTGTTGAGTGCTAATTCTATCAATCATCACATACAAGACTTTTGGAATAGGGTCACACTTTCTGAATTTCAGTTTTTCACCTTTAAAGTGAATGCATGGATTGCCTTTCTACAAGGAAGATTTAATAATACAATTTATAAAACTTTTAAAGATTATTTGACACCAGGGAAATCTAAAAACGTTGTCAAATGCATATCAGTTGTTAATCACTTTTACCACAATTAGAGTACCTATTCCTCATTTACTTCTCAACACTTGAATTATTAATCTTCAGTTTGTGAAGGGAAATGTATCTTGTTATTATGATTTGTATTTCTTTGATTATTTCTATGACAAAAATATGTTTTATTGAGCTTACTGGTATTCTGTATTTCTTCTTTGGTGAATAAATTGATCTTTCTACTAAGCTATTTTTTTCTGATTGTCTTCTATGACCTATTCAAATATGATAGTCATCTTTTATACAGTATAGTGGCACCCATTATCCAGCCATGTAAATCGACATAAGCCCCGAGAATGAAAAAAAAAAAGGAAAACTTTGGAACACAGAGTCAAACATGGCTTCTTGGAATGGATGGCTTCTTGGTGACTGTGGTCTTTCTGGTAGGCTCTGTATACAGAGGATCTTTTCAGAGGCCTTGCTGTGCAGCAGAGCACTTGAGCAGCTGGCCTGCTAGGCAAAAAATACCTGCTGATTGAACTCAGCAAATTCTCAGAGCTGGGGCAATACTCTTGGCTCATGCCAGTAACACTGGCATGAGGTTAGGCTCTCAGGGAACTGAAGGGGGTAGAGCCAGCCACCAGTGCCCTGCAGTGGTAACTTACCAGTTTAAGGATTGGCTCAGAGAAAGCTGCAGATGTGCAGAAAGTCAAGTTGAGACTGAGAAAACCTCTAAACAGATATAGTATGCTTTAAAATATGCTTAGGTGCTAAAGAAAGAAAAGAAAATTGGTATAGACAGTCACTGAAAAATAAATAGTTTA
Organism: Peromyscus eremicus; assembly: GCF_949786415.1. NCBI lineage: Eukaryota > Metazoa > Chordata > Mammalia > Rodentia > Cricetidae > Peromyscus > Peromyscus eremicus. The sequence goes on from NC_081439.1 coordinate 65,163,174, forward strand.
AAAATAATAAAGTCTTTAAAGAGAGAAAAGTAATATGAAAAGAAAAAGCTACGTAAAAATGAGAAATACAAAGGGCATCTGGATCCTATATGGTGCTTTGTTGACTTTGAATTTTTAAATGCTAATGAACAAAAAACAATATCTTCTGAGAGACATTGGATTATGGAAAGTGCTAAATTAAACCAACACATGTATTTTAAGAATGCTTTATGCTGTGGGATGTTCTGTATGGCAAATATGTTGCTCTGATTGGTTGGCAAATAAATCACTGATTGGCCAGTGGTCAGGCAGGAAGTATAGGCGGGACAAGGAGGAGAATAAAGCTGGGAAGTGGAAGGCTGAGTGAGAGACACTGCCAGCCACCATGATGACAAACAGCATGTGAAGATGCCGGTAAGCCACGAGCCACATGGCAAGGTATAGATTTATAGAAATGGATTAATTTAAGCTGTAAGAACAGTTAGCAAGAAGCCTGCCACGGCCATACAGTTTGTAACCAATATAAGTCTCTGTGTTTACTTGGTCAGGTCTGAGTGCTGTGGGACTGGCAGGTGAGAGAGATTTGCCCTGACCGTGGGCCAGGCAGGAAAATCCTAGCTACAAATGACGTCCAATGTGGTGGCAAGAGTTTCCACCTAAAAACTGAGAAAAAAGATTCTAAAACGGAGCTAAAAACAGCTTCCTAATTGTCTCTCTCAAATGAGCAGCAGCTGCTGGTTTGAGCTACTGGCAGGTTCCTAGCATGCACGCTCCACCTGCAGTATGGCGGGAATGAGGCCTCTGCAAGCGGCACATTAAGCTGCAAGGTGGATTTAGCCTTTGCTAGCACAAAACAAAAAAAGAGGTTTCTGGGCTGCACGCTGCTTGGATAAAAGCATAGACCCACAATGGCTCCCGGAACTGGCAGTAGGCATACCACCACCATGTTGGGAAGCTGAGGTGGGCGGAGCCAGCAGCCACAGCTGCTGCAGTTTAAAGCAATAGATTCACAATAAGACAGATTCAGATGTAATAGTTTACAATGTGTGTAAAATATACGTAGACTTAAAAGAGACAAAAAAGGTGATATATACAGTTATATAAACAAATACATAGTTTAAAAAAATAAAGTCTTTAAAGAGACAGTAAAATTAATATAAAAAATAAGCCACGTAAAGATGAGTATTACACAGAGAATCTGGATTGTGTTATCTTTGGGATTTTTAACTGCAGAAAAACATTTGATTGTAAAAGCTGTTGAGTTATGCCAAAATGTATATTTTAAAGGTACCTTGACTTCAAAATTCGGATATAAAGATATGTTGCTTGGGAAAAGAGTCTCTGATTTTGTTCCCACAGAAAGCCAAAGGCTATGGATTTGTTCCAGATTAAGATACATCAGGTTTGACCAGCCAAGACCCCCTGAAAGGTCTCTGATGACACCATGGCCCAGATGATCCAACATCCAGAATGGTTTCAAGGCAACTGACTCAGACCATACAGCCTCACAGACTACTCCATGATCCTAAAATTTCTTTGTGTCCCCATAAGATACAGAGCCCCCCTCCAGCAGGAAGTAGTAAGAGAAGCTATGCCCAAATTCCCAAATTATATGTAATTTTACTTTGTTAAGGTTAAAACCTTCCTTTTTGAAAAAAAAAAGGGAGGGGGAAGTGCTGTGGGATGTTCTGTATGGCAAATGTGTTGCTCTGATTGGTTGGCAAGTAAATCACTGATTGGCCAGTGGCCAGGCAGGAAGTATAGGTGGGACAAGGAGGAGAATAAAGCTGGGAATTGGAAGGCTGAGTGAGAGACACTGCCAGCCGCCATGATGACAAGCAGCATGTGAAGATGCCGGTAAGCCACTAGCCACGTGGCAAGGTATAGATTTATAGAAATGGATTAACTTAAGCTGTAAGAACAGTTAGCAAGAAGCCTGCCATGGCCATACAGTTTGTAACCAATATAAGTCTCTGTGTTTACTTGGTCAGGTCTGAGCGGCTGTGGGACTGGCAGGTGAGAGAGATTTGCCCTGACCGTGGGCCAGACAGGAAAATCCTAGCTACAGCTTTAACTTCAGAATGGAAGTCAGAATACATGTTACATTGAGGGACAGGTTCCTTCAAAGTTAATGGAGATCAGATTTGACCAGGGGAGACCTCTTGAGGATCTTGGCTACCAATATGAGGGAAAAAGCCAAGAAACATTACAGGACAGATGGCATATATGCTGATCCCTTGACATGGCAACAGCTTTTAGACTGGACAAGACATGATAAATCTTGTTGGCTACAGAGTCCTCATGACTTATTATTAAGTGTTATCCTTTCATATGGCATTAATAGAAGTTTGATTATACAGTCCAAACAAACTTATAAAGTTGACAGATGCCTTTTACCTGCTCAAACATAGAACAAAAAAAACCTGTCATTTTTAGATGACTTGTACACACCACATCTTCCATACTTGTATAAATACAGATATATATGTTATCTTTAAAAACTTATGTGTTTTCAGAAAAAAGCACAAGACACCAATAAAGACAAGTTGCTGAGGTGATCCAGCCTCTCAGAATGCCCCTGTTGCAGTTTTCTTAAAATTCTGCATCCAGAACAACTTCAAATCTGCTAGCTAGCTGAGATGGTCCAGCCTCACAGACTACTCCAGCCAAGACTTCAGATAAGCTGTACACTTTCACATCACACAGAGACTAAACAAAAAATAATACAGCTAGCTCTCCCAGGACTTGACCTTTATCACCATTTTCTCAGGGTCCCCCAAAGATGATATCACCATCAGACAACATTTCCAAGAGGTGGGGTGGGTGGTTTCTGGTCATTCGGTGTGTTATGGATATTTGTCATCATTTAGGGGGTTGGTTACAAGTTGTTACTGGTCATTGTAAGGGAGGAAACTGAACAAGGGGTTGGATTCAAGGAACTCTAAAAAAAAGTAAGATATAGGAGTGATGGGATAAAAGGGTAGATTGTTGAATCTACTTTAACCTAAAAAGCAACTATTAAACTCAAATATTTTATATTGGTATGGATTTTTGTATATTGATACAAATTAAAGGTTATTTTTGTTAGAACATAGTTTTTATATGTTTCTATTCTTGTTTATATATTTTTGTATATTGATATACATTTAAAGGTTTTGTTAGAACATACTCTATACATGTTTTTACTCTTTTTTAAGTTATTTTTGTATATCGATTCAAATTTAAGGTTATTTTTTGTTATACAATATATATATTCCTACTTTTAAGGTATTGTATATATGCAGTTCATTTAACAATGTAATGTAAATTTCTAGTCTTTGAAAATTATTATTACAAACTATGTAGAATAATTAAGAAATACAGGTTAGTAATTAGTTTTCTAGCAATCAAATTTGTGGCCATGTTATGTATGTTTTCAAGGTCAAACAGATATATTTGAGATAGACAGATAGTCTTCAACAACTCAAAAACCCTACAGAGTATGGCATTTAAAATGTTTTAATAACAAGGCTTTTCATGACTGTGAAACACATCTGCTCCTGGCAGCACCAATTTACTTCAAAAAAGGATGATGGGCATCAAGGAACCTACATAGGGAGTTTGCTTTCATGTTTGCCTTGTTGGAGTAGGTGTGGCTTTCTTGGAGGAAGTGTGACACTCTGGGGGGAGGCTTTGAAGTCTCTTTTGCTCAAGCTTCACTCAGTCTGACAATCAGACCATTTCTTGTTGCCTGCAAGATGTAGGACTCTTAGCTACTTCCCAAGCAACATGTCTGCCTGTATACCCCCCATGCTCTCTGCCATGATGATAATGGACTAGGCCTCTGAAACTGTAAGATAGCCACCCCAATTGAGTGTTTTCCTTTTGAAGAGCTGCCGTGGTCAAGGTGTCTCTTCATAGCAACCCTAACTAAGACACCTTTTGCCTTTTTGCTTCATTTGAACCCAAGTTATGTTGTAGAAGTAACTTTAGAGGATGTATTTTATAAGAGAATTTTCTCTAAGATGAAAAGGATCCTCTAATTTTAGTTCTCATAGCCCAACCACCTACTCATCTCTTTCCCAAACACAAATAACACTCCAGAAATTCCTTTAGCAACATTCTTGATGAATGATAATCCATGCTCTGCTTGAATACTTCCAGTTATGAAGGTCCTTTACTCCATGAGATTGAATGTATCACTTTTTGACAGTTTTAGTTATAAGATTCTATATTAAACCAAAATCTATTGCTTTACAATTCTCCTCTGTTGTTTTGTTCTTTTAAAAAGGCAAACAAAGCAATTCTTTCTTTTCTACATAACAGCCTTTCAAATAATTTTAAAGCAGATCTCATTCATCTCCTTATCTTTTTGTCTCCCAAAATTTTGTGACAGTGTTAAGGGTATGATTTAAAGGAGATGAACTTCTTTTCTTTTCTTTCTGTAACTTAACACAGTTTGCTAAAAACAAAACCAAATACAAATGAACCAAAAAAACAGAAAACAGTCTGTGGATCAGGTAGCTTTCAGAACCAAAAGAAGTTCAGAAAACTTCCAACAATATGCTTTTTATTACAATAAAAATCAGTTGGGGGATGATTACTGAATGTTTCATTTAATTTACCAAGAATTTTTTAATAGGGAGAAAATGGGAGAAAATTAAATCCATTATTTTATAAATCACATCACATTTTTATGAGTAGTTATTGTGTTATATCTGTGGTATGAAATATATGATCTTTAGGGGGAAGTTTTAAGAGCAAGTAAGTATACTCAGATCAACTATGTTGTAAAACCATTAGGAGAATTTAAGGTTCCAATGAATCTTTGGTAAGATATATCAAAACCTCATATTTCTGTTCAGTCTATGTCCCTAGAGAACTGATAAAATAATTCACCTTACAAAATTAAATTCTATTTAATGGAAATACCTACATATTGAATAAATAAGTTGAAAAAATTATTGTACAGAATGGAAAAGTGGTTGGTATAAAATTTGAAGGAGAGATTGCTCCTTGTTAAATGCTTATGTGTGTCTCCAGCTACCTAAAAATGGGGATAAAAAATGGGCCAAGTGAGCAGTTATCTGCAGCCTCAGCCACCCTAAAAAGACCACTAATGATGTCAACTCCTGTCAGATTATTATTCTACAAAACAAATCCAATCAAAAGCCATACACTGTTATTTGCATGATCTCTACACACAGGATGACAGTCCAGAGCTGGTACATTGCCCTTGATAGCACAGCTGTAAAAACTAAGGAAGCTGATAAAGCTATCAGTTCAGTTTTAAAGATCTTGAAAGCAGTTGAACAGAAATTTGTTAGCAGCAGTGACCTATTTGTAATCAAAGATTTACAAACAGAGAGGCAGGTCTGAATTTCTCCTGCATATAATGCAACAATTCACTTTGACACAACCTGGGATGATGTTGAAGACAGGCTATAAGATGACAACAGGAATTGAGTTTGACTTTGAAGGAATGAAGTGCAAGAAAAATGACATTTTATAAGGAATACTAACAGCAATATATCTTATATACTTAGGATAAACTTAAAATTTGGTAAATAATGAACATTCTATGAAACTAATATTCATAGGCCTACTTTTGAAATTGCCATAAAGAGATTGAAGAGCACTATGCTAGCAAATGCCACTTTTCTTTTTCTTTCAAATATTATCTATTACTTTGTTTTTATGAGGTGGCTATTCAAAATGAGCTGGTTATCACATTCTATTTGATTTTTTTTTTGAAATTGGCATTTCTCTAGTGAAGGAGTCACTGTCAATTAAGCACCATGATATTGATAGAGATAGCTTGATGTAATATTTATGTTTTTAATCAGTACTTTAATCAAAGCTCAATCCATATAATTTATGTATCATCTTAATATAGGGTCTAAATTCTTATTTTTGGATGGCAATATTGTTTCCTTATAGTTTGGATCATGTCAAATACTATATATACCACAGCAGGGCCCCAGTAGTATATATATATATATATATATATATATATATATATATATATATATATATATATATATATATATATGAGTTTGGATTATATGGGCACACATTTATAATCCAACACCAGACTTAGGGAATTAATTATGTTTCAGGCTAATAAAATAAGAATAAAGGCAGAGTACTTATTGTAAACCAGGTAAAATATAAAAGCAGCTTCATAAATAGACAAAACTGCAATATAGCATTTATTTCAAAAGGCTTCTATTTCAAATATGTTTGTCCCCAAATGGCTCCAAATGAATTCTGTACTCAAAAAAAAGCAAAACTCTTGGGGGAAAACCAAGCACATCATACTGTAAATGTTAAATAATTCATTAAGAGCTTAGTATGGGAGTCCTCTAGCTTGCCCCAGACCCAATCCCTGGGCACCAGCCACTCCGGGGAAGACCTGCCCAACTTGGCCTCAGGTTCTGGCCACTGGTCAGGTTCCCTTCTAGCCCCACCGGGAAGGATCCCCTTCTCCAAGACCCCTAGCAGACCCTGCAGTCTCCACGCCCTGCCCCCACGCCCATCAGCCTGAGCCCCAAGCCTCTTCCTGAGACTTAGAGGCCAGCCCCCAGCTCCCATCTTGCCCCAGACTTCCCTTCTGGAGCACAGCTCCCATCCTGCCCCGGACTTCCCTTCTGGAGCACGAGAGAGAGAGAGAAAGAGAGAAAGAGAGAGAGAGAGAGAGAGAGAGAGAGAGAGAGAGAGAGAGAGAGAAGAGCTCCCATCCTGCCCCGGACTTCCAATTTGGACAAGAGAGCTCCCATCTGGACACGAGAGAGAGACTTCCTGAATCTGTCAGCTCTGTCTGAACCAAGTGTGCGGATAAGGCCAAGAACGAACCACAAGGAGATGGGGAGACATCAAGGCAGAAACACATACAACAAAATGAATAGCAATACAGCATCACCAGGACCTAGCCCTCCTCCAACACCTAGACCTGGACATCAGAAATTGAAAGAAGCAGAAGAAAATAGCCTTATGAATGACATCATGAAGAAGCTAGAGGCTTGTGTAGAGGAAAAGACAAAAAAAAGTGAAGAACGCTGTAAACAACTAGAGGAAAGGGCAAACAAATTAGAAGAAATCAATAAAGTCCTGGAAGAAAACAATAAAGTACTGAAAGAAAATCAAGAAAAATCAATGAAACAAATGAAGGAAACAGTCCAAGACCTGAAAAGGGAAAAAGAAAAAATGAAGAAGACACAAACAGAGGGAATGCTGGAAATAGAAAATCTGAGTAAACGATTGGGAACTTCAGATTCAAGTATAACCAACAGAATGCAAGAGATGGGAGAGAGGATCTCTAGTGCTGAAGATACAGTAGAAGAAATAGATTCATCAGTCAAAGAAAACACTAAAGCCAACAAAGTCATGAACCAAAATGTCCAAGAAATTTGGGACACCATGGAAAGACCAAACCTACGAATAATAGGGGTAGAAGAAGGAGAAGAATACCAACTCAAGGGCACAGAAAATATATTCAACAAGATCATAGAAGGAAATTTTCCCAACTTAAAGAAGGAAATGTCTATGAAGATACAAGAAGCCTATAGAACACCAAACAGACTAGACCCCCAAAAAAAGTCCCCTCGCCACATAAGAATTAAACAACTAAACGTACAGAATAAAGAAAGAATATTAAGAACAGCAAAGGAAAAAGGCCAAGTGACATATAAAGGCAAACCTATCAGAATAACACCCGATTTCTCAATGGAGACTTTGAAAGCCAGAAGGACCTGGACAGATGTAATGCAGACACTAAGAGACCATGGATGTCAGCCTAGACTAATATACCCAGCAAAACTTTCAATCATCATAGATGGAGTGAACAAGACATTCCATGACAAAGCCAGATTTAAACAATACTTATCCACAAACCCAGCCCTACAGAAAGCACTAGAAGGAAAATTCCAACCTAAGGAAGTCAGATACACCCTCTAAAACACAGGCAATAGATAAAGCCACAGCAGTAAACCCCAACGAAGAGAAGTACACACACATCACCACCAAAAAATAACAGGAATGAACAATCACTGGTCATTAATATCCCTCAATATCAATGGACTTAATTCACCTATAAAAAGACATAGGCTTGCAGAATGGGTACGAAAGCAGGACCCATCTTTCTGCTGCATACAAGAAACACATTTCAAATTCAAAGATAGACACTACCTAAAAATAAAAGGCTGGGAAAAGACTTTCCAATCAAACGGTCTTAAGAAACAAGTGGGTGTAGCCATCCTGATATCCAGCAAAATAGACTTCAAACTAAAATCAATCAAAAGAGATCAAGAAGGGCATTCCATACTCATCACAGGAAAGATCCACCAAGATGAAGTCTCAATTCTGAACATTTATGCCCCAAACACAAGGGCACCCACATATGTAAAAGAAACATTACTAAAGCTTCAATCACATATAAAACCCCACACATTAATAGTGGGAGACCTCAACACCCCACTTTCACCACTGGACAGATCTCCCAAATTGAAACTTAACAGAGAAATAAAGGACTTAATTGATGTCATGACTCAAATGGAATTAATCGACATCTACAGAACATTCCATCCTAACAAAAAAGAATATACCTTCTCAGCACCCCATGGAACCTTCTCTAAAATCGACCACATACCTGGCCACAAAGCAAATCTCAACAGATACAAAACAATTGGAATAACCTCCTGTGTTCTATCAGACCACCATGGTCTAAAATTGGATTTCAACAACAACAAAAACTACAGAAAACCTGCAATCTCATGGAAACTGAATAATACCCAACTGAATCACCAATGGATTAAGGAAGAAATAAAGAAAGAAATTAAAGACTTCCTAGAGATCAACGAAAATGAAGACACCACATATCCAAACCTATGGGACACTATGAAAGCAGTACTAAGAGGGAAATTCATAGCACTAAATGCCCACATAAATAAGCTGGAGAAATCTCACACTAGTGACTTAACAGCACACCTGAAAGTTCTAGAACAAGAAGTCTCCCAGGAAAAATAGATGCCAGGAAATTATAAAAGTGAGACCTGAAATCAATAAAATAGAAACAAAGAGAACAATACAAAAAATTAATGAAACAAAGAGTTGGTTCTTTGGGAAAATCAACAAGATAGACAAGCCCTTATTCAAATTAACCAAAAGACAGAGAGAGAGTATCCAAATCAACAAAATCAGAAACGAAAAGGGGGACATAACAACAGACATTGAGGAAATCCAGAGAATCATCAGGTCATACTTCAAAAACCTCTATTCCACAAAACTGGAAAACCTAAAAGAAATGGATAATTTTCTAGATAGGTACCACATACCTAAATTAAATCAAGACCAGATAAACTATTTAAATAGTCCAATAACCCCTAATGAAATAGAAACAGTCATTAAAAGTCTCCAAACCAAAAAAAGCCCAGGACCGGATGGTTTCAGTGCAGAATTCTACCAGATCTTCAAAGAAGAGTTAATACCAATACTCTCTAAATTGTTCCACACAATAGAAACAGAAGGAACATTACCAAACTCCTTCTATGAGGCTACAATTACCCTGATTCCTAAACCAAACAAGGATACAACAAAGAAAGAGAATTACAGACCGATCTCCCTCATGAATATTGATGCAAAAATACTCAATAAAATATGGCAAACAGACTCCAAGAACACATCAAAACAATTATCCACCATGATCAAGTAGGATTCATTCCAGGGATGCAAGGATGGTTCAACATACAAAAGTCTGTCAATGTAATACACCATATAAACAAACTCAAAGAAAAAAACCACATGATCATCTCACTAGATGCTGAAAAGGCATTTGACAAAATCCAACACCCCTTCATGGTAAAGGTCTTGGACCGATCAGGAATACAGGGAACATACCTAAATATAATAAAGGCAATTTACACAAGCCAACAGCCAACATCAAATTAAATGGAGAGAAACTCAAAGCAATTCCACTAAAATCAGGAACGAGGCAAGGTTGTCTGCTCTCCCAATACTTATTCAATATAGTACTTGAAGTTCTAGCCAGAGCAATAAGACAACATAAGGAGATTAAGGGGATACAAATTGGAAAGGAAGAAGTCAAGCTTTCCCTATTTGCAGATGACATGATAGTATACTTGAGCAACCCCAAAGATTCCACCAAGGAACTGATACAGCTTATAAACATCTTCAGCAACATAGCAGGATACAAGATCAACTCAAAAAAATCAATAGCCCTCCTATATACAATGGACAAAGAAGCGGAGAAGGAAATCAGAGATACATCACCCTTTACTATAGCCACAAATGACATAAAATACCTTGGGGTAACACTAACCAAGCAAGTGAAGGACCTATATGACAAGAACTTTAAGTCCCTGAAAAAAGAAATTGAAGAAGATGTCAGAAAATGGAAAGATCTCCCATGCTCATGGATAGGCAGGACTAACATAGTAAAAATGGCAATCTTACCAAAAGCAATCTACAGATTCAATGTAATACCCATCAAAATACCAACACAATTCTTCACAGACCTGGAAAGAATAATACTCAACTTCATATGGAAAAACAAAAAACCCAGGATAACCAAAAGAATCCTGTACAATAACACAACCTCTGGAGGCATCACGATCCCTGACTTCAAGCTCTACTATAGAGCTACAGTAATAAAAACAGCTTGGTACTGGCATAAAAACCGACATGTGGACCAATGGAATCAAATTGAAGACCCTGACATTAATCCGCACACCTATGAACATATAATTTTTGACAAAGAAGCCAAAAGTGCACAATGGAAAAAAGAAAGCATCTTCAACAAATGGTGCTGGCAAAACTGGATATCAACATGTAGAAGGCTGCAAATAGATCCATTTCTATCACCGTGCACAAAACTTAAGTCCAAGTGGATCAAGGACCTCAACATAAATCCAGGTACTCTGAACCTGCTAGAAGAGAAAGTAGGAAGTAGTCTTGAATGCATTGGCATAGGAGACCACTTCCTAAATAGAACACCAGTAGCACAGACACTGAGAGAAACAATCAATCAATGGGACCTCTTGAAACTGAGAAGCTTTTGTAGAGCAAAGGATATGGTCAACAAGGCAAAGCGACAGCCTACAGAATGGGAAAAGATCTTTACCAACCCCACATCTGACAGAGGACTGATATCCGGAATATATAAGGAACTCAAGAAATTAGACATCAAAATGCCCAACAGTCCAATTAAGAAATGGGCTATAGAACTAAACAGAGAGTTCTCAACAGAGGAAACTCAAATGCCTGAAAGACATTTAAGGAATTGCTCAACATCCCTAATCATCAGGGAAATGCAAATCAAAACAACTCTGAGATACCACGTTACGCCTGTCAGAATGGCTAAGATCAAAAACACTGAAGACACCTTATGCTGGAGAGGATGTGGAGCTAGGGGAACTCTCCTCCACTGCTGGTGGGAATGCAAGCTTGTACAACCACTTTGGAAATCAATATGGCGCTTTCTTAGAAAATTGGGAATCCATCTCCCCCAAGATCCAGCTATACCACTCTTGGGCATATACCCAAGAAATGCTCAACCACACCACAAGAGCACTTGTTCAGCTATGTTCATATCAGCATTGTTTGTAATAGCCAGAACACGGAAACAACCTAGATGCCCTTCAACTGAAGAATGGATAAACAAAATGTGGTACATATACACAATGGAATACTACTCAGCAGAGAAAAACAATGACATCATGAAGTTTGCAGACAAATGGATGGATCTAGAAAAAATCATCCTGAGTGAGGTAACCCAGACTCAGAAAGACAAACATGGTATGTACTCACTCATAGGAGGATACTAGATGTGGAACAAGGATGACTGGACTGCTACTCACATCACCAGGGAGGCTACCTGGAAAACAGGACCCCAAGAAAGACACGGGGATCGCCCAATGACAGAGAAATGGAATGAGATCTACATGAACAGCCTGGACATGAGTGGGGGTAGTGAAGGGCCAGGATCGAGGGAAAGAGAGCTTGGGGGTGCAGGAGATCCCAGCTGGATCAACAACAGAGAGGGAGAACAAGGAATAGGAGACCATGGTAAATGAAGACCACATGAGAATAGGAAGAAGTAAAGTGCTAGAGAGGCCCACAGAAATCCACAAAGATACCCCCACAACAGACTGCTGGCAATGGTCGAGAGACAGCCCGAACTGACCTACTCTTGTGATGGGATGGCCAAACACCCTAATTGTCATGCTAGAAACCTCATCCAACTACTGAGGGATCTGGATGCAGAGATCCATGACTAAGCCCCAGGTGGATCTCTGGGAGTCCAATTAGCGAGAATGAGGAGGGTTTGTATGAGCGAGAATTGTTGAGACCAAGGTTGGATAAAGCACAGGGACAAATAGCCAAACAAACGGAAACACATGAAATATGAACCAATGGCTGAGGGGTCACAAACTGGATCAGGCCCTCTGAGTGGGTGAGACAGTTGATTGGCCTGATCTGTTTGGGAGGCATCCAGGCAGTGGGACCAGGTCCTGTGCTCATTGCATGAGTTGGCTGTTTGAAACCTGGGGCCTAAGCAGGGTCGCTTGGCTTGGCCTGGGAGGAGGGCACTGGACCTACCTGGACTGAGTCTACCAGGTTGATTTCAGTCTTCGGGGAAGGCTTTGCCCTGGAGGAGATGGGAAGGGGGGGCGGGCTGGGGGGAAGGTGAGGGGGACGGGAGGGGGGAGATAAGGGAATCCGTGGCTGATATGTAGAACTGAATTGTATTGCAAAATAAAAATTAAAAAAAAAAAAAGCTTAGTATGCCCGCAAGTTGAGCAGCTAGTTGCCCCAACTTTCTAATTTTTGAGGTGTTTTATATTCAAGTATATATAGTTTAAAAGCAAAATTTATGTTACTTGATATAATCTGACCTAAAAATGTCCACATGTATATATACAAAATTCTTATATTCTGAAGAACCAGAGATAATATGAAGTAACTCTTGGATTTGCTTAGAAATGAGATAATTCTTAACATCATTTTATTTTTCTTTTTTAAACATTCATCCATTCTTTGAGCATTTCATACAAAGTATTTTGATCGTATTCACCCTCTCACTCAACTCTTCCCAATACACCCCCTTCTTCCTGACCCATCCAACCCCATATCTTATTTTCTTATTTTATTTCATTTATTTTTACAGTTTTCAAATCCAATTTGTGCTGCCCATATATTCTCTGGTGCATGACCTTCCACTGGAGTGTGCTTGACTTACCAGGGGCTACACTATTAAAGAAAACTACCTTTTCCTTTCCCAGTAATATCAATTGTCAATAGCTCCTAGGCTAGAGGTGGAACTTTGTCCCCCCCCCATATTGGAATTTGGTCTGGCTTGAGTTTGCACAAGTCTTGCACAAGCAATCATAACCATTGTGAATTCATTTGTGCAGCTTTCTTATTGTGACCAGAAGACAGTTTCCTTGTAGTTATCCACTGCTTCTGGCTCTTATACTCTTTCTGCCTCCTCGCTATTCCAGAATGTTTCTTGAGCCTTAGGTATGAGTGTGTTCAACCATAACCACTTGTGGCTCTATGTATTTAGAAGTCAGTTTAATATTATGTCACTTTAGCAGAGGATAGAAATATGTAGGCAGAAGTTTCTGTGCCACCTGCCAGTTCCCAAATAAACAACATAGAGGCTTAATATTAATTATAAATGCTCAACCAATAGCTAAGGCTTGTTATTAGCTAACTCTTACATTTAAGTTAACTCATATTTCTTATCTATGTTTTGTCACATGGCTTGGTACCATTCCTCAGCATGGCATGCTCATTTTGCTTCTCTCTGTGTCTGCTTGGAACTCCAGACTCTGCCCTTCTTCCTCCCAATATTCTTAGTTTGGCTCTCCTACCTGAGCTTATTCTGTTCAGCTATTGGCCACTCAGCTTCTTTATTAAACCAATCACAGCAACATATATTCACACAGTTTATAAGGTTATTCCACAGAAATAGATTTTCCTCTTGGGCCTATAACTAGTCTAAACACAGACTGTTGGCCTGACAATGGTACAAGGTCTGGATTATATATATCTTTTAAAGTGGAACTTAAATTTCAATCAGAAAGTGTTTTGTTACTCCCATGCAGGTTTTACCACTATTACACCAATGTACATGTCTTAACAGAGCAGACATGATTATAGCTAGTAGAGTTTGCAGGTGAATAAGATTCTTGATTACTTTTCTCCTCTAGTAGCATGGACAGCACTTTTAAACACTAAGCTAGCTAATAAGTGTGTATTAACTTTATTTCTTCATTATCTATGGCTCAAGTATGTGATATCTTTAGTAATAAGGTTTTACTATTAAGTTGTAGAGAGTAATCAAGAGAATTTTCAAAATGCTGTAATGCTTGAAAGTCTATGGGAATTCACTGTCCAATAACTCCAAAAGAGATAACCTGCTGCTGGCACTAGAATTTTTATTTGTTGGCTTGTGGTGTTTAGTAGAGGCATTGTCACCCCATTACATGGTAACTCCATTTTAATTGTTTGTGTGTATACACACACACACACACACACACACACACACATATATATATATGTATGTATATTAAGAAGCATCTATAGTGGCAGATAAGTTTCCACATGACTTTCCTAAAGGTATTCAGTGAAGAGAAAATGAATATATTTTTGTGATAATTGCTTTCTCATTATAAACATCAAATATATACAAAAGACAAAGAATACATCCTAAAAATTAAATCATACACTCAGAAACAATTTATAGATATTATTTTATATATTCCAGTAAGAGGATATACTTATAAAGAAAGAATGCATTAATACATGGACAGATAGAGACTGTATCAGTAACATATTGCTGTAAAACAACTAGTTGATATCAGTAGTATTAAAAAATAAGACATCTTTTGTTCTGTAATTTTAATTTATTGACCTGATTGAAAGGATAACTAAAAGAGTATGTTTCTTTCATGGTAAAGGCGAAATACAAAAGAGCCAAGCCAAACTGTGCAGACACATTTCTTATCGCTATTTACATTTTATCTGCCAACATCTGATTGGCCAAAGCAAGTCATATGGCTATATCCAATTTTAAGATTAGAGAAAAATGTTCACACTGAAGCTCGGACAAAGATATGGGTGCATAATTCAACTGCTAAAGGAGTGAATAAGTGGAGCCAATTAGCCTATTATGTATAGTTGGATGAGAAGATGAAAGCCTGATCAAATAGCAGAATTGCATGAGTAAAATATAATTATTCAAATTATTTTTAAAGCATGGCTTTCCTTTGAGGCTCAGGATGACACAGAACTTGTTATATAGTCCAGACTGGCCTTTAACTCTATCTTCCTGATTCTGCCTGGTTATTCAATTCTATTTTAAAATGAAAGTATTAAATTAAATGTTTCATGAATTTAACAAAGTGAAAGAAACTAAAGGAATTGTTTAACTTCAAGTAAATGTTTTTTTTCTATAATGTTTTCTAAAATTTGTTTTTTCATAGGTTAATTCCTTCTCCTGAACATTGTGAAGTGTGCTGAAACAAACACAGATGTACGGGCATTTCTTTAACATGCTGATTTTATTTCCTTTGAAATATATACCCATTAGTAGGGTTACTGGATTGTGTGCTAGTTCTTTAATAAATTTAATAATTTAAAAATGCCTTATTTTCTATGGTAGCTATGCTATTTTACTTTCCTACTTGCAGTATGTGAGAGTTCCTTGGAGCTAGTGGGATGGCTCAATGGGTAGCAGTACCAGTACTGACAACCTCAATTTACTCACCAAGACCCACATGGTTAAAGGAGAGAAACACTATTAGTTGTCCTCTGACCTCCACATTATTACGTGGCACACATATGACCCTCTCCACATATAAACAAATAAATGTAATTTAAAATGCAAAAATACAGCATTTCGTTCTCTTCATTCTTGGCACAATTGTTATTTGTTTTTGTCTTTATGCTAATTCTGAGGTGAGTCATTGTGGTTTTGAGCTGCATATTCCTGATGGTTAGTGATGTTGAACAGCTTTTTAAAAATTTGTATTCAAAAATTTTTCATACAATATGTTTTGATCATATTCTTTCCCCTCCCCCAACTCCTTCTAGATCCATTCCACCCACCTCCATACCCATTCAACTTGGTATTCTTTCTCTCTCAAAACAACAACACAAAAAATGCCAGCAAAACTAATAAAAAACAAAAGTGAAAATCAAAACAAACATTTTAAAGAAAACCAATGAAATAAAAACTATTAAGACAAAAAGCAAGCAAGTACACACACACACACACAAAAAAAAAAACCAAAACAACAAACAAACAAACAGAGTATGTGCTCTGTTGGCCAACTAATTCTGTCCTGCCCTGGAGTGTGGTTGATATGCCCATTGACACTCCACTGGAGAAAGCTGGGTTTCCCTCCCCAGCAGGTATCAGTTGTAAATAGCTTCCTGGTTAGGGGTGGGGCTTTTTATCCTCTTTCCTTCATCAGGGCTGGGATTCTGCCTGGTTTTAACTCTGTCATTTATATACCTTTTGAGAAATGGATCTTCAGATCTTCAAACTCATTTTAAAAATAAACTTCTTTTTATATTAGAAGAATTTTTAAAATTGCTCTTTTTGGGAGATTTTGTTATTTTTCAGAAGGAATCATTATTACTATATTTTCGGGGTTATTACATTCTGCAAATGACTCACTATTGTTTCTCAACTTGAAAAATAACTTGCTTTGCCGCTGTTATGGGGTCATATTTTCTTTCCCTGGATGCTTTACCGATTTTGCTCCAATGACTTTTTACATTAGGCTGTGTTTCAGATAAATCTAGGGCCATCTGATATTACATTTGCCAGAAAATATCACAACTTTACTATGATATTTCTTGGCATTGACAGGTGTTAATTTTCATAGGAAGGTTTTGGCCTTTTATTTGTAGATTCAAGTCTTTTTTTTTTTTTTTCAATTCAGAGGAGATTTCTTCTTATATCCAAAAACTTTTGAAATTCTTTTGGAAATCAGTTCCAAAAGAGAAAAACACATTGAAAATGTAGTCCCTTACCTCTCCCTCACTTTACCAAGTCTTATTCCACAAAAGCAATCAACTCTAAAATAGTCTTTGTTCTACTCAGTTGTTTAACATCCTCAAACAAGGTCAACCTCTTCTCTGATCATTAATGAAAAACTTCCTTTAGTCTCGATTTTGAGTCATAGAAAACAGTTTTTAGTACAGTTTCAATTGTAGCATTTAGAGATTTATCTAGTTGCTTAGTGGTGATGAGTAGTCCTTGGCCAAGTTTCAAGAGATACAAAATTACATAAGCACCATCCTTATAATTTTTTAAAAATTTTATTTTATTTTATTTTACAATATAATTTAATTCTACGTATCAGCCATGGATTCCCTTGTTCTCTCCCCTCCCGCCGCGCTCCATTTTCCCCCAGGCCATCCCCCATCTCCTCCTCGAGGGCAAAGACTCCCTGAGGGAGGACTGAGATCAACCTGGTAGATTCAGTCCAGGCAGGTCCAGTCCCCTCCTCCCAGGCCGAGCCAAGCGTCCCTACATAAGCCCCAGGTTTCAAACAGCCTTATAATTATTTTTAAGACAGATTCTGCCCATGCTAGACAGACCTGAACTCTATATAACACAGACTGGCTTTGAACTGATGATTCTTTTGCTTCAGACTTCCAAGTGCTCAAGTTATAGGTGCACACTAGCACACCTGGCTCTTATCATACTCTGCTCTTTGAAGAAGGTGTTTTCATTTACAATTCTGTCCTTGTCAGTTAAAAAGCCTGCCTCCTTTGTGTGTTTTGTTTTGTTTTGTTTTGTTTTGTTTTGTTTTGTTTTGTTTTGTTTTGTTTTGTTTTTACTAACCTTATGCATATCTTTCTAATTTACTTAATTTCAAAATGGGGAATTACAGAGTCTATTTTGATAATTTTTCCTTTCTTCACCACCCCTTTTTGGGTATTTGGGTTGTTGTTGTTCTTTAGACAGTGCCCCGTGAACTCACTGTTCTCCTGTCTCAGCCTCCCAAGTGCTGGGATTC
Source organism: Peromyscus eremicus (assembly GCF_949786415.1). Lineage (NCBI taxonomy): Eukaryota > Metazoa > Chordata > Mammalia > Rodentia > Cricetidae > Peromyscus > Peromyscus eremicus. Next base: position 65,181,188 of record NC_081439.1, read on the forward strand.
CTGGGGTGTGCTACTGTACTTACCTTGAGGAACAAAATTGCTAACTTGAAAGGTGCCTTAGAAGTAAAAGAAATAAAATCCTAATTGATGAATGGTCTGCAATTGTTATCAGGAAATTTATAAATTTAATTTATATTAAAATTACTTCCCTAAACGATTCCTTATCAAAGCAGAATCTTAAAAATATGGCTCTTTATAGAAACTTGATAGAGTAGTCATGTTTACCTTCTAAGGTTATTATTTCCAGTACTTTTTCTCTTATTCTTTTTGATGGTTAAGGTCGTAAGTTATATATGTAGAATATAAAAAGAAAAACAAGAACATAAATTTCTTGCATATCATTGTATTACATGAACTGTAACACTTAGCTGAATATTTTGAGTACTTTAGGTATCAACAACAAGGTATGGAAATATCATAGTGAAGCCTATTATTTGTGTAAAAAGTATACATTAATAATTAGTATAAAATGTTAGAAGATACCCCAAACAAATGTCTCATGTGAAAAATACCTTGTTCATCTAGAAGAGAGATATATTTAATACTTTATGGATTACTAGGTACTTCTTATTTTTTGGCTTGAGATAACTTTCAATTGCCCATATTATATCAGATTAGGTATATGACATTTTTATTTTATTTTTATATGCCAACTCCCATTTCTATACTTAAGCTTTCCCCTACTCTTTTACAGAGAAGAAATAGTAAGTTATTTGCCTGAAGCTGGCAACTTGTCACATTCTTTTCCATTTCACTTCCTTTTTTCCTTTATTTTCAGAAATTTCAAAGGCTGATTAAAAATCATTCAATTATAACATACACACTCTAATTATATCTCGATCAGAAAGAAGCTAGTCAACTTACTATGACATTATTTTAACTTCCTACTAAATTAAGTACATTTTAGAGCTATACTAACACACAAATTTATTATCATTATATTTCATATATTTATATGTAGCTAGAGTTTTCTTGGTCCTGCCTGGCCCACGGTCAAGACAAATCTCTCTCACCCACCAGTCCCGCAGCCAATCAGACCCAACCAAGTAAACACACAGAGACTTATATTACTTATAAACTGTATGGCCATGAAAGGCTTCTTGCTAACTGTTCTTATATCTCAAGTTAACCCATTTCTATTAATCTATAAGTTGTCACGTGGCTCCTGGCTTACCGGTATCTGAGCATCTGCTTCTCATCTTGGCAACTGGCAGCATCTCTCTGCCTCAGCTTTCCACTTCCCAGAATTCTCTTCTCTCGTTGTCCTGCCTATACTTCCTGCCTGGCTACTGGCCAATCAGCACTTTATTTATCAATCAATCATCCACAGCATTATACTTATACATATGGATAATTGAATATGTTATATAGAGATATATATTTATAATTTACTACAATTTATGACATGAACAATTCAGCAAATAATAATAAGATTTAGAGAAATTTTATTAGAACCATTACAGATCAGGAAAAAAATGTAGTAAATTGTTTTCTCCTTCCTTCCTTCCTTCTTTCCTTCCTTCCTTCCTTCCTTCTTTCCTTTCTTCCTTCATTTATTTATTTTGCATTCTGCCTGTAATGACATTCCCCATTATAAGACAAGAGCTATAGTATTGTGACATTGTAATAGCGACTGACTTACTGGCTAGTCTTTTTTTCCTTTTTTTAAATTATTATTAAGAGATTTTTCTATCCATTTTACATACCAACCACAGATTCCTCTCTCCTCCCTCCTCCTGTCCCCCCAGCCTTCTCCCTCAACCCCCCCTCATTCCCACCTCCTCCAAATCAAGGTTTCCCATGGGGAGTCAGCAAAGCCTGGTACATTCAGTTGAGGCAGGTCCAAGCCCCTCCTCCCTGCACCAAGGCTGCTCAAAGAGTCTTACCATAGGCACTAGGCTCCAAAAAGCAGGCTCATGAACCAGGGATGGGTCCAATCCCACTGCCTGGGGGACCCCTAAACAGTTCAAGCTAAACAACTGTCTCGCTTATCCAGAGGGCCTAGTCCAGGACCATGGGGGCTCCTCAGCTATTGGTCCACAGTCCACGTACTTCCACTAGTTTCTCTGGCTGTCTCTGCACATTTTCCCATCATGATCTTGATGTCCCTTGCTCATAGAATCCCTCCTCTTTCTCATCAATTGCACTCCTAGAGATTGGCCTGGTACCCAGCCATGTATCTCTGCATCTGCTTCCATCAGTCAATAGATGAGGGCTCTATGATGATAGGGTAATCACCCATCTGATCACCAGAGTAGGCTAGTTCAAGCACCCTTGACTATTGTCAGTAGTCTAAGGTGGGGTCATCCTTGTGGATTCAAGGGAACTTCCATAGTACTCTGTTTCTCCCTATTCCCATGATGTCTTCACTTACCATGGTATCTCTTTCCTTGCTTTCCTACACTGTCCCTGTTGTAGCTTGAACCTCCCTTTCCCTATGTCCTCACCCCTCACCCTCCATCCTTTGCCCTCCATTACCACCCCTCATCTCCAGTTTGTTTATGTAGAGTACTCACTAATTCTAAAAAAAAAAAAAAAGAATTAATTTAGCTGCCTATACATTGTTCTTGTGTTGGAGTCTCTATCAGTTTTCTGCAGAAAATCATGACCAGGCCTAACAGCGAATTTGAAGTCTGCAGAAAGATGATGGGGCCCCACAACAACAACAATTCCATGTGGACAATAAAAATACCACTAAGCTGACAAACTTCACCCACAAATCAGCTTTGGACTACAAACTGGTCAGAACAATTTTAAGATGGCTAGCTGAGATGATCCAGTTTTATAGACTACTTGAACAAGGACTTGAGATAAGCCCTGAACTTTGACATTATGCAGAGACTGGACAACAAATGATATAGCTACCTTTCCTACAACTTGACAATTAATCCAAAATTTTTCTTTTCAGAATTCCCTAAAGATGCCTTTGCCCACAACCAGCAGGAAGCAATTTTAAGAACAATACGACCACATTCCCAAAGAGGTGGTGTGGGGCAGGTGGTTTTTGCTCTTTCAATGGGCTTTGGTTTGGTATAATTTTCATTGTTTAGGAGGGTTGGTTACAGGTTGTTGTTGTTAACGTTTAGGAAAAGGGCTAAACAAAGGCTAAAAAAGGGCTAAACCTTAGATTTAAGGTTCTTGTTTGAAAAAAAGAAGACATATAAAAATGATAGAATAGAGGGTAGATTATTGAATCTACTCTGAAAAGTAAAGAGAGGATATAGATATGATATAGATAAAAAGATAGATTATTAAATCTACTTCCAAAAGACAATTACTAGTTTTAAATACTTTACATTGGATTGGATTTTTATATATTGTATACAAATTATATATATTGAGATTGATATTGTTAGAAAATGCTGCATGTATTTTTTCTAATCTTGTTCAGGATATTGTACTTAGACAATTCATTTAACAATGTAATGCACTTTGCTATTCCTTGAATGTTATTATTACCAACCATTAGGATATAAAGAAATGAAAGTTAGTAGTTAGACATTATAATCAAACTTGTAGTGATATTAGGTATGTTTTCAAAATCAAGCAGAGATATATTTTAGATAGACAGGTCATCTTCAAACCATTCAGAGATCTACATATTATGGGATTTAAAATATTTTAATAACTTAGCACTTTTTTCTTTTTTTATGACTATGAGACATGTCCGCTCCTAGCAGCACCAATCTACTTCAGAGAAGATATGGGCATTGAAGAAACTACATATGGGGTTAACTTTCATTGTGGCAAAAGTTAGCCACTGGACAACAAAGTGTCCGCAAATCGACTGCTGACAAACAGGACAAAATGGACAGACAGGACACAAAACAAAGGACTACCATCCTTGCCAAGACAAGTGTGGTTGTGGCTTTAGCAACAGGCATCCTCTGAGGCCAGGACAATATAGCACCATCACTGAAGTGGCCTTTGCAATCCGGAAAAGGTACAGTGCCCCTTTCTTCAAAGGCAACTAAACAGGCAATGGACCGATGGCTTCTGGTGTGCAGTAGAACGGCAGCTGAAACAGTTATTCTTGAAAGAGTAACTAAGCTGATGGAGTCTAACCTCTCAATGGTAGACTAGTATTTAATAAAAGAGATGAAGCCACCCACAACCCTAGAAGAATGGGATGCAGTGAAGAATGGGATGCTGAGATGAAGCCACCCACAAGCCTAGAAGAATGGACAACTGAATTCCAAAAACACCAGCAATTTCCAGAATTTAAAATCCTGACTCATGACAGGACACTGGTGGAATTCAGGTTTATCTGGTACATGAAATACTCGCATGAATATGAGGCTGAGCTGTAGGCCTTGTGTACATCCTACTTCACAAATGAGTCTGTTAGATATGCTAAGCCTGTAGGCCAAAGATGGTGCCCCAATGTGCAGAGAAACCTTGGGTGATTGTCCAGGCAGCTAGCTGTTTCTCTCAACTCACATTTTTTGGAAGTCGCTTGTTTGCACTTCCTATTTTACTAGATAATATTATTTCCTTTTTGAGTCTCTGAGAGGTTGAAGACTAGATAGTTGTAGTAACAATTTTCCTTGTTAAGAAATTTCAGAAAAGAAACTCACTAAGAGGTGTATAGTGTATAAATCTGAAAGACAGTATAAGATCATTCTCCATTAGTAATATAAGTTAGGATAGAAAGTGAATCAGGTACATTTTGGACTTACCAAAATAGGATAGATAATGGAATATTTTCTCTGAAATTATCAAATGCAAATGGACTAGACATTGTTGATGAATTTATTGCTTGTATATATTGTATATAGTTATTGTCCATATTGTATATATTTTCTTATATTAGTTATATCTTTTTTATTTTTATTAGACAAAAAAGGTGAAATGTGGTGTTATTTTATTTTGTAATTTAATAAAGTTTGCCTGGAGATCAGAGGAAACAACAAGCCATTAACACAAAAGTCAGGCAGTGGCAGCACACACCCCTAATCTGATCACTTCTCAGGAAGGGTCTCTGTGTGTTCAAGGTCACACTAGGGAAGAGAGCCAAGCATGGTGACACACACCTTTAATCCTAGTACCAACCTTAGAAACCTAGAGGTCTGTACAGACAGGCAATAACAAGGAAATGAGGCAGCTGGGCTAAGAGCCAATGAGAGGAAAGAACAGCAAGGCAATAAAAGCCTGTGTAGACAGGAAGTCAGTGTATTTTGGAAGCTACAAAGCTGGTGAGGTAAGGTGGTTGGTGGCTCTCACTATTTCCTTGATCCCTAAGGCTTTCACCCCTATATTTGGCTCCATGTTCTTTATTTAATAAGACTGCTTAGAAATTCATCTACACTTGGGTATATGCCCAAGAGTGGTATAGCTGGGTCTTGAGGAAATAGATTCCTAAATTTCTGAGAAATCGCTGTACTGATTTCCAAAGTGGCTGTACAAGTTTGCACTCCCACCAGCAGTGGAGGAGTGTTCTCCCTGCTCCACATCCTTTCTAACATAAGCTGTTATCAGTGTTTTTGATCTTAGCCATTCTGACAGGTGTAAGATGGTATCTCAGAGTCATTTTGATTTGTATTTCCCTGAGGACTAAGGATTTGGGCAATTTCTTAAATGTCTCTCGCCATTTGAGATTCTTCCATTGAGAATTCTCTGTTTAGCTCTGCAGCCCATTTTCTAATTGAATTGTTAGGTATCTTTATGTCTACTTTCTTGAGTTCTTTATATATTTTGGAGATCAGCCCACTGTCAGATGTGGGGTTGGTGAAAATCTTTTCCCATTCTGTAGGCTATCATTTTGTCTTATTGATGGTGTCCTTTGCCCTACAAAAGCTTCTCAGTTTCAAGAGTTCCCATTTATTAATTGTTGTTCTTAGTGTCTGTGCTACTGGTATTAGATTTATGAAGTGGTTTCCTGTGCTAATGTGTTCAAGACTACTTCCTACTTTCTCTTCTATCAAGTTCAGTGTAACTGGATTTATGTTGAGGTCTTTGATCCACTTGGACTTGAGTTTTGTGCATGGTGAGGGATAGGGATCTATTTGCAATCTTCTACATGTTGACACCCAGTTATGCCAGCACCATTTGTTGAAGATGCTTTCTTTTTTCCATTGTACAGTTTTGGCTTCTTTGTCAAAAAATCAGGTGTTCATACAAGTGTAGATTAATGTCAGGGTCTTCAATTCAATTTCATTGGTCCACATGTCTGTTTTTATGACAGTATCGGTACAAGCTGTTTTTATTGCTGTAGCTCTATAGTAGAGCTTGAAGTCAGGGATCGTGATGCCTCCAGAGATTGCTTTACTGTACAGGATTCTTTTAGTTATCCTTTTTTTTCGTTTTTCCATATGAAGTTTAATATTGTTCTTTCCAAGTCTGTGAAGAATTGTTTTGGAATTTTGATGGGGATTGCATTGAACCTGTAGATTGATTTTGATAAGATTGCCATTTTTACTATGTTAATCCTACCTATCCATGAGCATAGGAGATCTTTTCATTTTCTGATAGCTTCTTCAATTTCTTTCTTCAGCAACTCAAAGCTCTTATCATACAGGTCCTTAACTTGCTTAGTTAGAGTTTTACTCCTAGGTATTTTATGCTATTTGTGGCTATTGTAAAGGGTGATGTTTCTCTGATTTATTTCTCAGCCCTTTTATCATTTGTATATAGGAGGGTTACTGATTTTTTTTTTAGTTAATCTTGTATCCTGTCACATTACCGAAGGTGTTTATCAGCTGTAGAAGTTCCATGGTAGAATTTTGGGGCTCACTTATGTATATTATCATATCATCTGCAAATAGTGAAAATATGACTTCTTCCTTTCCAATTTCTATCCTTTTGACCTCCTTTTGTTGTCTTATTGCTCTACCTAGAACTTCAGGTAGTATGTTGAATAAATATGGGGAAAGTGGAGAGCCTTGTCTTGTTCTTGATTTTAGTGGAATCACTTTTAATTCCTCTTCATTTAATTTGATGTTGGCTGTTGGCTTGCTGTAAATTGCCTTTATTATATTTAGGTAAGTTCCTTGTATTCCTGATCTCTCCAAGTCCTTTATCATGAAATGGTGTTGGATTTTTCAAAGGCTTTTTCAGCATCTAATGAGGAGATCATGTAGTTTTTTTCTTTCAGTTTGTTTATATGTTATATTATATTGACAGATTTTCATATGTTGAACCATCCTTGCATCCCTGGGATGTATCCTACTTGGTCATGGTGGATCATTTTTTGATGTGCTCTTGGATTTGGTTTGCCAATATTTTATTGAGTATAACAATGTTCATGACTGAGATTGGTCTGTAATTCTCTTTCTTTGTTGCATCTTTGTGTGGTTTGGGTATCAGGGTAACTGTAGCTGTATAAAAAAAGTTTGGTAATGTTCATTCTGTTTCCATTGTTCAGAACAATTTGAAGAGTATTGAAATTAGCTCATCTTTGAAAATCTGGTAGAATTCTGTGCTGAAACCATCTGGTCCTGGGCTTTTTTTTTTTTTTAATTTGGGAGACTTTTAATGACTGTTTCTATTTCCTTAGGGGTTATTGGTCTATTTAAATAATTTATCTGGTCTTGATTTAACTTTGGTACATGGTACCTATCCAGAAAATTGTCTATTTCCTTCAGATTTTCCAATTTGGTTGAGTACAGGTTTTTGAAGTATGACCTTATGATTCTCTGGATTTCCTTGTTGTCTGTTGTTATATCTCCCTTTCCATTTCTGATTTTGTTAATTTTGATGTTCTTTCTCTGCCTTTTGGTTAATTTGGATAAGGGCTTGTCTATCTTGATTTTCTCAAAGAACCAACTCTTTGTTTCATTGATTCTTTGTATTGTTTTCTATGTTTCTATTTCATTGATTTCAGCCCTCAATTTGAGTATTTCCTGTCATCCATTCCTCCTGGGTGAGTTTGCTTTCTGTTCATTGTTGAGCTTTCAGGTGTGCTGTTAAATCACTATTATGAGATTTCTTCATCTTTTTTATGTGGGCATTTAGTGCTATGAATTTTCCTTTTTGGCACCGCTTACACAATGTCCCATAAGTTTGGGTATGTTGTACTTTCATTTTTATTGAATTCTAGGAAATCTTTAATTTCTTTCTTTATTTCTTCCTTAACCCATTGGTGATTTATTTGGGTATTATTCAGTTTCCATGAGATGTAGGCTTTCTGTAATTTTTGTTGTTGTTGATAATCTAACTTTAAACCATGGTGGTCTGATAGAATACAGGAAGTTATTCCAATTTTGTGTATCTGTTGAGATTTGCTTTGTAACTGAACATGTGGTCAATTTTAGAGAAGGTTCCATGGGGTGCTGAGAAGAAGGTATATTCTTTTGTGTTTGGGTGGGATGTTCTGTAGATCTCTATTAAGTCCATTTGAGTCGTAACTTCTGTTAGGTCTCTTATTTCTGTGTTAAGTTTCAGTCTGGCAGATCTATCCAGTGGTGAGAGTAGGGTGTTGAAGTCTCCCACTACTAGTGTGTGGGGTTTGATGTGCGATTTAAGCTTTAGTAATGTTTCTTTTATAAATGTGGGTGCCCTTGTATTTGGGGCATACATGTTCAGAACTGAGACTTCATCTTGGTGGATTTTCCCTGTGATAAATATGTAATGTCCTTCCCGATCTCTTTTGATTGATTTTAGTTTGAACCCTATTTTATTAAATATTAGGATAGCTACACCAGCTTGCTTCTTAAGTCCATTTGATTGGAAAGTCTTTTCCCAGCCTTTTACTCTAAGGTAGTATTGTGTTTGAAGTTTAGGTGAGTTTCTCTTATGCAGCAGAAGGACCTGTTTTCGTATCCATTCTGTTAGCCTGTGACTTTTTATAGGCAAATTGAGACCATTGTTATTAATAGATATTAATGACCAGTGATTGTGAATTTCTGTTACTTTTTGGTGGTAATGTTGTATGTTTCTCTTCTTTGGTATTTGTTGGTGTGGGTTTCTCTATTGCCTGTGTTTTCATGGTGTATCTAACTTCCTTAGGTTGGATTTTTCCTTCTAATGTTTTCTGTAGGGCTGGATTTGCAGATAGGAATTGTTTAAATCTGGTTTTATCACAGAATATTTTGTTTACTCCATCTATGGCGATTGAGAGTTTTGCTGGATATAATAGTCTGGGTTGGCATCCATGATCTCTTTCTCTTAGTGTCTGCATAACGTCTGTCTAGGACCTTCTGGCTTTTAGAGTCTCCATTGAGAAGTCAGGTGTTATTTTGACGGGTCTGCCTTTATATGTTACTTGGCCTTTTTTCCTTTGCAGCTCTTAATATTTTTTCTTTATTCTGTATGTTTAGTGGTTTGATTATTATGTTGCAAGGGGACTTTTTTTTTTGATCCAGTCTATTTCGTTTTCTGTAAGCTTCTTGTATCTTTATAGGCATTTCCTTCTTTAGGTTGGGAAAGTTTTCTTCTATGATTTTGTTGATTTTCTTCTATGATTTTATATTTTCGGTGTCTTTGAGTTGGTATTCGTCTCCTTCTTCTATTCCTATAATCTTAGGTTTGGTCTTTTCATGGTGTGCTAAATTTCCTGAACATTTTGGGTCATGACTTTGTTGGTTTTAGTGTTTTCTTTGACTGATGTATCTATTTCTTCTACTGTATCTTCAACGCCAGAGAACCATTTTACTGAAATTTCCTGATTTATATCCTGCCTTTCTTGATTTATTTGCATCAGTGTAGATTGTGGGGACTCTAGAGATTGTTTTTTTTTTTCTTCTGTACAATGTGAGGAAGGACCCATTCAATTCTTTTTATGAATTCTATTCTCTTGCTTTTGGGAAAACAACTGTTAATCAGACAGAACAGCTATCCACTACACTGTTCCCTATATTTTCTGTTCCCTATGTTTTCTGTGCTTCACTGAGTAATAAACTTAACTGAAATTTGGTTCTTGGAGGTCTTTTTTGACTCTGATTTCATAATCAATGACTATGTGTGTTAATTTTTATTCAATGTGATGAAAGAATTCCTACATAAGTTCCCTTTTATTTTCCAAATTTTCTGTCTTTGAAATCTTTATTAGCTGGATATTGGGCATCCTGTACTAATTACCAAATTATATTCTTTTCTTCATTTTTTTTTACCCTTTCATGTTTTTCTTTCTATACTTTCTACATTTCTATAGTCTCAGCATTATCCCTTAAGTCCTTCCATTATATTTGCTATTTTATTACTGGTATGAAATAGGTGTAAGGTATGGATCAAATACTTTAAATACTTTAAATCCCTTGTAATGATCCACCATGGCAGTTCAGAGCCACAGAGGAAAAAAATCAAAACAGAAATTCAAAATTAATCAAATATATTGATTTAATTATCACTATACAGGAAATAAGAGGGGTAAATGCATATAGCAAAGGCACCTGAGGATGAGTTCAGTCAAGTTCAAATATTAAAATTTATATGGAACAAATATTTTAAATTATGTGAAAAAGGAATGGATCATTTGCTATCAGAGACACAGTAACCACCTTCAAAGAGGAATTTAAATTTTGTTTTAACAAAATAACCGTTAGGAAGATAACACTTTAAGGTAGGGGTGTGTGTGTGTGTGTGTGTGTGTGTGTGTGTGTGTGTGTGTGTTTCCATGCATGCATGTGCATGCTTGTATCTACAGATGCTGGAAGAGTAGGAGGGTGTTTGATGCTCTGAAGCTGGAGTTACTCCAAACGGGAGCTGGGATCTGAATTCAAGTCCTCTGCAAGAGCAACAAGCTCATTCAATCCCTAAGCCAGAAGAAAACATTTTTAAAAAATTGTTTTGTTATTCATCTAAGAGTAGCACTTCATTTTTGTTTTCAGAGACAGGGATTCACTATGCAGCCCTGGCTGTCTTGGAACTCCCTATGTAGACTAAAATGATGTCAAACTCAGAGTTCTGTCTGCCTCTCAAGAACTGGCATTAAAGATGTGTACCACCATGCTAAGCATAACAATGTCATCCATCATTTTTATCATCTGAGAGTTTCCCATAGGTATACAATTTGTTTTGATTACTTCCATGCTATTTTACCTTCCTCACAGTGGCTACACTTTAAACCTCTAGTGTCCTGGCTTCTCAGGCCTTACCCTGGAGGGATTCTGTTCCCCCAGACAATGGCTCTGTTGCTGTCTCTAAAGGTAGCTTTAACTAAATCTCTGTCATTCTAATAAAACTCGAGATTCAAAGGCTAGGGTGAAAACCTGCGAGTTCTGAGAGTTAAGAGTAGCAACTGGCTAACTTTTTCTCTTAGCTGGAGTCCTGAAAGCCACTCTCCTTCCACACTGCCCCAACTAATAATCCCACCTATCCTCCCGCAGGCTACATCCTGCCAACAAGTAACTAACCCCTCCTCTCTGAGCCAGGTTAGTTTTTAATCCCTGCACTTAGGTGGTAGAAGCAGAAGGACAAGAAGTTTACAGGAATCCTCACTAAGTAACAAGTTTGAGGCCAGCCTGAGATACATGACACCTTGCCTCCCAGAAGAAAATAGCATTGTGGTTGTACTATTATGACACCTTTTTTTTTTTTGAAAAAACTGCATAACAAAAGTATCTGGTTTGTTGTTTTGTGACAGGATCTCATTATGTAGCTCTGGCTGTACTAGAACTCACTATGTAGACCAGGCTAGTCTCAAATTCACAGAGATCCACTTGCCTCTGCCTCTCGAGTGCTAGAAATAAAAGCTTAAGCTGTCACACCAAGCTAAGGGTATCTTTTTTAATGTTCACGGGAGGTAGAATTGAAGAAAAATCCACGAGGGTGACCTTTTATATTTTACTCTGTAGCATCCATCCTCTAAGGAGAGAGGAAAGGAGCAATTGTCATATAAAAAAATGCCCATTGCCCATGGAAAATTTGTGATTAAGAGGGCTTTCTCTATACTCCAACTTTCTGAAAAATACAGAAGATTGAAGGAAAACATGCTCAGGGATAAGTGAAATAACAGTTTCGGTAAGATGGGACCTCAAATAACTATCCTCAAGAGAAGTTTGCGGCTTCATGCGATTCTTCCATCCTTTCTTATTTTACTGTCCATCAAAGATTAAGGACTTGCAGCACACACACACATAGACAGTGGAAACTGAAAGGGCTGAAGAATGCTAAAAATGTTAGAAGAAACCATGCAGTGTCATATAAATAGGAAATAATTTCACAATTCAGGAAAAAATGTTTCTTTGTTTCCTTTAATAAACCATGGAATATGTAAACCTCTTCTAAGAAAGATTAATGAAATTATACAAATTTTCAAGAATGAGAACGAAAATTATAATATGAAAGCTGTCAGAACTTAAAAGAACTCACAATTTACTTTTTTGGATAGCAAGAACAGAAAAGTCTGATTATTATTGTCATATACCTCTTTCAACCTGATCATGATTTTGTGCTATCTAGCAGGTACATTTCTTGGTTTGAGATTTGTTGACATTATAAGTTATTTTCCACATTAAAAAATTCTTCCATTGATATTGGTAGACTTTGGAGGAAGAGATTGAGTAAATTTGTCTTTAGTAGTCCATTTTATGCAAATTGATAAAGCAGTAAATAGTTTTTAAATTTTTTTCTGGTCCTTTAAAAACATAAAATACCACCTATATTCCTTATAAAGATGACACAACTGGGACCCATATATTAATGACTTTCTCAAGCAGATAGTTACATGAATCATTAAAATTGTGGTCCTTATTAAAATGCAATGGCATTTTTAATTAGAAAGTCATATAATATACAACATTCTACAGAGAACTTGGCTCTGTACCAAGAAATTACTGCATTATTAGCATCTGTACATATGCATAAAATATAATAAAAGTAGAACCAGTATTAACACAAACAAAATTTTAATAAAATTTTATTCTATGAGGAATTTTTGTTACCTAAGTACATTGTAGCTGCTATTGTTTCAAAATACAGTTGTGAAATGATAGATATGTTAATCTCCCTTACTATCATAATCATTTTACTCTCTTTCTCCACATATATATGTATATATATATATATATATATATATATATATATATATATATATATGTCCAGTAATAGCTTGTAGTAAATCTCAATTATGCACAATAAAATTTATTTTTGAGCTAAGCTAATTTATTATTGGGAGACATTATATCCCAGTTAACAAGTCATAGAAGAAGTAAAAAACTACATGTTTTATACTAATTTATAATTTAAATCTGAATTTTGCATTCTAAGAACTTAAGAGATTGATCTCTCTCTCTCTTATCATTAAAACTATAAGAGCTACTTTTCCCAATTAAAACAAGAAAAATTGGGAATAGATGAAAAGTCAGACATTCATAGTTCAGAGACAGATACATCCCAAACAAAAACCTTAACTTGAATCTTGTTTTCATTCATAATTTATATGGAGTAGAGGACATAAATTACTTCTATTCTTCAAGGGTAAAAATGAAAATAAATTGAATTAATTTCTAGTTTTCTTATATGCCAAGACTTATAGGTTCTACATTGAGCTTCTCAGAGGAAAATATTGATAGAGTGAGCTAGAGTTGTTTAAGAGCCATTTACTATGTGTCTCTGGAAAATTTTCTGAACATTATAATGTTCTATAAATTAACTAAAAAGATTTAGGAATAACTGAAGTTATAAGATTGGGAGCAACATGTAAATTTCCAGTTTTGAGTTTCTACACCATAGAAACTTTGTATAGATGTTTTGCATTTTAAAATGATAAGCCATTAGACACTTACTAAAAAATAGAGGCAGTTTTCCACAAATACTCAGAGACATTGAACCTCTGGATGCAGCTAATGACATTTCATGAGGAAAGTTTTTGGCTCTAAGTGCTTATATATATAATGTCACAGATAGAAAATAAATAATGGTATACTTCACGTCTTAGAAAACAAGAACAATGCCAAACTCAAATTTAGTTGACAACCAGAAACATAAAACTTTGGAGTAGATGACCTGTCTGTTGATAAATATGAAGTATTGAAGTGGCAGGCAGAGGCAGTGAAGGACTGCTATGAAATAATGTGTTTTCTGGATATTACAGCACCATTACACACATGAACTCCCAGCAAGTGTAATTTATGCAAAAGATCTGCACAAGTTCATGTCAGCCATAATTCTACTTTGAATGGGGGAGGAGTTAATGATGTCCCACCCCTGCTTCTGGAGCTAAAGGGTTACCTATGCTTCAGTAGATTTCCCATTCACATAAAGGCAACACTGAATAGATTCAGTGGATCTATTAACGAAAGAATAAGATATTGGGAAGGAGATATAGGTCATGCTCTGGGAGGAGCTGGAGGAGAGGCAGTGAGGTGGATATAATCAAATCACTTTGTAGATAAATATTAAAATTTTATCTTTCAAAGAAATTTTCAAAGAACAAATTTAAAAATATTTTAATAGGGCAAAAATGATGAAATGGAGACTAAAATAATATTACAGAGAATCAATCAGAGTTGGCTTTTTGAAGAGATATACAAGATTCTCAAACCACTACCCAAACTAACCAAAGGAAACAGAAAATAAGATCTAAATTAATAAATTTAGCATTGGAAAAGTAGATGTCACTACAGACTCTAATGAACTGCATAGACTCATTAGGTAATATACTGGAAATGTATATTTCAAAATACTGGAAAATCTAGAAAAAATGAGTAAATTTCTAAACACATATAATATGCTAAAATTAAATCAAGAAAATACACACAACTCAAATTTAATATAGCCACTAAGAAGGAAGCAGTAATTAAAAATTTTCTCACAAAGAAAAAGCCAGGACAGGAGGAACGTGCTGCTAAATTCTACCAATGTTTTAAGAATGAGTTCACATCAACATTTCTAAAAGCGGTCAATAACACCAGGAGGATAAGAACATTACCACATGCATTTTACAAAGTTAGTATAAGCCTCATACCAAAACCAGGACACAACATAAAAAGAAAACTATACATCATTTCTCTGGTGAACATAGATATAAAAATTCTCAACAAAATATATGCAAATTGAATTCAAGAACACATAAAGATGTGCCCACTAGTGCGATAGTTGCATGACTTTTGTTGGGGATTAGCAACTGTTCACTGTTATTAGAGCAACTCCACAGTAAGAAATCATACTTAGTACTATAAACCTGGGAGAAATCCGTTCCTGAGGAAGTCATAGGACTGAGGGGAACCTGTTAGTATTGTTTGCTAAATGAACATGTTATTAAACTGCCCTCTAAGTTTTGAAAAGTTTTATAAAGTCAATATTTATGTTTATACCTATAGATTCCCATATATTAGTACTCTCAGCCTTCAAGAAGCTTCTAATTGCTTCTACTTACAGAGATGTATAACTGGTCAATATGCTCAGAACAAGTGCCTTTTTAGTGCTCAGAATTAAATGAGACATCTATATCACTTCTCTCTCCAAGGCTCAGAAAACATCATAGAAGGTGGTTCAGAAAAATGTAAAAGCTGGAAAACACATAGAATACTGTAAATATTGTCTTCTGGGCATGGCATGGCTGTTGTGCCTATGAACACACAGCATCAATGGATACTTATTCAAAACTGGACTCATTAATGTTTCATTATGAATAGGAGAGGACTAATTAAGAGACACCTAGGCCAGAGAGCTATAGGCACTTAAAGGCTATGCAGAGATGGGAAATCCTAATCTCTGGTGATAGTCACTGGTTAATTGTTCTCTCACTAAATAAACCCCTGCCCATGTTCATGAAGGGTATCCCAATTAAATGTGGTAGGTCACAAAAAGACATGGAAAGGGATTTGAAAAGAAGCTATTTGGTGGGGGAGAAAAAGGAAGAAGAAGGGATAATGGGGGGGGGCTTTGATCACATACATATGTGTATATGAATTTGTGAAAGAATGAATAAATAAATATAAAAATGCATTAAGATGATCTTCTATCACATCCAAATTGCTTTCATCCCAAGAATCTGATTGGTTCAACACATACAAATCAACAATTGTAACACAATGTGTGAATAGTCTTAAAAACAAAGTCACATGATCATCTATCAATTAATGCAGAAATGGTATATGACAAATTTCAACATACCTTCATGATAAAAATCTCCAAAAAACTTGAATAGAAGGAACTTATCTAAACATAATTAAATTTATTTATGAGAAAGCTATAGTCAACACACTAAGTTGAGAGATGAATTTTCCTCTAAAATTTGGAAGGGGATAAGGTACCTAGTCTTACCATTATTAATTAATATATTGCTCAAAATTTTATATAGCAAAGTTAATCAATAGAAGGAAAAAAAACAAGGATAAAAATAAGAAAATAGGAAGTTAAACCAGGCGGTGGTGGTACATGCCTTTATTCCCAGCACTCGGGAGGCAGAGGCAGGTAGATCTCTGTGAGTTTGAGGCCAGTCTGGTCTACAGAGCAAGTTCCAGGACAGGCTCCAAAGCTTACACAGAGAAACCCTGTCTCAAAAAAACCAACCAACCAACCAACCAAACAAACAAACAAACAAACAAACAAAACAAAACCAAAAAAGAAAATAAAACAGGAAGTTAAATTACCTTTATTTGCAAAAGATATGATATTATACTTAAAGGACCCTAACGACTCCACCAGAAATATCTTCAATATGACAAACACATTCAGCAAAGTAGAGGGATAAAAGAGTCAATCAACATAAGAAATTAAGTATCTTTCATATATTTCAATAATGGACTTGCCAAGGAAGTCATTGGAGAAATATTCTGTTCATAAAGCTTAAAAACAAGTAATAAAGTACTAGGAATAAACATAACCAAGAAAGTATAAAACTTTACAATGAAATATTTAATATTTGAAGAACTAAATTGAATGATATACTATAATGGAAGAATTTTGCTTGCTTATGGATTGGAAGAATTACTATTTTTATTTTATAATTTAATTTAATTTTACATATCAGCCACGGATTCCACTGTCCTCCCTCCTCCCACCCCCTCTATCCTCCCCCCAGCCCACCCCCCATTTCCATCTCCTCCAGGGCAAGGACTCTCCTGGGGATTCAGCTCAGCCTAGTAGATCCACAAAGATACCTCCACCATAGACTACTGGCAAAGGTCGAGAGAAAGCCCAAACTGACCTACTCTGGTGATCAGATGGCCAAACACCTCAACTGTAGTGGTAGAACTCTCATTCAATGACTGATGGAAGCAGATGCAGAGATCCACGGCCAGGCCCTAGGTGGAGCTCCGAGAGTCCAACCGGCGAGAAAGAGGAGGGTTTGTATGAGCGAAAATTGTTGAGACCATAATTGGAAAAGGCACAGGGACAAATAGCCAAACTAGTGGAAACACATGAACTATGAACCAATAGCTGAGGAGCCCACAACTGGATCAGGCCCTCTGGATAAGTGAGACAGTTGATTAGCTTGATCTGTTTGGGAGGCCCCCAGGCAGTGGGACCGAGTCCTGTCCTTAGGGCATGAGCTGGCTTTTTGGAACCTGGGGCCTATGCAGGGACACTTTGCTCAGCCTGGGTGAAGGGAGGAGGTTGACTGGACCTGCCTCGACTGAAGAATTACTATTTTAAAAGTTTCTCTATTACTGAAACTGTTTTACAGATTCAACACAATCCCAATAAAAGGTCCAATAACATTCTTCACAGAACAAGGAAAAAAATCCCTAAAATACATATATGGAAACAAACCCCCCTTCACAAAAAAAAAAGAAAATGACATAATCAACAACAACAAAAAACCCCACAAAAACAAATAACCAGAGCAATACTAAACTAAAAGCGCAATGCTAGATTATAACAATATATGATCTCAAGTTATACTACAGCCGTGGTCACAAAGATAGTCTAATATTGAGATAAAACTAGTGTAATAAACTATAACGTCCAGAAATACAATTGCAGCCACTTAATTTTTAATAAAAGTGTAAATAAGGCAGCCTCTTCATCAAGTAAAATTAGGAAAATTGAATATCCAGATACATAGGAATAAAATTATATGTAAATTTCTCACCATGTACCATAGTCAATTTAAAATGAATAGAGACCTTAATATAAGACCTCTAAATTTGAAAATGCTAGAGAAAAACGTAAGTGAAAGGTCCTTGCAAGATTTTCTGGGGAAAAAACCCTCTAATAGCACAAGAAATAACCCTGAATTGCCAAATTACAAAATTAAAATTCTGCACATAAAAGGAGTTAGCAGAGCAAAGACACAAACCTACAGTAGAATGAGAGAATAACTTTGCTACCTATATCATCAGACAAGGAATTAATATGCTGAATATATAAAGAAATGCAAAAATTAAATATCAACTCCAAACTTTCAGTCAATAAAAGTGCTAACAAATGCAACCATCTCAAAAGAAAAAAAAACCACAAATGGCCAATAAATATATTTTACAAATGTTCAACATTCTTAGCCAATAGAAAAACACAAATTTAAAATGCTTTGAAATCCATCTCAACACTGTCAGAAAAAGTAACATGAATAAAATAAATGATAATAAATGCTGGAAGAATATGGATAAAGAAGAGTCATTATTTACTGCTGATCATGGAGTAAAGTGTTTCAATAACTATGGAAATCAGAATAGAGGTTTCCCAAAAGACTAAAAACAGAACTTCCATATGACACAGCTACATCCAGACGACTCTAAGTCAGTATAATATAGAGCCACATGCCAATGGTCGAGATACAGCCCGAACTGACCTACTCTGGTGATGGGATGGCCAAACACCCTAATTGTCATGCTAGAAACCTCATCCAACTACTGAGGGATCTGGATGCAGAGATCCATGGCTAGGCCCCGGGTGGAGCTCTGGGAGTCCAATTAGTGAGAATAAGGAGGGTTTATATGAGCGAGAATTGTTGAGACCAAGGTTGGATAAAGCACAGGGACAAATAGCCAAATGAATGGAAACACATGAAATATGAACCAATGGCTGAGGGGTCACTAACTGGATCAGGCTCGCTGAATGGGTGAGACAGTTGATTGGCTCGATCTGTTTGGGAGGCATCCAGGCAGTGGGACTGGGTCCTGTGCTCATTGCATGAGTTGGCTGTTTGAAACCTGGGGCCTATGCAGGATCGCTTGGCTCGGCCTGGGAGGTGGGGACTCACCTACCTGGACTGAGTCTACCAGGTTGATCTCGGTCTTTGGGGAAGGCTTTGCCCTGGAGGAGGTGGGAATGGGGGGTGGGCTAGGGGGAAGTTGAGGGGGACGGGAGGGGGGAGAACAAGGGAAGCCGTGGCTGATATGTAGAACTGAATTGTATTGCAAAATAAAAATTAAAAAAATTAAATAAAAAAAATATATAGAGCCACATGCAAATCCATGTTTATTGCCTAAGTTTTCACAGTAGTCAAGAAATAGAACTTCTCAAAATGCTCATCAAAAGATCAACTGATAAAGAAATTTATTGCATATACATGATGGAATTTTATTCAGGCTTCTAAAGAAAAAAATTAAATCATTGCTTTTTAGGCAAAACAGGCAGGACTAGAAACAATTATGTCATTCAAATTAAACCAGAGGCAGGAAAATACGACATCTTTTCTCTCGTGTGTGCATCCTGGGTTTATATACATAAATAAGCGTGTGTGGTGTGTGTGTGTGTGTGTGTGTGTGTGTGTGTGTGTGTGTGAATTATAAAATATAGAAAGGAGACCATAAGAGTGACAGAAGAGATCTTAAGAGAAGAGGAATAGAGAGGTCAGTGGAATTCATGTGTCATGGCAATCAAATCTGAGCTATTTGAGGGGATAGGGAGGAAGTGCTCAGACATCAGAGAGAAGGAACAGGGAAGGATAAGGAATAAGAACACACTATATATGAAAATGTCATAATATTGGTGAAATTATTAAGACCACTCCACGTAGTTAAAAGGAGATTTATTTAATGGCGTAACTTACAAATTAAGGGATAGGTAGGTCACGGGGTCTGGGGAAGGTGTATAGCAGTCCAGCAGTGTTCTCTGGAGCTCTGCTTGGCCCACCTCCACCATCCAGGGTACCGGAACCCAGAGCGCGCTTGCGGATCCAGATCTTGGGTCTCCAGGCGCCTCCCTTGGCCCCGCCTTGTAGGCGTGACAGTTGCCGAAGTCTCAATGGGGGTTGGAACTTCCAGACCAAAGCTGGAATGGCTACCCACTACATCATAACATAATGAAACACATTACTTAGTATCCTAACTTTAAAACTAATTATTAAAGGCAGAATGTTAGAAAACATCACATTGAAATTTTTTTTTAAATTTTTTTTTCTTCGTTTTTTGGGACAGGGTTTTTCTGTATAGTTTTAGTGCCTGTCCTGGATCTCACTGTGTAGACCAGAAAGGCCTCAAACTCACAGAGATCCACCTCTCTCTGCCTCCCAAGTGCTGGGATCAAAGGCTTACATTGAATTTTTTTAGAACTTTTGGTTAAAGGTTTGTGGAAGCTAGGTCTTGAAAACGCTGGGGGAAGAAAGCATCTACTTTCTCAGATTGATCATCTTGTGAACACTATTTGATTTGATCTTCATCTAGCAAATTGATGGCATCACTGTTGTTATGTACACCTTTACAGTTGAGGAAACTGTCTTTTAGAGGTTAAGTTACCCAAAGTCACCTGGCTAACAAAATTCAAAGTACAAACTTCAGTGCATAAATGTAAGTCATTAGCCTTGGTCCTTCGATTCTACACCCTCTGGTGTTCATTCTTGCATCTTTCACTTGATAATTCCCTATTCTGGTATCTCTTTTCCTTTGCCTATTCTACCTCTCTGTTAAGATTATTCTACTATAGGAGGCAGTATTTGTAGTGAACTTTGGAATGATGCCTAATGAAGATACAATCTTACTCTGTCTCTAGTTGATTGTGATCTTGAGGTCAGGGTAATCATGGTAGACTTCCTGATAAAGGAAAATTTGCTTTTGGTCTTAAAGAATTGGTAAGAATTAAGAATGTAAATATGGTGAGGAAAATGTTAGCAATAGAGAACTGCAGAAACATGATCAATATGCATTCGTAACTGATTGACTTTAGAATAAAAGGGGAAATGGATGAAAGGGCGAGTCAACATACTTTTAACAGTTAGTGCTTAGGTGAGTATAATACAGAGGAAATAACAAATAAGGAAAATGGGAGGGGAGTAGGTTTGGGATGAGGGAAGAGAGTGGGGATATTATTTTTAACAGGTTGAATTAGAAACACTAGCAATATAGTAAAGAGGAAATGCCTAGTAAGCATATAAAATTCAGATTAGCTTCATTTGCTTCATTAGTGGGAAGACGGTGAGATGGCTCAGTGTGTAAAAGAGCTGGCTATGTAAGCTTCCTGAACTGAGTTCAGTCTCTAGATCCCACATAAAGTATGGAAGAGAATCAATTCCTGAAAATTGTCCTCTGAACTTTGTGTGACTTAGCGCATTGACCACACACACACACACACACACACACACACACACACACACACACTTGAAAAATAAAATATAAATACAAGTTTAGGTAGTCTCATACCTTAGTCAATCTAAAAGAATAATGTACAATTTTAGGCACTGCTAAAAATCCGATAATGGTTATATATTTGACTTTTTGAGCCCTTCAAATCAACTTTGTTACTGTTTGGATTTAAACAATAGTTTACTTACTTTTCTCACCAATTTTACCTTTGATATTCAAGAATAGTCTATTTAGCCATTAAATATTCATATTAATGCAAATATAATAAATTAACTGTTGCTGGAGAATTTCTCTCCAGCTCCCACCATCAAGTCCCGCCAGTCTCAGAGCCCACTTATAAAATAAACACACAGACTCTTACATTATTTAAACTGCTTGGCCATTAGCTCAGGCCTGTTATTGTCTAGCTCTTACTCTTATATTTAGCCCATTTCTATTAATCTTTACTTTGCCACATGGCTCATGGCTTACTGGTACCTTACATCTTCCTTGTCCTGATGGCGGCTCGCCGTGTCTCTCTCCGCCTTCCACTCCCCAGAATTCTTTTCCTTGTCCCGCCTATACTTCCTGACTAGCCAATGGCCAATCAGTGATTTATTTACTGACCAATCAGCAACACACTTGACATACAGACCATCCCACAGCAATTAACCACTTATATTTTAGTGTATTTTCATGCAATATATCTTCCCATTTAACTTATTAGATTGAGCATTAGTCATGCATAATATATTTTATCATCCTATAATGAATCTTTACTCTCACGTAAAACCAACTTCTATCATTCTTATGTGGAAATTAAGGTCCAGAAACATAAAATTATAGTCTCAAATGGAAACTATACAAATAACAAATGTAAATGGCATGGATATTGTATTTTATTTAGACATATTACTTATACTTTTCATTTTTCCTGCTCAATCATCTGAGACTAAATATTGAAACAGAATCAAGAAAGATAACTATGAAAGAAGCTCATACAATTATTTTTTCTCTCTATTTAAGATAGAACAAATATTTGTGCCTTTGAATGTAATAGGCCAGGAGAGAGGTGGAATTGTGAATGGACCAAAATAATAGCTATGATTGAACTATGATGATTTCTATCAGAAGGGTTCTCAGAATAATACAAATAGAAATTGAACACAGTGAATTACAACCCCCTCTTGTTTACTTGTCCCTTTATAATGAGCTATGCAGACAGAAAGGGGTCGGATGATATATAGGTACTCTTATAGGATTTAATTATGAGAAAGCAATGCCAGTACTTATCTTGGTGCTTGTGATAATTACTATGCAAATGAAGGACTACTCTGCAGGAAAACCTTTGTGTGTGCACGTGTGTGCACATAATCATGGAATATTAAAACCCAGAAGGACAGTTGAGAACATTTAATCCAACCTTATTATACAGATGAAGAAATTGAAGCACAAACATTTTTAATGACTTGACTAAAGTCATATAGCCATGGAGCATGAAAACCATGATTACAATTTTGTTTTCTTAAAAACTTAAAAACTTATAATATTGAGAAACAGTATTGAACAGGGATTGACTGTGGGTTAAAGTTATAATTCCTAAACATATTCTTTTTGTTAGCTATGTAGTCTTACATAAGTTATAAATAAGCCTTAGAGGACTTACTTTGCTGCCCTTCCTGTCTGCCTCCCTGCCTCCCTCCCTCCCTCCTTACCTTCCCTTTTCTTCTTTTCTTCCTTCCCTGCTTCCCTCAGCCTTTCTTCCTTCCTTCCCTCCTTCCCTCCCCTCTCCTCCCCTCCCTCTTCCTTCCTCCCTCCCTCCCCTCCTTCCTTCCTCCCTCCCTCTCCTCCTTCCTTCCTTCCTTCCTTCCTTCCTTTACTTCACTTTTTTCCTTTTTACAAAAAAAAATAATAGAAGTACCTCATTGCTACTAAATGATGTTAGTTATTATTTAAGTATTTTTTAAAATCATGCTATACACTCCTTCCTGGGAAAAAAAATAAGATAAGTTTTCTAAATCATTGCTGAGCTTTGAGAAAGGAGGGCCTATGAGGTAACGAAGTGGTACAGGAAAATGTTGTCAGCATGATCTTAACTAACATGTTCTGGCATAATTCTTAACTGGAATGTTATTAACAGCCATGAAATCTATGACTATCTGTTCTTTTATTCCTAAATTCATTCCTGAGAACAGCAAGACCACATTAGCAATTTCACCAAGAAGCTCAAAGTGGATCTTCAGCGAAGATATCTGTTATGCAGAAGCCATTTATGTTCCAGGGAGGGACTTGTGGTAGGATGGTATAGAGAAAAGGAAAGACCAAATTCTGCTTCAGAATAGGAATTGGAATAAAATCTATTACTCTGCCTAGTGGTTTCCTTGGAAATAATCCAATAATAACTTTATACAAAGTACACAATATACTTGTCCTTAAATGGGATTAAAACCCCACATGCAGGTAGGAACAAAAGTTTAAGTGAAATGACTCTTAGTCAAGAGCTTTTGAAATCAGAGCTGAAGACTAGAGGACAATGTATTATTTTTAGTGATTATTGTAGAATGTCACTTTCTTAATTTGATCAGTGTTAAAGTACCATCTGAACTCTTTGAAGTTATTGACAAAGTTAGTGATTGGATCTAGATATCGTGAATTTTGCTTTTATCTAACATCTTTATCTGCCAAATGTAAGAACTAATATTTACTCAGTTTTTACTGTGTGAAACTCATTTTCCATACTGAAGATAATACCATTGCCTATATTGCAGCATTGTAAGAATTAAGTAAGATAATATAGCAGTTGAAACAGGGCTTAGTACCTAGTAAATGCTTACAAAACACCAACTGTCATTTTTACATTGTTGTCTAGGACTATTTCAATATTTAAGTTTTAGAATTAGACCCCCTGTATAACTCTATTCTATCTTCTACTATTTTAATTATTATTGCCTATGCTGCCAAGGTAAGAGCTTGCCTCTGACCCTAAGACATCAGCCATGATATTTTTGAAATAGGATTTTCATAGCGACATACTGAGTAATTAGTCAAATTCATTCAAATAACCAATAGTGAAGTTGGAATTCAAAACAGGATCCTTTTTTCCCACTAAGCTTTTTTTTTTTTTTTTTTTTTTTTTTGGTTTTTTGAGACAGGGTTTCTCTGTGTAGTTTTGCGCCTTTCCTGGAACTCACTTGGTAGTCCAGGCTGGCCTCGAACTCACAGAGATCCGCCTGGCTCTGCCTCCTGAGTGCTGGGATTAAAGGCGTGCGCCACCACTGCCCGGCCCCCACTAAGCTTTTTATTTAATAGACTGAAAACGAGCAGCAAAAGACTCTTAATTTTACCTTTTCATTCATTTTTAATTGTAATCTGTATATCAAATTTGTATGTAGCTCACTTGTTCAGGGCATTATATTTTGTATAAAGTCATTCGAATTATATAAAATTAAATGTTTACAAGATGAGTAAATTACAGAAAAATACTGTACAACATATAACTCATTGGTAACAATATTATTTTGTGTACTTAAAAAATTATTAAAATAGCAGGTCTCTGTTTATTGTTTCTATCAGAAAAAAGCAAAGGAAAACAAAAATTTTGGAGACTTTATATTTGTTTTTTACACTATCAATGATAATAGTTATCATGGGTAAATATACATTTAAAAATTATCAAATTACATACATTAAATGTATTTTGTGCCAGGTGGTGGTGGCACACACCTTTAATCCCAGCACTCAGGAGGCAGAGGCAGGTGGATCTTTGTGTTCAAGGCTGTCTGGCCTATAGAGCGAGTTCCAGGAAAGGCTCCAAAGCTACACAGAGCAACTCTGTCTTGAAAAACAATATTTTGTTTGTTGTATGTCAAGCATATTTCAACAAATCTATTATAAAATGTCTAAGAAATTTTCTGCTTTCAGAGAACTACATTATTGACATATTGAATTGACTGCCTAATCATATTTAATATACTTTATTATGCTGCTATCAAACCTATATTTATTCATATTTTCCATATAGATATTAGAGAGAAACTCTGTGAAATACCATGCTAAAGTAAAGATACAATTGTTCACAACATTATCAAAACACAGCATAATTAAATGATTTGATGTTTAGCTTAGAACAGGACTGAGGTTTGAATCTAGGCCATTATTTTCTAAGTGTAGCCTTAAATATGCTGCTTTTTAAGTTGGCTTAAGCTCTCTAAGCTTCTTCCTCATCCATAAAAAATATATAATTATATAATATGAAATAACATTATAAAATTATATAATATCCAAGTATGATAAGATTAACAATGCAATTCTAGAGCTGTTAGAAGAATTAAATACATATGAAGTTATTGTCTGGAAGATAGTAAATGTTGCTATTACTTCATCTTTTAAGTAGGTAAAGTGTATCATGACTTGTTAAAAGGGTTAAACTCAATGATACATATTGTCTGTCATGTGTCACAATTCTGCTCCCTACTCTTTTCTTTATTCTTTCCTTTGCTGCACCTGATTTCCTTTCCTTCTTCTCCAGTGCCCTTCACAGCCCAAGCACTCCAGTGCAAACCTGGCATGGGTGAATAAAGGATGTTTAGCAGTAGCTAACCCTAATAGCTCCTTCTGTCCCGTCCACTTCCAGATTTGTGCTTATTCTACAATGTCCACAATCTTCCCCAAGTATTTAAGATATCCAGTGGATTTTGTACAGAACCCCTGCTGATCCAGAGGCTAATTAAAATGTTTACTCATTGCAGATTAATCTCAATCATAGGCATTGACATAGTGATGAAAGATAAATTCTCTGAGGTAACCAGGCTTCTGTGTGGTTTCTTTATAAGCAACAGTTACTTATGACTTGATATATAAATTAACCTACAGAACAGTCTTTCACAGGGCTCTTCAATTAGGCATTCACAACATACTTACTGTTTAGCTGCCCATGATCACATTCTGGCATCCACTGACTGCATAGGAAGGAGACATAAATGCTTTCATAGAATTGGTAGCTTCATTCATTTTTGCTATGAAATAGATTAATATAGACAAGTCAATTCTAATTTCTGGGTCCCAGTTTCCTCAGACTTGAAATGAGAGTCCTTTGAGCCATTTACAATGTTAATAATTGTTAACGTAGGTTATAGTTTCTTTGTTCTATTATCTATAGTGAAAATAACATTTCACATTTGTAAATGTATTTCACACCTTTTTAAGCAAAAGGGCTTCTGTGTATATAATGTAGCATTTTCCTTGTAAGTATTCCCTAAGATACATAGAGTCAAGAAAATTCAACACAGCATATAGAGGTTAAATAACTTTTTTTAATGGCCATACAACATATTAATGATAGAAGCAACATGAGAACCCAGGCCTCCTGACTTCTGTTCCAGTGTAACCACACAGAAAGATGAATTACTGTAATATGGCTGTGTGCTGGAAGAAACTCCACTTAAAAATCTTATCACCTGAAACTTCATTACTTTTTAAGGTGACTTATCTTCATTAGTTTTAAGAGGATAGAGCTGTCACTTTCTTCAAGGATTTTCCCCCAAGTACAGTACTTGCTATGTGCCACAGAGACTAGTAAGCATCATTTGGTCTGCATTATAATGGATAATGTACTCCCAAGAGCCAGGTGACTATTTCAGTGAAGTTACTAAATAATACCTATGCTGTGAAGATACTTTCCCTTACCTACTTTATACAAGGTGTCTAAGAAGCAGATGTACCTCCGAGACAAGCATGTTCAGAGCCGTCTTCTTTTACCTTTACTTAACTGGATTTGGCAATTTGATAACCACACCTTTTAGAATAACATTTGGAATTAGTTTTAAAAATGATCTAAGTAAGAAAAGTTATCATTAAAAGCCAGTACTTTGATTCTTTCTTCACACTTCCAAGAAGGATGAATATATGGTGTTCAAATCCTTAACAAATTACAAGTGAAAAGAAGGCTGCACAAGGCAAGCACCCTGACAACCAAACTGACAGCTGACAGTCTGATAGAGACAGAAATGACAGAAAAGCAATAAAGCTCAGAAACAAAACTCACAAAGAACAGCAATCTAGTCATTTTAGCACAGAAGCATCATTCTATAATAACACATAACATTATTCAGATTCTGAAAGATATCTTTAACTTATTAAAACATTAATCACAAAATAGTTTTTTAAGAGTATAGATTCTGCTATTCCTCTAAGCAGCCTGAGGTCATCTGGAAAAAAAAAGGGGGTTGATAATTCTTTTTGATCCTGAACCTACCCCCAAATCATGCAAATTAGGCGGTTCAAATCTTCATATTCACTTTAAGAGCACCTGTGAGACCGTCAAGGTCATCAAGGCTTTGCACGTTTGAAAAGCCACCAGGTATTAGAAAGCTGTCACTTCAGAGAAGCAAAATTTGCTATTCCTGTGGTACAATAGGGATAAGCGACAGATACGCCTCAGGTAAATAACGCT
The DNA here is from genome assembly GCF_949786415.1 of Peromyscus eremicus. Classification (NCBI taxonomy): domain Eukaryota; kingdom Metazoa; phylum Chordata; class Mammalia; order Rodentia; family Cricetidae; genus Peromyscus; species Peromyscus eremicus. The sequence goes on from NC_081439.1 coordinate 65,208,968, forward strand.
GCAAGGCATAGGGTCAGTGGATCTAAAAAGAGAGCTGAATTTTTGCCGCACATGTTTTTAAAATGCAGAGTCATGCTGAAATTAAGAGTATAGACAGAATTTCTGGTCATTGAATACAGCAAAGGTGAGCAAAGCATCCAAGATGCACCACTGCCCTAACAGCTCATGGCCAGATTAGTACATGTATGAGCTCTCACAGCCGCACTGAGATGGCCCTGACTGAAAAGGAACACAGTGTTCTTAAACGAGAAAACAAGGCTGCAGGAAAGAAAAAGCCGCCATAGAAGGAAATGACAAAATAAAAGTTTGTGGCACAGTAATAAATTCAACAGAAAATAAATGCGAATGAAAATAAAAGGAACTATAATGCTGTAGATTATGGTCCCTGCTTATAAAGATGGTGTATTATCTATTAAGTAACAATATTCTGGAGTATTAAATTTTAACTTGACATAATATGAAAATAGACAATTGTTTGTGAGGTTATTTTACATCTATAGAAATTAGCTTATTCAAAATGAATAAATCAGCACTCTTATTTTCCAGAAGAGATGATGATTGGGAAATAAACTTCAATTATCTGGAAAACCGTGGTGGTTGGAATGACTCATTCCCGAAGGTTCTTCATAGCCTAAGTCACTATAGAGCAAATTAGTCAGCATGAGTGATTTTTCTCTAACTTGGCCATCACAGACAGAAAATTGCCTACACTGATATATCTCCTAAAATGGCTCTCGATTAATGTCTTTCTGGGCATGGGAACTTCGCAGAGCACTTTAGGCAATGAGATAACAAACGCTGAGCTGGCTGTAAATCCCTTCAAGCAAAAGAGAATATTTAGAATCACAACTGCAAAGGTGCAAAAGAAACACTAGCATATCACTAAGATCAGCGTTTCCTTACTACATTATATACATATTTTATAATTATAAAAGGGACATTTAAAATATCGTATGTTCTCCATAAAAATTGCTCACAAAATATCACAAAACCCTTTATTCTTACATCTCATTAAATAAAAAGATGGCTTAAAGTGAATTAACTCAGTTCCTACTATTCAGGGTAGGTAGTCATATCTACCTGTTGCCCTTAATTTGAGTGGTATATATTCTGTATTTGTTTACATATTAATGTATATCGTGATTACCTTTGGGAGAGAAATGAAAACTTCTATGTAGGGCCAAAGTACAAAGAATTTGAGAGGGAGCAAGATATTTTTCAACAACGGCAAGACAATGTTTTTTATATGATCTGCTTTAGTTCTTTTTATTTGCAAATTCTGAACCTAATATTCTGGAATTCACCTGAGGGTCCTATATCCTAAATTTATACATTTTCTGAATTATTAACATGGTTAAAAGATAGCTGGACTGTTTTCTAACATTATGATTGATATCATCTAAATAATTGTACTTGTGCACACCTTTAATTTGAAAGACAGCTTGTTTTCAGTAAAGGAAAAACAATTAGCTAATGAGTTACAGTTCTACTATTTTTATTTTACATTGAAGAAAAATTCTGGGCTTATTGGAATGAGAAAACATCAGACAACTTTGAATCTACAGGGCAAAAGCCTGAATTGTTCCAAGGGACCTATTGTTATATTTCTGGGTATTTAATAAGTGGAAATATAAACTAATTGTAAAAACACTGAAGATTAGATTCACTTTTGATTATAATCTTGAAGCTCTAATTTGGCTGAAGGTGTTATATTGTAGTTAAGTGTGATAGGAAGCCAGTGGGCTAAATGTGTTCGTTATTGGTTTGGTACAGAAATAATTACACACACACACACACACACACACACACACACACACACACACACACACCAGATCATGTTTCATCGTGAGGATACCTTGTAAACTGGCACAGCACTCCCTTTCCTGACATGCTCTGCGAGAGAAAAATATTCTTCTCATTTCCTCCTCCCCTCCCCTTTTCTTTTCTCTTTTCTCCTTTTCTCTTCCCTGGGATCTTCTTGTCTGGCCTCTTCTTTTGTAGCAAGGAGAAAGTGTTATCACTGAAACTGTGAAGCAAGCAAGACACCCCAGCATACTTTGGACAAAAGGTGATGTTTTCTGTATATTTTGCTTGCACTCCCTGTTTCTAATCTAATTTTCTGATTTGGCATCTTATTGGGAATGGTGAATCCTGTTGGTTGCAGCCACTTGTGAGTCCACTTTGAATGTATTCACATGCTATGTAATACAGTAGTTTCCCTTAAGCCTGATTAAACGGGGCTGATTGAGTCTCACAGCAAGCATGCTGCCAGAATCTGCTTAGCAAGAAGTGCGGTTGAAATTGAATGCTTCAGTAGACAAACACAGGCAAGTCCATATACTTCTTTATGCTTAGAATGGTGTATTGGATTTATGTTTGCATGGCTGTCAATCTTTCAGATTAGATGCATTTTCTCTTTTTAAGATTAGATGATATCTTGTGGTTGGAAATTATGCATGTATGCAGCACTTGTAGAGAGTTTTAGTCAAGATCCCTAGAATGCTGATGAGGTCTGAAATAAAACCTCTTGCTCATGTCAGTGACCCTAGTTAATTGTCCAGCTTGCTTGGTTAATGTATGTTTGTTTTGAAAGTGCCTGTGTTTTAGCACAATCTCTATTATAGTGGAAAGTACAGTATTTTCTCAGTGTAAAAATTATGGTAGAAAATGACAGAGCCTGCGTTTTCTGTAAGAACACTGTCACTAGGGGAATTCCTTAAGAAAACTTAGAAAGTGTATTTCTATGTATCTGTAACTCACACAATGTAAGTAGGAAGACAGGAAGCCTTTAAAAATATAATATATGCAAATGTAGATGTTCATGTATTTTTTATTTTTGAATATTTGGCGACTCTATATTTAATAAAATTCAATTTTAAATTTGTGTAAATTAAATCTTAATGAGTTTCACTGTAACATTTCCATGCATCTATACAATGCACTTCAGTCATATTCTAGGTGCAAGATTTTTAATATGGTAAAATATTTGGTATTTTACTAGATATGAATGAAGTCAGTATTTGAAAATGAGAGTAATAAATGACATTGGAAAAGATTTTTTATTCTGCATCATTTTGTACTATCCATGCATAATTAAGATTATATTATTTTTGATGCTAAAACTTCAAGTTGTTTGCATTTTAGAATAATGAACACAAAGAATCACTAAAAGACACTGTGGATAAAAGAAGTCCAACTGACTCAGGTGGTTTTGTGGCTTCTCAGTACTCATGATGCTTGACAACAGGGTCATCAGTGGTTAGATCTTCTAGAAAAATGAAAATAGTGTAGTTTGTTTCCAGAGCACTGTGACTGTCAACACAATACTAGAAAGTCTAATTACCACAAAAATCTCATCCAAGATGATTTTTATGTAACTAACTAGGTTTTATATATAAATATATATATATATATATATATATATATATATATATATATATATATTCAGACAGAAACGTGCCTCTGTCAAAAGATGAGATGTGTCAAATGCAGGAAGTTTTCAATATTTATCATTTAAAATTTTTATAGGGGACTGAGCAAACAGAATTTATAATGACAGTAAAGAGTATGTTAAAACCTACAGTGATAAAATCCAGCTGACAAATTAAACAACACTTGTTGCTACTTTCAGAAAATGCATTGACACCTTTGAGGCAAATTTAATTAAATTTTGGCTAATGCATTTGCCTGTCATTTGGGCTATTTATATATTTCTCCGTGAGTGTCTAGTTTGATAGTTATACATAATAAATATTTTTTATTAACATCCAATTAAGTTTTTCATCTTATTATTCTTCAATTGTACATTTTCTTAATATAAATAATGGAAAAGGCTGTGCAAATCTAAGACTCCTGGGATTTCCAATGTTCTAACATGTTCATTGCAAGTCACTTATTAAATAAAATGACTTGATATCTTCCTACTGTAGTACCCAGTAGCTTTTTAAATATCAGTGAAAAAAATGATTGCACTGTTAATATTTTGTTACTGAATCTATATTCCCTTTTTGAGACCTGTAACTGGAACACTCTGTATGTAATCCTGGACATATTTCTCACTCCAAATGTATGTTAAAATTCTTATTTTAAAGTATATATTTAAATTATGTTTTAAATTTATAACACATTGCCATTCCAAGCAATGCCTGTAAAAGCTTAAGCAGTATCATAGTGCTTTAGTTTTTTTTTTCTTTCATTTAACAGAAGGGCAATTAGTTCAGAAGTAACTTTCCTGTCATTTTCTTGATTAGTGCCACTTTACTGCCTGCATTTGGCAGATGGCTATTTCATTACTAATCAAGCTGAAACTCTAGAGTAGTTCTGGCGTTCAAATGGTATCTACTATTTTCAAAGGAATTGCCTGGGACTGACCACTGGCTTGGATTTACCTTTTAAAAATATTGCAATGCCAAAGACTAATTAGAAACTCTCGTTTGTTATGCTCTGACATATTCTGGCTGAACCTTTGAGTTTAATGTATTTATTTAAGATCTACAGTGTAACTACAATTTTCCAGAATGTCATAGATATGTAACAAGAAATATAATTCTGCATTTAAGGCTGGTGCACACTCTAGAATTCAGACAGATATTTGATTTTTAAATCAGTTTGTTCTGGAACTAATGATAGCAGGGTTTCTATTGTTTGTTTTCTGTCAATGGGATTATATATATTTGTGTAGACATTGTTTAAAGGATTAAGTAGTATTTTATCAGCATGCCAGATAAATATATCCTTACATAATTATGTTCATATTTTCTTTAGTATATTGGCATTAAAATTATGAAAGGACACTTCATTAAGAAGGGCCAATCCAAAAGGTTTTAACAGACTACATAATGTTCCATTTTTAATCACAGTGACAACTGAACAAATCAACAGGCATTTATTAAGTGTTTACTGTGTGCCAGGTACACATAAGAAAGGCTGAATAAAACTGCATGTGTTATATTCTTTTCAATTGCTAGTTAATTGTTTAAATAAAGGCTGTAGCTAAATGTTAAGCCTATTTCAAAGGTGCATTTACTCTGAGAAACCTTGGCTATATGTGGTCAAGGTAATTTTTACCTGCTGATCGTAAAATATCTATCATAAAAGGAAATACATTTAATAAGTACTTACAGAATTTTAAATGTTGCTAACAACATTCAACTTCAGCTAAAGATTAATTATAGAGTTTCTAGATTATCCAAATTATGTTTTTTCTTCCTTTTCCTCGTGTGTGTGTGTGTGTGTGTGTGTGTGTGTGTGTGTGTGTGTGTGTGTTTCCTCTGTAAAACTTGGACAGAAAACAGTAACACTTCTTCATTTCGTATTTCCACTTCTTAGTCTCCATCATAAAGGATATGTGGATTATTTGAATAGAGTTCTGAGATGATTTGGAAGCCAATTTCAATTATCTATGCCATCTTTACTCACTGTTATCAAGGATAATTAGAAGTTGGTTAAAAAACAAAACATAACCTCAGTATATTAGTGACAGCAAATAATTTTGTTATAGTCTTAAAGTAACTAGAACTTTTGTAAACATGTAAGTAAAAAGAAAAGCAGAGAACATAATTTGGTTTTCTATAAGGGCCCAATTTGGTTTTACAATTAATACAAAGGCTTTAAACATACAGAGTGGTTGAAGATTAAGCAGGAGACAGTTAAAGTTAGTAGAACACAAATAAAATATACACTACCATTTGAGATTAAGTCTGGTACACATAGTGAGGAGATTATAAGTATGCTTCTAGATAACAGCAATGGTATTTATCATGGTAATCTGCAAGTTACTTTTGGATATGTGCGAGATTATGTGGGGCTACAACTAGCAGGAAGTTTGAAATCTTTCTTTTCTTTTTAGACCTATCAGTAAACAACAAAAGTATATTAAAAGAAACTCCAAGTCCTGCCTACGTAAACCTGGTGCTCTTACTGAGGATTTGACTTTGAAGAAAAGAAATTTTAAAAAATCTATATAGCATGTAGGCAAAGAAAATAGCAAGATTCTAGCTCATCATTGATGTTGATGAGTTATCAGCAGATGATAAGAAGTTAGTCCTTTTAAGAGAGCCAAACTCTGCTGACTGCCTAGGACTAACTCTAAACATATAGGCATTTCTTGATTGTCTATATAAATCGACAATTCAAAGTCATATGGATATTTGACCCTCTATATCTGACTAAAATTTTACATAATATAAAACTCTTTTTGGAGTGGAGATGGTGAGTTTAATCACCTAATTGTGTATTGCATTATATTTATAGGGAGACCTGAGAGAGAACAGAGTTCAGAGGAAAAATCAGTTCAGTTTTTAAAATGTGATGGTGATCCATATATAATTAATTGAGATTTGGCTTCTTTACTTTCGTGTTCTGCATGGTGATCTGTTGAATAACCACTGAAGATGTTTTGGTTTGATATTTGTAGTTTCCACAGATTTCCCTAGATCTTATCATTTTAATACAATTAAAGAACATAAAATAACTATATTTTAAGTCTCCACAGTTTATAAATATGTAAATTATGAACTGCAGTCACAAAAATCAAGTTTAATTTGCCAGATTTTATGTCACTCATGGAAATTCTAGAATTTTTAACGAGACAGTAATGGCGTTTGACAGGGATGGAGAAAGAAGGAGTGTTGCACACCAACATAATTTATCTTCTCTTATGATGATATTTATCAGTGTGATTTGTACTCCAAATACATTTTGGAATCCATAAATGAACTGTTTTGTCATGACTCCATGAGTAGGGTCTAGTTTTTAAAAGTCACAGACTGGTAAATCCCTACATGAGAACTAGTGTGTCAATTCTGGATGAGGCCATTTCTAATTATTCTATTTCTTTCTTTTATCTTTTTGTCTGTGATGCTGGCTATTGAATCCAGAGCTTCTTATGTACTAGGCAAGTCTGTACCACTGAGCTGTACCTCCAGCTCTTTAGCTTCTTCTAATAGTCACTGCAACCCTGACAGGCATACCTATTTCGATACTTAACAGAAAGTTTTGTTCGTCTAATTAATACATGCATAGTAACATAAAAGCCCAGTTACTCAATGTATTGGAGGAAGTCCCTTTTGTGACAGATTTACTTTTATTTAAAAAATAGAGAAATTGTAATTTCAGGAGGTTGGAAAGATAAACAAAGAATCTTCTGGAAATGTTTATTAAATATTTTAATAATTTAGCAGCTTAAAATGAATGTTTCATTTTTATTGACAAATCCAAAGGTAGGTTTATTTTTGATGTGATGTGGCAGTTTGCTCAGTATTTAAAAACACAAATGAAGAAGTAACAGAATAATTCTACTTTTAAATTGACACCCAAATTAAATAGTACTGGTATTTCATTGCTATGTGATGTCAACATGATTTTTAAATCTTTCTAGTAGAATGATTTTATAGCTTGCATATTAATACATTTTTTTCTTGGATTATAAAGACCTGCTTGCTCTTAGATGGTTCATAATTGTAAAAAAATTATCCTGTGTCTTCATAATTTTGTGGGGAGGTGTGTAAATCTTTAATATGTATGTAATTCTTATTTGAGCAAACAGTATTTTCTTTTTAACTCTGTCAAATAAACATTTTACTGTTTTTTTCCTAAATTCTGAGATCAGGACTAATTAGGTAGTTTTGCATAATCTTCTGTTGTCATTTGACAAAATTCAGCAAGAAAATATAATTCATAATTTATGAAATAGAGTAGAATGTTGTTTTAGTTTGTAACTTTTGTTAAATATGTCTTTGGTTAATTTGATAATATATGTAGCAACACTGAAATACATCCGTTTTTCTTTTGAATAAAATATTTTTCAGATTGTTTCCTAACTTTGTGAATAAATTAGCTTTAGAAAGAGGTAATATGGAGTAATTTGATGTCTAATAGTCATCCATAAAAGATTATTTAAGGTATTTCCTTTGAACCTGCAGCAAACTGAGTTTCTTAGACTCTCTTATTATATTTTAGATATCCCATAGACTGAGATATACCTTAAAGCAAATTATTATTAGTTGAAACTTTATTGAAAATTCACTTTCCTGATTAAGTTGTATCTGTGTTTGAAGATAGAATGGATATCTGAATCAGTGAAAGGAGAGATAACTAAGCTCAGGACAGAAATTTGCCAGCAAAATCTTGTCTTTACATTGCTATTTGTAACTAAATACTTATTCTATCTTTCTGTGAAATCAGAATTTTAAAACAAGAGTATACTCTCAATTTCTTGGTTTATATTTATATGCTTATTCATTTATATGTGTATGTAATAACAATGGTAAAAGAAGAGAAGATGGACTTAGGAGGAATGAGGGAGGGGCAGAAATGAAATGGGTAGGAGGGAGAGGAAGGGGGTATATGACATATTTAAATTTCAATTAATTTTTTGTTTTTGTTTTTATTTTTCTGGTTTTTTTGTTGTTGTTTTTTTGAAACACTATTTCTTTGTGTAACAGCCCTCGATATTCTGGAACTCATTTTTCAGATCAGATTGGCCTCAAATTCACAGAAATCCACCTGCCTCTGCCTCTCAAATGTTGGTATTAAAGGTGTGTGCCACAATGCCTGGTTTCAATTGAAATTTTTTAAAAATGACCTATTTATTTGTTTATTGCTGAGGTTGTTGAACATTTTAAAATATATTTTAGCCATTTTATTCCTTCTTTTGATAACTCTTTGTTCATATCCATAGAACATTTTTTAAAATTTGATCATTTGTATTCTTGACTTTTTGTTTTTTGACTTCTTTATATATTCTGGATGCTAATCCTCTGTCAGATCACAGCTGCACATGTGGTCTTCTTCACTCCCTGATTGTTTCCTTGACTGTACAGAAGATTTTTAATTTCATGAGATCCAACTTATCAGTTGTCAGGCTCAATACCTGGGCAGAGTTTTATTCAGAACATCCTCTCCTACACCCATATCTTGTAGAGTACTGACTAGAAGTTTTTCTTCTAGCAGTTTCAGTAATACTGTTTTTTACTTTTAAATCTTTGATCCATTTGATGTTGATTTCGGTGCAAGATGACAGATACGGCTCTTTATTATGTTCTTATACGTGTAGTCATCCTTAAATTAATTCTTTTTTTTTGTTTTTTTTTTTGTTTTTTTTTTTTCGAGACAGGGTTTCTCTGTGTAGTTTTGCGCCTTTCCTGGAACTCACTTGGTAGCCCAGGCTGGCCTCGAACTCATAGAGATCCGCCTGGCTCTGCCTCCCGAGTGCTGGGATTAAAGGCATGCGCCACCACCGCCCGGCACCTTAAATTAATTCTTAAGAGAGGAGAAATAGTATGTCCTTGTTCTTTATCAGAAAACTCTAGATAGATAGTAACCCTATGAACTTTTGGGCTGTTGAGAATTTCATGTCTCCCTCTAGGTCCAAAGATTTGATTCAGATAACCCAAAGAGAGCAGAAAGCCAGTTGTTCCAAATTGGAGATAAGAGAAGAGTGGGAGTCATTGCTAATCAAGGAAAAAACATACACTTCTAGGCACAACTTTTTTTAAAAATCAGAGGTTCTGTGCTGGATAGTTATATGTCAATGTAACACAAGCTAAAGTCATCTGAGAAGGAATCCTCAGTTAAGAAAATGCCTCCATAAGATCAGGTTGTAGGCAGGTTTGTAAGGCATTTTCTCAATTAGTGATCAATGGGAGATGGCCCAGACATTGTCTCTGGGCTGATGGTCCTGGGTTCTACAAGAAAGCAGGCTGAGCATGCCAGAGCAGCACCCATCCATGGCCTCTGCATCAACTCCTGCTTCTGGGATCCTGCCCTGTTTGAGTTCCTGTCCTGACTTTGCAATGAACAGCAATGTTGAAGTGTAAGCCAAATAAACCTTTTCCTCCCCAACTTTCTTTTTGGTCAGGTTGTTTCCCTAACTAAGACAGGTTCTGTCTTATCATTTGATGATGGTCTCATAAGAGGCCACCTAGAGCTGAAGACTTCTTCATTTTAGGAGCAACATTTGGGGCTGTGGTTCAGAAACCCTTTAATTCTTGGAGCAGTAAGCCTTTCAGTGTCCAATCTTGCCACATTGAAGTGTTTGCTTGATATTTAGACTATTTTTCCTATAGTGATTTATCCGGTAACAGATATATCATTTATTTAACAGACTATTTTCTATAGAATGGGAGCCAGAGAAACATCTTACGTTAATATAATTTACATGCAAGACTTGAAGAAGAGCCGGGCAGTGATGGCACATGCCTTTAATCCCAGCACTCAGGAGGCAGAGGCAGACAGATCTCTGTGAGTTCGAGGCCAGCCTGGGCTACAGAGTGAGTTCCAGGAAAGGCGCAAAACTACACAGAGAAACCCTGTCTCAAAAAACAAAACAAAACAAAACAAAAACCAACCAAACAAAAAAACCAAACCAAAACAAAAAGACTTGAAGAAGTTCTGCATGCCTTTTGTTCACTCTCTGTTCGTAGTTAGTTTTCAACTATTTTTGACCCCTCTATTCCTCCTTTAGTTCCTGGTTATAGAAAACAGAATTAACTATATTTAGTAGGCCATTAATGGTAATCTTGGGTCCTAATGGCAATTTTTATCATTTCCTCTGATGTGAGGAACAGATTGAGTAAGGAATCTGTCTCCAGGGAAGAATTTTGGCTTCAAAGTGGAGAGGAATCCACTTTGAATGACTATCTTGCAGGACATCCCTGGGCAATAGCTGCCAGTTAGTGGTTATTTTTTAAGGTCTAATTTAAATTCTGTGGTTACATTGTTCTTTAAGTCCATGTTAACCACTTTATTTTTAAAATGGTAGTAATTTTTTCTCAATTACAAAGGATACATCTGAGAGGCAAATCTTTAGGAATTAAGTGGGAAGTTATCCATCTAGAAGAAAATGCAACATCAGTTAATGAATGGAGTGTCCCCATTTCACTTGGGGTAAGATTCCCTGCCTGCCTGAAGTTTTCTTTTCTTTTCTTCTTTTTTTTTTTTAAGATTTATTTATTTATTATGTATACCGTGTCCCTGCAGGCCAGAAGAGGGCACCAGATCTCATTACAGGTGGTTGTGAGCCACCATGTGGTTGCTGAAAACTGAATTCTGGAACTCTGGAACAACAGTCAGTGCTCTTAATCACTGGCTGAGCCATCTCTCCAGCCCAGGCTCTGAAGTTTTCTAGGTCAGTGGCATAAGCTTCATGGCAATTGGGTATAGCATGCTTTGCTCAATTTCTGATTCACTTTGGTCATCAGGGATCAAGCTTTACATCGCTTTTTTTTATATGTAATAAAAGTATGATGACCTCTCTCAGAAGTAAAGTAAGATGAATTTCCTATCTGTAAGGATTAGGAGGAAACTAAAAAGGAAGGAGCTGCTTATCTTGACCACAATATATCACAGGCTAGTGGTCATGGGGAATTTCTAAATTCTATTCAAGACCCAATTAGTATATTATGCAAAATTAATGCCTCAAAAACAGAAGCACCCATCATTTGGGATCTGATATTACCATTTAAACCAACATAGGGAATACATTGACCTTGTTTCATGGTAGTAGGGGACCTTATCACATGGAAAACAATACAATAGTCACTTTATTTTTGAAAAGTATATCTGGGTTTGGTTAACATGAATGCAGCAAATGACAGAAGTGCGAGTAAAGCAAGAAGGAGTAACCTGAGATATGTAGTATTTTTAAGTGTTCTCATCACATAGACTTCTTTAAAAATATTTTTATTCTTTGAAATTTTATTTTTATTCATATGTGTTTGCCTGCATGTATGTATGTCTGTGTACAACCTGAGTGACTACAGAACCCAGAAGAGGGCATCATATCCCCTGGAACTGGACTTAGAGACAGTTGTGAGCCACATGTGGTCACTGGAAATCAAAGCTAGGTCCTCTGCAAGAGAAACAAATGCTCTTAACCGCTGATACGTCTAACTAGACCCAGAAATACCTTTCTTTAGAAATTATGAACTCATTTTGATAATCAACAAATATTTACCTCCACTTCTTTCTTAACTTTTAATTTAACTATTTAATATATTTGGAATGATTTTGATACTAAGTATGGGTAATGATACAACACTGTTAATCTTTAATTGGATAAAATAATTGTTTTGCAGCAATGTACTGAATGGCATTTCCTTTTGATACTGTTTTGTGATTCTATGATTCTGAAACAGTTGGGATGTTTTAAGTGTTCTCCTTTAGAAAGTTATTCAAATGCAGTATCCTCTCAAAATTCTGATACTTAGAAAATACTCTTTTTTAGTCATAGGACCCATAGTTTCTTTCAAAAACTTTTAACTCCCCATTTGTTTTAAATTTTAAATTTTATATATGTATATTATATATGCATCATTTCCCCTTCTCCAGTCTCTTCTGCATTCTCCTTCTATCTCCTTCTCAAATTAATGGCCTTTTTTCTTTAATTATTATTGTTGAATATATATATATATATATAAATTTATAGATATATAAACACAACCTATTGAGTTCATTTAATGTTGCCTGTATGTTTATGGTTTTAGAAATAACTATTTGGTTTTGGATAATCAATTAGGTAGCTCATTCCTGGTAAAGACTGCTTCTCCCTCTCTCAGCAGTCATTGTCTGTAGCTCATCATGTAGGAGTGAAGCCTTGTGAGATTTTTCCCCACCCATGATGGCATGTTAACTGGTGTTTTCAGTATTCAGGTCTTGTTTATGAAATCAATGTTGAGAGTGTCTGGTACTTTAAACTTAGCCAACTGCCTGTGGCAGATTAAGGCATGGAACTTAGAGAAAAAATTACTACTATCAGTTTCCTATATCAGTACAATGTCTGACTGTCTTCATAGTACTTATCATTGTACCCACAGACAAGTGTAACTCTCATTCTTCATCAAAGAAACTTCTTTTTACAGCAGACTGAGACCATTATATACAGCCACAACTGGTCAACATGCAGAGAACCACTGCTCATGGGCTTTCCAGCCTCAATTGATACATCTACAACACAATCCCTACACCTAAGGCTCATGGAAAATCATGGAAGAGTGTAGCTAAAAGTTGTAAGGGCTCAGGGACAAGGACACCTGCTGCAAGATTGTTTATTTTTTATATATGACTGTCACCATTTTCATAAAGCCTGGTAAGCACTGCTAAGTAAAACAAACAGTATTAAATATGACATAGTGCCTAAAATTGACAGCTCTGAACCTGGATCTCTAAGTTATAATGCTGGATCCACCATATTTTGCTTTCTGATGTTAACTTTTCTAAGGGCTATAAACATAGCTCAGAGGTAGAGAGCGTTCCTTCATGTGTAAAGTCCAAGCTTCAATCCACATTAGCAGAAAGAAATAAAAGGAAATAAAAACAAGGTCTTCAAGTATCAGTATCAAGTTTCCCCATCTGTGGAACACTGGAATACCTATCTTGCTTTTTTTGTGAGAATTAAATGAGATGAATTATGGACAGCTTCTAAAGACTCTAAATTGTTGTAGTAATTGTGTGGGCTACTACTGACAACAGCTTCTTGAAGACAGGGATGTTCAATATCACCTCGATAACTTAGAAGTGAACCTAGAAACAGAGACATCCTTTTTAAAATATTTTTACTAATTATTTGAGAGTTGCATACATTGCAGTTTGATCAGATTTGTAGATTTGCAAGACAATGAAAGATGTTAGGTCATTCTGTTTGCAAATAGAACAATTTAACCTGAAAGTCACATCACTAACATATTTACTAGGTCAAACATGTTCCACAATATTAAATTTAAAAAATAAAATGGGTTGCATTTAAGTTGTTCCTCATTTACAAATACCATCATATAAAGCCAGTTACTCCAAGTTAGTGGTGATGTGGCCCACAAACATTATCTGTAGAGCAACTGGAAGAAAAAACATATTCCAAAATCGTTACCCATATATAAATACTCCTTTCACAAATGTAGCTTATATTTTACTAGTTATTTTCTTTAGCTCTATATTCCTAACAGGTGATCCAGAAAACAGACATTCAGATAAAATAAAACCAGCTGATAAACTGACAAACTGTGCTGGATTGATCCTGTTCAGATAAATTAAGTTTAAGTAAATGGTTTCCCTTAGCATGTAGAGCCTTGATTTCGAAGTGACTCATAAATGAGGAATGGCTCGAGAGCGAGCAGAGATATCAGTGACGTTAGTAGTTCCTATTAGCATTCTGATCACATAGGCCTCCTGTGACTCCCTTTCAATTTTTTTCCTTTTCATTAAATCAGCTACTTGCTTTGTGTTCTTACAGGATGGTGAACTAGCCAGTTCATGTTACATTTTTAAACAGTGATTTATACTGTGGACATAATGAAAAATATAAGATTGTAATAACCTTTTCAATGTATGTTGAATTAGACTTCTTTGGGGCTAAGCTTTCTCTCAAAATTCTATTTGAACTTTCTCTGCAGGAAATATTTTAGAATTCTAAAATTTGCATAGGACAATATATCTGACTGTCATAACAGAAACCAAAAAATAGATTTGACACAGTAGTAAAATGAAACTGATGAGTAACTTGATGTGTTTGATGGGATGAAGAGAGGGAGAGAGAATTATCAATGTATTCTCATTGCATAGGTACTTTACATTTTCATCACACATTCCTTACTGTCAAATAGAGAAACAAAATGAGGTATTTACTATTACACTTAAAAGAGCTTTGAGAAGCTAAAAAGATGACGCAGTGGTTAAAGAGCACTGTCCAGAGAATCCAGGTTTGAATCCAAGCACCCAAGTAGTGGCTAGAAATTATATAAACTCCAGTCTCGGGGGAATGTGACACTCTTTTCTGACCTCTGTGGGCACTGCATGCATGTGGTGCATAGACGTATATCCAGGTAAAACACCCATACACACAGAATAGAAACAAATAAAATATCAATAAAAGACCTTTAAAGCCTTAGAATGCCAGAGTCTCTTCATTTCAGCTGTGTTCCTGTCATGAACTTAGGCATGATACTTAATAGAATTTTACATGGTCCAAAATCAGTTATGATTAAACAAGTGATATGACTTCTTTGTTCCTACACTCATTTCTTCCTTTTCACACCTGATCTGCTATAGAAAACTGAAATGATTCTATAATTTTAGATAATCCTATTTCAGCAATGTAGCCAGTGACATTGTCAAGCTCTCTATGTAGACTGACATTTTTCTATTTTCTAAAAAATTTCTATTTTCTAAATAATAATAGATAATAATAAATAATTTTCTATCTCCTATTTTCTAAAAAATAGTACTACCATTTTAAAAAGGTAAATGATTGTGAAAAACAGAAAGGCCTTCAGTATAAAAAGCAGACCATGATAAGCAATTTTGTCTTATACCTCTTTTCTCTAATGAGGCTCCTTAAGGTCTTGTGAATAAGAGAGAAGCTTCAGTGTTGAGCCTTCTTTCTAAATATCCCTGTTCAATTGCTTCTTTGCACAAAACGAGGAAAACATTAGCGGTATTATGCTTTGTGTACCTTTTGAAATGAAAGTCAGATTTTCCTTTACAATTTTCTGATGTTGTTAAGAAAGAATAAGCATATAACTCTAAATGTCATAAAAAACATGAGTATTAATTTTAAGAAAAATAATGTATTACCTTACATTTACACTACAGAGCACACGAATTCTCTCAATTGATCCACAAACAGCACTTTGAGGTGTTATTGGCATTGTTTTGCAAATGAAACAATTGAGGTTCAGAAATATTAGATAATGTGTTCAAGGTAATTAAGCAACTCACAGGAATAAGACTGTCTGATTTTTGAATAAAGAGAAAACCCAAGAAACTCAGATGGGAGAAATAATTTAGATCATCTGAGCTTGAGAAGATTTAATTTACCCATGCCAGAGGTAAGTGGATATGAGACTCCTAGTATTTTTCCCAATCTAATGTAGGAATTTTGAATGTAGTCTAATTCAGTGCAGTTAAATATTCATTTACAATACACCTAGGGAAAATGATGGTGAAATTAAGTATATTAAATCCATCCATTCAGAATCAATGAATGTTAATACATTTTGAAAGTTCTTATTTGAGGAAGACAAATCACTGCTTTGTATAATAACCAAGAAAAAGATGAAATAACATATACTTTTTAAAATATAAATTTTATTTTTGTTTTTCCCAGATATATTAAGATGTAATCAAAAGTAAATATATATGTATATATAGTATACATGATTTTTTACATGTGTTTATGTTTAGAAATGATTAACCACGTGTAAAAAATTTTAAGATGTACTTTCATACACTATTATTAACTACAATGCAAAATTGTATTATAAAGCCGGGCGGTGGTGGCACACGCCTTTACACTATTATTAACTGCAATGCAAAATTGTATTATAAAGCCGGGCGGTGGTGGCACATGCCTTTAATCCCAGCACTCGGGAGGCAGAGCCAGGCGGATCTCTGTGAGTTCGAGGCCAGCCTGGGCTACCAAGTGAGTTCCAGGAAAGGCGCAAAGTTACACAGAGAAACCCTGTCTCGAAAAACCAAAAAAAAAAAAAAATTGTATTATAAATCCTCTGAACTTATTCCTAACTGAAAGTTTGTATCTTTACCAATATATGTATTCCCTGATATTTACCTCATCAACCACTTTAAAGAACAATTATACTCTGTGGTTTTATGAATTAAATATTTTAAGATTTTGTGTTATTCAGCTCAAGTACTATTTGTTTTTTTATATATTTGGCTAAATTTACTTAACTTTTTGTCCTATAGGTTCAAGGCTTATCTACATTATCACAGTTGAGAGAAATTCCTTCTTTTTAAAGGTAGAATAATATATGTATAATGTTATATATATTTGTTTACATTTCTTTATCCATTCATCTGTTGATGGAAACTTCAATTTATTTCATATCTTTACAATTGCAATTACTGCTATTATTCATATGAAAGTGTAGCTAGCCTTTGAATATATACCCCAAGACAGATTTCTGACTGTTATAGGTGTTCATTTTTTGAGGAATTTCCGTATTGTTTCCTGTAACTGCCGTACTAATACACATTCCCCCAATAGTACAAAAGAGGACCCTTTTTTAGACATCTCCTCCAACACATTTGGCTTTTTATGACTATAACAGCTGTGAGGTGATACCTAATCATGGTTTTATTGTATATTTCCCTAAGTATTAGTGATGCTGAGCCATTTTTCCTATATCCGTTAGCCATTTGATGCTATCCTTTGATAACTCTCTATTTAGGTCCATTTTCCAGATTTTGAGCAGTTTATTATTTCTGTTTTGGAATTGGTTGCTTGATTTCTTTATATATTTTGGATATTAGCTCCCCATAAGATATTTGGTTTGCAAATACATATTTCTATTCCCGATGTTATCTTTTTGTTTGTTTCTGGATATTCCTGTTGCTGTACAGAAGCATTTTAGTTGCACCTCATCACTTTTGTCTACTGTTTCCTTTGTTATTTGTGCTTTTTTGTCCTTTTGAATTCATATTCTAAAAATGTCACTCACCAATTGTAAGAATATTCCCTATGTATTTTTGCAGTAATTTACAGTTCGCATCTTATGTTTAAATATTATATATACTTTGGGTTGATTTTGGATGTGGGTGTGAGATAATTTTTTATGCAGTTAGCATTCTCAACACCATTTATTGAAGAAATTGCCTTTTTCCCATTGTACATTTTTGGGAAAATTGTTGAAGAACAACTACTCAACTTTTGTTGTTGTCTTTTGTTTGTTTGTTTGTTTTTGTTTTTTTTTTTTTTTGGCTTTGTTTTGTTTTTTGAGACAGGGTTTCTCAGTGTTCTCAGAGTAGCTCTGGCTGTCCCGAAACTCTGTACCAGGCTGGCCTTGAACTTGGAAATTGATTGCCTCTGCCTCCCACCTGGTGACAACTGCTCAAAATTTTATGTTTTTTTTTTTCTCTAGATTTTGTGTTCTGTTGTTTGGTCTATCAAGGTCTTAGTCAAGCCTCATGTTGCTTTAATTACTAGAATCTTGTAATATAATTTTATTTATTTTGTTTTACGATAGAATCTTAGAATCTAGTCCAGACTTGTCTGCAAGTTACTCTTAAGTAGCTGGCAATGGCGTCGAACTCACAGCAATAATCCTACTTCAGCTTCCTGCAGACATTAACTCTTATGCTTTGCTGTAGTATAATTTTAAATCATGTAGCTTGATGTTCCAGCTTTGATCTGAAGTCAAATTCTTGGTCAGGAAGAAATTGGCTTTTAAGAGAGGCAACATGCTATTATTAAGATTCTAAGAAGAATCCACTGTCCTCAAGGATACGCACTCAGGGGTTTTTTTACGTTATTATAGATATTAAGTTATTTTTTCAAGAACAAGAAATATTGATAATGCACTCAGTTTTTCTCTTATGTGTAACTACTTTTCTGTGGTGAGAACACTATCTTCCCTTGACATTCAATCATTAAAAGCCTTCGGGACTTTCTTTACAAATAGATGGCAGAGAATTTTACGGGATTTAAAATGGAGAAATAAAAGTCAGTATTTCACAAAGCTGTATGTATATCCTTGTTGATAATTTTAGCACTTGATATTTTGGCATTAGCATCTGTTTAATTTTTTTGCACCATGCCCTTTGATGAGAAGACTATTTAGCTTGTTTGATAGTAGAAAGATTTGCTCAGGAAAGAAGTCAGCATAAACATTAAGCTTTCTTTTGAAGGAACTGTGCTGAGATTTAACAGAGCAAAAACATTGTTGGCAGTGTATTGGCCCTCTGGCCAAACTGTGAAGTAAGACATGCCTGTCTTAAGCTCAACTTCCCACCTTGTTTCTTAAATAGCATTGAGGTACTATATCTTCTTGATATCTTTTCTCTTTAACCACTTATCACCTGAAACTTTAATGTTCTCTGCCTCAGTCTCTTGCCTAGAGAACTGATAAACCACCAGTAGATTGTTGATAAGCACAAAAGAGGTTTAATCTTAAATCCTCTAGAATTTTCAGATTTAGGCATTATTCCAAAGGAGGGAGTGAAAAATGTCACCTATTATGGCATACTTTTAGCTACTATGGAATTTGAGGGCTAGTGTGTGTGTGTTACATCACCCTCAAAAAAATATTGTGTATTACAAATACTGTATATTAAAACAGTATGTGTAGACATGGCTGTTGCCTGCATATGTACTGAAAATTCTAGTAAAAACTTTAAAAACTAAAAGGTTTAATGTGACAGAGAGGAAGTGGAAGATGTAGTTCAAATCAATGTTATTGATTTCAAAATATGAGACGTTCTACACTTAGCTGTGTAGTAATGAGTTCTAGAATTAGTGGCATGTAGACCTCAGCATAATGCTTCTCACAGAGATAATTAATATTTCCTCATTGTTTACTAGTAAATATATAGTAAGTGATACACTGAGATTCCAAAACAGTTCTCTGGGAACAGAAAAACAACTCAAATGTAATATGTTAGAATTTCCATGAAAACCTTAATTTAATCCATTCTCCCTACTTTTTCCACCCTTTTAAGCCTATAGAACTCAAATTTCTTTATCTCCATGTCTCTTCTCACACCTCCCATATCTATCTGCATTTTTGGTCATCCCATCTATTTATTTTCCACCATGAAACTTCTCTTCTGAGTAAATACTTTCATTAGCTTCTGTATGCAAGAAATCTGGAATTAGTTGGCTTTGGTTCAAATTATAAACCTACCACTCACTTATCTATCTAAACTTTGTATCCTTTTTTCAGTTTTTCGAGACAGGGTTTCTCTGTGTAGCTTTGCACCTTTCCTGGAACTCACTCTGTAGCCCAGGCTGGCCTCGAACTCACAGAGATCTGCCTGCCTCTGCCTCCCAAGTGCTGGGATTAAAGGTGTGTGCCACACCGCCCGCTCTTTTTCTGTTTTTCAAAATGGAAGCCGATGCATTTAATTTTGGGATTACTATGGAGGTTCTAAATATTTATTCTCAGTTTCTGTTCTGATAACCTATCCCCACTCCCGTGTGTGTATGTGTATACTTCAAATCTCCAGCACATGTTAAATGAATCAATTTAGATAATGGAAGCTAAAAGAATTTTAATTGTGTGTATATGTTATTAACTTTCTTAAGATAGTAACAAGGTTTTTATAATGAATATGTTGGATTAAAATCATTTAAAGAGCTTCCAAATGGAATGTGATGGCATATTACTATAATGCCAGCACTTATGGAGCCGAGACTGGAAGTGCTTTACTTCCAGGATAACCTAGATTACAGTAGTGCAACCTTTTCATGAAAAAGTGTGTGTGTAGGGGTGTCACATGCACCTTTCCCTTCTTAATCAGTGTTTGCTCAATTTGAATTTGCTTTTCTGGCTAGTTCAACACCATAATCCTCATCATCATCATTAACATTAATTATTTTACTTATCTATAAAATTAGGTGATGCCTTCAAGGGTCACTAATACTGTAGGGTTGTTAGTCTTCACGCTACGTGGCCCTGGTCAATTATGCATACATGTTGTTCCTTTTACCGTTTCCTGGTTCTGTCAGGTGTCACTTTTTGCCTCTCCCAAGGTTAACCTCAGTTTCTTGATCTAAAAAAAAATGGAAAACAATTCATTATTATTTTGCAGGGTTTTTGTTCTACTTGTATTATCTAAAGTGTGAAAATTACGTAGAACACTACCTAGTATGTTTAAGTATTCAGTGAATAGTACCTTATTATATTTTTCTAAAATGGTCATTTAAAGTATTGATGTTACCTGAACTGATACTTAAGTTTGGTCCTACTCTTATACTTCTCAGTCTCAATGTAGATACCATATTTGCCTCTACCGATTTTTGACTGCTTATCAACATGTCTAGTATTTTCAACCTCCTTTCCCTCTGTTATATATGATTGTGCTTCTTTTCTTTACAATTAATTCTTTATCTTCCATACATTTGGTAGTCTAAGTCTTTCCTTGACTGTATCTGATATTTCTTTGTCCACTAATTACAGTCTACAATTACTTTAAAAGATCATTTATTTCATTTAAATGTCTTTCAGCTCTATTAGTTATTAAAATTTTTAGCTTACCTTTGGATTTTATAGCACTTTTCAATATTCTCTCTCCTCTGAGTGTGTGTGTGTGTGTGTGTGTGTGTGTGTGTGTGTGTGTGTGTGTGTGTGTTGACGAATATATATGTGCATATGTCTTGAAGCCAGAATCTGATGTTGGGTGTTTTCCTCAATCAATCTCCAGTGTATTTTATTTTAGACAGCATCTTTCACTGAACCTGGAGCTCACCAATTTGGCTAGAATGGCTGGCCAGCAAGCCCCAAGGATCCTTGCATCTCCCCCTACCCAGTGCTGGGATTTTGTAATATATCCTATGACCTGCTTGTGTACATTAGAGCTGAGGATTGAACTCAGGTTCTCATGCTTATCTGGCAAGCATTTTATGACTAGGCCATCTCCCCAGTCCTCATTTTTCAACCCTGTAAATGTAGTTGTATGACATTAATCTTACATTTAGAAATATTCCAAGCCTATTTCTGATATTTACAAGCTGTGCAACAATAAATGTGTCAACATATGTCAAATAGTTTTCTCATTGAGGAAATGGGAATAAAAATAACTACCTAATGTAAGTGCTGTAAGAACAGCAAAGTGGATTTTGAAAGTGCATTGCACAGGTAATGTTCTATTTCTTGACCTTTTATGTAGGAATTATCATTTTGAGCAAATTCATTGAGATTTACAGTTACGACATGTGCATTTTACTGGTTCTAGTGCAGTAATGCACACAACGCTTTTTAAAGAAACACTAAATAAATGTTAACACAGTTTCTGGTATTGAACGATACCAAAATATTCAATGATTGTGGTTTTTCATTAATAGTACTTGCAAACTAGACTCTATTTCTATCACTCCAAATTTACCAGTGATTTCTGATCAACATATCCTATGTCTTCTCTTGTTTGAAGAATGGCCACCATCATTTTGAAACTTTTTCTTCCACCAAGTTTTTCAATGTTCCTGGACTGTCCCTCTCAAATACTAACTGATGTAGCCAGGATTTTTTAATTTAGTAGATTTTTTATTTTGTAAATTTCTGTGCATAGTTGTTTGTGTGTCTGCATATATGTTTATGAAATGAAGATGTGTTCTTCACTCTTTCCTGTATTTGTAAGTACAAAACTTATCAAGAAATTAGCCTAAGGAACTAGCTTTTTTTTTTTACCTTTTGTTTTTGAGATAAAATGTCACTTTGTAATTCAGACTGGCTTAGAACTCCTGTGTCTACCTCCTAAGTATTGGGATTACAGGTATAAATCACCACAATTTGCTTATAGGAGGTAGTTTTGAAAGGTTATTTGAATGGAAAGGAATAGATAATGAAATGGATATGCATACCAAATAAGGATTTGGGTACCACCAGCACTGAGCAATAGTTAAATTCCAATAAGTAAATGGTATCAGGTCAGTGCATAGAGACATTTATATTTTTCAGAGAAATAGCAAAAATAGGAATAAGGGATAAGAGAAATTTGTAGAGAGGTAGGATTTTTGCCAGAATAGTTCGCTGTCCAGAAAGCTAAATCTTATGCTTATAATATGCGTATAATTTCCATTAATCTCTGAAGGAGAAGATTTTCTGAAGGAGATGGTTCTCTGAAGGAGATGAAATAATTGCAATAAATTATGAAAACGTTAAATCTCTAATATTCCTATTTGAGCGGTGATAGATAAAAACACTAAGTGGGAGTTTAAAAAAAAAAAAGGGTTCAAGTCCCAGTCTTTTTTCCCCCTTAGCCCACAGTGCTGCATTGGGCAAATAGCTTAATCTTCCTGAGCATCAGCTTCCTCATCTTCTGATAGATTTTAACAGTCTCTCCTCCCAGTCATTTTCAAAACTTTGCTGTCAGGCTCAAATAAGATAATATATGTAGAGATACTCTGCAGTTCTCATGGCATCATACAGATGCAGGGAATGATTTGTGAGGTACTTGTTACATATCCCCTCCCATGCAGCTGCCATGTGACTGGATGCTACTACAGTACAGCAAATAACGTCAGAGAGAGCAATGACCAGTAGATGGATGAAGGCTGTTGCTTAGAGGAGTAGATTACTTTGGGAAGCATTTCTCAGAGTACAGACCTGGTGGCAAGCTCTCTGACTTGTAAGAGTCAGTGTTGTTTGAATTCCATCCTGAACGTGACAACCTGCTGTTTATTTATAGGTGAGTCACTTTTTCTTATAAATTTATAGTTGAATCATGTTAAGCAACTGTGCCTGCTCTGTATAGAAGATCGATGAAGAAAACAGGAAAGAGAAAAAGTGGGTTATTTTTTGTTGTTATTGCATTTATTAGCCAGTAATGTAAAGATAAAGAATATATGTTTTAGGAATTAAAGAATTAATTAAAAACTGCATTGTATATATCTTCAGGAGCATGTTTCTGAATTTCTAATGTGCAAAATTATGTTTTGCTTGGGGAGACTAAATTTCCAGGCTGTTTGAGAGAAATGATTTTAATTGATATTTGTATAGCTTTATTGTGGACTAATTGACAAATATAAGTAATAGATGTATCTAAGGTGTGCAGCATGTGGTGTTTTGGTTTACATGTACATTGTGACATGATTATCATGATGAAGGTAATTAACATCTGACATAGTTGTCTTTTCTCTTATGATGAGGATACTTAAGATCTGCTTCTGATGCTTTATTGTTAATAAATATGAAGTGAGCAATACATTATTAACTATATTCACTGTGATGAATGTTAGGTTAACTGAGTTTTTTTATGGAATTGTTTCTGTTTATGCAAATGAGATGTCTATCTTGTCTGAGGTACTTGAACCTTACAAGAAGGGAAGAGGAAATATGAATTAATTGTGATTACATAGTTAAATTGAATTCATGATTTCATTTATATCACAATATAAAATAGAGGAATATGCCATAGCACTTTTATCTTGTGCTGCTACGTGGTAGAAAAGGCAAGGGAACTCGTGTGTGTGGTGTGTGTGTGTGCGTGTGTGTGACAGAGAGAGAGAGTTTATGCACGCATGTTGATATGAGTACAATATATTCAGAATAGCTCGAGAATGTGTAAATATTTATACTAATATATGATATGGATGTTATTACAGAAATTGTGTCAGAGATTTTGTGCAAATTTTACCCTGGCAGTACTCTGTAGTTTGATTTTTATGCCAATGAGCTACTGATTTTTTTATTAAGCTTTGGTTTATAATTACTGTCAAGGTAACAAATATAATGGTGGCTATGTACTCCTAAGAATTCATTTTTTTTTCTGCTAATGGTATATCATTTGCTAGAGGAAATAAGGTGCAAATGAAACTCTTTTGAAATCTGTGACGCAATATTCATAAGCAGTAATACTATTATCCCCACACTGTGCACTCAGATCCCTTTACTTAAAATAAAAGGATTTTAGGTTATGTTATATACCTGCAATGTTTCATTCTTAGTTGGCTTCCTTTTTCACATTAATACACATGTCCGTGTGTGTGTGTGTGTGTGTGTGTGTGTGTGTGTGTGTGTGTGTACATATAACATCTGAAGGGCTAAACATAAAGGGGCAGGAGGTATAATTAAACCTTGCCAGGTCTTGGTGATTGACATTACACAAAGCTACTGTTAAATTACACATATTTTAAGAGGGAGGTTGGCAATAATTATTAACAAATTAGCACAGATTAGTTTGTCAGATTAACTTGCAGGATGCTGAAACCTTGGCAATAACAACAAATGAAGTATTATGCCCTAACTTTAAACAAACCTCCAAATAAAAATGCCCCTTTAATTAAATAACAGAAAGTAAGGTTAACAATTTGAATGTGCCAACCCCAATCTAGCTTCTGTATACACACACACACACACACACACACACACACACACACACACAGGCTTTTGAATGGTGCACTCAAATACTGAAACCTAAGACAATTTCACTCTGGGTATCCCAAAGTTATGTCAGTAATAACAATAATAATAATAATAACAGTTACATATGTATAGCATATATACATAAAATGAACAAGGAGGAGAGAAGCTACTTTGAGACATCTGATAAAGGTGGTAAACATCTACCTTTGTAAAAATGGACATGAGCCAGCATATTTTCCCCTGCTTGCTAACTGGCTCTAATAATTTCATTTGAGCTGAAGTGATTCATGTATATTCATGCCTGTAAAATGCTTTTTTTTTCTGTGTTGCGTCTACTCCCCCCCCCTGCCCCCGCTCATCATCATCTGCTTTCCCTCACTCATCATTAGTGTTTGGATCTCCCCCCCCACCACCACCACTCCCTACTGCCTTTGCCTCTTCCTTGTGCCTAGATCCTGGGAGGCAAACCTATATTTGACTTCACAAAATTCTCCATTCTTTTGAGATGTTTAAATATGATATGTGTGAGGTATTTGTGGAAGTGCGTCAATGGGGTATAGAAGTTTAGGCTCTCTTTCCAAAGTGTAACTTGAAACAAATATTTTTCTATGTCAGCCTCAGTTTCCCCATCTATAAAATGAAAGAACTAAATATCATTATTTTCCAGATTAATTTCAGGTATATTCAGAATTCAGGAATTCCCTTTGGTGGACCAGACAGCCTTTGGGGTGGGGGGTGGGGGGGTGATGAAATCCTTGGAGAAATGTTTTTCAGAGACTATGGGTATTAACAGAAAGCTTGATTTACTTTATTGTCACTTTTAGATGTTTTCTTTCATGAAAGATTTTAAAATATATGCATTTAGCCACCGTGGTACAATGTCTGTCGCCCACAGCTTCAATAATGGTTGGCGCAGGGAAAAGGGATTTTCAGATACGACATCGAGGGCTGCGAGAGCCTCAGAGTATAATTTCAGCATTGTCTGAAATGGAGGCTACAGAATCAGATTCACAGCGTCAGGGGGTCAATGGATGTATTTTTTTTTTTTTTTCATCACCACCTGTGCTCCGATGAAACAGAATAATCTATCTTGCAGTGAGAAAACAAGGTACTTCCGTGGGTCTACTTTAAACACACAGCATCTCCGTCCACGGCACATTAATACGGGGAACTACTTGAACTAATCCGAAGCATCCGCGGAACATTGGGTAACTACAAAAGACCCTGGTTCTAGTCTTTCCCGACTCCTCCGCCCTTACCCCGAAGTCAGGACCTCAATTTTATGCTCTGTGCAGATGAGGAAAAGAAAAGTAGGTTTCCCACAGACTTTAGGAGGGGGCACGTCTCCCCTTTGCCTTAGGTCTCCAGGGGGGATCCTTTTATTTGTGCATCTAGGACCACCTGTTGCTCTGCCCTGACTTTTCTTCCTCCGCTGAATGCACGCTCCTTCAGCAAGTGCCCAGGGTGTGCGGTTGATGTCGCCAGAGACTCCCTAGAGCGCTCGGGGCAGCTTTTCCGACAGTTCGGGGAGGCCAGGCAAACTTTGAAGGGAGGCTTTGGGGTGTCCACAGAGGGCAAGGGTCAAGGCCGGGGGGGGGGTGGCGGTTGGGGGAGGGGGCCGAGGCCGGCGCGCACGCCCCCGCAGCCCTCCGCCGAGCAGTCCCTACGTCACGTCGACGGCAAGCGGAGCTCCCTCAGCACGCGCCTGCCGGCGGTTGACTGCTAGCGCGGCCGGCCGGGGGCGCGAGGCGGAGACGGCGGCGACTCCATGGGCGGCCTGGGCCGCTGACACGGGAGGTGGGGGAAAGGCCGGCCCCTCGGTCACCGCGGGCCGACGACGGGCGAGGAAAAGAGGCAAGTGACCAAGTGAGGCGCCCGGGTCCGCCTCGGGGCGCTCGGGAGGGCAAGGCGCCTTCGCGGGCCAGCCCGGAGCAGCACGCGGGGTGCGGGAGGGGAAGAGAGGCGCGGGGGGGTGCGGCGCGAGGCCGGGGGCGGAGGAGGGGAGCGGGCAGCGAACGGCCACAGGCCGCTGCTCCGGACCCCAGTCTCGACGTCCTGACGGTCGCTGGGCTTCGCGCTTCCCACCCAGCCGCGGTGTGAAGAGCTCCCGGAGGGACCTGAAGCGGAACTTCGGGGTGAGGACGGAGCTGGGCAAGAGTCTGAGGGGAAGGCGGGCGAGGGCGGGAAAAGGGAGCGCAGCGCTGCGGGGCCGGCCGGCCGAGCCGCTCACACTTTGGCCCCCTGTGGCCCCGAGTTTGAATGGCCCTCTCTGAGGTGGGAACCCCGAGCTTTCTGGTCGTCCGTCAGGTCAGCGTTGGGCACCGCGGGGAAGGAGATGGGAAAAGGGGGTGTGAGTTCTAGGAAGGTATACTTGAGCTCAGCATGAGGGAAATTTCCCACAAAATTTAGCCTTTGCCAAGCCTTTGGGATACTGTGCTGGTCATGCCAACCTTAGAATGTTGGCTTTTTTCCCCCGTTTTCTGCCCCCCACCTCACCCCCCACATCTTGACGGGGGAAGGTTTTTGATTAGATAGCAGTCCAACTGCCCTTTAAATGTTTAAATCCCCTGAGCCCATGATTCACCTTTTATGATCCTTGTCACCATTATTTATATTATTCTCTTACAGAAATAACCGTGGTCAGTTCAGCTGCTCTTGTAGAATTTGGTTTGCTTTAGATTTTAACGCCTTAATGCTTTGGATGTGGTAATAGGACATCTATTGTGTATTTAAAATACATACAGCTTAATTAAAATGCTAATAATTAGGGGCCCTCCAGTTTCCAGCTCAGCACCCTACACAGGCTGTAGACCCAAGCCCTTCAGCATAAAGCAAGGTTAATTAGCTCTTTTCAAAGCTGGACAACATTCATAGGAATAGATTCTGAGGTCTTAAAAGAAAATTTTCCACTATTTTAGACCGCAAATAGTTTAGTTGTAAAATTTATTTTGCCAGTGTTTGTTTCCTTTCTTTTATTTTCATTCTTAAGAGCTGAGATAAGAACTCTGGGTGAATGGTTTGTATAAACAGACATATGGATTTGCAGCAGTCTGGGAAAACAGGCCACAGTCCTCTTATCAACAGTTAAAAGAAAAAGCAGTGGGTGCCAGAAAGGCAAGAATCAAATCATCTGGGTAGATTAGAGAAAAAAGAATGGAGGAAATTATCCCCATTGCATGCTGAAGACCCGTTTAAAAAAAAAAAAATTAGAGGACTGTAGATGATGCTACAAAATCACAGCAGAACTACGTGTTTTAAACTAGTGAAATTCCCCATGCTTGCTTGCCATATAGTAAGCACACATCACTTACTTATTGAATGTTCAAATGTACTTGAATGGAATGACATATTTTCATTTTTATTGGAACAAACTTTCTGCAGAATGCCAGCACTTCATAAGTGTCATACTAATATAAATTTCATTCTTTTCATAGTAACTAAGGAAAGATTTTATAGTTCACCAGTGGTGCTTACCTAAATCTTTACTTTATCTCCCACTCTCTCTGTTCTGTATAGTCTCTGCTATCCTCACACTTCGTGCTGGTGGACTCCTTGCTGCTTTCATCTGTATTTTAAGACAGCTGGCGGTCTGACAGTAAGCATCAAGATTTTTTTCAGATCTATTTCATTAGTAGCCTTAGTAGTTTGAGTTGGTTTAATAAGTGTGTGACCCTAATACTTGACTGAAAATTCTAACATTGTGTTGACAATGTAGTAATCATTATTTTTTAATAAATTAAAGTACAATTAAAGCTAATTCTAGTGACTCCCACCATACTCCAGTGAACAGGCTTAATGGATAGATGGCTCTTGTTAAAGTGAATGGGTCACAAAGCAAAGTGAAGTCAGGTTTCTGGGAAAGAGACAGGTAGGGAGAGGCAGGGACTAATGGGGGAGGGGGAGAGAGAGATAAGAAATGTTGGTGAAAATAATCAGAATGCATTACAAATATGTATGAAATTGTCAGTGAACTAACTTAACAAAAAATATATTGTGCCCACAAGTCTCATTAGCTACAATTTTCGCTGCTCAATAATCATATATGACTAATAATTACCATATTGAACAGCGCTAATGTAGAAGATTCTGACATTGCTGAATGTTCTTCTATTGGACAGCATTGTTCTAGAAATCTTGTTAGCCCATGCCATTTCTTCAATTTGAGAGTCCAATTCAAACTCAGTTTTATTGAAGAGCATGGTACAAGTAAACAAAATATTTTTTAGTAATCCAAGAAATAATTATGTAAAGAAGGGTTTGAGTAAATTGGGCTAAGTGAGGAGGGAGAGAATGGTGTTTTATTAATTAATTTGATCTTCCTTATTTAGGATCACAATGTGAGACCTATATTGAATATTTTTTAGAGAATTTCTTTGTTTATTTTAGAACACCTATTAAAATATGAATATTGTTTACATTTTGTAAAGTACTTCTATATAATAATAAAATTTAGTTAAAATACAGAAAGGAAAAGAAAAAACAGATTTGGAGAGTGTCTTTACTATCACAATATCACAATCTTATCTCTTAAGTTGTTATTAATATGCCATTTTGTGTTTTCTTTGGTTTTAAATTTTTTTTTTGTCTTTTAAAACATGGTCTCACATAGCCCACGTTGACCTCGAATTCTCTACTTAGCCAAAAGAGGGAGCTTGAATTCCTGATCCTTCTGCCTCTGTCTCCCAAGTACTGGGATTTGCAATCATGCCTGCCTTGGATTTTGCTTAACGTACGGATTAGGAGTTGAGTGATGCAGCATGAAAGCTGCAAAAAAAAAAAAAAAAAAAAAAATGGGGAGTGGGACAGGGGGCTTCGAAATTACCAAGACTAATAAGGATTCACATTTTCAGGATGAATATTTTGGTTCCAGAAAGCATTTTACATCTAATTTTTGTAGGTGAGGCAAATTCTATCATCTCCTCCATGGCTCCCTTTTGTCTAGTTTTCTTTGGTTTGACTCAGATGCCACCTGCTGCATGAAGCTGTTTTCTGTGCAGATAAGCATACAGTTCTTAACATTTTTTTAAATTATACTTTTAAAGTTAATTAAGGTTCATGTATTTTTTAAATCTTTTTTTTAGTGGAGTCTTTTAATTCCTTCTCAGTTCAAAACAAATCGTTTGGGATATTTAATTGAATTTTTTTGTATTTTTCTAAACAGCTGCTCAGTAAATAATGGTTAAATTATTAACTAATGGTCAAATATTTTCCCCAAACTTCCACACCTTATAATATATGATAACGAATTTAGAGTGTATGAATAAATAAAGAATTAACCTGATTAAGTTCTACTATTGCATTCTTAGGTATTGAAATTTTCTCTGTCCATTCTGAGAGATGGCACGCTTGTTTCGCTATTTCCAGGGAGATCCTGTTGTGACATCCTCTCCCACTGAAGTTCGTATGTGGGTAGAAGGTAAGATCTCTTGAAACATATTTTATTCTTGTCTCTCCATGTCACACTTCATCTTTTAGTTGAACACATTTTACAGACTTTTTGTACACAAAAATGGCACTTTTCAGCCTTTCAGTGATGATGTTTCAGTATTTAAAGTTTCCACCTGAACTCTGTAACTTTAAGGACACACCACTTTATTTTCTGTAAATACATTTTGAGAATAGTTTCATGTTTGGGGTGAGGATATAGTGTCAGTAAGCTAGCCTAGCATATGCAAGTGCCAGGGTTCAATTTCAAATAATACATGTGATCACACATTCACATGCATAAACATTTTTCCTTGTTTTAATTAGTGCCATTCTTGTGTAGATACTGGAATTAATGTATTAATTAGAATTAAACTAATGTATTAATATAATTAACGTAATTATTAGAAACAATGAAAACATTCTGAAATAACGGCAGCATATAAATATAGAACACTAGTTGATATGATATGCATTATTCTATAGAAAGGAAGAGGATAGGCAATGTAGGGGAATAAGTGGAATGAAAGGAGAGTTAAATGTAATTAATTTTATTAGCAATTAAAATTTATTACACTTTATATTTTTAACCATTGAGAGAGAAGTTTAAGCCCATCACATGGTGTTCACGTTAACAGATATTAAGTGAATAATACATTTACTGAGAAGAAGGAGAGAACCAAAGACGTCTTTCTTCAATTTTCTGTATAACTATCAAATCAAAGAATACTCTGGCAAAATTGCAGTCAGTCCTTAGTTTTTTTTTTTAAACTATGAAAACTCTTCTAAAGATAATATGAATCATTGAGACATTGAAACGTTTTCTTTACATAGTGATTGGTAATGATGGTTTAGGATATTCTGCTATGTAAAGTAAGTTGGATCAGGGAATACATAGATGAAAATAAAATATGTATAAAAATTATATTATTCATCTATAAAATATCTTTGATATGTTACTATTTCCTCATATTTAGTTGAGATGGTGCAATTATCTATCAATGAATGTATGTAATAAATAATTTCAATTGTATCAAATTATTTTAATGCAGAAGCATTTCAAGTGAACACAGCATTCCATTTATTTTTTCACATTTATTTAATACTAATGTTTATAATTTTTAGTCTCTGAAAATGAAATTCTCTAAAGCCATTATAACTTTGTGTTTTAAGAAATAGCAACTTGGTTCCTACTTCTGGGAAGAAATTTTAATTTCTTCATTGCTGTTTCTATCTTTGTTTCTGTGAATTATCTTCTTTTAGTTTTCATACTTTGAATTTATAAACTAATGAAGACAGTAATAATGTAAGAAGAAATTCCATGCTCCCTGTGTTCCCATAACTTTTCCTTTCTTTCTCAGTACACTTTCTGTCAGTCATTCTAATTGTGGCTCAATATTTATGTATTTATGAAGTCATATTTTATCTATTTTTATACAATTTTAAATTATTTGAAGATACTGAAATAATGTTTTCTATCTTTGTATATAATATGACAATTCCTTATTGAATAGTATATGCTCATTAAATAATATTACTGATGATATAATAACTTTATTTCCCATCTCAATTTTTCTATACTATTACCCTTACATCAAGACATGTTCAAGGTAGCACTCTTAGTTAACTTTTTTTGATGATATGGGCATATTTTGTAACAGTACTTGTAAAAGAAAGTAATTAAAATTAGTAGACAATGAATTATAGGCAACTGACTTTAATGTTTTTCATTCTCTCACCAAATAAACAAAGACCTTTTCCTTACTATAATCTTAGCTTTGAGTTTGTCTGATTCATCACGTTACAAAATTATTGTAAATGTAAATGGTTTCCATTATATGAAGAGAAAAAATAAATTTGACTTACAGGAGACCTTTCCCTCAGCTCTGAGAAGATTTGGGAGTTTACAGGTAACCTTTATTTTAGAATGTTCCAATAACTTTAAAAAAGAAAACAACAACAGGTTAATCTGAGATTTTTACTCATATATAGTGCTGCATATTTAAGTTCAGGTACTTGCATTTTTAAATTAAAATGTAATTACATAATTTACCCCTCTTTTCTCCTTCTAGCTTTTCCTCCCCATATACCCTCTCAAATTTATGGCATCTTTTTCTTTAATTATTGTAACATATATGTTTATATACACATTTGGGCAAATAAATACATAAACACAACTTGCACTTGGTATTAGAAAACCATTTAAGGCTTTGATCCCTTGGGAAGATGAATTCACCCTCTTTTATCAGTCATTAATTGCCTATAGCTCTTCTTCTAGGGGTGAGGCCCAGTGAGAGTTCCCCCTTCCATGTTGGCATGCCAACTGGTATTGTCACTGTTCTGGTCTAGTTTAGACATCCATGTTGTTGAGTTCATGATTTTGACTTGCCTGCCATATCTAGAAGACACAATCACGTAACAGATGTCCTGGCCCTCTGGCTCTTACAATCTTCCCCATCCTTTTTCTACAATGTTCCTTTAAAGGAAATATGTGTAAGGAGTATGTTCTAGGTATATGACTGTATCACAGTCGTTCTCTGTATTTTGACTAGTTGTGGATTTCTAAAATGTTCTTCATCTGCTGGAAAAAGAAGCTTCTTTAATGACATCTGAGAGCTACATTCTGTGTGGATATAAGGATAAGAATTTAGAATACGTTTAAGAATTATTCTGATTTAAGAAAGTAGCTGGACTAGTTTATTCTCTAGGGTCCATGAACTCATTAACCATGGGTAGTTAGCTAGGTTCACAATACTATGCATGATTTCCCTCTTGTTGTGCAGACCTTATATCCAATGAGACAGCCGTTGTTTACCATGAAGATATGGATGCCACTATTAGACTTTTAAGGTTATTTTGCCCTGTTGGCCACTTTTGTGTTTCATAGGCATCACAGATGGATAAGACTATTGGTTACTTCCTTTTCTCGGTATCTTGCACAATTCCTTCTGGTAATATGAGAGCTAGTCTTCAGGAAAGAGGCTTTGAGATCAGAGTCATCTCAAATCTTCCAAGTTTGTCCAGTGTCTGAACAATGTTGTCTTCAGGAATAAGGGCTTACCTTCAGTTTCCGGGAGACAACCAAGGGCAATAGGAATAGGCTATATTGTGTTGGTAGCATGTTGGACTCTCCTGACAAACAAGATGAAAAGAGGCTTCTGGTACTTGATACTGAGAATTTTGTCTGTGGCTCTTGGGAGAAACATTATCATCCCAAGTTCCACAACTCCATTTAAACTATGTGTGTGTATTCACATATGCTTGTATGCATTATGTGTAATTTTAGATAAATATAAAATAATATATGATTCTCCATACATTTTTCAAATATTTAGTGTTATTTCTCTCTCCTCCCTTTCCTATACCCCAATTAATGGCCTTCCTCCGTTTTCCCCATTTCTTCCTTCTTAGCACTTATATCCTGTTATTCCAGTCTCTAGAACCCCCTGCTCCACATGGTTGCATTCTACTTTCCTTGTTTCTGTGGTTACTCCAGGTTATATACTCATATCTGAAGATTTGTGTCTAGGATCCATAAATGAGGGCAAGCATATGACACAGACTTTCTAAGTCTGAAATATAACACCCAATATAATATTTTCTAGTTTCAATTTTACCTGAAAATTTCATGATTACATTTTTCTTTACAGATGAGTAGTGTCCCATTGTGTATATGAACCCCATTTTCATTATCTGTTCACCAGGTGAAGGACATTTAGGCTGTTTTCATCTCCTACCTTTAGTGAATAGAGCACAATGAATATGGCTGAGCAAGCAAACATCTATGGAGTAGGATGTCAATTCTTTTGGGCCATATGTCAACCTGGGTCATATGGCAGATTGATTTTTAGTTTTTTTTTGTAATTCCTCACACTGATTTCCAGATTGGCTGTACTAGTTTACGATCCGAACAACAGTGAATGAGGGTTCCCTTCCTCCAATATCCTCTCCAGTATTTGTGGTTAGTTGTTTTGTTGATCTTAGCATTTCTGACTGGGGTAAGATGAAATCTTATAATAGATTTAATTTGCATTTCCCTAATTGCTAGGGATGCTAAACATATTTTTAGGTATTTATTAACCATTTTAATTCCTTTGTTTTAGAACTCTGTTCGGATCTATAGCCCATTGTTTTGCATTCTCTATTTTTAAATTTTATTGTTTTTTATTTTTAAAATTAAAATATGATTGCATCATTTTCCTCTTCCCTTTCCTACCTCTACTCTCATGTATCCCACCTACTCCCTCTTGATAGCTAGTAACAGACATGATTGTCCTCCTGTTGGGTGGGCCTTAAGTCCAATTAAAGACCTGTTGGCTACCACCAAGGTATGAGTGCCACTATTTGCACCCTTAGGTTTTTTGTGCCTTTATATGTATCATTATTGTTTATAGGCATTGCAGCTGGTAGAAATGAATGGTGGTTGCTTCTCTTCATTGGAAGATTGTAGTATGAAAGCTAGTCCTCAGAAAGGAAGCTCTCAGGTCAGATATCCAACTCAGATCCTGTGGGTCTTATGTCAAAAGTGCATGGTGTCTTCAGCAGTAGGAAGTTACCTTCCCCCTGTAGGAGGTATCCAAGGGCAAAATGATAGTCTGTATTTTTTGGAGGAGGGGTCTCTTGGACTTTGCTCACCAACAGTTCCAAAGGGGGTTTCTAATGGATGGTATTGGGATTTTTGCTAGACAATCTATGGTCCTTTGCAAAGTATTGTCAGTTCAAGTTTAATAACTTCATTTGGATTGCATAGGTATATGCACACACACAGACTTACATGTATTATATATAATTTAGCTAAATAGATAATAATATGGTTTTTTACAGCCTTTTCAGACCTCCTTAGTGTTATTTTACCATGTTTCTTCCTTCTCCTTTTGTATTTACTTCCTCCTACCCCAGTAAAAGTGCTTCCCCATTTTATGCACTTGTGACTTCCAAATTACTTGTAACCTTGTTTTCCCCTCTTTAGTGATCCACCACACCAAGGTCCCTGTTTACTTTCCTGACATCTGTGGTTACTTCAGGCTGTGTACTTGCATCTGAAGATATGTTTAGGTCATACACACTCCCCCAGGTTCTCCAAAGTCTGTCTTCCCCTTCCCTAGCCACCCAAGTTTATGTTCTCTGAAGTATTTTATTAATTATTTAAGAATTTCATGCAATGTATTCTCATACCCAAGCTTCATACCTCCCTCTAACTACTCTAAGGTCCATTCTGACCTCTGCACCTTTCAAATTAGTGTGCTCTTCAAAACAAACAAACAACAAAAAAACCCATTGAGTTCAACTTGTACTTGATGTGAGGATATACACAATGTCTTTCCATCAAGTTCTGGTGGACAACCAAGAGCAATGGCAATAGGCTATATTGTTTGGGGGAGTCTCTGGGCCTTCTCTGACCCTTGAAATAAAGTATCTCATACCTGGCATTGTACTTTTTTTGGTAGTTTATGGATTTTTGAGGTGAGCATAGTACCTGAATAGGGTAACTCCCAATTAAAATCTCATTATATTAGGAAGTTTAGAAAATAATAGGCTTCCATATGTCCATTGGATTTTTCAAACATCTTAGTGTTATTTACCCACCCTCCAACACTCTCCTTTACCCCATCCTAAGCCTTCCTCCTCATTATTCCCCATTCCCCTTCCTATCCCCTGTATTCTTTTGTCCTCCTTCCTCAAGATCTTTGTTACTCCAGTCTACCTGTCGTTTCTTTTTTTATTTTAATCATTCTACAGGTACTCCAAATTAAACACAAAAATGTGAGTGAGAACTCACTCAGTCTTTTCCAGTTCCATTCACGTGTGAATTTCATAATTTCGTTACAATTGAGTAAAATTCCATTGTATTTAGGTAACACATTTTCCATTAAACATTCATCAGTTGATGGGCATCTAGGATTTTTCCATGTCTTAGCCATTGTGAAGAATAACCATGAACATAGATGAGCATGTGTCTTTGTAGTAAGAAATATTCTTTTGGGGGCAAACAATGACAATAGCAGTATCCTGTAGCATTTTGGGAGTCTTTTGGGCAACTCTGAACAGCATCTCAAAAGAGGACTTCTCATATCTGCTGTTGGGTTTTTGTTAGATGGTCTTTCATTTTTGGAGGAAGCATTGTCTGCCCAAATAGGAAAATATCATTTACTTTGATATTTATACACCGATGTATATGCATTATAGATATTTTACCTCCTCCCTCCTTCTTCTATATTTTTCCTACCCCTCCCTAATTATAATCCTCCCTGTTTTTCCAGTTTTCCTCATCAGATCACTTGTATCCTGCTATTACCTTCTATTGCTCCCCTCCCCCCAACTCTCCAGACTTAACAGTGATTCCTTTTTACTTTCCTGTTTTCTGGAGTTAGCTCAGGATATATACTTACATAGAAGATTTGGAGCTAGAAGCCTCAGATGAGAGAAATCATGGGAAATTTGTCTTTCTGGGTCTGCATTACTTCAGTCAATATAATCTTTTCTAGTTCCACACATTTACCTGCAAATTTCATGATTTTATTTTTCTTTACAGCTGAAAAGTATTCTGTAGTGTATATATTCCACATCTTTATTATCCGTTTCCCAGTTGAAGGACATGTAGGTTGTTTCCATTCTCTAGCTATTGTGAATAGAGCATCGACGAACATGTCTGAACAAGTATCTTTGGAATAGGATATCTAGTCTTCTGGGTACATGCCAAGGAGTGGTATTTTTCTTTCTTTTCTTTTTTTGGGTTTTGTTTTGTTTTGGTTTTTGTTTTTGTTTTTCGAGACAGAGCTTTTCTGTGTAATTTTGGTACCTGCTGTCCTGGATCTCACTCTATAGACCAGGCTGGCTTCGAGCTCACAGAGATCCACCTGGCTCTGCCTCCCAAGAGCTGGGATTAAAGGCATAAGCCACCACTGCACAGCGGCTAGATTTATTTTTAGCTCTTTGAGAACTCTGCATACTGATTTACAAAGTGGCTGGACCAGTTTGCCATCCACCAACAGTGTATGAGGGTTCCCTTTCCCCCATATTCCTACAGCCTTCTTGTTGTTTTCTTATCTTTGCCATTCTGACTGGGCTTAGATGAAATCACAGTGTTGTTTTGATTTACATTTCCCTAATTTCTAGAGAAAATGAACATTTTTGAGCTATGTCTTAGTCATAGGTTTTTCATCATTTGAGAATCTACTGTTCAGGTCTCATGGCCATTATTTGGATGGGTTATTTAGTTTTTAGATTTCTTTATATATTCTGGATATTAATCCTTTGTCAGATGTATAGATAACAAAGAATATCTTCCATTTTGTGTGCTTCCTCTTCACATAGTTGTTTTCTTTAGCTGTGTGGAAGACTTCTAGATTCACAAAGTTTGCTTGTCAAGTGTTGGTTTCAATTCCTGGGCAAATAGAATTTTATTCAGAATGTCCTTTCCTATATCTGTATCAAGTAGGATACTGGCTATTATTTCTTCAGGTAGTTCCAGTGTTTCAGGTTTAGATCTGTGATCCATTTAGTGTTAGTTTTGTGCAAAGAGATAGAAACAGGTCTAATTTTCACTCTTTATCATGTGGACATCCAGTTTCCTTAGCATCATTTGTTGAAGATGCTTTCTTTTCTCCAGTGTATGTTTTTGGCATCTTTGTCAAATATTAATATATCTTGACATCTGGAATGATAATCACTGTAGCTAGAGTTTTCCTGCCTGGCCCACAGTCAGGACAAATCTCACCTGCCAGTCCCACAGCCACTCAGACCTGACTAAGTAAACACAGAGACTTATATTGGTTACAAACTGTATGGCTGTGGCAGGCTTCTTGTTAACTGTTTTTATAGCTTAAATTAATCTATTTCCATAACTCTATACCTTGCCACATGGCTTGTGGCTTACCGGCATCTTTAGATGCTATTTGTCATCATGGCGGCTGGCAGTGTCTCTCACTCAGCCCTTCACTTCCCAGCTTTATTCTCCTCCTTGTCCTGCCTATACTTCCTGCCTGGCCACTGACCAATCAGTGATTTATTTATTGACCAATCAGCAACACACTTGACATACAGACCATCCCACAGCACTTCCCCTTTTCTTTTTTTTTTCCAAAAAGGAAGGTTTTAACCTTAACAAAGTAAAATTACATATAATTTGGGAATTTGGGCATAGCTTCTCTTATTATTTCCTGCTGGAGGGGGGCACTGTATCTTATGGGGACACACAGAAAATTTTAGGATTATGGACTAGTCCATGAAGCTGTATTGTCTGAGCCAATTGCCTTCAAACCATTCTGGATGTTGGATCATCTGGGCAATGGTGTCGTCAGAGACCTTTCAGGGGGGTCTTGGCTGGTCAAACCTGATGTATCTTAATCTGGAACAAATCCATAGTCTTTGGCTTTCTGTGGGAACAAAAGCAGAGTCTCCTTTCCAAAGCAAAAATCCTTACATCCAAATTTTGAAGTCAAGGTATCTTTAAAATATACATATTGGTTTAACTCAACATCTTTTATGATCAAATGTTTTCCTGCAGTTAAAAATCCCAAAGACAACACAATCCAGATTCTCTGTGTAATATTCATCTTACGTGGCTTATTTTTTATATTAATTTTATTGTCTCTTTAAAGACTTTATTTTTTAAAACTATGTATTTGTTTATATAACTGTATATATCACCTTTTTTGTCTCTTTCAAGCCTATGTATATTTTATACACATTGTAAACTATTACATCTGAATCTGTCTTATTGTGAATTTATTGCTTTTAACTGCAGCAGCTGTGGCTGCTGGCTCCGCCCACCTCAGCTTCCCAACATGGCTACGTTTACCACCAGCTCTGGGAGCTATCGTGGGTCTATACTTTTATCCAAGCAGCATGTAGTCCAGAAACTTCTTTTTTTGTTTTGTACTAGCAAAGACTATATCCACCACGCAGCTTCATGTGCCACTTGCAGAGGCCTCTTTCCTGCCATACTGCAGGTCGAGCACTCACGCCAGGAACCCACCAGTAGCTCAAACCAGCAGCTGCTGCTCATTTGAGAGAGACAATTAGGAAGCTGTTTTTAGCTCCGTTTTAGAATCTTTTTTCTCAGTTTTTAGGTGGAAACTCTTGCCACCACGTTGGACGCCATTTGTAGCTAGAGT
Source organism: Peromyscus eremicus (assembly GCF_949786415.1). NCBI lineage: Eukaryota > Metazoa > Chordata > Mammalia > Rodentia > Cricetidae > Peromyscus > Peromyscus eremicus. The sequence goes on from NC_081439.1 coordinate 65,248,320, forward strand.
TTTCCTGCCTGGCCCACAGTCAGGACAAATCTCTCTCACCTGCCAGTCCCACAGCCACTCAGACCCGACCAAGTAAACACAGAGACTTATATTGGTTACAAACTGTATGGCCGTGGCAAGCTTCTTGCTAACTTTTCTTACAGCTTAAATTAATCCATTTCTATAAATCTATACCTTGCTACGTGGCTCGTGGCTTACCGGCATCTTCACATGCTGCTTGTCCTGGCAGCAGCTGGCAGTGACTCTCTGACTCAGCCTTCCACTTCCCAGCTTTATTCTCCTCCTTGTCCCGCCTACACTTCCTGCCTAGCCAATGGCCAATCAGTGTTTTATTTATTGACTAATCAGCAACACATTTGCCATACAGAACATCCCACAGCAGAAGGCTTTTGATTACCATCATTCTCCACATTTGTTATGGGTCTGTTTAGGCTGTTGATTTCTTAGTTTAATTTTGGTGGTTTGGCTGAATCTAGAAATTCATCTTTTTTTTATGTTTTCCAACTTAATGGAGAATAGGATTTTAAAATATTTCCTTGTAATACTCTGAATTTCTTTGGTAGCTATTGTAATGTTTACCAGTTCATTTCTGATTCTACTAACTGACATCCTTTCTTTTCTTTTGGTTAGTTGGGCCAGAGGGTCTGCCAATAGTGCTCATTTTCTCAAAGAATCATCTATTATATTTTCTGATTCTTTGTAGTTTTTGTTTTTACTTCATTCATTTCTGTTCCAATTTTAATTATTTTTTGACATGTACTGGGTATGAATTTGGTTTGTTCATAGATTTCCAAAGTTTGGAGTTGCACCATGAAATCATTTACTTGTGCTCTTTCTGATTTTCTATTATGAACACACAGAGCTATAAATTTTCCTCATAAGACAGTTTTCAGTGTATTTCAGCGATTCTGCCTTGTTGTGTTTTCATTTTCATAATATTTCAGGCTAGTTTTGATTTCTTAGTTTACTTTTGTCCCATCCACATCATTCAGTGATGATTCTTTTATTATCTATTAGTTTGTGTATTTCATAGTGGTTTGTTATCAATTTTAAGTTTATTGCATTTTATTGAGAATAGACTACAAGGAGTTCAGTCTTTTTGAATTCATAAAATTCTAGTCTATGTCCAGGTTGTGATTTATTTTAGAGAAGGTTCATGTACTGCTGAGTTGAATGTATTTTCTTTGGTGTTTGATTGGAAAAGTCTTTAGATTTCTGTTAAACCCATTTGATATATATCATCAATTGATTCTGGTGATTCTTTGTTTATTTTTTGTTCAGAATACCTGTATATTGTAGAAAGTGATGTACTGAAATCACCTAACTTATGGATTGATGTTAATCTGTGCCTTTAAATCTAGAAGTATATTTTCTATGAAATTGAGTACATCAGAAAAGTTTGGTAGATATGTTAAGGATAGGAATGTCTTCTTGGCTGTTTCTTTGATTAGAATGAAATGCTTCACTTTATCTGTTCTTGTTAGTTTTAGTTTGAATTCTGTTTTGTCAGATATTAGGATAGTAACACCTATTTGCTTCCTGGTACGATTTAATTGGGGTAAATTTTTTGCCTACCTTTACAGCTAGGATTTATTTTGATAGACAAGAGACAGATAGATTTGTTTCTGAATCCATTTAGTCAGCTTGTGTCTTTTGATTGCATTATTGAGGCCATTTATAAAGTAATTATTGAAATATGTGTGTTAATTGTGGTCATCATGGTGTTGATTTTTGGTGGTAGTTTTTGTGTTCTCAGTGGTACTTTATGCTTTAGTAATTATGGCTTTATATTTCCCTTCACAGTCTCTTGGCTGTGCTTACTTCTTTATTAATCACAAGATATTCCTTCCTGTATTTTCTTTAGGTTTGGTTTGTTAAATATAATTTTTTTAGGCTGTTAATATTGCGGAAATTTTTTTCTTTCCCCTTTAACTATGGTGGATATTTGCATATATTGGTCTAGCTCTGTTTTCATGTTCTTTTAGGACTTGGAATGCATTTCTCCAGGGTCTTCTGACTGAAAGTTACCATTGAGAAACCAGTTATTGTTTTTATGGAGTTTCATTTATATATGACTATTTTTTCCTCTTGAAGCTTTCAATGCACTTTCTTTGTTTTTTATACTTAGTGTTTTAACTGTGGTATATTGTTGAGATTTTCTTTTCTGGTCATTTGTTATTATATGCACTTCTATCTGTTTGGCTATGTCTTTTTTCAGTTTGGGGAAGATGTCTTCTAAGATCTTGTTGAAGATCTGGTCTATGCCATTGACCTTGGATTCTTCTCCCTCATCTGTGCCTCTGATTTGAAAGTTTGGTCTTTTCATTGTTTCTCATATTTACTATATGTTTCTTTTCTGTGTTTTGAAGTTTTTCTTATTTTTTTGTTCATTTTATCTAGTCCCTGTGTTTTATCATCAAGCCCTGCCTGATACTCTATTTTCTACTTGGTTCATTCTACTTTTAAAGATTTCCTTTGAATTTTCTAGTTAAGTTACTGAGTTTCTTTTCTTTTTTCATTTTTTGTTTCTAGAGACAGGGTTTCTCCGTGTAGTTTTGGTTCCTGTCCTGGATCTCGCTGTGTAAACCAGGCTGGCCTCGAACTCACAGAGATCTGCCTGGCTCTGCCTCCCCAGTGCTGAGATTAAAGGCGTGTGCCATCACCGCCCGGCTGTTACTGAGTTTCTTAATCTCATCTTCATTTCAACTTGACTCTTCTTCATTGTTTTTATCTCTGTTAAATTATGTTTTCAAGTCCTGGATTGTCTTCATCATTTCAATTAGCCTTATGTTTATGTTTTTTTGGGCATCACACAGACATTTATTCCCCTTAAGTTCTTTCTCCTTAATTTCACTGAACTGTTTCTTTAAACTCCTTGAATTCTTTGATAAAGTTTATTATTCTCTTAAATTCTAGATCCAAATGATCATCTATGTAATTCTCATTGACAAACATTTCTACAGGATGGTAGGTCTGGGAGGGGAGATAGTGGCTTGATCATCCATATTCTTTGTATTTTTGCAGAGAGATCTGTGTATATAGAATACGTTTGTTAATTCTGTGTCTGATATGGGCAGAGAAGTTTTGTTGGTTCTGTGTCTGATATGGGGCAGAAGAGAGGATGTGCTAGTATGTTCAGGCTAGAGGTAGAAAATGGCATAGGCGGTATGAAGTCAGGTGGACAGAGGGGTCTGGAGTGGTGTAGCTGATGTGTATCCTGGTCCAAGCCTAGAATGTAGGAATAGAACTGGCTGGGTTTGATATGGTATGGGAAATGTCCATGGGTTGAGGAATATTCAGGGTTTTAGCATAATCCTGGAGGATGGCTGTTGTGCTGGCAGGGGTGGCCAGATTAATCAGGGGAACTGGATATAGGACCCTGGATGTATCTGGAGATTTGAGGATGGTATATTGAAAGGGGAGGGTTAGGAAGACCCAGTAGGCTAGACCCTGGAGAAGGATGTCCAATATCTGGCTTAAGTCACAGTGTTTTAGTGAATCTGCCTCCCTTGAATAGTTTTCTCCATCTTAGATGGGACTGTGTAGGCAGTTGGAGATAGAGTTTGACATTTCTTTTCCACCATATTGAAATCTAGAAAAGGTTCAAGTTGAGTCTTTCTTTTCATGATGTCTGTTATGTTTTTTTTTTTTGTGTGTGTGTCTTCATCAATTTTCTGCTGTGTTAGTAAAATTTTAAGAAAATCTGTAAGAAATTGGACTGACTTAATTTGGTTTAAGATTTTGTTGATTGGGAAGTTCAAGTGCAAAGTGTCAGTATCTGACATTTTGTATCCTTCTATAATAGAGGGCAGAAGGGCAAGTGAGAATGTGAAAGGAAAGAAAAAAAAAATGACCCAACATCTTTGTGTGAGAAAACCATCCCCACATTAACTACTTCAGTTCTGTAATGATGGTGAAACCACACTACACAGCATTAATCATATTTTAATATGAGTTTAGGCATTTTATCCCCTCTTCCACTTCATTCTTTCTCTCAAGCTTACTTCTCTCTTTTTGTTTATTTTGATGACAAGTCCTATCGCTACTTGTATACTAAGAACATGTCGTAAAATCCCCAGATACAATATACAAATCATATCCCCAGGATAATAGATTATCTTGATTGTAGGCCTGTTAAAAACAGAATATTTTGGCTTATTTCAAAGCCTGAAATACAGCCGGGGAGGAGGCTGAGGGTGGGAGCCACCCAGGCCTTTGGAATTTGCCCCACTTGAGCGCCAGATATTGGTGAAATTATTAAGGCCACTCCACGTAGTTAAAAGGAGATTTATTTAATGGCATAACTTACAAATTAAGGGATAGGTAGGTCGCGGGGTCTGGGGAAGGTGTATTGAAGTCCAGCTGTGTTCTCTGGAGCTCTGCTCGGTCTGCCTCCACCGTTCAAGGTCCTGGAACAGAGAGAGCGCTGGCCCATCCAGATCTCGGGTCTCAGGCGCCTCCCTTGGCCCCGCCTTGTAGGCGTGACAGTTGCCCAAGTCTCAATGGGGGTTGGAACTTCCAGATCAAAGCTGGAATGGCTACCCACTACAGACATAGATAAAGGTTTCTTGATGCCTGATACTGTTCAAGTATATCACACTTGCTGCTATTCTCTGATTCGTAATATCTAGTACAGAAATCCTAGGATTTCAGAATCATTTTAAAATTTCTCGTGTGAGGACTGAAGAGATGCCTTAGCAGTCAAGCTCTTATATAGTACATGAGTTCATTTCCAGCTCCACACGAAAGAGCTAATAAAGGTATGTATCTGCAGCTAAATGGCATTCTGATGCCTATGGCTTCTTTAGGCACCTGCACTCATGTATACATACCTACATTCTGACACACCTGTGTACAAATAATTTTAAATGAAATAAATTTTAAGAAAAAATTCCCATATTATTTTATGAAATTGAGACAGTTTTATACTGATATGTCTCTGCTTTATCAAAGTGACCATATACTATATTAAGATCATGAGCATTGAAATTAGGTAAAAATTCATGTGTCTATGTAACATCAACTTTGAAGAGCACTAATCATAATTTTCAGTGAAACATCAAGAAAGATTTATTTGTGTTGCAAATATGAATACCATGTATAAAAAGGAAAAAGACAAGGATTTATTTCAGTACATGAAGGAAAGTCTTTCATAATAGAAGATGTGTATCTATCATTGTTAAGAGGTGAAAATATGTCCAAAATTAATAATGAATATTTTTGTTGATTCAGTTTAGAAGAAATACAAATGTAACTTAAAGTTTTACTTACATATAATTCCTTCATTTAATGTAGACTAGAGAGCTGGTGGGAGGAAGGAAGATCAAAAAAATGAGAATAAATGCTGTTTCTATGAGTTGAGCTTTTCAGTATTCTCATCATATAATCTCTGACAAATCATTAGAACATTTTGCTTCTCATTAAATTAATTTATTTGTTATGAACATTTGACACTGACTGAATTCCCCTAATTTCTTAAACTCCTGGCACTAGTGTGGGAGCCCGTTCTCGGGTTCTTTGTGGCTTTACCCAGCAGGTCCGCATAGAGGATGATTAGGACCACAGGCCTGAGTGCAGGTGTCTGAGATGGTCTGCACTTGGCTGTGCTGGGGGAGGAGGTCTTTTGCTCCACCCCTTGGCATCTCTATAAATATCCTGGAGCAGAGACAGTCAGGGCCCCTTTGGAAAAGGTTCCAGGCCCTCTCGAGGCTATCCTTTATTTTCTATCTGTTTATCTCTGCAATATAAATCCTTCTATCTAATATTTCCTGCTGCTCACACTCAAGAAAACTCTGGGGAGCTGTGGGGTTGGTGGGTAAACGCCCCACACACTAGAACATTGTCAATTCTTGTTTGATCATTTTCCATGCCTGTGGGATATAGTATGTTATATGTTAATTTTCTATAAGGAAAATTTTAATTTTATAGAAATATTTTAGAGGAGTCAGAAATACAAAACTTAACTTTTTGGGGTGACATTTTATTTGAAAAATCCTATCTTTTTTAATTTAATTTTATTTTATTAACATTTTTTCATTCATTTTACATACTGACCACAGTTTTCCCTCCCTCCTCCTAAATACAAAATACCTTACAGTGATATTTGAGGATTTGTATACGTATATTATCAAGCATGGACCTTCCTTGTCATTTCCAGCTCTAATGTTGATGTTATATACCACAAGAGTTTTAATTTAATGAATGTTATGCTTGTTAATATGCATGGACTTTTCAATATTGATACTTCAATTTTGAAATGACTTAGACTATTTCTAAAATCTGTAGTTAACTGGAAGCAGCGTTTTATAATAAAGGTAATACTTCTTTCAGTATTACTTATTGACATGAAGTTCTGATGGGATGCTTTTGTATTTATTTAATAAACATGTTGATGTATTTAGAACTATTAAATTAATATGTGTTGTGTATTAAAAACAGCCAAAAAGAATAAACGAATAAGAGTAATTCATAAGCTTTGTAGTCCATTTACCAGAAGCAACTTTTTATATGCTTCTATGTAAATTTATACACATGAGCATACAAAATTATATCCTTTTACTTTTATAATATTGGAAGACCCAAGTGTCATTTTCAAAGCATATTATATTTCTGTTTGTTGGCAAAAGATAATTTGACTCTACCAGTGGTTAAAATGTGAAAAGATTTTACTGTAGGGAGGAGATAGAATTTTCACTATTTCCCTAACAAATTATGTACCAAATTCGCTATGAAAGTGTTATTTGCAAAATGTATCAAAATAATGATCAAATCTAATTCCTTTATCTACTTTTTACACATTATCTCATTCAGTATTAATTTCATATCATAAAACTATATGTAGAACATGGTGTTTAGTACTAAAAGGGACTCAAGAAGAAGTCATATAGAATTTTTGTATCAGTTATGCTTCATAGTTGGTTATAATAAGGGTAAGGAATGTTCCCAGAGAAGTACTATTGAGAATGTTAAAATCCCAATAAAGTTTTTGGAAGAGTCTATGCTGTCATCTTTACATTCATAGATGCCACAGATAAAAGTAGGTGGCATCTATGTACTGAAAGATTTAAAATAATTATGGGGCAAATCATACAGACAGCTAAATATTCTAAGTGATGTAAATATACCTATGTATTAGTTCTAGATTTGCTACAGTTTGACTTTGGAATTTCCTTCAAAGATCCATGTTAAAACTATGGCCTTTAGAGGTATTTGGAAGTAAATACTGGGAAGGGATACATAAAAGGTACTCTTTCAGGCTATGAGAGCTATGTCTTTGTGGGTCCCCAGATCTTTTCCTCCACTTTCACTTCCTGGCCGCAGAATGAGCAGTATTACTCTGTTATACACTCCCTACTTTCTCTTTTTTTTATATTTGTTACAGCTAAGCACATATACACATAAAGGTGTCTAATACAAGTCCACTGTAGCGTGTCATGAACTACCATCTTCATAGGAGGAGTTAAAGTAATACATCAACTCTTTAACAATGATTTTAGAAGGCAGTTTCTAGCATTTTACTGTCCTTCTAATTCAAAGTTGGGGCCCTATTCACCTTATTTCTCATGGTCTCACTATAATAGAAATTGTAAGCAGACTTGTTTTGTACCATTCATGGCATTCTTATTTTTAGTCATGTTACAGTGCAGAAGTTTATGATTTTCACAAGTTTGTTGTAATAACAGATGGAAGAAGGGAGGAAATAGCAATTTTGGAATTAGATTCACTCAATTTCTCTTGTAGATTGAATTCTACAGGAGATAATCACCATGTATAAAGACCTTTGGAGTCATCCAGCTGTAACATTTAAAGGCATATTGAGGAAAACAGAAAAATAATTATCAGATACTACCTTACAGTCAATGAAATAAGAGTTTGAGAGAGTGAAAAATGGCAAGATTTTGTTTTGCTTTTTGAGATGGGGTTTCACTGTGTATAGCCTTGGCTGGCCTTAAATGCACTACGTAGACCAGGCAGTATGCAAACTTTCACCTATCCTCTTGCTACTCTCTCCAAAGAACTGAGATTACAGGCATGCTCTACTATGCCTGGGTAAATTAAGGGTATTTTGTACAGTTTTCTGTTGTTAGGAACAAAATAAAGGTGTTTTAAGGTCTTTATTCAAAATACAAATCTATTTAAGTTCCCATCTTGTTTGATTAATCCTTGACATTTAGGGAATATAGGCTTTTTTCCAATATAGAACTTGAATTTCTTTTGTGAGGGTAGTGACATTTCTGAATGAAGAAATAGATTGGTCCTTCAGGATATCACAATTAGAGATATTCCTGATGACATATTTTAGTTCTATTCATAGGAGTAAATACTGCCTAAGCTTTCTTAGCAGGTAAAGCAGTTTCTTTATTATGTGAAAGAGCACCTTCTGAAACATTTGCTTGTAGACAATTTATTATATTGGCCATAATGTGTGTGTACTTTTTCCCAATTAAATTCTTTCGGGTATTAAATGAACAAAATTAAATTATTTTATTTTTCATTAAACAATTATTTCTTTTGGGGAATAAATTTATGAAAATTACATTATTACTATAAATTTCTAGCAGGGTATACTTTCTAAACATACAATCTTGAGTGAGAATCACACAGGAAGATTTACATTAATATTGGCATTTGAGTTGTATGACCTGAATATTTTATTATGATAATCTATACCTTCTAGATCTAGAAGTAGCAGCACACCATTCTCTTTTCTTTTCAAAGAGAGGAAAATTATGAATATTGTTCACTGTCAACCTGTTAAATAACAAGAAACAGCCATTTTCAAAGCAAGTCATTTCTAAACTTTACCATGCTTGCACTCTGTTTTAGACTTCCAGTCTCCAAAATTGTAAGAAATTTTATTGTATAAGCTATTCAGTCTATGGACAGCACTACCTTTAAAAATTAATTAAATATGCAAAAATCAACTTCTATAGTTTTTCAGTTTTTGATACTAGCAAATAAAGAACTAAATCTTCAGATGATAATTACTCTTATAACATAATCACTTTTTTGTTATATATGTCAGATGATTTACTAGGCTAAAATCTATTTTATTCTTTTACTCTTCTGCCTATGAGAGGATCTGACTAAAGTATTGGGTGGGTCTTCCATGCTGAGAATTATTTTTGATTCTAGTGTTTTCTTTTTTATCTCAAATAACCAGACTTATTTCTGGTGGGTGAACGTGACTGTTTCCTAAGGAACAATGCAGCTTTCCATGTAACAACCTCATTGTTATTTAGTAGTTACTCTCTTCATTGTTACAATAAATTATTTCCATTCAACCATGAGTGCTCACATTGCATTCTTACCTGACCTAGATTTTCAGTTGTAGATACCAAGAGATAGCAAAGTCAACTGTTATTCACTAGTCATTTCTTGAGTATACCTTTACTAGTCAGTTTCTCATGAGAGCCTCTGGGTGTCATTTAGCCTCTCTCAGCAGGTGCATTGTAATTGGAAATATAACAATTAAAATATTTTAAAAAATTACTATTCATGCTAGTTTTTGTTTTCTCTCGGGCAGCTGAATAACCTAGGTTTATATTTTAATTTGGTGAAACTTTATTATAAAGAACTTGTACATTTAAAAAAAAAATCACATAATGAAGTTAAACAGACCCAAACACTTTACATTTCAATGAAGTTCAATACAGTTAGAATTGCATTTTCAAGCTATAGAGTTTCAAACTGAATTTTAACTCCTTACTTTCAAATACATGACAGAGTCAAAACTAGAAAAAATTAGCTTTATCGCCTCTCTCATGATTAAAGTTTCTGTTACTTGCATTTAGTCTTTCCTTATCATCATATTTACCCCTTCTTGTTTGTCTTTCTATATGTTATTCTGGACCTACATATGTATCTGCTTATACACACACACACACACACACACACACACACACACACACACATACACACACACTGGCATGCATCCACAGAAACACAGTACAAGATAGGGTTTACATCAGGGAGAATATGCAAGTTTTTTCTTTCTGAGATTGTGTGACTAAAATCTTTGTATTATCTTTTAGGTTTTTTTTTTTTTTTTTTTTTTTTTTTTTTTTTTTTTTTGGTTTGGTTTTCGAGACAGGGTTTCTCTGTGTAGCTTTGCGCCTTTCCTGGAACTCACTCTGTAGTCTAGGCTGGCCTCGAACTCACAGAGATCCACCTGCCTCTGCCTCCTGAGTGCTGGGATTAAAGGCGTGCGCCCCCACCGCCCGGCATCTTTTAGTTTTTATAAAAATTTTATATAATTATGTCATTTCCTCGCTTCCCCAACCCTTTCCATGCACCACCACTCCCTGCACTCTCTCTCAAATTCTTGGTCTTTTTTAAATTGTGTGATTAATTTTTGAAAAAGGAGGTGAAAATGTACTTGGCAAAAGATATCCTTTTCAACTAATGGTGTTGCTAAAACTGGTTATCTGCCTGAAGAAGAATGAAATTAGATTCATATATTTCACCTTATCCACAAATCAATTCAAAATGGGTCAAAGAGTTTAATTTCAATTCTGAAATGCTGAAACTTCAGGAAGAAACATAGGGAATACTCCTTAAAGTGTTGGTATACTCAAGGACTTTCAGTATAGAACACCAATAGCACAGCAACTAGCCCCAAATTCAACAGATGACTCCACAGGAAAATAAAATGTTTCTGCACAGCAAAGGAAATCATCAGCAAAACAAACACCTCAGAAAATGGGAGAAAATTTCTACCAGCTATAAAATAGACAGGGGCTAATACCAGAATTTATAAATAATGATAGAAATTTGATACCAGAGAAAGTGCCAATCAGCAAATAGGGTAATGTTGAAGAGATGGTTCAAAAATAATAAACACAAGTAGTCTGTTAAAGGTGTTTAACATTACTAGCCATTAGGGAAATTCTATTACAGGTACATTGAAATACCACCTCACCTTAGTCAGAATGACTGTCATCAAGAAATCTCACAAATATTGGAAAGATGTGGAGAGAGAGAAACCCTTACTCACTCTTGGTGGAGTTGCAAATTAATAATTATGTCAGTAATTACATCAGTAACTGATGTCAGTCTGGAAATTCCTCAAAAAATTCAAAACAAAATGACCCAGCTATTTCATTCCTGAGCGTATACCCAAAGAATTCCATTGCCTACCATAGAGATATTTACATCTCCATATTCATTGCTGCTTTATTCACTCTAGCGAGGAAATCAACCTAGTTGTCAATCAACAGATGTATGGGTACTCAATTATATATAGGAATATTATTCAACTCTAAGCAGAAAATAAAATCATAAAATTTTCAGGAAAATGGATGGACTTGGAATGTATAGTACTAAATTCTTGATAAATGATAAGAAAAAGTTTGGAATAAAAGTGATCAGTTGAAACTACCTTCACAAACTTGCCTGTCATTGCACATGGAACATGCTAATTTCTACATCATTTGAGTTTTAGTTCAAAAAATTTTCATGCTGGAAACATGTTAAAAGAGCATGTTAGATATAGTCTAGAATGATGTGTTACTAATATTAATTTTCCTGTTTCTTTGATGTGAAAATTTAAAGTTATCTATGTGTTTCTCACATAATTCATGACAGAGCTGGTTTAGCCTCACCAGTGCCCTTTAAAGACACATACTTTTTAGTGTATGTGCTACTGAAGCAAGCACTAGTGGTATTATTTCACACTACCTAATTTTTGGTCAGAAATAGAAAATATCACAAGAAAATGAAGAGGTATATTGACAAAAGAAAATTTGAGATTGTGTGTGGATTGGCAAACACCTACATCAATTTCATGTCATGGGTAGCTTTTATCTTACATGATATTTTCATGTTTGGAATGATGTCTTGGGAACCCTAGACTTTCTCATTTATCAGATGCTCATTGAGATTATGTTCACTGGGGTGATACAGTTGAATGAGATATTTTTAGAAAAGTTACCCAATGGATTTCAATCAAAAGGGGCTTGCTAGGATTGGCAATATAGCTAAGTGATAGAGTGTTTGCCTAGTATTTGTAAAGCCTTGGGTTCCATTACCAGCAACTACACATAAAAAAAAGATGCTGATATTAACTCTGCCAAGTTCTAAACATAGTGACTAGAAACTCTAATCCCACAATGCTGTATAATCTTACATAAATTTGTTACGAAAATATTAAATAAAGCTCATATTGAAGAAGCTTTTGGTAAAATATTTTGATTTTTTAAATTCTAAACACTTTTTCTAATTCTGTGCTTTGCTAATAATCAATTTAAATAACTACATAGATAAAATGACCCCTGATGTTATTTTCATTAGTGAGAAATGGTAGCTCTCATTAATGAAATTAGGAGGGGTATAGCAATTCAGCATTATAGGTTATCTGAATACTAAAAATAAATTAGAGAAAGTAACCAGTAACCAAAATGTGAATCATTAAATATGCTGGTACTTTTGTAGTATACTTAGTAATATGCTTAGATATGAAATTAATTTATTACTTAGGAGAGTGTTTAGGTATAAGATCTTCATGGGTTGAGAAAGTTGAAAGGATGCTGGGCGGTGGTGGTGCATGCCTTTAATCCCAGCACTCAGGAGGCAGATCTCTGTGAGTTCAAGGCCAGTCTGGTCTACAGAGTGAGATCCAGAAAAGGGAACAAAACTACACAGAGAAACCGTGTCTTGAAAAACAAAAAACAAAAACAAAACAAAACAAAAAACAAACAAACGAACAACACAATGAGAAAGTTGAAAGAAGTTGGTCCTAACACTGTACATATAGTAAGTATTTTGTTCATTTTGTTACCTGGCTAACGTATCATTGAACTTGAATTAAGAGGATCTTTATTATGTTGGGTACACACAGCAATCAGCACCTCACTAAAATCAATGATGATCATTTGCATATTAACTCCCCCTCAAAAATAAAACTTCAGTGGAGGTGCACTGTAAGGGGAAATTTTGATGAGGGAGGAGAGTAGGAACCGTGAAAAATAAAACATCAAGCAAGAAGAAAAAACATATTTACTTTGAAGCTAGGCATGTTAAAAATCTTTGCTCCATGGATCTCTGTGAGTTTGAGATCAGTCTGCTCTACAGAGTTTCAGGGCAGCCAGATGTACACAGAGAAACCCTGTCTTGAAAAAAAATCTCTGTTCTTAGAAAAAAAAATCATTGTGCTCTAATGAAGAATGGAGACTTTGAATAAATATGAAGAATTTTCTGAATTGATGATTTAGATGACAAAGAAATGCAGTATAATTAATAGTTTAAATGTTTATTTATATGTGGTCAAGGGGCTATTTAAAACATTTAAGAAAAGTTATATTGAAGGTATTTGGTTCTAGGCATGCCTTTTCATATTCAGTTTGATAAATAATGAATTATGAGTAATATTTGAACTACAAAGAGAACTGACTCATCTTGATTTTTACTTTAATGTGCAAATGTAAGAGTAAAAGATGAGTGTGTTGGGATAAAATGTGTCTGTCTCTGTGTGTGTTTGTAAAGTTTTATATATAATCTTTAGCTCATTTCATAAATGAATGATGCTTGTATTTCCGATTACAGTATGATCATTGAAACTGAAGTAGATTACTTTTGTGGTGATGAGTATCAGAGCAAAACAGTTGAGTACTTTTGGTGACATTTTAAACTCATGTGAATTTACCATAATAAGGCAAATACTGTAGCATTTAATAGTCATGTCACTTCATAAAAACTTAGTAAACAGTATTGACAGGCAGTTACTAATTTTATCAGTACTTTGTGAATAAAGGTTGTTCGTAATTGACATATATTTATATCTTTGAATTTTAGTTCTCTTACAATTCATATATGTTGTTTTTATATTATAACTTGTAAAAAAATCTCAAAAACATGCAAAGTAGTGATAATTATAAAAATAAATCCCAATGTGTTCACCATTCAGCTTCAGTAATTATCAGTATATAGCAAAAATGGCTTTGCCAGTACTGATACCAGTTTATCCCTTATTGTTTGCTTCTTTTGAAGCAAATTTCAGTTATTTCATTATTTAATCTATAAATAATTTATGGGTAAGATAAAGACTTACAAAAGAAATATTTAAGTTCTAAAATCTGACTGTTTGAGTTATGATTTTATATATTTGGGGCTGGAGAGATGGCTCAGTGATTAATACCACTGGCTGCTTTTCCAGAGGCCCCAGGTTCAATTCTGAATACCCACATGGTGGCTAGCTCACAAATCTAACTCCAGTCCAAGTGGATCCAGTGTCCTGTTCTGGCATCTGCAGTCACTAGTACACAGTGGTGCATAGGCACACAGGTGGTGAACAGACATACATGCAGGCAAAACACCCATATACATAAAATAAATAAACAAATAAATATGTTTTACATTTTAGTGAATTTTAGATTTCAGATTTTCACATTAGGACTGTTCAGATGGGTGAAATTTGTTCATATATTTCAAAATCTTGAAAACCTCTGAACATTGAAATAATTCTGGTCCCAAATATATGCATTAAAAATATTTAACATGTATAAATAAAACATGGCGATTCTTTTTTTTTTTTGCTTTGATTTTTAACTTTGAAATATGTACTTTGTGTGTGTGTGTGTTTGTGTGTGTGTGTGTGTGTGTGTGTGTGTGTGTGTGTGTGTGTTGAGGGGTGTGGGCTTGCCTAGTATATGTTTGCAATTGAGGGGACAACTTGTGGGTCTCAGTTCTTCCCTCTACAATGTGGAGTCCAGGCTTGATAGCAAGTGTTCTCTTTTGCTGAGCCATCTTCACGGACTCTGTTTTGATTTTCTTCCTTTTATTGAAGATAGATTTTTTTCTAATATACTCTATCCTGACTATGGTTTCTCCTGCCTCTACTCCTCCTACCAGTTCCTTCTGAGCTCCCCTCCTATCCAGATCCACCTCTTTCTGTCTCTTAAAAACAAACAGGATTCTAAGGAATACTGTAAATAATATAATATGGTATAATAGATAAAACAAAAACTAACATCAGAATAGGACAAAACAAACAGAAGGAAAAGAGCCAAGAAAAGGCACAAGAAGCAGATACAGACAGAGAGACCCACTCATTCACGGACTCTTGAATCCAAAAAAAATTCCACAAAACTTGAAGCCATAAGATACATGTAAAAAGACTACAAAAGAGAAAGAGATTGTATGTATATGTGTGTGCACATATGTATGTTTGTAATATTATATATGTGTGTGTGTGTGTGTGTATTACTGTACATAATAAGAATATAATTAAAATAAAAAATAAGATAAATTTTTAAAAAGCTCAGACATGACATTATGGGACAAGGAACCTACAAAAATACCATTGAGTGTGTTTTCTGTTGGCCATCTACTACTGCACATGCAGCCTACCCTTAAGAGTAGTTTGTTTCTCCAGTGAGACTCACATGGAGAAAACTAAATTTTCACTTGCATGCGGTTATTAATTGGAGATAGCTTTTGGGGTAGGAATGGGGATATGTGTTCATTTCTCCTTTCATCTATAGAACCCAGTCTGATGCAGACCCATGCAGGCCTTGTGCATGCTACCTCAGTCTCTGTGAGTTCCTATGTGCATTGATACTGTTGATTTAGAGACTTTTGTTTCATTGTGTCCTCCATCCCGTCTGGCTCTTATACTCTGCCTCATCTTGCAAAGGGTTCACTTGGCCCAGAGGGGAGGGATTTGATAGAGACATCCCATTTAGGGCTGAGTGTTCCAAGGTTTCTTTATCATATTGTCTGCCTCTGGGTCTCTTTATTTGTTCTCATGTACTGCAGGAGGAAGCTTCTCTGATGATGGCTGGCCAAGGCACTGATCTATGACTATATCAGAATGTCATTAGGAATGATTTTATTGCTATGTTCTTTTAGTAGAACAGTAATATTTGGTTTCACCTTAGGTCCTTGGGCTATCTAGTCTCAGATTCTTGTTCTCCCAAGCAATGTTCCATCTCAGGGAATTGACCATAAGTCAAATCAGATATTAGTTGGTCATTCCACAAGCTTTGTGCCACCATTTTATTAGCATATCTTGTAGGCAGGATACCATGGTAGTTCATAGGGTTTGTAGTTGGGTTGGCATTTACGTTCAGTGAGTTATATAGTGTTGTCTTTATCAATGGGGTCTTGATGTCAATTTGGGGAGAGCAACCAAGAGTCTTGGCAACCTCCTGTGTTGCTTATGGATTCCCAGTGAACCCTTTTGTCTAACAATGTAATTAGATGTAACCCAATCTCAGGACTAGAAGCTTCGTTTGATGATAAGAGGTGATCTGTTGAGTCTCTGTCTTTCCCATTATTTGGTGATTTCATTTAGATTGACTTCACACATGGGTATTTTAGGAAGCTTCTATTGTATTGTTTCCATACTACCACACAAATGGCCCTTAATTTTAGCTGTCTCTCCCTGTATTCCTTCCCTTGTCGCCCTCCCCTATTATTCCTCCCATTATAGTTCCCCAACCCCATCCATCCATAACTATATGTCCTGTTTGCTTTCCTAGGAAGATCTATTTGTCCCCCCTTCACCCAGTCCCTTATATCATATACCTGTACCCAAATATTTTATACCTAACCTCTGTGGTTCTACAGATTGTGGCTTGTTTTTTGTTGATTTAACAGCTAATATCCACGTATAAATGAATGCATACCATATTTGTCTTTCTGGATCAAGGTTACCACACGCGTGATAATTGATTTCTACCTCTGTCCACTGTTACTGTCTGTTTTAAGGTGGCTTTTCAGTTTTCACTGAAATATTTATTTTCATTGTTTTGTTATACAATCCAATATTTTTCAATCTATCCTTTATTTACTCAATCAGACAACCTTATTAATTAACCATAATGTGAGCTACATTTTGAAATATTTAGTAGAGATTTTTATTGTGGTAATAGCATTTAATATGATATTTATATTCCTATCATATTTTTTTTAATATGGCAACTCAGTTAACTCTGTGTTCTGTGTTGTGTAATGAACCTCTAGAATTTATCTTACAAAGTGGAAATTTTATAGTTGTCTATCAGCAACTTCCCATTTTCATCTTTATGTATGCCCTGGCAAACTTCATTCTATTTTATTTCTATGAGTTTGATAATTAATATTATTAGAATTATGCAGTATTTGTTCTGTTGTGACTGGATCACATCATTTAACATAATGCAGTCTAGGCTTATCTGGGTGGTTGTATACTGCAAGACACAATTCAGTTCTGAATTCTTATGTAAAAACTTGAACACTACTTCATAAGCATGTGGAGATTTTACATTCATTAAATTACTTTTTCTATATAATATTTCAATGATTCTATCAGAAAACATTTTAGTTTTATTATGTGCACTCAGTGTTAAAAATCAAGTCTGCACCAGGTTATAACCTACAACATTATCCAACCAAATGTCTAGTAGTGTTTCTTCAAGAGTAAGGAAAATAAATCCTTTTTGCTTGTTTCTTTGAGACAGGATACTACTTTGTATCTCAGACTGTCTTGGAGCTCATGCAGCCAAGGCCAACCTTGAACTCCTCACAATCTTCTAGTTTCATTATCTCATGTGCTGATATTACCCTATACTTCTAAGTTAAGCAAAAAGAATTTTCTGTATTTGACCAACTTATGTGGCATCCTATCCTCTAGCTTTGCTTGTACACTTTATTAGGATCTGTTACGTTAATTTAGTTTTCAGCGTATGGATGAATTATACCTTTAATAGTTTTCACCTTTTGTGTTCTAGTGAAAACAAAGTTACTTTTTTCTTAGTTATATTATGTGGCTTTCGTAAGTGTATAAATGTAATGGTGTATTCTATAAAATGGTATCAATAGTATCAGTCTTCCCAGAACCCTTATGAGATTACTCATTTGGTCATGTACACTAAAAACTATTTATGATTGGTATTTAATAATGAAAATGATGATTGGCATAAAACATTCAGAGGTGGTGATATGATCATGCTTCTTATACACTCATAAACTTTACTTTGAGACAGGGTCTCACTTTATAACTGCAGCTAATCTAAAACTCAATAGTTAGACCAGGATTTCCTTGAATTCATAGAGATTTGACTGCCTCTGCCCCCTGAGTGCTGAAATTAAAAGTATGTGCTATGACATCCGGCACAACATTCATAAGCCTTTAAAAGTACAACTTTCATAAAGTCAGGAACATGAAAAGACACAATTTTTTAAATATGAAAATTTAAGCATTTTGGAATGATGAAAGCATACTTTTTCTAGTCACTGAATTTTCTATGTAGACCACTAGCAAAGTTATAAAATTGTGTATAAGTGTTTGGTTCTATTAAAATTGGGAACTTTGACATTGCAATATAATGATTAAAATGCACATAAGATGGTAGGATATATCTTGATGAAGGAATCTTATAAAATTTTGAGAAAAGAATCAAACAAATGAAATAGTGAGAAAACTACTTCTACTTCATTTAGCAATAAGAAAGTACTGAATGCCTATTTATCAGTATAAAGTGTTAAGCTTTATGTGCCTTGAAGTATAAATAATAAATATGAATTTCATCTAACTTCTTTTGTATTTAGAACTTGACTGTTTAAGAGTTCAATATAATTATGTATTAAAAAGAGAGAATTGTCTTCTTGGTGTTTGTTGTATCAATGCGTGCATTTCAGAAGTGTGAGGAATCATACATAGAAAACACAGAAGTCTTGTGTTTTTGTTTGTTTGTTTGTTTGTTTGTTTGTTTGTTTGTTTTGGAGGAATGGATTCAGGTTGTGGAGCCATAGCCATAGTTTTTCTATTGGATTCCACTTTAGTACATATTCACTATATTCTGAATAATCTTATTTTTTTTCCACTTTTATCGAATGTAGATCCTTTTCTCAAACAATACATCCTGATTACAGTTTGTCCTTCTACACCTCCACAGTTCTTTCTCACCTCCCCTATCTGGATTCACTCTCTTTCTTTCATTTAGAAAAGAACAGGCTTTTAAGAGATAACAACAAAATATAACAAAGTAAAATATAATAAGATAAAACAAAAAATACTGCCGGGTGGTGGTGGCACATGCCTTTAATCCCAGCACTCTGGAGACAGTGCCAGGCAGATCTCTGGAAGTTTTAAGGCCAGCATGGTCTACAGAGGAAGATCCAGGACAGGCACCAAAGCTACACAGAGAAACCCTGTCTCGAAAAAAAACAACAACAACAAAATTATCACACTGAAGTTGACATGGCAAAACCAATAGAAGGAAAAGAGCCCAAAAGAAGACACAAGAATCAGAGACCCACTGAGTTCACATACTCAGGATTCCCATAAAAATACTAAGCTCAAAGCCATAACATATATGCAGAGGACCCAGTGCAGACCTATGTAGGCCCCTGTACTTGTGCTTCAGTCTCTGTGAGTTCATATGAGCCTTGCTCAGTTGATTTAGAGGGACTTGTTCTCCTGGTGTCCTCTGTCCCTTCTGGCTCTTACACTCTTTCCCCCATTCTCTTCCAAGAGGATTCCCTGAGCACTGAGGTGAGGGATTTGATAGGGATATACAATGTAGGGCTGAGTGTTCCAAGGCTTCTCTCTCTCTCTCTCTCTCTCTCCTCTCTCTCTCTCTCTCTCTCTCTCTCTCTCTCTCTCTCCTCTCTCTCTCTCTCTCTCGTCATCTCTGTCTCTCTGTCTCTCTGTCCTCTCTCTCGTCTCTCTCTCTCTGTCTCTCTCTCGTCTCTCTCTCTCTCTCTCTCTCTTCTTCTCTCTCGTTTGGCTGTAGATCTATGTATTTGTTTCTGCTGTAGGAAGAAGCATCTCTGATGATGGTTATGCAAGGCACTGATCTATGAGTATAGCAAAAAGTCATTAGGAGTCATTTTATCACTTTTCAAAAAGACATCCCCTAGGTCTCTGGGCCATGTAGTTTCTGGTTTTTGGTCACCCAAGTAGTGTCAAGTATGGGTTCCATCTTGTGGAGTGGGTATTAAGTCAAATCAGACATTGGTTGGTTACCCCCCCTCCCCCGCACACACACACACAAGCTTTGTGCCACCATTGCCCTAGCATATCATGCAGTTAGTATACCATTGTGAATAAAGGGTTTGTGACTGTGTTGGTGTTTACATGTCTCTTTTGGTTGCCTGCAGAGTACCTTCCTGTGCCAAAGACACAGGAACATAGGGGTGAAGGTTTTATCTGGGCTCCAGCTCAATTCTTCCATGTTCAATGAGTTGTGTGTTTATTATCTTCAGCATTTGGCCCTTGCTGTCAGTCTGTGGAAAGCAACCTAGTCTTGGCAACAACAACCTGGGTTGTTTGGAGATTTCCATGGGACCCTCTTGGTCTACAACTCAACTGGATGTAACCCAGTCCCAGTTTTGGAAGCCTTGATGGCCAGTTGGAACTCTGTGTAGCTGAAGTTTTTTCCAGTCCCACTGGGGCCCACAGCCACTCAGACCCAAGAAAACACACAGAGGTTTCTATTAATTAAACTGCTAAGCCATTAGCTCAGGCTAACTGTTGACTAGCTCTTACTATAGATTTCTATATATCTATACCTTGCCACGTGGCTCGTGGCTTACCGGTATCTTTACATGTTGCTTTTCCTAGTGGCGGCTGGCAGCATCTACCCACTCAGCCTTCCTGTTCCCAGAATTCTTTTCTGTCTTTGTCCCGCTGTACTTCCTGTCTGGCTACTGGCCAATCAGCACTTTATTTATTAACTAATCAGAGCAACACAGTCACAGCATACAGAACATCCTACTGCAACTCTGTCTCCTCTATTATTTGGAGACTTCATTAGGATCATCTTCATATACTTTAGGAGGTCTCCACTGAACTAGGTTTTCATGCCATCCCTCAAATGTCCCTCAATTCTAGCTGTATCTCCCCACACTTCCTTCACCTTCCCCACCTGATCCTCCCTTTCTAGTCCCCCTTTACTCCCAGTCCACCCATACAATATATTTCACTTCCCCTCTCAGGGAGATCCATGTGTCCCCCCTAGTCCCTTCTTCTATAGCTGACCTCTCTAGGTCTACAGATTATAGCTTTGCTATCATTTGCTCAACAGCTAATATCCACATATAAGCTAATACAAACTATATTTATTGTTCTTGGTCTGGATTACCTCACTTGGGATGATTTTTTTTCTAGTTCCATCCATTTTCTTACAATTTTCATGATGTCATTTTTTTAACAGCTGAGTAATGTGCCATTGTGTAAATGTACCACATTTTCTTTATCCATTCTTTGGTTGAGGAACATCTAGGTTGTTTCCAGTTTCTGGCTATTGTGAATAGAGCAGCAATGAATATAGCTAAGCAGGTGTCCCAGTGGTAGAGTAAAGCATCCTTTGGGCATATGTCCAAGAGTGGTATAGCTAAATCTTGAGGAAGGTTGATTCCCATTCTTTTTGAGGAACTGCCACACTGATTTCAATACTCTTCTGAGTATATAACCTATTCCATAAAATTATTGTCTGTAGAAACACAAGCACAGGTATGTTTTTGTCTATAGAAACATAAGTACAGACAATTTTAAATAATTTATTCAAATTTAAATAAACAATAAAGAGTATTTCTATTTGAGATATTTTGAGATTATAATTAGAGCACTTTTCCCTTCCCTTTCCTCCTTCTAAGCCCTCCCATATACTTCTTGTTTTCTTTGAAATTTGTGGCCTTTCTGTTTAATAATAGTTATTACATGCATGTATTTATGTGAATATACATATATATTTCTAAATATAACCTGTTCAGTCTGTATAATATTATGGCACGCGTGTTTTCAGGGCTAACTATTTGGTGCTGGATAATCAGTTGGTGTGCTCCTACTTGGGGAAGACTATTTCTCCCATTCTCAGAATTTTTTACTTTCCTGTAGTTCTTTTCATAGAGTTCAAGCCTCATGATCTTTTCCACTGTATATTGCTTCTGTCCTTCAACTCATGCTTAGGCAATCATGCTGCTAAGACTTTATAGGTGTAGCCTCTGGCAGTACTAGGAGATTCAATCTCACAGCAAACTCACTTATTCTTTGGCTCTTCCAATCTTTCTGTCCCCTCTTCCACAATGTTCTCTGAGCCTTAAGTGCGGAAGTGTTTTGTAGATGTATCTATTAGGACTGGGCTCCACAACTGCATTTTGATTGGTTGTAGTTTTCTGTAGTGGCTTCCATCTGTTGCAAATTTTTATTTCTACTTTTAAGCAGACTAATTTCAGCACTGAAAAATTTAACTGTTATTTTCCTGTCTTCCAATATTTATTGATGAATTACTATGTGTCAAGAACCATCTCAATGTTATAAATGTATTAGGGGACATTTGTTTAACTTTTCTCTGTTTCCCTCACTTCCTTTACATGTACATCCAACATAATTTTACGTATTGTGCTCTAACTTTTTGCAATGCTAACTTGAAATAAGAAAAATGGGTTGTATTCGAGGGATGGCTGTGCATAATAATAATTTTCTTGTGGTAGTAGTATGCTTCTGATACCTGTGTAGTTTTAAGGTAAGATCCCTACTTATTACTATTGTTAATATCACCTTGATGTTTAAAGGAATCTTTTTTCTTTATTTTTCATTTTTTTATTAAGAGATTCTCTGTTCATTTTACATACCAACCACAGATTCATCTGTCCTCCCTCCTCCTGCCCCCCAGACTTTCCCCCCAACCCACCCCCAATTCCCACCTCTTCCAAGGCAAGGTCTCCCATGGGGAGTCAGCAAAGCCTGGTACATTCATTTGAGGCAGGTCCAAGCCCTTCCTCCCGGCACCAAGGCTGTGCAAAGTGACTTACCACAGGCACTGGGCTCCAGAAAGCTGGCTCATGCACTAGGGACAGGTCCCAATTCCAATGCCTGGGGGCCCGCTATACAGTTCAAGCTAAACAACTGTCTCACTTATCCAGAGGGCTTAGTCCAGTACCATGGGGGCTCCTCAGCTATTGGTCCACAGTTCATGTGTTTCCACTAGTTTGGCTAGTTGTCTCTGTACTTTTTCCAGTCACAGTCTCGATATCCCTTGCTCATGGAATCCCTCCTTTCTCTCATTGATTGGACTCCTGGAGCTCCACCTGGAAGCGGCCATGGATCTCTACATCTGCTTCAATCAGTAACTGGATGAGGGTTCTATGGTGACAGTTAGGGTATTCAGCCGTTCGATCATCAGAGTAGGCCAGCTCAGGCACCCTCTCGACTATTGCCAGTAGTCTATGGTGGAGTCATCCTTGTGGATTCCAGAAACCTCCCTAGCATTCTGCTTCTCCCTATTCCCATGGTGACTTGCTCTCCCACTCTGTTCCTGTTCCAGCTTGAACCTCCTGCTCCTCTAAGCTCTCATCCCCCATCCCTTGACCTCCATTACCCTCTCACCCCCAGTTTGCTCATGTAGATCTCATCCATTTCTCCATTGCTGGGCGATCCATGCACCCTTCCTAGGGTCCTCCTTACTAGCTAGCCTCCCTGGAACTGTGGGTTGCAGTCTGATTATCCTTTGATTTACATCTAGTATCCATTTATGAATGAGTACGTACCATGTTTGTCCTTCTGTGTCTGGGTTACCTCACTCAGGATGATATTTTCTAGTTCCATCCATTTGCCTGCAAACCTCATGATGTCATTGTTTTTCTCTGCTGAATAGTACTCCATTGTGTATATGTACCACATTTTCTTTACCCATTCTTCAGTTGAGGGGCATCTAGGTTGTTTCCAGGTTCTGTCTATTACAAATAATACAGCTATGAACATAATACAATATGTGTCCTTATGGTATGATTGAGCATTCCTTGGGTATATGCCCAAGAGTGGTATAGCTGAGTCTTGAGGAAGATTGATTCCCAATTTTCTGAGAAACAACCATACTGATTTCCAAAGTGGCTGTACAAGTTTGCATTCCCACCAACAGTGGAGGAGTGTTCCCCTTGCTCCACATCCTCTCCAACATAAGCTGTCTTCAGTGGTTTTTATCTTAGCCATTCTGACAGGTATAAGATGGTATCTCAGAGTCATTGGAATCTTAATATAACTATTTTCTTAATGTAAAAAGATAATTAACATAGCTAATGCCGTTTTGATGTTAAAAATACATGCCATGTTGATGTTGTAAGAATATTTTTTAATTCATGGATTTGTTATAAGAATCCTCAGGTTGTTTACCCAATGTAACTAGCTAGTTTTTTTTTTTATTTTTCGTTTTTTGAGACAGGGTTTCTCTGTGTAGCTTTGTGCCTTTCCTGGAACTCACTTGGTAGCCCAGGCTGGCCTTGAACTCACAGAGATCCGCCTGCCTCTGCCTCCTGAGTGCTGGGATTAAAGGCGTGTGCCACCACCGCCCGGCTGCTAGTATTTTATTAACTCTA
This sequence comes from Peromyscus eremicus, assembly GCF_949786415.1. Classification (NCBI taxonomy): domain Eukaryota; kingdom Metazoa; phylum Chordata; class Mammalia; order Rodentia; family Cricetidae; genus Peromyscus; species Peromyscus eremicus. Next base: position 65,272,617 of record NC_081439.1, read on the forward strand.
AGAAAGAAACTTTATTTAACTGAACCCCTTTGTTTTCTTTGGAATCTTATCTCATTGTAACTTTATTTCCTATTTTTTTTTATTTTTACCATTTATTTTACATTTTCACACATTAGATGCATACTGACTACTTAAAACTCCCTCTTCCCTACCATCCTTATCTGCCCTCCCACCTACCCACCAATCTCTCAATCCCTCCCACTCTCTCTGTTGTTCATGCTTATTCATTGTTTTGTATAATTCACCAAAATCAACCAAGGACATCTATGTGACCATGGATTTCAAGCTGTCCATTGGAGAGTGGTAGGCTTAGCAGAGATCATACAACTAAAGATAGTGATCTCTTCACTCCTAGGTTCTACTAATAGCCAGTAATTCAAAGATAAATGGGAAGATACTCTGAGTCTTATCCCTTCCTTGACTAATTGTTGATAGAGCTGATCTTGTGGACCCAGTGCAGATAACTACTGTTGATGCCAGTTAATTATTGCAATAATTGTTTAGAGTCTGGGCATTTCATCCTATCTTTTGCTGTTTTGTATTTCTAGTCCCTTTTTCCTCAATGTTCCTGGAGTCTTAGAGAGAGTGGCATAAGTGACATATTTAGATGTGGGTCAAAATCTTGACTTATTTTCTGCGTCTTTGGTAGCCAAAAGTCTCTTCATTCACAACTGTTTATTGTAAGAAGTTTCTCTGATAAGACCGGAATATAATTTTATCTATGGATATAAAAATAGATATTTATGAGTGAGTACTTAATGTGTTTGTCTTTCTGAGTCTGGGTTACCTCACTCAGGATGATTTTCTTTCTAGTTCCATTCATTGCCTGCAAATTTCATGATGCCATTTTTTTTAACCACTGAGTAATACTCCATTGCGTAAAGGTACCACATTTTTTAAAAACTCATTCTTTGGTTGAAGGGCATCTATGTTTTTTCCAGTTTCTGGCTATTATGAATAATGCTACTATGAACATAGCTAAGTGAGTATCCTTGTGGTATGACTGAGCATCATTTGGGTATATGCCCAAGAGTGGTATCATTGGGTCTGGAGGTAGATTGATTTCCAATTTTCTGAGAAACCACCATACTTATTTCCAAAGTGGATATATAAGTTTGCACTCCCACCAGAAGTGGAGGAGTGTTCCTCTTACTCCACATCCTCTCCAACATAATCTGTCATCAGTATTTTTGACCTTAGCCATTATGACAGGTGTAAGATGGTGTCTCAGAATCATTTTGATTTGCATTTCCCTGATGACTAAGGTTGAACATTTCTTTAAGTGTTTCTCAACCATTTGGTATCTCAGAGTCATTTTTATTTCATTTCTCTGTTGTTTGTTTTTACTCTTTTGCTTTTTTGGCTCTTTGCTCTTTGGGGGGCCCACCACTCAGCTACCAAATAAATCACACATGGAGGCTTATTCTTACATCCAGTTAGACCAGCACTATTTATTGAAGATGCTTTCTTTGCTTTTTTAATTTTATAATTTGGATTTCTTTACCAAAAATCAGGTATCCATAGGTGCTTGGATTTATATCTGGGTCTTCAATTTGATTCCATTGTTCAACCTCTCTGCTTCTATGCCAGTACCATGCGTTTGTTTTTCTTTATTTTTTTTTTTAACTATAGCTGTGTAGTAGAAATTGAAATCAGGGATGGTGATACCTCTGTAATTCTTTTTTTTGTATAGGATGGTTTTAGCTATCATGGGTTTTTTGTTTTTCCATATGAAATTGAATACTGTTCTTTCAAGGTCTGTGTAGAAGTGTGTTGGGATTCTGATGGGGATTTCATTGAATCTGTAGATTGCTTTTGCTAAAATGGCCATTTTTACTACGTTAATCCTACCAATCCATAAACATGGGAGATCTTTTCATATCATGATATCTTCTTCTTCAGTTTCTTTTTCAAAGACTTGAAGGTCTTGTTGTATAGTTCTTTTACTTGCTTGGTTAGAGTTACACCAAGATATGACGGCTTCTGTTTTACTAGGGGTTATAAGTCTGTTTAAATTTCTTAACTTATCTTGATTTAAATTTGGTAAGTGGTTTGCATCTAAAAAATTATCCATTTCCTTTAGATTTCCAATTTAGTGTAGTACAAGTTTGAAGTATGTCCTTATGATTCTCCGAATTCTCATGGTGCCTGTTATGTTCTCCCTTTCTTTTCTAATTTTGGTAATTTGGAAATTCTTTCTCTGTCTTTTAGTTAATTTGTCTCAGGTTTTGTGAATCTTACTGATTTTCTCAAAGAACTAACTCTCATTGATTGCATAATTTTGCTTTTTGGTTCTGTTTTATTGATTTCAGGCCTGATTCTGATTATTTCTTGCTGTATACTCTTTTTGGTTGTGCTGTTAAGTTGCTAGCAGGGGAATCTTCAATTTTCTTAATGTAGGCACTTGATGCTGTGAACTTGCCTCTTAGAACCACCTTTATTGTGTCCCATATGTTTGAGTATGGTGTGTTCATTTGTCATTCAATTTTAGAAAATATTTAATTTCTTAATTTATCTTTTGACCCATATTTCATTCAGAAATGAGTTGTTTCCTTTCTATGAATTTGTAAGCTTTCTGTTGTTTTTGTTGTTCATATCCATTTTTATTCCCTTGTGGTCAGATAGGTTGCAGGGTGTTATTTCAATTTTCTTGTGTTTGTGGAGACTTGCTTTGTGTCTAAATATGTGGTCAGTTTTCAAGAAAGTTCCAGAGAAAGTGTATTCTTTTGTGTTTGGGTGAAATGTTCTGCAAATACCTGTTAGGTCCCTTCGTTTTATAACACTGGTTAAATCCAGCATTTCTGTTTAGTTTTTGTCTTATTGACTTGTTTATTGGCAAGAGCAGGGTATTGAATTGTCTCTCATGTCAGTGTGTGAAAGTCAATATGTGATTTAGGCTGCAGTAATGTTTCTTTTACAAATATGGGTGCCCTTGTATTTGAGCCATAGATGTTAAGAATTGTAATGTATTGCTTAATTTCAGTTTTATCATGTAATGTCTTATTTTCTCTATCATGATTAGATGTTTTTGCTAGGTATAATATTCTGAGCTGGCATCTGTGGTCTTTTAGAGTCTTTAGAACATCTGTTCAGGCTTGTTTGGTTTTTGGGGTCTCCATTGAGGAGTCAGGTGTTATTCTGCCTTTATATGTTACTTGGTCTTTTTTTACCTTGCAGTTTTTAATAATATTTATTTTCTTTGTATGTTTAATATTGTTAAGATGTGTTTCTATTCCTATTCTTAGTTTTTGTCTTTTCATGGTGTCTCAGATTTCCTGGCTTTTTTTTCTCCAGGGTTACATAAGATTTTACATTTTCTTTGATATTAGTACCCAATTTTTTTCTGTCATGTTTTCAAGGCTCATGATTCTCTCTTCCATCTCCTGTGTTTTCTTGGTAAGACTTGGCCTCTGAGGTTCCTGTTCAAGTTCCTGAATTTTTCATTTCCAGATTTCCATCAGTTTGCATCCTTTATTGGTTCTTTTTCCACTTTCAGAACTTGATTAGTTTTATTCATTTTTTTGACACTTTGTGTGTGTTTAGATTTTCTTAAGTGACTTATTCATTTTCTTGTTATGGATATCTATCATATCCATAAAGGCTTTTTAAAGTCTTTGTCTTTTGCTTCAGGCATGTTGCAATACTCAGGTCCTGCCGTAGTGGAGTAGCTGGGCGCTTGTGGAGACCTGTTGTGCTAGCTGTTATTGATTGTATTTTATGCTGCCATCTAGACATCTGGGGTTGTGAAGACAGTAATTGTATGTCCTGATAACTGGTCTTGTCCTTGTTGGGTGTGTGTTCCATTGCTTGGTTTCTGTTGCCCAATCTGGTTTGTAGGAAAGTGTGGTAGCTTTGTGTTGCTTGTAAGAAAAATCTTCTTTGATCCTGATAGTTGTGACCACTGGGAGTTTCAGGTAAAATGTGTTTTAGTTATTGGGAGCTGACACTTAAAAATGTGTATGGACTAGACTCTAGGAGCTTGGAATGGGGGCAGAGAATGGGAAAATGCCACAGCAGGTTACCTGCTCCAGATCTGGGGGATGAGACTGGGTGATTGGGCTTTGTGGAATGGAGGGAAAGGTGAAGATCTGAAGTTGGCCTACATGCTTTACTGGCTGAAGTGGCCTGTGGGTTTCAAATGAGTGCTTGTTGGAGTTGGCAGTTATGATAAGGAAATTTTGTCGGGGGGAAGGAAATTTACAGGGGTAGTTCTATGTAATTCACTGGAGATGGGGGCTGTGGGAGAAGGGAGGCTGAAACAGGTGTTCTATTACAGACCTGGGGATAAGACTAAGGGTTGATTTTTGGAGGAGCTGAGGCAGAGATGAAAATCTACAGTTACACTACCTGCTTTTTTGGCTGAAGTGATAGTACGTATTCTTTAGGGTTACTGGATCATTTCAGAAAGATGGAAAAATATTTGTCACTCAAGATAAAATTCTGTTATAATTACATAGACAGTCTATGAAATTGCTTTATTCATGAACTTTAAAAGGCAAGGTCTTAGTAAATTAAATTATGCATTATACATGTCATGTTTTTATAGTTTAAATTTCCTTAATTCATATTACATAATGACAAAAGCAATGTATTGCAAGTGGGTGTATTTATTGTATGTACACAGCTAAGATAATCTAAAAAAATCAATTATTGATTATAATTTATTTTTGTGTGTGTACCTGCATATGTGCACATTTGTACCATGGTGGACATGTGGACATCAGAGGACAACTTGTGGAAACTGGTTCTCTCCTTCCACACTGTAGGTATTGATCATAAAACTCAGGTCTTTTGGCTTGAGAGCAAACATCTTTATTTACTGAGCTATCTCATTGGATCCCTTTATCATAATTTTTATAAAATTATCTGTTGATAAATTATAGTTAGTCATAGGTAGTTTGTGAAGTATTTTAAGAGACAAGCACAAATATACTTCCTTTTTCTTTTACATAATTCTTGCTTGGCTTTCTCCCTTCCTATTTCCTTCCTTTTTAGGAAGCTTGAGATTAATGAATTAATAAGTGAATAGGAGATCTTGTTTGTTGCCAAGAAAACCTTGTTTTTTTACAGATTTCTTGAAAAGTATAAGTTTAATCACATCCAGTTTAACTGTTTGTTGGCATATGTGGTAAAAAAATTTTACTTTCTGTGTGATTCTGTCAAAAAATTATTAACTTGTAAGTTAGTTAAACATCCAGGAAAAGGAAAGCAGCTTAACCAACTGTTTTACTATGCTATCACAAGTCACTGCATATATGTATATGTATGTGTATGTGTATGTGTATGTGTATATGTATATATTCTTTGAGAATTTCTTATGTGCTCTGCTTATATTCATTATCAGTCCCTCAACTCTTTCCAAATCCACTTCTCTTCCCTACCCACCTAATGTATCCTTTTTATTCCCATGAAGGCCAGCTTACGAGGCACAAATATCCTCAGATGTATGCCATTTTACCCGAGTCGTCCACTTATCAGGGACTACACTCTTAGTGGAAACTGTCCCTTCCTCTCCCAGAAATAGATAGTTACCAGAAGATCTCCCACTAGAAGTGGAACCATATGACCAACTCCTCTCTTCCTGCTGAAATTTGGACAGGCTTGGACTTGCACAGTTGTTCTGCATACTGTCAGTCACCACCATTGTGAGTTCAAATATATACATGCCCTGCTGTGTCCAGATGACGCTGTTTCCTTTTAGTCATACATCATCTCTAGATCTCATTCTTCCTCCCTCCTCAATGATCCCTCAGTCTTTGGAGGAGAAGGTGTGGCATCCACATTTTATTTGGGGTTGAGCATTCTACAGTCTTCTATTCTCTTGATATTAGCAAGTTGTGAGTCTCTATGTTACTCAACATCTACAGCTAAAAATATCTTCTCTGATGAGATTGAGAGAAGTATTAATCTATGGGCATAATATAAGTCATTAAGAGTTAGTTTAATACTATGTACATTTAGTATAATAATAGTAGTTAAGTTCTCTCCTAGGTTTTATGATCTGTCTGGCCATAGGGTTTTGGCTCATAATGGTTCCAGCTTTAGGTTAATTACTCTCATGATGTCAGTTTCACTATTACACTCAAGCCAGTCATTTATTGTAGTTCATAGGGTTCATGACTATGTAAGATTGATGATTGATTTTTTTTCTTCTTGTGTCACACACAGCATCTTCCAGTACTATGAAAGCTATACAGTTTTAATGTCTAATCTATTAGGGTCATGGTTAGAATTTTTTCTGTGTTAATGAGTTAAAATATATTTCACGCTTTTTCCTCTATAAGACATGGGTATCAAGTTTTACATTGAGGAACTTGATCCATTTGATGTTGAATTTTGTACAGTATGAGAGCTAAGGATAAATTTTAATTCTTCTACACATAGCTATCCAGTTTGATACGTAGCATTTGCTAAAGGTTGTTGTCTTTTCTCCAATATTGTTTGTGTCTTTTAATCTACTTGTGGGACTTCTAGTGGTGGAAGCAGGCCCTGTCCCTAACATTTTGGCTGGCCTCCAGTAACCTATTCTTCATACTGGGTTGCCTTGCCCAGTCTTAACACAGCTTAGTCTTACCTCAACTTAAAATGCCATGCTTTGTTGACACGCATGGGAGGCCTGCCTGTAGCTGAAAGTTGTCCTGTGTTACACCTGGCTCGTGGTCAGGACAAATCTCTCTCACCCACCAGTCCCGCAGTCCCTCAGACGCAAATAAACACACACAGGCTAATATTATTTTTAAACTATGACCATGGCAGGCTTCTTGTTATCTAGTTATTATATCTTAAATTAACCTATAACTATTAATCTATGTATCACCACATGTTCTGTGGCTTTACCTGCATTCCATTACATGTTTCTCCTTGGGCTGCTTCTGGCATCTCCTCCCCTTCTACCTTCTTCCTGCCTCTCTCTTTTAATTTCCCACCTTCCTCTAAGCTGCCTTGCCATAGGTCAAACAGCTTTATTTATCAACCAATTAGAGCAACACATATACACACCATAAAGAAAGACATTCCCCCATCACTTACCCTTTTCTGTCTAAACAAAAGGGAGGTTTTAACTTTAACCTATTAAAATTACATATAACAAAACAGTTATCAAGCAACAATTACAGATAGAATATCTAGTCTATTTATATTTTGTAAAATCAAAGACAGAATTTCAATCTATCCTATATTTTTGAGTCCAAGGTTTCATATCTACCTTATCTCCTATCAAAACCAAGGAAAACCATAATTATAACTATCTAGTCTTCAACTACATCAAAGACCTCAGAAGGATACAATATTATATAAGTAAACAGGAAGAGCATTGTAAGCAACTTCCAAAAATCTAGAATGACAGAGACATCTGCCTGCCTGGACAGTCATCCAAAGTTCCTCTGCAATGATGGGGCATCCATCTTCACCCACAGGCCTAGAGTCTCTCAGTCACTTCTTCCTGTGTCCTGTAGAATGTCTGGCAGTTTCTTCTGTGAAGCTGAAGGAACATCTCATCATGCAGATTTCAGTGGTCACATTCTTATGGGTCCTGCATGTCCAGTTGATAAAATGTTTTGTCAGGTAGTCCAGGCAAGAACAGCCTCTTGCCCAGATGGCTATTTTTGCCAAGAAGAAGATAAACTCCATATGGAGTGTCTTTGACACCCATCTTTCTCTTTGAAGTAAATCGGTGCTGCCAGGAGCAGACATGTCTCACTGTCCAGAAAGTCTAAGTTTTTAAAACATTTTAAATGCCATATTTTGTAAGTCTTTGAAGTGTTTGAAGATTACCTGCCTAACTGAATTATATCTATGTATACCTAGAAAACTTAACATGACTATAAGTTTGACTATCATAGAAGACTAATTATTAATCTGTATTTCTTAATTATCTATTAAAATTCAAACATAATACCTTAAATAAGAGTAGAAATATATATGCAGTATAACAAAATTAACTTTAAATTTGTATCAATAAACTAAAATCCATAGCAGTGTAAAACAAATTGTTCTTTAAAAGTAGATTCAATTATCTACCCTTTCATCCTATCATATCTATATCATTTGTCCCTTTCTGAACAGAAACAGAAGAGAAGTGGATTGGGAGGGTGGAGGAGAGATGAGAAGAGGGGAGGGAAGAGAAACTGCGATTGTGATGCAAAATAATTGAATAAATTTAATTAATTAAATTAGGTGAGTTATAAGTGTGCAGACTTATTTTTAGATCCTCCATTCCATTCTATTTTGTTACCTGATTTTATGCCAGTTTCATGATACTCTTACTATTATAGCTGTGGAGTATAACTTGAAACCTGGAATGTTGATGTCACCAGTAGTTTTGTTTTTGCTGTTCAGGATTGTTTCGGTGATATTTGTATTTTTTATAAATATGCATTCAAAGTGATACATTTTTGTGGTGGTATTGTGTTCCCCAAAATATTGTGCACCCTAATAAACTTATCTGGGTTTATTAGAGACAGAACAGCCACTAGATACAGAAGCTAGAAAATGGTGGCACTCAGGCCTATAATCCTAGCATTCCAGAGACAGAAATCCCTCTGGATCTCTGTACGTTCAAGGCCACATTGCCTTTAATCTCAGGGAGTGAGCCTTTAATCCCAGGGAGTGATGGTAGAAAGCAGAAAGATATATAAGGCGTGAGGACCAGGAACTAGAAGCATTTGGCTGGTTAAGCATTTGACTGGTTAAGCTTTCAGGCTTTGGAGCAGCACAGTTCAGCTGAGAGCCATTCGGATATGAGGACACAGAGGCTTCCAGTCTGAGGAAACAAGATCAGCTGAGAAGTTGGCCAGGTGAGGTTAGCTGTGGCTTGTTCTACTTCTCTGATCTTCCAGAGGTCACCCCAATACCTGGCTCAGGTTTTATTTTATTAATGAGAACTTTTTAAGATTCATGCTTCACATTTTTCTTTGTGCTGTTCTCCCTAATCCATTTATCAAGGGAAATCAGAGAGCAAAGTGGTACATCTTGGTTCATGCAAGATATGTGCATGTGCACATATATGCACACATATGTGCGCACACACACACACACACACAAAACCACTGATGAGGAACTAGTGATTTAGTCAAAGTAAGAAAGATGGCATATATATATATATATATATATATATATATATGCCCAAACTGGAAATGAACAGTGTGATTTTTCTGACTCTTGGAATAGTGTTTTTTTTAAATACCATATTCACTGTATTTTTTTCAGAATGAATTTTTTAAAATATTGAGATTCCAAATAAAAATGTTGCTAAAACATTTTAATTTCTGTTATCTTAATGCAGGCAATTGAATTAGTTATACTTATAAAATGAAGAAACAGAATTCTAAATATTTGATTTTAAAATGACTTTTGTTTTTATTAATGAAAATAATACTACCATCATTATACATTTTTTTTTTACTCTGAGTAAAAGATGTTCTGACTACTCTAATCAATTTTCATTCTTTTCCAATTCCACACTTTTATATTGTTTAACGTTTCATAATTTTTCTAATGTCTTACTATTATTTGTGTTATTTTCTTCAGTGGCAAATTCAACCAATGCTGCATATTAACTTTAGAATACCTTTTAAGAAGTATTAATATTGAAATAGTAATACTTTCTGTATCCAAAAGGATACATGTGGCATGTTACAGTTTTTCAGAGAAAAGATAGTTTAGTAAAACCTTAGGGAGAAAAATTCAAATTCTAGTACTAGATAGTTTTATTAAGATATACCTTTTTTTATTAGAACACTGAAAGATGCAACCTGTTAGTTAATTCTGAATCTTTGAACCCCTTTCATAATAGTAGTAATAGATATCCAAGTTTAAAAATGGTGCATGAGTATTATATTTAAAAACATCAGTCTGTCTTGCATAATACCATTTTAAAATGAGAGATGTACAAGTGCTCTAGACAGATGATTAAAATTATATTCAGTTATTCCTAGCCTAACAGAATTGGCTTGATTATATCAAGAGGAAGTACAGAGAGATGAAAATCTATGATGAATAAAACCATTTCTAGTCCGCCAGTTATATTGGGATGGAAGACATATATTTCAGGAACATTTAATATGTTACCTTGACCAACTAGAATTTTAATTTTTAAACTTTGTCCTGTGTAACCTTTACAACTAAACATTCTTTTTAGTAGAGAATAAGTATTTTCTGTAGAGACTCAGTGTCTGTGGCATCATTATTCCCAGAAGCAGAGCACTTATCTTTTCATGTCATTATTTGACGTATAAAAAAGAGAAAATTCATATAATTGATTTATATATATATACAAACTTACACACTAATACAGAAAATAAAAAAAATATAGCTTTCACTTTTTTCTTATTAAGGTCTGTGATGGCCACTCTGCTGATTAACATTTGGGCAACTGCCACAAAAAAAAAAGAAAGAAAGAGAAAGAAAAGAAGGAAGGAAGAAAGAAAAAGACGTTTTATCTGACATCCAAATAGAGAATTGAGTGGTTTGACATGATGAAACAGAATTTTTTGAGGCAATTATCGATTTAATGTGAATGTACCAGTGAAGGCTAAACTTGTTATATCTAATTGGGGCGTGAAGAGAAACAATCAAAAGAAGAAAAAGTAAATATAGATATGGACAGAGCTTCTTGTTTTTATTTGCTTTCTTCAAATACTGATCTCTAGAATGTTTATTTTTTAAATAGATTTTTACAGAAATATTTGAAAAAAGTTTAATCCACTCTAAAATCAAACCTATTCTACTTAGTAGGTGTTCTGTAATGCACATCCTTTCTCAGGATATTCAAATTTCTTTTAAGATTAAAGTCTTGCTTAAAGACTTGACAAATATTTTTTATTTTATTATTTATTTTTAAATATTTAATCTTCTTTCATACATTTCATGTCAACCACAGTTTCCCCTCCTTCCACTCCTCCCACCCCCTCCCTGGATTAAATACTGATTTCTTAGTTTTTGCAGGTTTGTCGGTCTTCTGTATCAGTCTTGCTTCAAGGGGACATTTTGATCTTGTTCAGATACAGTTCTGTCATGGGTATGATATGACCAACACTAAGATTTGGCAATGAGTGAAACATGCTGTTCTTTTTATCTTACTTTGAATAACTGGAATTTGATAATTAATATTTACACTTTGTTGCTTATTAAAGAGAAAGTATTCATTATAAGTGTTGATTAAAAATGTTGTTGATTTAAACAATTTAATGATTATCTTTTTAAAGCATACCTAAATTACTGGGTGTGGAGTGGTATCTCCTCATTAATTTGCATTACGTCTTCCTGACTACTAAAAACTTTAGCATCTTTTAATGTATTTCATTAAAGACTACCTGTATCTTATGTGAAAAATACCTATTCAAGTCATTGCCCAATTTTTAAAACTGTAATAATTTTATTTTACCTTATCATTTATTGTTTATTTTATTTTCTAATATTTTATTACTTAATATTTTAAAGTTTATGTGTGTTTGTATGAATGTGAGCATACATATACCATGGCACAAGTATCAGAGTAAAATTTCATGTTGCAGTCCATGCCTTACATTTCATTTGAGACAAAGTCTCTTGTTTACCTCTCTGAGTATACCAGGATAGTTGGCACAGGAACTTCTTGGGATTCTTCTCTCTTCCTCTCACATATCCCAGTAGGAGCACTGGAATCACATATGCATGCTATGGCATCCTGTTTTTACATGGTTTCTGGAGAGCAAAACATAGATATTCATTCTTGCATCACGTCATCACTTTACCCTCCTAGCCAGCCTCTGAGCCCAAGGTGTAGCCTTTGCTTACCTTGAATTCATGATCCTCAACAATCAACAAACATTTGTTAAATAGTAATTGTCTATAATTCTGGTTTTTTAAATATGGAAATACCAATCTTTTCTCACAATTCATATGATCTCAGCAGATAAAACATGCAGGGTGGTAAATAAAGCTAGTTTATAATGACTTAAAGATGTAAATATAGTAAGTGGCTATTGTAGTGTTGTAGCTTAGTATTGAAAAAAGGCTTCTCTGCAGATTACTGCCAGCCTGTTGTGCATCTCTGTTATAATGCATTGTTTTACTCTGGAATTCAAGCACACCATCTTTTCAAATATTTTAAATATCTGCTATTTATAGTAAAATTAATATGTGAGATAACAAAAAATAAATTAGATATATAGCTCTTCCTGTGAGCATATTTAGGTCCTTTGAGAGTATTTCCAGGAGAATTAAATAAGTCCTTAGATGAGGAAAAAGTTCACACTTCCTTTAGAGAGAATACAGTTCCACATCAAACCTCATCTCTTTGCAAGCAGAGTACAGCCAAATTTTCACTCCTGTTTCATCTTTCACCTAAGCCCATGAGTTCTAAACATAAATGATTAAATGTACATGTCTGATGAGCTTTTAGAGTGTCAAATGTTTAGAACAGAGTAGCAAGATTACTTTGTTTTATGTTTTATCTTTACTAAGAAATTAAGAGAAAAGCAAAAAGAATTTAGAGAAAATAAAATGAAAAAATTACTTGGTTAATGATAGAAGCTTCAGGGCAAAGTGTGATCAGACTATTACCAATGTCAATCTACTAGAATCAGGAATAAATTCAGCTTGCTTATAAATTAGTCAGAAATTAAAGAATTTTGCTGCACCACATTCACAATACTTAAAAAAAGAAATGATTTTTTTTATTTCCCTTGAAAATGTTCAGAGGTTTATGATTTAAAAGTCTATAGAAAATTTTAACAATTCAATTAATTTCAGTTGTGCACAACCATACAAATTTGTCTCTTTTATGAGTTTATGTAAACTGCTGAACAGAAATTGAGGGTAAATGATTATTTGTGACATTGAAAATGGGATAATGGATCTCTTTTTAGATGTAGTACTTTGTAGTCTGGCCACTGTATTGCGACCCTGCCAGAATTCACTGAGAACATCTTAATAGACATCTCAATTCTTCTTATTGCACTTCAGGAAAATATGCTGAGCAATTTTCTTAATGAATCTCTAGATTCTATACTGACAGTGGAATTGTCAGAAATAGTTGGTTGAAGTGGCTCATCACTGAGATAATATATGTAGTGGCAATTTCATATTGCCAGCTTAAGACCAATGAAACTCACCTGAATTAATACATAAAGTTCTGCTTCCATAACATGAAAGGACATTCTGAGATAACCATTGTAATTCACCTTCATAAGGTGGGCAGTCAGTACTTACATACTAACTAGTTAGTGTCTAGTGTTTCTTTTAATGGATTGAGAGATTTTCCCCCATTGCAAAAAATGACAGATGTACATAAAAGAGTATATCTCCTGATATTCATTAGGCAAACATTTCTCAATCATGCACAAACTTTGAGAGATCTATGGTTTGCAAATATTTAAGTTTGATCTGGGATGTGATTATCTCTTGGTTTCTTATTTTTACTGTTAGATTATTAGTGTGCATACTAACTTTCTTGAAACAGATCTCTGTTTCTTAAAGATTATCCTTTGCTTTTCTAGCATGCCTCATAGTACCTAACACAATACAGTAGTTGCTAAGTCATTTTTTTGTAGATTGATTAATTAATAAAGGAATACACATTTAAGGCAGTGGTAGAGCATTCCTTCTATTTCAGATAGCTTCATGACTTTTAGCCTGTTATTTTTGAGATAGTGTTACATTTTTTTTCCTAGAATAGTCTGTAAATTATATGAAGCACAGGCCTGTCATGAACTCATGGTCCAATTGCCTCAGTTTCTGAATGCTGGAATTACAGTATCATGCCAGAACATTCAGTTTCTCTGATATGTTAAAGTTTGAGAACAACTGTATTAGGTATAACTGAAAAAAAGAAATAGTTAAAACAGTACCAGCAAGTTGACTAATTGTAATATTACCAGTAATGCCATATATATATATATATAGTGTGTGTGTGTGTGTGTGTGTTTGCTATTGTTGTTTTTTTATTCTTTTCCTCTTTTGGGAGCCCGCCACCCAGCTGCCAAATAAATCATACATGGAGGCTTATTCTTTTTTTTTTTTTTTTTGGTTTTTTCGAGACAGGGTTTCTCTGTGTAGCTTTGCACCTTTCCTGGAGCTCACTTGGTAGACCAGGCTGGCCTCGAACTCACAGAGATCCTCCTGGCTCTGCCTCCCGAGTGCTGGGATTAAAGACGTGCGCCACCACCACCCGGCTTATTCTTAATTATAAATGCTTGGCCTTAGCTTGACTTATTTCTAGCTACCTCTTAACTTTAAATTATCCTGTCTATCTTTTGCTTCTGGGATTTTACCTTTTTCTATTTCTATATATCTTTTCTTTCATTCTTTTTTTATTTAATTTTTTTTTCATTTTACATCCCAACCACTGTTCCCCATCCCATCCCCCATTCACTCCTCATGGGGTAAGACCTCCCTTGGGTAGTCAACACAGGCTGGCATACCAAGTCGGGGCAGGACTAAGCCCCTCCCCCCTGCATCAATGCTGAGTAAGGCATCCCACCATAGGGAATGGGCCCTAAAAAGCCAGTTCATGTACCCAGGATAGATCCTGGTCCCATTGTCAGGGGCCCCATAAACAGATCAAACCACACAATTGTCACTCACATTCAGGGGGCCTAGTGTGGTTCCATGCAGGCTCCCTAGCTGTCAGTCCAGAGTCCATAAGCTCCCACTAGCTCGAGTCAGCTGTCTCTGTGGTTTTCCCATCATGATCTTTACTCCCTTTGCTCCTGTAGTCCCTCTTTCATTCTTCAACTGAACTCCAGGAGCTGGGCCAAGTGCTTGCCTGTGAATCTCTCCATCTGCTTCCATCAGTCACTGGATATAGGTTCTATGATGATAATTAGGGTAGTCACCAATCTGAGTACAGGGGAAGGCTAGTTCAGGCACCATCTCCACCATTGCTAGGAGTCTTAGCTGGGGACATCCTTGTGAGTTCCTGGGGATTTCCCTAGCACCAGGTTTCTTCCTCATCCCATAGTGCCTCACTCTATCATGATATCTCTAGGTAACATGCATGGATCATCCCAGGAAGGGGAAAGAGTTAAGTTCTCTTAGATAAACTGGGAGGGGGGAATAGAAGGGTGGATGTGGGGGGTGGGAACATAAGGGATCAAGATGGCCGAGTTGGGGAGGGATGGAGAGAGAGAGAGCAATGAAAGAGATATTTTCTTTCCTTCTTATTTTGTGTCTGACTGTGTGGCTTGGTGACTGGTCCCTAGCATCCTCCTCTCCTTGTTCTCTGGTCATGAAAGCCAAGCATTAAGCTCCCAGCCTGGTAGGAGGTACGTTTTGGGAACTGCTTTCAACCTTCCTAGCTGTAGGAAGCTGATGCTTGCACTGCTGCAAGCATTTTTTTTCTTAGTTTTTTAAGTTCTCTCTGCTCAAGGGCTTGCTGTAAGGCAGAAACTCTTAAAGGAGCTGCGAAATTAGAGCCTACGTTTATACAGCGAAAATATTCTTGGTTGTTTAACTCTTTGGCTCTTTTGGGGGGCCTGCCACCCAGCTCCCAAACAAATCACACACAGAAGCTTATTCTTACTTATAAATGCCTGGCCTTAGCTTGGCTTGTTTCTTGCTAGCTTTTCTTAATGTTAATTTATCTCATCTACCTTTTGCCTCTAGGATTTTTCCTTTTTTTACTTCTGTATACCTTACTTTTACTCCTGTTCTATGGCTGGCTGTGTGGATGGGTGGCTGGGTCCTGAAGTTCTTGTCTTCTCTCTCATTTCTCGAATTTTCTTCTTTTTTATTCTCTCTGCCAGCCAGTCCTGCCTATCCTTTCTCCTGCCTTGCTATTCAACTCGTTATTAGACCATTAGGTGTTTTAGACAAGAAAAGTAGCACAGCTTCATAGAGTTAAACAAATGCAACATAAAAGAATGCAACACATTTTGCATCATTAAAACAAATGTTCCACAGCACAAACAAATGTAACACATCTTAAAATAATAATTCTACAAGGTGTGTGTGTGTGTGTGTGTGTGTGTGTGTGTGTGTGTGTGTACAGGTGCATGTTCTTGTGCTTGCATATGCACAGGCCTAAAGAGGATAGCAGGTGTCTTCTATCTATCCACCAGAGGCTTGCCATTTCACTTAAGTTGGCTGGCCTACAAGCTCTCAGGATCCATCTGTCTCTACTCCACAATATTTGGGTTAAAGACACAGGCACAGCTGTAGTTGGAGAATTTCTCTGCAGCTCCTGCCAAACCCCACCAGTACCAGAGCCCACTTATAAAATAAACACACAGACGCTTATATTATTTAAACTGTTTGGCCTAATGGCTCAGGCTTCTAACTATCTAGTTCTTATATCTTAAATTAATCCATTTCTATAAAGCTATACCTTGCCACATGGCTCATGGCTTACCGGCATCTTCACATGTTGCTTGTCATGGCGGCAGCTGGCAGTGTCTCCCACTCAGCCTTCCACTTCCCAGAATTCTCCTTTCTCCTTGTCCCACCTATACCTCCTGCCTGGCTACTGGCCAATCAGTGTTTTATTTATACAGAACGATATCCACATCACTTCCCCTTTTCTTTTGTTTTTCAAAAAGGAAGGTTTTAACCTTAACAAAGTAAAATTACATATAATTTGGGAATTTGGGCATAGCTTCTCTTACTACTTCCTGCTGGAGGGGGGCACTGTATCTTATGGGGACACAAAGAAAATTTTAGGATTATGGAGTAGTCCATGAGGCTGTATTGTCCGAGCCAGTTGCCTTCAAACCATTCTGGATGTTGGATCATCTGGGCCATGGTGTCATTGGAGACCTTTCAGGGGGTCTTGGTTGGTCAAACCTCATACGTCTTAAACTGGAACAAATCCATAGCCTCTGGCTTTCTATGGAAACAAAAATAGAGCCTCTTTTCTAAAGCAACATATCCTTATATCCAAATTTTGAAGTCAAGGTACCTTTAAAATATCCATATTGGTTTAACTCAACAGCTTTTATGATCAAATGTTTTTCTTCAGTTATGAATATCAAAGAGAACATAATCCAGATTTTCTGTGTGATAGCCATCTTTACGTGGCTTATTTTTTATATTACCTTGAACCTATTGCTTTAAACTGCAGCATTCTAAGACTGAAACAGCGCTGTGGCTGCTGGCTCCGCCCACTTCAGCTTCCCAACATGGAGGTGGTACATTTTCTGCCAGCTCTGGGAATCATCAACTCTCAGAAATAGTGGGTCTATGTTTCTATCAAAGCAGCGTGTAGCCCAGAAACCTCTTTTTTTTTTTTTCGTACTAGCAAAGGCTAAATCCACCAAGCAGCTTAATGTGCCACTTGCAGAGGCCTCATTCCTGCCGTACTGCAGATAGAGCGCACACGCCAGGAACCTGCCATAGTAGCTCAAACACGCAGGCTGCCGCTAACTTGAAAGAGACAACTAGGAACTGTTTTTAGCTCCATTTTAGAATCTTTTTACTCAGGTTTTAGGTGGAAACTCTTGCCAACACATTGGGTGCCATTTGTAGCTGGAGAATTTCTCTGTAGCTCCCGCCAAACCCCACCAGTACCAGAGCCCACTTATAAAATAAACACACAGACGCTTATATTATTTAAACTGTTTGGCCTAATGGCTCAGGCTTCTAACTATCTAGTTCTTATATCTTAAATTAATCCATTTCTATTAAGCTATACCTTGCCACGTGGCTCATGACTTACTGGCATCTTCACATGCTGCTTGTCATGGCGGCAGTTGGCAGTGTCTCCCACTCAGCCTTCCACTTCCCAGAATTCTCCTCTCTTCTTGTCCCACCTATACTTCCTGCCTGGCCACTGGCTAATCAGTGTTTTATTCATACAGAACGATATCCACAGCACACAACCATTCCCTAAGTTTATGTGGGTGCTGGAGATTTGCAACTAGAACATTTGTTTCACAGCAAGTGCAGCAACTTACTGAGCCGTTTCCTTAACCCATGCCATATACATCTTTAATTTTTCTATCAGTGTTAACAGTTGTTTCCTATGAAATGTACAATTTTATCACAAAGGCATTATATAAATGTTTATGAATCTGAAGTTTCTTAAGAGGAATATTGTGTATGAACATTGATATGGAGTACAATTCTTTTTGTGAGAGAAATGCATAAGATATAAGGAGCAGAACAGAACTTTCTTTAAGTTTAGTCTGTCAGAAATGTCCTGTGGTTGAATCTTAAGAAAGGATGTGTGATCAGTTAATGATATCTAACAGGAGTAAGAAAAGGACAGTTGCCATGTATTTGCCATCCATACTTCTGACAAAACATTTAGAAAAAATGGAGTCTAGAAAACAGCTTTGAGAAACAAAAGTGCTTTGGACAACTGTTGGTATCATATACAATATTATAGAGATACTACAAATACATTGGTAAAACTATTTTCAGTAATCTTTACAATATGTCACACTTATTATGATGTTCTGTCTTCTAAAGAAAAGAGAAGAGCTTACATAGAAAATAAGAATGTTCAGTGTGTATATTTAAAGGCCTACATCGCTGAGTTATTTAATTTTTTATTGGGAGGACACATTCAATTTTTTCTCCATTTAAAGACTTAGTTCTGTTATAGTGACACAGATTTTATTTGTGACATCTACTTTATGATTTACTGGATGAATTTCTAATGCATCTAAATTCTAGAGACATTTAACTGATGCTTCCAGTTTTAGCAGATGTTAATTGCCTATAGCTTTTCATCTAGGGATAGGGCCTTGTGACATTTTCCATATCCATGTTGGCTATTAACTGTCATTGTGCCACCATATTGTTAAGATTTCATGAGTTTAACTTTCTGTCACCATATTGTTAAAATTTCATGAGTTTAACTTCCTGCCATTTCATAGGAAATTTCATGGTCCTCAGGCTCTTATAATCTAGAAGACAGTATTTAATAGTAGATGTTCTTATCATTTGGCTTTTACAGTTTTTCTGTACCCTCTTCTGCAGTATCCCCAAGCCTTTTATGTAGGGATTGTACTGTAGATGTTTCAGTTGGGGATGGATACCCCACAGTAACATGTTCTCTGCATTTTGGCCAGTTGTAGATGCCTGGGTTAGACTCCACCTGTTGCAAGATGAGAAGCTTCTTTGATGACAGATGAGAACTGCAGTCATTTGTGGTTATAAGGCAAGCTATTTAGAATGCAGGTGGGAATTTTACTGGTTTAGGAAAGTGGTAGTAGTACATCAATTACTTGGGTATTTAGGAAACTAGCATTAAAATTCACACAAACACATGTGCTCAGTGATATATAAGAAAACATTTAAAATAATACCAGACCAGAAATAAGGCTTGACAGTAAAGAATACTTGCTCCTCTTGTAGAAGACATAGAGGACTGGAGTTCTATTCCCAGTACTTCTATTGAGTGACACACAACCTCCTATAACTCCAGCTCCCAGGTATCTGACACCCTCTTCGGGCTTCTACAGGGACCCATAGGCATGTGTGCATACATATGTGTGTATATACACACATATGCATAAAAGAATAATTTTCAAAAGCAATACTGATCATGTAACTTGTGAATAAATTTTATTGATGGAAAGTTCTTGAGACAAAGTGATACAGGATATAAAAATGGAAATTCTAAGTAGGTGTGAGTGTGTGTGCCATGAGGATCATATTGAAAAACATACATGTTTACAATGATAACATTATATTTGATTTTAATTTTCACTCTTGGTAGTAATTTAAACATTGCAAATATGGCTGTGAGAAAGCATATCAAAATACAGATGGTTTTACAATCTGGAACCTTGCATGCCAGATACTGTGAGCGAACTTTCTGCCTTTAATTGATGTTGTTGCTTTGAAGTGGTATACTGATTGACTGTGGAAATTTAAACATGTTTTTCTTCATGTGAAATGTCTCCTTGAATATTTGAGATTGATTTTCTTATTCAAGACTATGCTTCATTTATTCAGTCTTCATTCTTCCTTAAAGAAACAGACATAGCTAGAAATAAGTTAATCAGAAATATGTTAGTTAATGGCTTAAAGGATTGCACATACAAAGGAAGACCAAAACAGAACATACTTGCTTTGTACGAAATTAAGTGATCCAAATGTACAGGTTATGAGTTGATAGATCTGTTAATCCTGTTCTAAGTTCAAATGTTTTATCTGATTTATATACTTTCTTAGGAAATTTCAATGAAATAGTATGTAAAAGGAAAGGTAAACAATTCTATCATGTGGGAAAAATTAAATTTTACTATATTTGCAGCTCAAATATTTACTCATGTATAGAATATTTTATTAAATTTATATATGGCATAATTCCTTTATTCTGATAATCTGATTGAAGAAAGTATAT
This sequence comes from Peromyscus eremicus, assembly GCF_949786415.1. Classification (NCBI taxonomy): domain Eukaryota; kingdom Metazoa; phylum Chordata; class Mammalia; order Rodentia; family Cricetidae; genus Peromyscus; species Peromyscus eremicus. The sequence goes on from NC_081439.1 coordinate 65,292,889, forward strand.
TACATTCTGATGCAAATATCTGATGTGGTTCCACATTTACAATTTTTCCAATAATTTTCATTAGGAATAAAGGAAAACGAAAATCCGTCCAGATAAGTTTAACATTGTAGATACTGAGCACAATTTCAATTTCATATGAGCACCAAAGTAATAAGAATATTTATATGATTATATTGGACAAAAATATGTATGCCTTAATGATTTTTCTACTCAGTTGTCAACATCAAAATAACCTATATTATTTTTGTCTCTTTATCATATTTAGTGATCACAATGAAATAAGTATTTATAAATCATTTATAACCTATCAAATGATTACCCTGAGAGTTTAGCTTTAATTTTTGACAATAGCTTGTTGCTGATGTTTTTAATTTGTTTTAGTAACATATGTTCTATGTAGTCTTCCAAATCCAATGGATAACTTTCATACCTGTTAATTAAAGGAAATAAACATATAAATATTCTGAGATTAGTGACCTTCTATATTAGATAGGTTACATTTTCCTATCTGAACAGTATTGCTGGTTATTTTCTAATACAGAACAAAGAAGTTTTAATTCCAAGTACAAAGGTGAGAAAATGGACATCTGAATGTCCACATTTAGGGATGTTGACTTTTGATAGGTAGCTTCACTAGATTTGAAGTGCAGATACAACCATTACTAATTTGAGAGTAGTCTAGAGGAAGAAGGTCCTGATTATAAAGTAGTAGAATTATAAAACTTGGAAATAAAAGAAATATAGCTATATATATATATTTAAAATACATATTGAAGTAAAAATTAAATAGAATAAACTAATAGAGGGTATTATGATCTCTTCCTTCAACAGTTAATAATACAAACATGATTTTAATTAGCATATCAGTACAAAGAAATACATACTTGGAAGCTACTTAACAAGATTTGAAAAGCAGTCTAAATATTTTTTATAAAATCTTATTTATATTATCTAGTTAGTAAATCACTTAAAGATATGAATGTAAAAATTAACCAGGTCTAATAATTTTATAAGAAGCAAATAAATGGAATCTGCAGTAATAGTGCTGTATCATTAGTTCTCAGAATACTGGCCATACTAATTTCAAGAAAAGTTCAAGAATAAATCTCAAAAAAATTAATTTTGAAATTTTACATTATGATTCTATTATATGAATTGAAAAATCACAATTCTATAATTTACATATCTTCCCATGTTTTCACACTCAGTTCAGCAACTTTTTATGTCTTGTCTTCTTAGCTTATTTTTTCTATTATATTCTACATAATATATAATTTTTGTGTCATCATGTTGCTTCTCTTTATATATGTAATACGAGTCTTAGAAGGTCTTATTAAATAAAAAACACAGAGCCAAATATAGGGGTGAAAGCCTTAGATCAGGGAAATAGGGAAAGCCACCAGCCAACCTTACCTCACCAAATCTGCAGCTTCCAAATGCTCTGACTTCCTGTCTACCCAGGCTTTATATGCCTTGCTTTTCTGCCCTCACATTGGCTCTTTTAACCCAGCTACCTCACTTCTTCTTCCTACCCAGCTCTGTCACTTTCTGTTTGTTTGTACAGACTTCCAGGTCTCTATGGTTGGTACTGGGGTTAAAGACGTGTGTCACCATGCTTGGCTCTGTACTCTTAGTGTGGCCTTGAACACGCAGAGATCTGCCTGCTAAGGGATTAAGGGCTTGTGCTGCCTGACTTTTGTGTTTACTATAGTGGCTGGCTTTCCTCTGATCTCTAGGTAAGCTTTATTTTATTAATGCACTTATAAAATATCACCACATTTCCCCTTTTTTGTCTAATAAAAATTAAAAAATAAAAAAGTTATAACTAATATAAGAAAAACTATATACAATAATTACAATAACTATGTACAGTGTATACAAGCAATAAATACATCAACAATGTCTAGTCCATTTGCATTTGATAAATTCAGAGAAAATATTCCATTACCTACCTTATTTTGGTGAGTCCAAAATGTACCTAATTCACTTTCTATCTTAACTTATATTACCAATAGAAAACTATCTTATGATGTGTTTCAAACTTATACACTTAATACCTCTTAGTGAGTTTCTTTTCTGAATTTATTAACAAGGAAAATTGTTACTACATCTATCTAATCTTCAACTCCCTCAGAGAACAAAGAAGGAAATAATATTACCTAGTAAAACAGGAAGTGCAAACAAGCAACTTCCAGACTTCCAAAAAAATGTGAGTTGACAGAAACAGCCAGCTGCCTGGACAGTCACCCAAGGTTTCTCTGCACGTTGGGACATCATCTTTGGTCTACAGGCTTAGCATATCTGACAGACTGATTTGTGAAGTAGGATGTACACAAGGCCCACAGCTTGACCTCACATTCAGTGCAAGTATTCCATGTACCAGATAAACTTGAATACTGCCACTGTCCTGTCATGATTCAGGATTTAAATTTTGGAAATTGCTGGTGTTTTTGGAATTCGGCTGCCCATTCTTCTAGGCTTGTGGGTGGCTTCATCTCCTTTATTAAATATCAGTCTACCATTGAGAGGTTAGACTCCATCAGTCTAGTTACTCTTTCAAAAATAACTGTTTCAGTTACTGTTCTACTGCATACCAGAAGCCATCAGTCCACTGCCTGTTCAGCTGCCTTCGAAGAAAGGGGCACTGTACCTTTTCTGGATTGCAAAGCTACTTCGGCAATGGTGCCATATTGTTCTGGCCTCAGAGGACACCTGTTGCCAAAGCTGCAACCACTCTTGTCTTAGCAAGGATTGGTAGTCCTGAGTTTTGTGTCCTGTCTGTCCATTTTGTCCTGTTTGTCAGCAGTCAATTTGAGGACACTTTGTTGTCCAGTGGCTAACTTTTGCAACAATGAAAGTTAACTCCATATGCAGTTTCTTCAATGTCCATATCTTCTCTGAAGTAGATTGGTGCTGCCAGGAGCAGACATATTTCATAATCATAAAAAAGGACAAAAATTATGTTATTAAAACATTTTAAATGCCATATTCTGTAGATCTCTGAATGGTTTGAAGATGATCTGTATATCTAAAATATATCTCTGCTTGACTTTGAAAACATACCTAATATGACTACAAGTACAATTGTAATGTCTAACTACTAACTTTCATTTCTTTATATCCTAATAGTTGATAATAATAACATTCAAGGCTTAGCAAAGTGCATTACATTGTTAAATGAACTGTATAGGTATAATATCCTGAACAAGATTAGAAATATACATACAGCATTTTCTAACAATATCAATCTTAATATATATAATTTGTATACAACATATAAAAATGCAATCCAATGTAAAGTATTTATAACTAATAGTTATCTTTTAAAAGTAGATTTAATAATCTACTTTTTATCTATATCATATCTCTATCCTCTCTTTTTTCTTTTCAGAGTAGATTCAATTGTAGCTAGAGTTTTCCTGCCTGACCCACAGTAAGGACAAATCTCTCTCACCTGCCAGTCCCACAGCCACTCAGACCCAACCAAGTAAACACAGAGACTTATATTGGTTACAAACTGTATGGCCGTGGCAGGCTTCTTGCTAACTGTTCTTACAGGTTAAATTAATCCATTTCTATAAATCTATACCTTGCCACGTGGCTTGTGGCCTACCGGCATCTTCACATGCTGTTTGTCATCATGGCGGCTGGCAGTGTCTCTGACTCAGCCTTCCACTTCCCAGCTTTATTCTCCTCCTTGTCCCGCCTATACTTCCTGCCTGGCCACTGGCCAATCAATGATTTATTTATTGACCAATCAACAACACACTTGATATACAGACCATCCCACAGCATTCAATAATATACCCTTTATTCTATATCTTTTTTTTCAGAGTGGATTCAATAATCTACATCTTAACTATATCCTCTTTTTTCTTTTCTTTTTTTTCAGACATGAACCTTAAATCTAATCCCCTTTGTTTAGCCTCTTTCCTGACCATTAACAATAACAACTTGTAACCAACCATCCTAAACAATGACAACTAACCCAAACCCAAAACCCATTGAAACACCAAAAACCACCTGCTCCACCTCTTGGGAATATGGGCGTCATGTTTTTAAAATTATTTCTTGTTCATATATAGATCTAAGATATGACAGCAGCACTTCAGTAATTGCATATGTAAGAAATTTTAGAACTTTTTCAATATTATTATGAAGCAGTTTAAGATATATCCTTCTGAAATAGTTCATTTTCGTTAATTGTAGTTTTCCATTCTTTTAACGACTCAAGATTTTATATTCTTTATTATATTTGAACAGATAAAATTATATTTACCTTATACTTGTTACACAGTGTGTAACTAAGGTAAATAGTGTTAATTAACTACAAAAACTCATAGTTTATAATTCCAAGTATCAGTGGAGTCCCAATCAGAAAATTCATTTTTATCTCAATTCAATTAAGCCTTACACATTATTTAATAGATTATAAAACTGACTTCATTCATAATTTGATTTTACTTGCATATTTGATAATTCTTTTTTTTTAATTTTTCCAGACAGGGTTTCTCTGTGTAGCTTTGGAGTTTTTCCTGGAACTCACTCTGTAGCCTAGGCTGTCCTCGAACTCACAGAGATCCGTCTGCCTCTGCCTCCTGAGTGCTAGGATTAAAGGTGTGTGCCATCACTGCCCAGCCTTGACAGTTCTTTTTTAAATTAAATTTTGTATTTAAGTATTTTTCTAAGCACCTACAAAAATATGACCCTCCTAAATTTGTCAAACTAAAATTGCCATAGTTAAGATTCTTGGAATGGAAATTGCAAAAGATTCACTTATAATGAAAAAATGTAAATAATTTTGTTAGTATAATGTACATTTACTTTAACAAGGGCAAGTTTCCTTAACACTGCTTTTCTTCCACAGATTTGGATTACAATTTTCTTTCATACGGAGAAATTTTTGAAAGTGCAGAAATCAATGGAGAGAGGTTACTAAACATCACCAGGAAGCAACTTAATGAACTTGGCATAGTCCGCACTGACCATCAGGATATACTGCTAAAAGCAGTTGCTCGTATTCATCAAAAGGTGAGTTGAGGGGTTTCTCTCTGTATTGCTAGTCTTTCTACTTAAAAAAGAAAGATGAGTCAAAAGCAAGAATATACATTGCTGTCTGCTGCATGGTCTAAAATAAATCTCAATATTTTATCTTTCCAGTTTTAAGTTATGATTTCCATAGACTTTGACTTTTGTGTTTAAGTGCTGTGGTGACAGTTTCCTTGTATTTGAATTATAGTTCTGTTTGAAGTAATTGTTGCTTTCTTAGTTTATTTTTAAATTCCATATATATATACATACATAATGCATCTTGATCATATTAATCTCTTGCTCCCTCCCTCTACCTCCTCCCACCCTTCTCCCCCAAATCTTTCATCTCCTCCCAACTTCATGCCTTTTTATTTATAACCTAATAATTGTAGTTACTTCTGACTATATGCACATGTATGTTGAGTCATCCACTGTGGCATGAACAACCAACCAATGACCACACTCTCCCAAAGAAAAGTGTCTGTCCATCCCTCAGCATCCATCAAGTGCTATTAGCTCCTTAATTGGGAATGTGACATTAAGAACCCTTTGCCCCTCTATGCTGATCTCTTAATATTGTGGATGTCTTGTGCAGGTAACCATTGCTACTGTGAATACACGTGTGTGTGTCAGTCATGTCATATCCAGAGGCCAGACTTTAACAACATTTCTCTGCCTCCCCTGACTCTTGCATTCTTTCTGCCTCTCTTTGGTGGTGTTCCCAGAGCCTTTAGGGCAGGTTAATATAGATGTTCCATCAACAGCTGAGAATTTCACAGTTACTTATTCTCAATATTTTGCACAGTTATAAATCTGTGTATTAACCACTACCCTCCACAATAAAAACTTCTGAGCAAGGTTGAGAACAGAATAAATCTATGGATATGAACATACATATTTAGAACGGTGTTTGACATCATGACTCTACTAAAACAACATCAATAGGTTTTTCTTAGAAACTGTTGTTTGCTTTGTCACACCTTTAGACCATTTTTTTATAGTACCAGACATGAATTTTTTTCCCACAGACCAGACATCAAATAAAATCAAGAGAGCAGCTGGTTACCTCTGTAATAATGTTTTCCACTATTGAAAAAAATGGAGATGTCTTAATTGGAAGGTTGTTGATGCAGCCTAGAGTGTCCAGTGTTGGATAAGACCATCGATGTTTTCCTACCCCAGAAGCTCCAAATAGTACTTCCCAGTACTATGAAAACTAGCCATCAAGGAGATAGATTTCTGTTCAGTTCAATGTTGCTATCTCTGTTCTGCAACCCAAGTGTGGTATGTCTTCAGTAATAGAGTCTTACCAACTAGTTATGATGGTAACCAAGAGCAATAGCCATAGACCATCTGAGGTTTCAGGGACCAATAACTGAAAGGAAGGGAAATTTTGCTTGGCCCTGAGATTTTCACTTAATAACCCATGCCTTCTAGGAGCATCATTTTTCACCCATATGGGACACCTCTGTTCAAATTGCAATTGCACATGATGCTGTAGATCTGTTTCCTTGCCTAGAATTAGAATTACCATTTTATAATGACAACCAACCTGAATCTTAAAAAAGTGGTGTATAAGGGCACACTTAGTACTGCTTTAAACAGATTAAAACTGAATATTTTACTAATAAAGAACTTTATTCATAGTAAAATATATTTGTCCATCAGCAAGTATTTATTGAGGACTTTTCTTTACTGGAGTAATTTAAATGATTCTCCAAGTTTTCATTGAATAGGTTTAAGCATTCTTCGATTTTAATAGGTCAAATACTAAGTAGATTTGAATATGCCATCACTTTTGGGTGAATTTTATTCTTCTTAAATATAAACTTATTTTTTCAATAATTTTCTCCATATTCTAGTTAGAATATATGAATTCAATAGTATGTATAAATTAATTACATGTTGAATCTCATTTAATTAGATAGTCAACAGTGACTACTCACCAGAAAATATCATGTGCATCCTTGCATGAGGCCTCAATGAAATGATTTAGTCAATCATAGAGGTCTTCATTAAACATTATACAGAGGTCCACTAACGCTACTTTCTTCATGTAAAATTTATAGTGGAGACTACTCATTATATTAACAGTATAAGTTCTTGTTTAAATACCATTTTAAAATATTTTCTCATGACAAATATTAACATTATTAGTTTTTCTAATGTAACTAACAATTATCTAATATATCCTACTAGTGAAATTCTGTGGTTCCTTAGCCTCAAACTAAACTTAATGACTAGGTTACTAAGTTACTCATCATTAGCATTGGGTTTATGTTTGATAAAGGGTAAAAGACATTTTTGCAAAGTATGAGTTCATTTGTCCTTCAACTTTATTGAACTATTCAGTATCATGGACATTAATAATTTCATGATTTCTAAATATTTTATGCCTGTGTGTTTATCTTGTCAGAGGTTTGTCTTAGTAAAGTTACTTTGTATGGCTGTCCAAAGTGTAGGCCAAATTTTATTGAACTTAAAGTACTATCATTGAAATAAAATTTTACCACTGCTTAGTATTGTTATTAATTAATTTACCATTAACAAAGAAAAATATTATCATTTACATTGCTCCAGTGCTTTATTACCACACAAAGAAGAAATAATATACTGTTTCTAAAAGATTTTTAAAATATGTTTGGTATGGTCACATACACTCATAATCTCACAGTTGTGAGAATAGGGTAAGAGGATGGAGAGTTCAAGGCCAGTCATTTCTACATAACAAGTTTTAGGCCAACCTGGGATATATCTATTCTCAAAAAACCCAAGAAAATTAATAAATAATAAAAACAAAGTCTAAAACACCCTGTCTCTCTAATTTGTGGAAAATGGAATCCTTGAAGTCTGTAAACTATAAAGGTACACATTTCCCTAGAGGTCATAGAAAAATGAATTTTTATGTAGCTGATTGAGCATTGACTTATGGTAAGACTATTTTTGACTCAAATTCTGAAAATGAACCAAGTACCATATCATATTTTAACTAGACATCTGGGGTTCTCAGGATGGAACAGTGATAACCTATTAGAAGGCAATAGTCAACAGGATGTGTACTAGAAAAAGAAAAAGAGATAATAGTATAGGTTTTAATAATAAATGTTTAGGAATTCATTTTTTATATTATTTTAAATGATGTGTACACATATCTATCTGTGTGAGTGTATACTGCATATATGCAGGAGCCCATGGGGGCCAGAAGAATGTGTTGGAGTTACAGGAGGTTGTGAGATGCCTGATATGGATACTAGGAACTAAATTCATGTCCTTTGGAACAGCAGCACATTCTTAAACACTAGGTCCCATGATGTTTACTTTGGTTTTTTGTTTTGTTTTGTTTGATTTTGTCAACATGACACAGATAGTGTTATCCAAGAAGAGGGACCTCAATTGAGAAAGCGCCTCCATCAGATTGGCTTGTAGACAAGTCTGTGGGCCATTTTGTTGATTAATGTTTGATGTGTGAGGCCCCATCCCACCGTGGGCAGTTCCATCCCTGAGCAGGTGGACCTGAGTTGTATTAAGAAAGCAAGCTGAATGTGCCATGGAAAAACCAGTAAGCAGCATTTCACCATGCTCTCTGCTTCAGTTCCCATCACCCAGTTCCTGCCTTGGATTCCCCAGATGATGAACTGTGACTCGGAAGCCAAATAAACCCTTTTCCTCCTCAAGTTGATTTTGCTCATGGTATTTTGATATAACAGTAGAAGTTAAACTAAACACCATCTCTCTAGACCTCAGAGATTTACTTTTTTAATTAAAAAAAATTGTATTCATTTTACATACCAATCATAGATACCCTGCTTCCCTCATCCCGCCCCTCTAGCCTCCCCCCTAAACCATCCCCCCCATTCCCTCCTGCAAGAAGATAAGGCCTCTTAAATTGTTTTTGTACTACAAAGGAAGGGTGAAATCTAAAATATGAAAGAGACAATTTACAGCAATTATGAAATATAACTGCACTATTAGACATATGTTTAAGAGATAAAAATCCATCAGTTTCATCAGTGTCAAATGGAAGGTAGGTAGATGTAATAAATATATGTACATATTTAATATGCATTTTCAGAAGATAAAATGAAATAGTACTGATAGGAAAACATAATGTAAAATAACCATTTTATAGAACTAAGATATGATTTCTCTGTTTTTGAAGAGTAGAATATCAGGTTTAGGGGTAATATTTTGTTGTCTATCATAATAGTAGATAAAAATGAAACCTTAAAAGGGTAAATAAGCTTTCTCACTACCAAAGTAAGTTAATGGAGAATATCAAAAAGTATGAGTTACAAATTTTGAGGCAATATTATTAGTAATACTGCTTGGATTTTGTAGTAGGGAATGAGATAAAAAGTTGTGTCTCATAGTATAGTCAGAGTTTTTACAACTATGAGTTATGAAAAAGGAATGTCAGAAATGAATATCATCATATACATTTTATAATGATAACAGTTCTTATGTTTGCTTGGTGAATAAATAAATAGGGGTTTATATTGGTGAAATTATTAAGGCCACTCCACGTAGTTAAAAGGAAGGTTTATTTTGTGGTGTAGCTTACAAGTGAATGGATAGTTCACAGAGTCTGGGAAAGGCGTAGCGCAGTCCAGCGGTGTTCTCTGGAGAACTCTACTCAGTCTACCTCCTGCGTCCAGGGTCCAGGAACCAAGAGAGCCGGTGCATCCAGATCTCAGGTCTTCAGGATCCTCTCTGGGCCCTGCCTTGTAGACGTGACAGTTACTGAAGCCTCAATGGGGGTTGGAACTTCCAGATCAAAGCTGGAATGGCTACTCACTACAGGTTTAGAATTTTTTTGGTTGAGAAGTTTTTTGAATGAACTAAATTAAGAAACAAAAGATGAATAAGGGTGAAGGAAGAATGCATAAGAAGGGGCTAGAGGCTATCTAACATGGAGGGGGGAATTAGAAATTGAAATAGATATATTTATGAAGAATGGCATTTTTGGCTTTGTATCACAAATATATGATGAGTGAATTCTGAGGTAATTCATTTATCTACATTAAAGTGTAGTGCTGTGGGATGTTCTGTATGGCAAATGTGTTGCTAATTAGTCGATAAATAAAACACTGATTGGCCATTGGCTAGGCAGGAAGTATAGGCGGGACAAGGAGGAGAATAAAGCTGGGAAGTGGAAGGCTGAGTCAGAGAGACACTGCCAGCCACCACCATGACAAGCTGCATGTGAAGATCCTGGTAAGCCACGAGCCATGTGGCAAGGGATAGATTTATGGAAATGAATTAATTTAAACTGTAAGAACAGTTAGCAAGAAGCCTGCCACGGCCATACAGTTTGTAACCAATATAAGTCTCTGTGTTTACTTGGTCGGGTCTGAGTGGCTGTGGGACGGGCAGGTGAGAGAGATTTGTCCTGACTGTGGGCCAGGCAGGAAAATTATAGCTACAGTGTAGTGTTGTGACAGGGATAAGAAGTGTAAAAAGCCCTGATTTACTTGTATTACTTTTGCTGAATCCTATGAAATAGATAACTTAATTGATAGACTGTCACTATTATCATGTCTGAATTTAAAAATCAACAGCAAGCACATATATGTATTTTAAGTTAGCTAAAGAAGAGGTAGAGATTGTTGACTTTTCATTCTCATTTTCTTCATTCCTTTGTTAAGAAAGTAACAACATGGCTGGAGAGATTTCTAAGCAGTTAGGAGCAGGTACTATTTTTGCAGAGGACCTAAGTTTGATTCCTAGTTCCCACATCAGGCAGCTTACAACTGTCTATAACTCTAGCTCCAGAGAGATCAGATATCTCTGGCCTCCAGGGGTACTTCACTCACATGTATATATCCATATCATATACATACCTACACATAATTAAAATTTTTTTAAATAAAAAAATTAAAAAGTAGTAACATATTATTAAAAACATTAGTAGAGGTCGAGGCCAGCCTGGGCTATAGAGTGAGTTTCAGGAAAGGCACAAATCTACACAGAGAAACCCTGTCTGGAAAAACACAACAAAAAAAATAGTAGAGCTTTTAAATACCATTGAGAAATTATTTCTAAAAAGATAAAGGAACAATTTCTGACACAGTGATGTAGAGTTATATTTTCACTATTTAACCCCAAGCCAACAGGAAATACACAATGGTTTTGACATTGAAGCACAAAATAGGAAATATGTTTTTATTGAATTTGCCATTTTAATTACTGAATTTTCTGCTTAAGTAAATTGCAAGGGACAGTCTTTAGCAAGAACAGTATCAAAACAAGCAATAGGGCTAGGCAGTGGTGACACATGCCTTTAATCCCAGCAGTAGGGAAGCAGAGCCAGATGGATCTCTGTGAGTTAGTGACCAGCCTGGTCTACAGAGCAAGATACAGGACAGGCACAAAAACTACACAGAGAAACCCTGTCTCGAAAAACAAAACAAACAAACAAACAAAAAAGCAATAAATTACTGATACTATCAGTCTATGTTGATGGGTATACGTGTTTTTGACAGTGTGAACATAGTAAATTGATTTGGATACACATCAGTGGATTTTCATTTTGGTTTTATACCATTCAGCTAATGAAAATCACATGTTATATAATTAAATTTTAATTTCTGTGAAAATAATTATAGACAAGAGTGATGAAGTAATATCATTGTAAGTAGTAATATGGCTCTGTGACAAGGTCTAATCTCAAAAGAGAAGTGAAGTTTCATTTTCTGGAATGGAACAGTAGGATAAAATATCTCTGTATCACAGATCACCATAATTTCTACCACTGAAATTTAGAAACTTTGTGTAACGTTTGCAAAAATTATAATTGATAATCAATTCTAATAAAAGTAATACTTGCATGTAATCAATAATAAATGTTCTTCAAAGCCAGAAAAAAATAGAAAAAATTGATGAGAATCATATTTCAAAACACCCACATTGTAATGGCAAATAGTTGAGTTTTCTACTATTGAATATTAATTGTAGTCAGAAGTTTTCCTGTGTCCAGCCTATCCTGCAGCTGTTCAGACAAGTAAACACACAGAGGCTTATATTACTTACAGACTGTATGGTCTATGTCTCTGGCTTCTCACTAGCTAGCTCTTATATCTTAAATTAACCCATTTCCATTAATCTATGTTTTGCCGCATGTTCTGTGGCTTACTGGTCTGCTGGTATGCTGTTCCTTGGGCAGCAGGCTGGTGTCTCCTTCTCTCAGTGTATCTGCTTAGATTGCCTGCTTGTTTGTAAGCTGCCTTGCCATAGGCCAATCAGCATTATATTTATCAACCAATCAGAGCAACACATATTCACAGCATACAGAAAGGCATCCCACGGCACTTGCCCTTTTCTATCTAATAAAAAAGGAAGATTTTAACTTTAACATAGTAAAACTACTTATAATAAAACAGTTATCAAGCAAGAATTACAGTTACAATATCTAGTCTATTTTTATTTGGCAAAATTAAAGAATATTCTATCATCTATATTTGTGAGTCTAAAGTTTCATATCTAATTTATCTTTTATCATAACTAAGAAAAATTATAACTATTTAGTTTTCAACTACATCAATAGCCTCAGAAGGATATAATGTTACCTAAGTAAATAGGAAGTTCATTACAGGCAACTTTCAAAAATCTTGAATGACAGAGACAGCTAGCTTCTTGGACAAATCACCCAAAGTTCCTCTGTAATGTTGGGGCATCCATCTTTGGCCTATAGGCCTAGAGATTTTTAGTTGTTTTTCCATGTATCCTGTAGAATATCTGGCAGTCTTCTCTGCGAAGCAGGAATCTAAAGGACCATCTCATAGTGCAAATTTCAGTGATCATCTTCCTATGGGTCCTATATGTCCAGTTGATACAACATTTTGTCAAGCAGTCGAGGCAAGAACAGTCTCTTGACTAAATGGCTATTTTTGCCAAGAAGAAGATAAACTCCGTATGGAGTATCTTCAACACCTGTCTTCCTCTTTGAAGTAAATCAGTGCTGCCAGGAGCAGATGTGTCTCAATGTCCAGAAAGTCAAAGTTCTTAAAATATTTTAAATGCCATGTTCCGTAGGTCTTTGAAGTATTTGAAGATTACCTACCTAACTGAAATGTATCTATGTATACCTAGAAAATTCAACTAACATGACTGTAAGTTTGATTATCATGGAGACTAATTATTAATCTATATTTCTTCATTATACATTACAATATTAAATGAGCTATACAAACATAATACCTTAAAGAAGTGTATAAATTTACATATAGTATAAAAATTAACTTTAAATTTGTAATAAACTGAAATCTATACCAATTTAAAACATTTTACACAAGTTGTTGCTCTTTAAAAGTAGATTCAATAATCGACCCTTTCATCCTATCATATCTATATCCTATTCCCTTTTTTTTTCTTTAGAAAGATATTGACTATGACCAATAACAATTTGTAACCAATCTCTAAACAAAGACAAATATCCATAATCCAGTTTTTGGGAATGTGGGCATAGTTTTCTAGGCTACTTCCTGCTAAATTGTAGGTGCTGGTAGTCTTATGGGGATCCTGAGAAAATTCCAGATAATGGTCAAGTCCTGGGAAGACTGGCTATAACCTTGTTGATAGGAGGTCTGGCTAGATTAAATCTGATCCATCTTAACCTGGAACAAATCCATAGCCACTTGCTTCTTGTGGGAACAAAAGCAGAGCCTCCTTTCCAAAGCAACATATCCTTAGATCCAAATTTTGAAGTCAAGATACCTTTAAAATACATATATTGGTTTAATTTAGCAGCCTTTATAATCAAGTGTCTCTCTCAAATTAAAAATACCAAAGACAATATAATCCAGATTCTCTGTGTAATATCCACCTGTAAATACAGGGCTACTTTTTATATTACTTTTACTGTCTCTTTAAAGACTTTATTTTTTATTTTTATTTCTTTTTTTGGTTTTTCAAGACAGGGTTTTTCTGTGTAGCTTTGCGCCTTTCCTGGAACTCACTTGGTAGCCCAGGCCAGCCTCGAACTCACAGAGATCCGTCTGGCTCTTCCTCCCGAGTGCTGGGATTAAAGGCGTGCGCCACCACCGCCCGGCTTAAATTTTTTTTTTTATGTATCTATATGTATTTATTTTCCTTTCTCTTTCAAGCCTACATATATTTTTACACACATTGTAAACTGTTTAGGGTTTATTCCCTCTGAAACTGTCTTATTGTAAATCTATTGCTTTAAACTGTAGTGGCTAGTACAGAAGCGGCAGCCTTGGCTGCTGACTGCCCACCTCAGTTTCCCAATATGGCAGAGGTAATACACCACCATCTCTGGGATTCATGCTCTCTGCTGACTCTGGGAGGCAGTAGGTCCATGCCTTCATCCAGCATCATGTAGCCCAGAAACCTTTTTTTTTTTTTTGTCTATACTAGCAAAAGCTAAATCCACTAAGCAGCATACTGCACAGGCTTGGAATCACCTCTGTGTACCACAGCAGGAATTTGCCATGCTGCAGGTCAAGCCCACATGCCACAAACCCACCATACTGTATGTAGCTCATGGCTTGCATGAAAGACATAACTAAGAAGCTGGTTTTAGCATCTTTTTTTAAAAGTTTTGTCAGGTTTTAGGTGGAAATTCAAGCCAACACATTGGGCAGCCAAATGTAGTCAGAAGTTTTCCTGTGTCCTGCCCGTCCTACAGCCGTTCAGACAAGTAAACACATAGAGGCTTATATTACTTATAAACTGTATGGTCTATGGCTCTGGCTTCTTGCTAGCTAGCTCTTAAATCTTAAATTAACCCATTTGCATTAATCTGTGGTTTGCCACGTGTTCTGTGGCTTACTGGTCTGCTGGCATGCTGTTTCTTGGGCAGCAGGCTGGTGTTTCTCTTGCCTCTCATCTCAGTGTATCTGCTTAGATTGCCTGCCTGTTTGTAAGCTGCTTTGTCATAGGCCAATGAAGCTTTATTTATCAACCAATCAGAGAAACACATATTTATACCATACAGAAAGACATCCCACAGCAATTAATGTGTTTCTGTATTTATTTTTGAATTCCTTACCAAATGTAGTTAATGCTCAGATATGAGGCAGAATACATCACTTACTAATAGTTCTACCCGTTTTGCAGTACAGAAAATGTCATAAGGTATGGGCTATTATTTTTGTGTAGGTTTTTATGTTGTTGAGAATTTCTTGAAAATACAAAAATAAAATAATTTATTGCTTTCATTGTGCCGCTATTAGCCAATTTTTATGCTGTTTCTTAAACTTGGAAGTTTTCAGTAAAACATTAGACATTTTAAAATTTATTTTGTTGTATTACTCATCTGGAGTTATTACATAAAAGGATGAAAAACTTTCTTCCTTTACTTTCATGGTAGATCTATTTAATAAAGCACACTAAAAGTTTCCAGTTAAATCAGAGAAGCAGTATTTTAAGATATTGAGTCTATTCTTTACCCACTCAACACTATGAAATGTGGAGATTACTGCAGTGTTCTTTAGAACATATTCCATTGCCTAAGTCCCAAGTTGCAACGACAAATGGTTATAAATTTTAACTATGTTAGAAGAATGGAATGTGATTTAGATGATGACAAAGCAGATGGTTTACTGCTCAGCAAGTGGAAGGAAGATTAGTACTAACATGGTCTCAAGATTCAACTTCATTCAAGTTAATTTACCACCATTGAACTTAGCTTTGAAAGTTATCTAAGAACATAGTTAAAGGTATTTTCCATATGAGCTTGTGAACCTTTCCTAGCATATGCTTAGTTTTCATTGAAATGTCATTTGATCTTTTTGCTTTCCCAGTACAATGGAGTTAGATTTCAACAGCTTCAAAGAGATTTAATAGAAAGAATAATCCCAATGTTATTTATTTACTGAGTATCTCATAGCAATATGTTAATGAATGGAAATTTTTGAGAAACAAACCTATAATGAACAAAACACTTCTTTAAGTGTAGTGGGAACAAGAATCTACATGTGAAAATGAATTTGTTAAAATCACTTATGAATGTAAAGCATGCATAGTATTATTATGCCTTCTTTGATACCATGGTCATGACTAATTTCATGTTATAAAACATTACTCATTTTGCTTTTTAATCCTCTTTTCATTCTTTATGTTATTATATTGAAATAGATTTAAAATCTTTGCTTTTCAATACTTAAACCTTCTCTTCTAAAGCAACTTAGTTTCATTCTGTTCGTTCTTTCCCTGTTAAAATTAGTATATAATAGTTATGCAAAATGATGAATTTCAGTATAACATTTTCACATATACCCATTACATACCTTGATCATATTTATTGCCATATGTAATTATTATGTCTTAAGTGCCATTTTACCCTCATGATTAATTTTAATTTTCTTATCCTTCTATTCTTTAACATTCTGCAAGAAAAATTCTGAAATCATTATACAACCTTGTAATCTAAATTAACCTTTATTTTGGCCTTTCTTCTACATCTAATATTTCTAAACCTATAAATAGAAATAAAAGTCTAATGTAAAGACCAAAGATATGTGATAGTAAAAACTAATGCCTAATCAAGTATTTGAATAAATATCTGGTTCCAAGTATAAGACTGTATTGAGACCAAAGAAAATATATTATTATCTTACTAGGTAATTTATCACTCATATCGCATATAAAGTAGAAACTTTTTCAAATATTCATAGCTACTTAAATTCCAGAATTGATGGCTGGTTAATTTTATAGACTCTGAGGTAAGTTACAGTTGTGATGGGGGACTTGAACTATTTGGACAGCTGCTAGAAATGTCATTCTATTAATAGCAAGACATGTGCCTGACTATGCCTACCATTCCCTTCTTTCACTACTGCTTGCTAACTATAAGATGACATGATCAGTCTCCCAAAGCTTTCTGTTACTTCTAAATAGTTTTTTTATATTTGTATCAGGAACACAATCATAATGGTTTTCTTTTCTGAGAGATAAGATTACCAAAGGTTCACGTCTCAAGACTCAGGTGAATTTTATCTGGGTATGGGGGTGGAAACTAAGCACACATACATAGCATTTCAGGAGCAGGAGCAGTAAGGTAATCTTAAACAGAAAAGATGCCAAAAGCTGGGGCTGGAAATTCTGTCAGTTAAGGATATTTTACATTTTTCTCAGAATGTAAACATTATAATGTTTTAAAATATTGATTGAATATGAATTTAGTTTTAGAGTTGTAGATGATTGCATAGACAATATATATGTATTATAGAAATATTACTTAGATGCTTGGACTGCTATATTTCATCTTCTCTTTATTGTAACCTCTTTTTAAAATTCTATTCGTTTTTTGGGTGTGTTTTCCTGATAAGTTGTCTTGTTTCCCCCTCCTCACACCTTTAGGGTAAAGTTGAAGAGCAAGCTATGTCAAGAGAAGATCAGGTAAGAAAGCAATGGTAACAATTAAAGCAAATTTATTGATGTGAAGTAAAGAAAATATTTTTTACAATATTAAGGATTTAATTATAATGATATAGATACAATCTGCTTTGCAACTGCATGGTAAATATATAGTTAATAAGATGTTTCAGGGTCTTTGCTGTTAACAGCTGTTTTTTAATGTGGAAAAAATGTGAGTCAAATGGGACCTTTTCAGTATGTCAGATATCCAGATGGGAAACATCTGGCTGGCTAATTGGTTCATGTTGCATGAATACTAGTTAATACTGTTTCTGTAAAAGTTCTAGCACCTCATCTGTTTTGGTTCTGGGATTTTGGATGTCATGGCAGTTTGGTATATTGCTATCTCTCTTCTTTCCTATAATGATTAAGCATTCTCTCTCTCTCTTTGAAGTGTGTGTGTGTGTGTGTGTGTGTGTGTGTGTGTGTGTGTGTGTGTGTAGGGAGAGAGAGAGAGATTGAGAGAAGAGAATATGTAATGGCATTATAGCATGCAAGATTTAAATTATTCCTGGATAAAACATATTATTTTGCCTTTTTGATACAGTATATAAAAACTTTAAACCATGGAAATTTTGGTTTTACTTTTTATTTTTGTGTGCACTATATATGTTTACTCGGTAAATTTTTATCATTAATGTGACCTTGTATTAAATATATATGTGCTTATATATTTAGTATATATATATATATATATATATATACACACACACACACACACACACACACACACACAAATACATATATAGCAAGTAAAAATACAGAGGGACTGTTAAACATGGATGTATTTCATCAAAAGGTTATTGTTAATCCATTTTCTCTCACTGTTCTTAACAGAACAGAATAGTTAAATATGAATAAACAGAGCAAGTATATAAGGAGTCTCAGAGATTATTTTTTCATAGACTTAAAAACAATCAACTTAGTATAGAATATTTGTATGTAGGAATTCACATTTTAAGGATTTTAAAAAACATTTCAGTGTCATTCATGTTGTGATTAATTTAGATATGTTAGTGTTTAATTAGAAAATGTGATGTTTCACAATTCAGAGTGAATAAGGTCAGTTTCTTTAATGCAGCCTATCTTATGAAGAGTTTCTCTACTTAGCCACTTTTTCCCAAAGTCAGATATTCTTGGAGATTCACATCATTTCTGATCTTTGTCACTTTTAACCTACTATTATTGCTTTCTTTTAAATGTCTACAGCAGTTTTTAATGGAAAAATGTAAATAAATGCCATATTAGGGTCATTAAGTGAAATTTTGCAAAAATGTATTTTATGCTCATTTTATTTGGAATTATCTTACTATTTTGTCCATTATTTAATTTTAATTTAGGGATACTACTGGGCACATGAAATTAGTTTAGTATATGGAAACATCAAATAAATCATGACTCTAAATTATTTAGCATAGTGTTTTAGAATGTATGTTCTGGAGTCAGACTGCCTGTGTTTAAATTCTGGATGACAGTTTCTGGTTGTGTGACTTTTTGCATAAATGTGTCTCAGATCTTATGTAGCTTTATCTGCACATGAAAATGACAGTGCTAAAAAATCTGTCTTATAAGTAATACCTGATATGCGATCATTAATGTTAGGATTGTTTCTTCATGGTACTAAATAAATGTTTCCTGTATTTGCTATTTCTCTCTGTCCACCTTCTTTTTCTTCCTTTCACAATTTTTTACCTCCCTTTCCTCTTCTTCCTTATCCTTGTTATTGTTGCTGTCATTGTTGCTAGTGTTACATAAAGGTATTTATCCTACCTAACTACTGTAAAGCAATGGTTCTAACTCTTCCTAATACTGCAACCCCTTAATACAATTCCTCATGTTGTGGTGACCCCAACCATAAAATTATATTCGTTGCTACCTCATAACTGTTATTTTGTTACTGTTATGATTTGTAATTAAAATATCTGATATGTAGGGTATTAGATATGCCACCCTTGTGAAAGGATCATTCAACCCCAGAGGGGTCATGACACACAAGTTGAGAACTACTAATCTAGCATAATCTTTTCTTGGTTTTAACCTCCTCATAACAGTTTCTTTCTCAGAATTCTAGCAGATGAATCTTAGACTGCTAAATTTATCATTAAAGACCCCTCCTTAATACTAGCTCTCCATTTATTTTTCTGCATTCTTATCCTTTTTACTTTACTTCATGCAACTGAGTCCTCTATCTGTTGCTTGCTAAGAACATCAGATGGTATGAATGAAGAGAATAGGAAGCAGGCCATAGTAAAACTCACAATGGCAACAGTAAAAGCAAAATATTAACAATTTGTATTTGTTTTATCTTTATTACTGTAAAACACTAATACATAAATTTATTCATGTATTAATATATTTTTGCTGTATACATTCACAAAATTCCAGGCTTAAAACTTGTTTGGGGATTCTATATGACCTGATGTTTTCTCATATATATATATATAAAACACACACATACACACATACATCTATATATCATCTATATATATTTTCAAGAGAGCACATCAGGTCAAAAACAGGTAATTAAATTACAAATCATTATTGGAGAAGATGTTATTAAGTCCAACCTAGTTTGTAGAATAATATGGGAATAAGACACTTCAAAAATGAGTTTGTGAGGTAGGATCATCCAAGTTAAAAGAAATAAAACCTGAGCAAAGGATCAGAAGTTAAAAAACATATATGTTTGGTACATAGTGAAACCTTATACACTTAACTGTATGGATGTAACAGACGATTAGTTGTAGAGTTTTTGTGGATATCTGTAGCACAAATCATAATTGATCTTAATAATAAAAACCAGGAGTCAGATATCAGGATGAAAGCTCAAAGAGGCAGAGCAGCCAGCCACTAGTTCTTACCTCTACGAAATCCTCAGTCTGAAAGAGCTCTGTGTTCCTGTCTCCTCCTGCC
Source organism: Peromyscus eremicus (assembly GCF_949786415.1). Lineage (NCBI taxonomy): Eukaryota > Metazoa > Chordata > Mammalia > Rodentia > Cricetidae > Peromyscus > Peromyscus eremicus. The sequence continues at coordinate 65,313,211 of NC_081439.1, forward strand.
TTATAGTCCTTTCTCTGCCTAGCCATGTTACTTCCTGTCTCCACCTCCCTAGTGCTGAGATTAAAGGCATGAGATTCCAAGTGCTGGAATCAAAGGTGTGTGCTACCACTGCCTGTTCTGTTTCTCTTTTAGACTGGATCAATCTTGTGTAGCCAAGGATGGCCTTGAGCTACTGATCTTTCTGCTTCCCCCTCCCAAGTGCTGGGATTAAAGGTGTGTGCCACAAAATGCCTGGCCGCTATGGGTAACTAGTGGCTTAGCTCTGTACTCTTGATATTCAAACAAGCTTTATTTGTTAGATCACAAACAAAATATCAACACAGATATCTGTAATGCTTTGTATCTCCAAGAGTAGAAGTTGTGAGGAAGTTTACTTTTAACTTTTAATATAGTGTTCTAACTCTTCAACTCCTAAGACAAAAGGAAAAAAAAAACATTGTTGGGTCTTATGTATAAATCATTTTGTAGATTGTTTTTCTTTCATGTTTTAGTTATTGCCACACCTTATGGAAAACAAATTAAAAAATTTTGTGACAAGTTAAAGGTTAAGTATTTTTTTAGGTGACAGGAATATTGCATTTATTTTTGTTGTATTGATGAATTATAAAACATGAGTGAAGGACTGGGAAGATGGCTTAGAATCTCACTTGCCAGCTCGCTAGTGTCATGAAAATTTTGAGATTCAAGTTGAGTAAGAGTCCCTGTCTAGAGAGAGAGAGAGAGAGAGAGAGAGAGAGAGAGAGAGAGAGAGAAACCTCTGCCTCTGACCTCCACATACACACCCGTACATTTATAAGAAAATAAATGAATGCTGGGCATGGTGGCACATGCCTTTAATCCCAGCACTCAGGAGGCAGAGGTAGGCAGATCTTTGTGAGTTCGTGGCCAGCCTGGTCTACAGAGTGAATTCCAGGATAGGCTCCAAAGCTACGTAGAGAAACCCTGTCTGGAAAAAAAAAATGAAAAAGAGTGAATGTATAAAGTAGTATTGCAGTTTTTCTGGTTTAAGAATTGCACACCTGGAAAAAGCATGCATAGTGTGTTTGTGGTATGTAGACAAATATATGTACTACTAGCATTAAGGGAGTATACTATAAAATGTACAAATAATAATGAAATATACAGTAGTATTTACTGTAAATACATATACCCAACTGATATTATAGGAATGATTTTGACCTAATTTAGTCAACTGTGCTTACAATTAATCACTGTAACTTCATCATAAATTTTAGTGAGCTTTTGTTCCAATTAATGAGCAAAATATGAAGTAATTAATATGTGTGATGAAAATTCACTCAATCACTAATAATTTGAATCACATTTTTAATCAAATTAATTTTTTTTCGGAATAATGCTTCATCTTCTAATGCTGTTCATAATAGACCAAAATGTCACATTTTGAAGTTAAATTTATCATTAATATTGATCATTTTCATAAATCTAAACAACAATAAAGATTTAATTTGTCAAGCTTATTAATTCTATATAAATACTTCTATGGATGAATTTAAGCTACCTACTGATAGAAAGGGAAATAGAAGAATATACCATCATACTAGTACAGTAGATGAAAATACTTTAAAAACTACAAACAGCTAAGTGTGTTAAAACAAAAAAAAATGGTAGGTTTTGATGATGTTATATTACCTTTATTTTTGTATGATCTTTTGAATTACATTTTTTGTGTTTGTTCTTGTGTGTGTATGTGTGTTTGTATGTATGTAGGTTCATATATATGCAGATGCATGGCACATATGTGTGCATGCATAAGGATTCCAGAGAACAACTTCATGTCATTCTTCAAGTGGAACCTCCCTTTTGTTTGGGACAAGGTCTCTTACAGGCCTGCAATTTATCAAGCAAGCTAAAGTAGCTGGTGTGTGTGCCCCAGAGGTCCACCTGTCTCTGCCTCCCCAGCTCTGAGATTTTAAAAGCATGCCACACACCCAGCTTTTATTTTTAATAAATATTTTGAGGCTAGAATTCAAACCCTTGTTGACTGACGCATCTCCCCAGATCCTGAGTTTTATTTTTAATAATGTAAGAAATTGTCTGTAGAAATCATCATACTTTAACAGTTTGCCTCTAGCAAGCCAATAAAAGTCAAATTCAGTAGTTTGCTAGGAAGTTATTAGTTTCATTGATTAAATAAGAATCTGTAATCTGTGCTGGGTGTCACTAAGTATATTAAGGTGTTAGACAACATTAGTAATACAGAAGCAATCAGTATAGAAAAGAAGCAATTGTTAAAATTATTCTGCCAATATCTCTGCCTGGAGGCAAAGATCTGTGGGTTGGATGGTGTGTTTAGTATTGGTTATTTGTGGCATTGTTTCCCTGGGAAACTTTTAATTTATTCTTATGAAATGAATTAACCTGCAAATATATGGAAGTTAGAAATATCAAGGTAGCTAAGAAATGAAGAAGAAATGTAGAGTTTAGTATAGAGGAGATGGACATATTGAGATGATGGCAAAGAATCTTAGTAGTAACTCTGAAACAAGTATCTCCAAGTGTATTATCTGTTGCTATTTAATAAATGACCAGAAGCCAGATGGCTTGCAACAATATTAATTTATTACTTAGACCTCTGTAATGAATATGTCCAGTATTACACTTAGTAGGCTAATATCAAAGTTCTATGAGAGAATTATTGCTGTGTTTATTCAGACTGTTGGAACTTGTTTAATCAAGTTCCTTGGAATTACAGAGATGAGTACTTTTCCTTGTTGGTTGTCAGTGGAAACCATTCTCGGATACTAAAGGGTGCCCCATTATTTGCCTCATAGCTTCCTTCCTTCATCTTAAAAAGGCAGCAATAGCTTAAGTTTCTCTTCATTTTTAACTTCCTCTAAGTCTTTTTTTAGTATGACAGATTTGTGAACTATTTTCTGCTTTCCAATGCTGCCTTTAAAGGCTTGTGCTAATTGTACTGGGCTCACCTATGCAATACAGTGTAATCTTTATATTTTAAGGAAAGCTGATCTGTTCCCTTAATTCTATCAGCATTCCATGGTCACTTACTTTCTTCATTTTCACCTGTTGTGGACCTCTACAGATGCCTTGAGTTTACTGGGAAAAGACACTTCATTGATAAGTGGTCAGAACAAGGCTTATCTGTGGTTATAAATATAGGTCTTTAGAGTACAATTAGGAATTTTATTGGTTTATGAAAATGGCAATAATAGGTTCTCCTCTAGGGTCTATGACCTCTCTAGCCAAAGACAGTTGGTTAGATTCACAGTACCAGACATGAATTCGCTATTGAGTGGAACATAAGTCAAATTAGACTGCCATTGGTTAACTATGAGTGAAAGTGTCACCTTTGTACTATTGGGGATATCTTGCTGGGCTAATGTGGTTCATAGGCTTTACATATAGAGAAGACTGCTGAACGCTTTTCTCCTTTGGCAGCTTGCATATCACCTTCTGGTCCTATGAGAGACTTTTAGGCTTTTAACAACTGGATTCTTTCAAGAGCTGTGTCCTAAGTTTTTGGTGCTTTCACCAATAGTGTCTCACCTTCAAGTTCTAGGAGACAACCAAGGGCAACGGTAATAGCTTATATTGTTTTGAGAGTCTTGGACAACATTTCAAAGGGAGGTTTCTCATGTCAGTAACAAGGAGTTTTTGTTCTATAGTATATGACTCTTAGGGGTGTATTATCACTGCATGTGGCATAGTTTCATTTAAAATGATGTAGTTGTGTTATTTTTTTCAAAAAATCAAAGAAATAATTTCAGATATATGTAGATTAACATGAATTGCTGAACGGCATTATTAATAAAAAAAACCCTTGGAGCCAGATATTGGGGTGAAAGATGAAAGATCAGAGGAACAGAACCATCCAGCCACAAGTTCTTACCACTAGGAAATCCTTAGCCCAAGAATACTTCCTGTATTCTCACGCCTTATATACCTTTTTGTGCCCTGCCATCTTACTTCCTCTCTCTGCCCAGCTCTATCACTTCCTGCCTGTCTGTACAGACCTCTAGACCTCTATGTTTAACTAGTGCTGGGATTAAATATGTGTGCTACCACACCTAGCTCTTTTCCCAGTGTGGCCTTGAACTCACAGAGATCCTGATGAATCTCTGCTTTCCTAATACTAGGATTAAAGGTGTGTGCTACCAATGCCTGACCTCTATGTTTAATATAGTGGCTGGCTTTTTCCTTTTATCCCCAGGCAAGCTTCATTTGTTAGAGCACAAATAAAATATCACCACATGTATATATGCACACACATATATTACATATTTTAAGTAAATATAAAATAGTATCTCCCTATGACTCTTTAAAACATCCTTACTGTTACTTATCTCTTTTTCCCAATCTTTAAAACATCCTTACTGTTACTTATCTTTTTCTTCCAATGTACAAGTTTCCCCACAGGTTAAAGTCCCTGCCCAGTTTTTCTCATTTCCCCTTTCATAGCACTGTGTCCTACTACGCCAATCTATGGAGCTTCTTCTTTCCTACTGCACCATTGTTCCTTTCTACTTTCTGGCTTCTGTTGTTGCTCTAGGTTATATACTCAAATCTAAAGATTGAGAGCGAGGCTCTATAAATAAAATAGAATGTGGAGTTTTGTTTTCTAGATCTGGGTTAACTCAGTACAGTATTTTCTTAGTTCTATATATTCACTTGAAAATTTCCTGATTTCATTTTTCTGTACAACTAAATAGTGTTCTTTTATGTATATGTACCACATTTTGATTATCTATTCATCAGCTGAAAAACATTTAAGTTGTTTCCATTTCAGAGCTATTAAGAAAAGAGTGGCAATGAATATGACTAGGCAATTATCTACATAGAATACCAAGGCCTTTGGATATTTGCGAAGGGTATTAGCTGGATTATGTGATAGATCTACTTTTAGCCCTTTTAACCGTTCTCCACACAAACATCATAGTGGCTGTACCAGTTTGCAATCCTACCAACAGTCAATGAGGATTCCCCTTTCTCCGAATTCTTCTCAGCATGTGTTGTCAGTTGTTTTCTTTTTAAATAATATTTTCATTAATTCAAAATTGATTTTGATCGTATTTCATCGCTTCCTTTAATCCATCTACCCTATCTCGTATTCTGACTTTTTAAATTGGAAAATTGAAACAATTACCATGAAGAGCTATTATTGACAATTATGTATCAATTCCTGTTGTTTGATTGCTTTAGTATAACTAAATCATTTTTTCTGATCTTTTATTTATTTCAAAATTTTTATTTTTAATACCAACCAAAGATTCCCCCTCTCATCCCTCCTTCTGCTTCCTCCCCAGCCTCTCCCCCCCAAACACACTCCCGTCTCCAAAAGAGTCATGGGGAGTCAGCAAAGCCTGGTACATTCAGTTGAGGCAGGACCAAGCCCCTCAAGCGGGTGCTGCATCAAGGATGAGCAAGGAGCCAGCTCATGCACCAGGGATAAATCCTTATCCAATGGCCAATGGGCCCCTCAAACAGACCAAGCTACACAGTTGTCTCCTGTATGCAGAAGGCCTAGTCCAGTCCCATAGAGGCTCCACAGCTGTTGGTCTAAAGTTTGTGAGTTCCTATGACTGGAATACCTGAGCTCTGCCTGGTGCTTGACTGTGGATCTCTGCATCTGCTTCCATCAGTTACTGGATGAAGACTCTATGATGATATTTAGGGTATTCACCAATCTGATTACCAGGGTAGGCCAGTTCAGGCACCCACTGCACTATTGCTAGTAGTCTAATCTGGAGTCCTTGTGAATTCCTGGGAATTTCCCTAGCATCAGGTTTCTCACTTACCCCACAATGTGTCCCTCTATCAAGATATCTCTTTCATTGTTCTCCCGCTCCATCCCTCCCCCAGCATGACCATCCCATTCCCTCATGTTCTCAAACCCCATCACCTCCACTTTATTTCTCCCCCATCTCCCATTTATTCATGGAGATCTCCTCAGTTTCCCTTCCCAAGGTGATCTCTGTGTCCTTCATAGGGTCCTCCTTGTTTCCTAGCTTCACTAGAGCTCTGGGTTGTAGTCTGGTTATCCTTTGCTTTACTTCTAGTATCCACTTATGAGTGAGTACATACTATGTTTGTTCTTCTGAGTCTGGGTTACCTCACCCAGGATGATATTTTTTAGTTCCATCCATTTGCCTACAAATTTCAGGATGTCATTGTTTTATACAGCTGAGTAATACTCCATTGTGAATATGTATCATGTTTTCTTTATCCATTCTTTGGTTGAGTGGCTTCTAGGTTGTTATGATTTTAAACAATGCCATTTGAACTTGAATGACTTTAGGAGGATGGAAGAACACAGATGATATCAGGTATATTAAGATAATAGTTATTCCAGGTGGTGGTGGTGCACACCTTTAATCCTGGCAGAGGCAGGATGATCTCTGTGAGTTCCACGACAGCCTAGTCTATAAAGTGAGTTCCAGAAAAACTAGGACTACACAGAGAAACCCTGTTTTAGAAATGCTCTCCTGAAATAATAGTTATTAAGGGTATGAATTAAAAGGAAATAAGTATAGGATTAGTTAGTATTAGATCAATGGCAAAAAAAGACAAGATAAAAGTAAACAGAAGACAAACAATAAATATGAAAGGAGGAAAAAATAGTTTCATGTAAAAGGAGAATAGTGTCTTGTCTGCATCTGAACAGTCATTTATTCTCACTTTTCAGTGCTTTGACCAGTTCTGGCTCTCTACATTAATAACCAACCACCCACTGCAAAAAGAGGCTTCTCTGAGTAAGGCTGAGAGCAGCACTAGTCTATAGACATAAACATAAATATTTAGAAAGTAGTTTAATTATGTGTAGATTAGATAAATCAGATTTCTGCCTATGACCTATGGCGTCCTCAGGCATAGGCATTTGTTTTTTGTTTTTGTTTTTCAAGACAGGGTTTCTCTGTGTAACAGCCCTGGCTGTCCTGGAACTCACTTTGTAGACAGGCTGACCTCAAACTCAGAAAGATCCCCCTGCCTCTGCCCCTCGAGTGCTGGGATTAAAGGTGTGCGCCACCACTTCCTGGCCAGGCATAGGCTTTTGATCAAGTTTATAGTAGCAGAAATTAATTAAGGAAGTACAGGTGCAAGGAAATACATGCTAATGCTTGACATCTAGAAAATTCATATTGATGGAAAATTTCATTATGACATCTGTAGAGGAGAAGAGTAGATTCCTAAGTTTCTAGTACATTCTTTTTCATATTGCAAACACCTTTGAAAGATAGAAAAATATGCTCCAATCATATCATATTTTATCAATGTGCTTATATAGATGAAACTTATTTGTATGAAATGGTTAGTGCTTAAATATTTGAAATGTATGAGATGAATTTTAAAAGTGACAGTATGATATTAAATTGGACTGCTGAAAGTGAAAATTTGAATGTGTCACATAATAGATGAAATGTTTAGTCAGTTCAATAATTGAAGATATTTGTACATGCTTATTTGGCTTCATAGCAATCATGCAATTATGAACTGCATATAATTGATGTTGGACCAAGGACCAAATGCCTCATAAACTTGTTTCTTAAATAATAAAAGATCCCTCATCCCCAGACTTTCAAAGACTGAAAGGGAAATTCTTTTTAAACAGATAATCTCAGCACTTAATAAAACACTTATTATTCCTTGGACATTATGTATGGAAATTAGAGTTACGTTTCCTAAAGTGGAGGCCATGTGGAGCCATTACTTTAACTCTCTGCTTATTTTTGATAGCTGTTTGATGAGGCTCTGGATAAAAATATGATGAATTACAGTGTGTGTATACATGTTAATGCAAATCACTTTTATTTGATACATTTAAGTACCAAAACCCAATTAAGATATTGAATATTTAAATTAGTCTGTGGATATTGAAATTATCAATTCTTATAATATTCTACACAGAATTAATAGTGCTTTAAAAATAAATGGAAATTAAGTATCCCCTTTCCTATATCTTAAATCTGTACCAAATCCATCTAAGTATAAAATAGTGTTGTATAGCCTATCCCCTCAACAGATTATGCATTATCAGGTTGTGAATTATATATACTAAACCAGTATAAGAAATAGTAAGTATTAATTGTAGTTTAATTTTTGTCATATTCTAAAACGTTATTGCATTCATTCTCTTTTTTTTTGATGACTGCCATGGGTGATAGGACTATTAATAGAAAAATGTTTAAAGAATGAAAAGTGCTTGATGATAATTTTGCATCTTTCATATATTATTTTGGCTAAATGATGTTGATATTGGGCCTATTCCATTTTTATAATGTTGTAGGAAATACTTCTTCATTTCTTGCACCCAAACTCCCACTTTAATTTCAGAATATCAAAAAGATGCCTACCAGATTTGGAAAAGAAAATGAACAACTTGAGCATGCTATTGATCGTGTTCTTGCCACAATATCGGAAAGAAGACTGGCACGTAGTCTACATGGCACTAATGAACAGCCACCTCATAACGTTCTTACAGCTACCCTTGAACTGGTTAACACTGTCAACATGATATTAAACATTCTGGAAAGGTAATTCCTAATATCTGATATTTAAACCCATGGCACAGTTGTATTTTCCCCTTCATTTCTTCTCAGAAATCTGAAGTGTGGAATGAATTGTATTTCCATGCTTTTTTCAAATATGTTTACAGACATGTTATTGATGCCATGATTATCCTCCTAGGATGTACAAGATAGTTACATGGTTCCCTTTAAATCAAATTTTTTACTATCTGATTTTTACAATTCATTCAACAAAAATCATATTTTTAAATGAGGATTCTGCCGGGTGGTGGTGGCACATGCCTTTAATCCCAGCACTCGGTAGGCAGAGACAAGTGTATCTCTGTGAGTTCCAGGCCAGCCTGGTCTACGGAGTGAGATCCAGGACAGGCATCAAAACTACACAGAGAAACCCTGTCTCAAAAAACCAAACTAAATGAATAAATAAATGAGGATTTCCCTTGAGTTCTCTTTATAGATTAAGTTACACCAAACTAGTATGTGATCATATCTGGCATTTTTACAGCAAAAAATATATTCTTTCTTTGTGTATTAATTAAATTATGAAGTTTTAGTTAACGAGTTAGTCCTGTTTCTAAAAGCCTGTGTTAATAAGAAAAGATTAGTGAAATAAAACTAATGATTCATAATTTTGTTTTGTTAGTAACATTTAGTTAACAATATTAGTGTGTAGATTTCTATGCTTTATGTTTTGACCAACAACTATAATCAGTTATCTGTTCTATGTACAAATGAGTCATCTGGCAAATTCCTATGCCATTTGCTTCCACTAAGTATTATATTTTTCAGGTAAAAAAAAAGAAGGGAGAGAGATAGAAAAAAGATTTTGTGTTTTGATTAACAAAAAACTACACCTTTATATTACATGTCCCCTTGCTGAATAATTTCTCTTTTGCAACTAATATTTGATTGAAAAACAAACTTATTCACATACGTAAGTAATGAAGACAATATTTTCCCAGTGGTTCAAGGAAATTTTAAATAATATCATAGAAAATTTGACAAACTCAGCAGTTCCTTTACACTCTTTACGTTTGACCTTATTATAAGCAACTATCTACAAAACAACTGAAGGAAAGCAAACACAGGAGACATACTCAAAAGTAAATATTCTGCAGTAGGCTGAATTTAGAGAGAGCATTATATGGATCATAAAGTAAAAATAGCCATAAAATGGAGTAAAATAAAAAGACCCCTCAAATGTTTATAATCTGTTAAATTAACATTTGATAATTCATTTCACTTGATTTGCTCATTTTGTTAAAGTAGTCAGATTGCAAAGTTTGCATCATAATATTGGTATTAAAAGTTACACTTGCTTTTTTTCACTGAATTTCCCATATTAAGGGCTTATTTACTCTCATCAGTGGAATCAGGTAACATTAGAAGGGTCTTGTCTGGTTCCACCTCTATTTCACAGAAAAATGATCTATAGAAAATGACCTTGTCCAACATACATTTTTCAAATGTAGTAAATCATCTTAGTTTTGTCTTTATTCTAACTGAAAATATCAAAGGTTTTATAGTATTTTTGATTCTTAGACTTAGTCTAAATGACTAATGATGACTGAATAAGAGGAATTGATGTTGAACTACGTATTTTGCTAAAGTCAAGACTGACTAAATATTTTCAACTGTAATATTTGTATATCAAAATGTCTATGGATAAAAACCTCAAAAGTAAATTTTGAGTTCCATGGTGGGAATATATACAAATTCAGCACTATAATGCTTTCTGATTTGTTTTACAGGGACAACCTAAAAATTATAGTCCATTTTTAAAAGATAATTATTGCAGACATTTTGAATACAAGGTCTTACATCTGCAAAGGAAACACTCTACCACTGAGTTACATCTCACCTTATACGTATTATTCAGATGAAGTAGAGAATAATTTCCCCACAAAACTCTGTTTTTCTTTTTTTAATCTCATATAGGCCTCCCAATAGGAGAAGGTTGAAAGCTATGTTGGATATAAGTAGAAAGACCCAAACTTTTCATTTAGCTAGGATATCTTTATTTATCTCAAATACTTTTTTCATTTACATAAAAAATGAATGCCAAATAAAACCTTTTTTTAATTTTCAGATTATCTACTTGAGGATAATATGGTTACTTTTTATTTGACCCTTTCCTCCTTTCATTATTTTATATAATCAATCATTTGTATAGTAAGTCAAGAGAAAGGAAATATTAGAAGATAAACCTTCTCAACATTTAACTTTCTTTTTACAACAATTTGAACGTGGGAGTAATTATAACAAATTGTGTTCTTACCATTTCCCCCCTTTTTAGACCATAGAAATATCACATTTATCAGTGTCTACTTAAATTTGTTACATGCTTGATATAATACTGTAATGTTCTAGAATTTAGCGATTTGCACTTTTTATCTAAAATGTATTTTAAATTACAAGTTTCAATTTCTTGAGGAATAAAGATACTGTATTCAAAGACACTCAGATTGATGGAATCTCTTTGTTGCCCTTCCCTGGCAGGCCACCATTTGATTGCATGTCAGAATTTTCCAGTCTGAAAAATCATCTCATTAAACATATCACATTACTGAAACATTTCTCTGAACAGGTAAGACATACTTTTGTTGTGCTGTTCTCCATTCATATTCCTATGCATTTATTTATCAAGTCCAGTACATTTATCTTCACTAACACCCATAATATCTTTCCTTTTCTTACCCTCATGTTTCAACACTGAGATGCAGGTCTATATTTTGTTATAATTATATAGAATATTCAGTGACCCAGTTGAGTTGCCACCTCAAATCCCTTTCCCATTGTATCAGAATTGGTGCTCTTTTGACTTTATACGGTATTTATCCATTCCAAATGAGATGCCAAGTAACTGAGACAGAGAAGAAACTGTGTGAGGAGAACCAAAGGTTTGACCAGAGATTTCATTAGTCTTATATAACTATGTGAAAAATGGATATTGTTGGCTATCCAAGCTTCTAGATGGGAGCAGTAATAGGCAACATGTTTGTTAAATCATAAAAGAACTTACTGATAACAATATCAAAGATCAGCTTTTAATCAGTGTTATCATTGATTGTATTAAGCTGTTCTTCCTCTGTATTGAATAAAATCAAAATAAATTCTCTCTAAAGGAAGATAACATCAATATGTGCCTCAAATTATCTCCATGACTTCTCATATACAAGGGTCAGTATTAAATAAAGATAAAATAGAAAATAAAAATAAATCAATTAATTAAAATTAAGGTTTTTTTGTAGACAGACAGTGAAAATAGAGGGGACAATGTTTTAAAAGTTATTAAAGAAGGAACTCTTGGTTTTTTTTATTTGCCCTCCTACAGACCTGAAAATAAATGTATCATAACCACACTCCAAGAAATCCTAGAGCTTCTATATGTGACTAAGGCCACTTGGAAAATATTTGTTTGGGGGACTCACAATGTCCCCTCAATACGTGAGTGAAGAAACAAAAGGGTTTTATCTAGAGTAAAAGAAGGCAAAGTTTGGCTTAATTTTAGATTCTCAGTGGATGTCATTCAAGCAACAACCAAAAGAAGCAGTCCTTAAGTTCTCAGGTCAAAGTAAGAAATGTAACAGATATACTTACAGTAAACATTAAGTTAGGGGTTACAGATATTAGCAGGAAAAAAAAGAAATAGCAAAGAAGTGTGTTCATGCCAGAGAAAGATATGGGAACAGGTGTATTATATCAGATAAAACAAACAGCAATACACTTGTAAGAATAGTGAGAAGATGCAGAGCAAGCAGAATGCTGAGGTAGAGAGAAAAGGAAAAGGAAAAAGAAGAATGGAGCATGGAGGAAAGGAGAGGAGACATAGTGGTCTCAGCCAGAGGAGGAGCCCAATTTGATTTACCTGATTGCTAAAGAAAATTGATCCAAATCATGGCACTGGAAGATAAGGGAATAAGGGTGTAGTTGGAAGTTTTTTTGTGTCCTGCCCACTCTGCAGCCCCTCAGACCCAAGTAAACTTACAGAGGCTTATATTAATTATGAAATGTATGGCAATTACCTCAGGCTTATTACTGACTAGCTCTTACACTTAAATCAATCCATAGTTCTTATTTTAGCCAAGTGGCTTGGTACCTTTTCTCAATTCTGCCTTGTCATCTTGCTTCCTCTGTGTCTGGCTGGCGACTCCTGTGTCAGCCTTCCTCTTCCCAGAATTCTCTTTGTCTGCTTATCCCACCTATACTTCCTGCCTGGCTACTGGCCAATCAGCATTTTATATATCAACCAATGAGAGCAACACATATTCACAGTATACAGAAAGGCATCCCACAGCACTTACCCTTTTATGTCTAATAAAAAAGGAAAGTTTTAATTTTAACATAGTAAAATTACATATAATAGAATAGTTATCAAGCAGTAATCACAGTTATAATACATAGTATATTTGTATTTGGCAAAACTGAAGAAAATATTCTATCTATCCTATATTTGTGAGTCTAAAGTTTCATATCAAATTTATCTTTTATCATAACCAAGGAAAATTGTAACTATTCTTCAACTACATCAAAGACCTCAGAAGAATATAATATTACCTAAGTAAACAGGAAATGCATTGTTAACAACTTCTAAAAATCTAGAATGACAGAGACATAAGGGATGTCTCCAGTTTCTTCTAGTCTCAATACCAGCAGCAGTCTTATTCTTATGCTCTCTAGAGAGAATTCAGAGAAGACACAGTAGTAAAATAATCAGCTGAGAGTTTAGATAGAGCAATAAAGAAAGGAAGAATATGAAAAAGAGTGGACCAAACAGCAAAAGCCTTGGTCAGGCAGGAAGGGAATTTATATTTCCCTTCTTACTGTAAGCCCTCCCCTTGTACCTCACCCAAAACAAGTACTTGTAGGAAAGGGTGTGCTTTTCTCAGAAGCTCATTTTACCCATTATTTGATATGTTACAAGTCGGTTATAAGATGCAAAAACATGTCTAGGTATTTAAGTATCTGAAAGTTGAAGATTTTACTAAGTGAAAGGGTGCTAGCACTCTGAATATGCTCCCCCAGATTTGAAATCTTGAACCTGTTTTAGTTCGACCTAGCCAGCATAGACTATATTCACCCATTGCCCCTTATATCTGTTTTTTTTGACCCTCAGCTGGCCCATCTGGAATTAGTTATCACTGTCTATATTTTGAACTCCAATTGACCATGACCTTTGCCATTATATTTATATCTTATTTCAACACCTTAAGCTTGCCCACACATTGTCCTTTAAGTACTACCTTTGGGCACCTAATTGTCAGTATCTACCAGAACTAACTCCTTACCTAACAAAATGATAAGTGATTCTCACACCTCATTCTCTTGAGTGTTGGAATTATAGTTGTTTACCACCATGTCATGGTAAATTTAAGAATTAATCAAACATTTTGTTTCTTTTTTATGGATTTTCTTTACTACTCTGTATCCCTAGTATCTACATATGTATTTTAAGGCCTTCCATTCAAATAAAAAGTGAGTAATTACAATACATTGAATCAGTTGATAAGCTTTGACTTTTTTTCTGTCATAACACCATTAATTTTCAAATCCATTTGAACAAGGCAGATCTTTCCACTTATGTATATCTTATGTAATTTATTTCAATATTTCAATAATTTTTGTAGTGCTTGCTAAATAGGTCCTAATACTTCCTTATTAAATTTATTTCCAAGTATTTTATGCCCAAAGCTAGATTAAATGGAATAGTTTTTGTAACTCAAATGAACACTCAAAATGTTCATTGCTATGTTGAAACAGAATTAATTTTGTATACTGATATTTTTATCTTGTAACACTAATTTAAATGTATAGTTTTGGCTTCTTTGTCAAAAATAAGGTATCATAAAGTGTGTGGATAAATGTCAGGATCTTCAATTTGATTCCATTGGTCCACATGTCGGTTTTTATGCCAGTACCAAACTGTTATTATTATAATTATTACTACTACTACTACTACTACTACTACTACTACTACTACTACTACTACTACAACTACTATTATTATTATTATACTATTATTACTATAGATCTATAGTAGAACTTGAAGTCAGGGATGGTGATGCCTCCAGAAGTTGCTTTATTGTAAAGGATTGTTTTAGATATCCTAGGTTTTCTGTTTTTCCATATGAAGTTGAGTATTGTTCTTTCAAGGTCTGTGAAGAATTATGTTGGGATTTTGATGAGGACTGCATGGTATCTGTATATTGCTTTTGGTAATATTACAATTTTTACTATGTTGGTTCTACCTATCCATGAGCATGGGAGATCTTTCTATATTCTGATATCTTCTTCAGTTTCTTTCTTCAAGGATTTAAGTTCTTGTCAGACAGGTCTTTCACTTGTTTGGATTTTTTATTTCCCTTCTTACAGTAAGCCCTTCCCTTGTACCTCACCCAGAATAAGCACTTACAGGAAAGGGGTGTGCTTTTCTCAGAAGCTCCTTTTACCCATTAATTGATCTGTTAGAAGTAGATTATAAGATGCAAGAATATGTATAAGGATTAAAGTATCTGGAAGTCGAAGATTTTACTAAGAGAAAGGGTTCTGGCACTCTGAATATGCTCCTCCAGTTTTGAAACCTTGAATTTGTTTTAATCTGACCTAGCCAGCATAGACTACTATTACCCATTGTGCTTTGTATCTGTTTATGTTGAGGTTTTTGGTCTACTTGGATTTGAGTTCTGTGCATTGCTGTGGGATGTTCTGTATGTCAAATTGCTCTGATTGGTCAATAAATAAAATACTGATTGGCCAGTGGCTAGGCAAGAAGTATAGGTGGGACAAGGAGGAGAATAAAGCTGGGAAGTGGAAGGCTGAGTCAGAGACACTGCCAGCCATCACAATGACAAACAGCATGTGAAGATGCCGGTAAGCCACGAGCCATATGGCAAGGTATAGATTTATGGAAATGGATTAATTTAAGCTGTAAGAACAGTTAGCAAGAAGCCTGCCACGGCCATACAGTTTGTAAGCAATATAAGTCTCTGTGTTTACTTAGTTGGGTCTGAGGGGCTGTGGGACTGGCAGGTGAGAGAGATTTGTCCTGACTGTGGGCCAGGCAGGAAAACTCTAGCTACAGTGCATGGCAATAGAAATGGATCTATTTGTAATCTTCTACATGTTGACATCCAGTTATGCCAGCACCATTTGTTGAAGATGCTTTCTTTTTTCCATTGTACAGTTGTTTGGTTAGAGCTACCCCAAGGTATTTTATATTATCTGTGGCTGTTGTAAAGGGTGATGTTTCTCTGATTTATTTCTCAGCCCAATTGTCATTTGTGTATAGGAGGGCTAATGATTTTTTTTGAGTAAACCTTGTATCCTGCCACATTATTGAAGTTGTTTATCAGTTGTAGGAGTTCCCTGGTAGAATTTTTGGAGTCACTTATGTACACTATCCTGTCATCTGCTAATACTGAAAGCTTGACTTCTTCCTTTCCAGTTTGTATCCCCTTGATCTCCCTTTGTTTAAAAGTTTCTTTAAAATTTAAAGAAGTTCTAATTTTTTCTTTTCAGTCTTACATTTATTTCTTTTTCTTGTACAATTGGCCTGTTTATAACCTCCATGGAAATATATTCCTAGAGAGAATGAATAACAAACATAGCAAAATAATCAAATATTTAAAATATTTATTATGTTTAAATTTGGAGAATTAAAATTGTTTCTTTCTTTAATTCACCTATTTAACAAATATTTGGTGCCTTCTGTGATCAGTCAATATGGAAGACATAACTATAAATCAAATTTTGATTCATCTTTCAAGAAACTTTCTAGTACTAGCATGATTAGATATACCTCAGCACTGAAATCTTATTGGCATAAAGCAACCAGCCATGAATTTTTTCTGAAAATTTCCAGTTTGTAAACATTTTAGAATCCATTAGACAAGAGTCAAAATTTAAGATATCACATAATTACTTAAGTAAAAATATAAAATCAAATTTTCATAATTTTATTGATTAATTAAAAATATAATTGATTTGATTATTTTGATATAAGTAAATTAATAATCTAAATATTTCCAAGTTAGGTTTATCTGTTATCAAAATTGATAATATTCTTTGCTTCTAACATACAATGGGAATTCACATAGCTTCACTGAAAAACTATTATCACACAGGTAGATTCTATCAAGTATTGATATTCTAAAAGCCAGAGTTTAATTGAGTATATTAATAACTGGGAGTGAATTTTCTGAACTTAGTTAGATTTTTCAATTGATAGCTGTTTAGCATTAAATTGCATAGCAAAATAATCACTTCCAGTAACCACTTTCACTTTAAATAAAAGCTTTTTACTTGCATAGTTAAATAGGTTGTGGAAAATTATATTTTCTTTGTAAATATGTGCAAGCCAGAAAATGTTGTTAGGATTATAGATTTGGCACATAAAATGTACCTGTAAGATTGTGTGGGAATAGATATCTCACTGCTTCCTCTTAATTTGGACAACAATGTGTGTGTATGACCCATCTTCACATTACTTGAGTCAAACAGTATTAATCATTGAGATTACTTTAGCACTATGTTTCTCCAAAAGTATTCCTTTGCAATTTGGGTTAAATTAATTAATAAACATTTCAGTATCTGCAGTAAAAGTTAATTCCAAATCAGTCAGTGTTTGATAACAGTTTTGTAGGCAGTTCTTTCCTTTCAGAAAAGTAACAGTCTTAGCACAGAGTGTTAAAAATGCACAATGATTGTTTTTCTCTGCCGAGTAGTACTCCATTGTGTATATGCACCACATTTTCTTTATCCATTTTTAAGTTGAGGGGCATCTAGGTTGTTTCCAGGTTCTGGCTATTATGAATAATGCTGCTATGAACATAGATAAGCATGTGTCCTTGTGGTATGATTGAGTATTCCTTGGGTATATGCCCAAAAGTGGTATAGCTGGGTGTTGAGGGAGATTGATTCCCAAATTTCTGAGAAAACACCATACTGATTTCCAAAGTGGTTGTACAAGATTGCATTCCCACCAACAGTGTAGGAGTCCCTTGTTCCACATCCTCTCCAACATAAGCTGTCTTCAGTGTTTTTGAACTTAGCTATTCTGACAGGTGTAAGATGGTATTTCAGAGTCGTTTTGATTTGTATTTTCCTGATGACTAAGGATGTGGAGCAATTCCTTAAATTTCTTCAGCCATTTAAGATTCTTCTGTTGAGAATTATCTGTTTAGCTCTGTAGCCCGTTTTTTAATTGGATTGTTAGGTATTTTGATGTCCAGTTTCTTGAGTTCTTTATATATTCTGGAAATCAGCCCTCTGTTAGATGTGAGGTTGGTGAAGTTCTTTTCCCGTTCTGTAGATATATACTCACTCATAAGTGGATACTAGAGGTAAAGCAAAGGATAATCGGACTGCAACCCACAGCTCCAGGGAGACTACCTAGTAAGGAGGACCCTAGGAAGGACACATGGATTGCCCAGCGAAGAAGAAATAGATGAGATCTACATGAGAAAACTGGGGGTGAGGGGAGGTAATGGAGAGCAAGAGATGGGGGATGAGAACATAGGAGAATGGGAGGTTCGAGCTGGAACAGGGACAGAGTGGGAGAGCAAGGAAAGAGATACCATGATAAATGAAGACGTCATGGGAATAGGAAGAAACAGTGCTAGGGAGGTTCCCAGGAATCCACAAGGATGACCCCACCATAGACTACTGGCAATAGTTGAGAGGGTGCCTGAACTGGCCTACTCTGGTGATCAGATGGCTGAATACCCTAACTATCATCATAGAACCCTCATCTAGTGACTGATGGAAGCAGATGCAGAAATCCACAACTGGGTCCCAGGCCGAGATCCAGGAGTCCAATCGATGAGAGAGAGGAGGGATTCTATGAGCAAGGGACATGGAGATCATGAAGGGAAAAAGTATAAAGACAACTAGCCAAACTAGTGGAAATGCATGTACTGTGGACCAATAGCGGAGGAGCCCCCATGTATGTGGACTAGGCTCTTTGGATAGGCGAGACAGTTGTTTAGCTTAAAGTGTCTAGGGGGCCCCCAGGTAGTAGGATTAGAACCTGTCCCTAGTTCATGAGCTGACTTTTTGGAGCCTAGTGCCTATGGTGAGACACTTTGTGCAGCCTTGGTACGTGGAGGAGGGGTTTGGACCTGCCTCAACTGAATGTACCAGGCTCTGATGACTCCCCTTGGGAGACCTTGCTTTGGAGGAGGTGGGAATGTGGGGTGGGTTGGGAGGGAAGGCTGGTGGGTGGGAGGAGGGAGGACAGGGGAATCTTCAGTTGGTATGTAAAATGAATAGAAAATCTCTTAATAATAATAATATAGTAAAAAATGCACAATGAAACTTTAATGCTGTTGATCTGTCAAAATGCTATGTAGTAGATAAATTCAGGCACTAAGATTGATAAACAACTGTCTCGCCTATCCTCATATTTTTATGAGGGTTTAAGTTTGGCAATATCAACTTTTATTATTTGGGCATGGCTACATAAAATTATTTAACCCTGTAATTTGGTAACAATCCATAATTTCTTTGGTTAAAAGTATGACATTCAAAATATAAATTTATTTCCACTTTCTGAAATGATGGCATGCTTTAGTAAAAATAGTGAAATACATTATCATGTTAGAATAACACAATAATGTTATATCTGAAATTCTGTCAATTTGTAACTGCATCACTGATTGTAATGTGACAAGCAGAAATACAAGATTAATATATAATATCTCTTTTGTACTTTCTCAACTTTTTAGTTGTAGTATAGCATGAAAACCATTGTAAATAATATGTAAATTTATTGTACATCTGTTTGAAAATTGAAAATTGACTCTTACAAATTTTATTTGCCATAAAATTCATATTTTCCTGTTTTCAATTCTTCTCAAATGTAAAAAAATGTTCTTAGCTCATGGGGCTATACAAAACAGGTGGTGGGCCAGATTTGGCTGATAGGATTTAGTTTTCTGAGTCTAAGCTTAAAAGTGACTAAGATTTTATTCTTGCTCATACCACATGTATGAAAAAAAAACTGTTTGCAGAGGGATTTTGCTCAGCGATATAGACTGATGGGAGACCCCTTTTAACACAGACTTCCACAGTTACAGAAGTAATACAAGGAAATATGTAGATTTGTGCTTTTAATCTTCCAACTAGAAGTGATACTCATTACTTGTGTTCACATTTTATTATTCACAGTATTTCACATAGCCACGTTAAACTTCAAGTGGGCTAGGGAAGTATGGAAATGCAGCCCTCTTTGTGTGGATGTAGAAGAAAATGTCGTGTCTTTTTTTCAATTTTATTATTTATTTAGTATCTATGCATGTGTGTATGCATGTGCATATTTGTGTGTGTGTGTGTGTTTGTGTGTGTGTGTGTGTGTGTGTGTGTGTGTGTATTACTTTGTTTTCATATTTAGGCTATTATAAAAATACCATTTTAATTAATCTTTCATCTACATCTTACTTTGTTATGCTTTTGAAAGTCTGTTACATTGTTTTAATGAGCATGAAAATCCCATGACATTTTTGGCTAAAGTCTTTAAGGTATTAATTTTTAAAAATTCATTACACTTCGCTCAGCCTGGAGGAGGGGACTGGACCTGCCTGGACTGAATCTACCAGGTTGAGCTGAATCCCCAGGGGAGTCTTTGCCCTGGAGGAGATGGGAATGGGGGGGGTGGGCTGGAGGGAAGGGGGGCGCGGGAGTGGGGAGGACAGGGGAATCCATGGCTGATATGTAAAATTAAATTATAAAATAAAAAAAGAAAGCAGAATCACAAAAAAACTCATTACTTAAAAACATACACAAATAGCAATGAAATATTTTCATTTCATTCTGGAGGTTTCATAATGCATTGTCAGTAAGCAGTTTCTTAATATTGCACTTAAATGGTCAAACATGACAAAATTTAAAAATTTTTTATTATATCATTTATGGTCTTATAGCACTTGGATCTACAAAATTTCCAAGCAATATTCATAGACTTTATCTAGAAAATTGAACATTCTTTTTGTATAGCCTATAAGTAGCATTTGCCATGCAAATAGTTGCCTAGATAAGAGGTGGGTATACCATTGTTTATTATTAAATCCATATATGTAAAATAAGGGCTTTATGGGGTTTACAAATTTTATTAGTGTTTTGTACAACACAATTTGTTCATATTCACCTCACCTCCCCCAAGTCTTCCAAGATCCAACCACCTTCCCTACTCACTGAGATTTGTGCCTTTTTTTTTTCTAATCAAGACTAATTGGTGCTACTTAAATATCCTGGAATGTTTAGTCTTCCACTGAAGCATGGCCAATTTACTAGGTAATATATTCTTAGAGAAAACTTTCTCTTCATCTCCCAGCATCTAACATTTGCCAATAAATGTGTGGATTTTGTACCCAACTTTTCTTTCCATTCTGTGATTTGGTCAGGCTTGGGCTTTTACAAGTCTGCATTCTGCCATAACTGCTGTAAGTTCATAAGTGCAGCTGACCTTCTGTGTCCCTTGTAGGCATCAACCACCTCTGGTTTTTATAGTCTTTTTGTCCCTTTTTCTGTAATGATCCTTGGACCATGAGGGGTTGGATTGTAGTATGTATAGTCTGTATAGGGTTGAGCATTCTGAGGTCTCTTATTTTCTATACCTTGGATAACTGTGTGTGTCTGTGTTATCACCCTCTAGTGCAAATAGAAGCTTCTCAGATGAGAGTTGGAAGATGCATTGATGCATGGTATAACAATGTTATTAAAAGTTGCCAGGCGGTGGTGGCGCACGCCTTTAATCCCAGCACTCGGGAAGCAGAGCCAGGCAGATCTCTGTGAGTTCGAGGCCAGCCTGGACTACCAAGTGAGTCCCAGGAAAGGCACAAAGCTACACAGAGAAACCCTGTCTCGAAAAACCAAAAAAAAAAAAAAAAGTCACTTTGCCCTGGAGGAGATGGGAATGGGGGTGGGCTGGGAGGAGGGCAAGGGGGGAGGCTGGAGGAGGGAGGACAGGAGAATCCGTGGCTGATATGTAAAATTATATTAAATTATAAAATAAATTTAAAAAAAAGTCACTTTAATACCTTTTCCTTTTAGCAGCATAATAGCAGTAGGTTCTTTCCTAGGGCCCATATCCAGTCTAGTTATAGGGTTTTTGGCTCAGTGTTGGTGCCAGGAGTAGCTTTCATCTTGTAAAGTGGGGCTTTAATCTGATCAGAAAGTGGTTGGTTATTCCTATAATGTTCATGTCACTCTTGCACCAGTGGGCATATCTCACCAGGCTACTCATTATTGTAGTTTACAGGATTCATAGATAGGTATGCCTGGTGATTATTTTTATCCTTCAGTAGCATTAGTAGCAACTTTCAGCATTATGAAAAGTAGCCAGTAGGAATAAATCTTCCAAGTTTGAATCACTGTGATTTCTATGTGTTCTATGTCCCAAATATTTGATGGCGACAGCAATAGGTTCTTACTGTCCAGTTCTAGATGGTAACCAATATCCTCTAAAGTTTGGGAGGAGTCTATGGAAACTCAGTGGCCAACAACTTCCAAAGTAGTAACCCATTCCTGTCATTGAGCTTTTTATCTGTTAGTCTCTGTTGTAAGTGGGGATGGTTGTTTGTCCATTGTAGACTGATGCCATTTTAACTCTTTTGATGTATGTGTATGTATGGATGCTTCTAGTCATTGGTTTCCAAGTAACTTGTCAAAATTGTCTTTAGTGTAATTTGTTCTTCTCTATATTATTTCCTCTACATTGGATCCCACTCCACAACCTCAGTTAAACCTAGTGGTATGTACATAATTATTTACAAGTAGCCACAGTCTGACATATCATTTCCATGAGCTCATACAATAAACCTTAAAGACTTAAAAAAAAACTACTAAATGGTAGGTACTGTTATATACTAGAGAAGTGAACAGGAAATCTCTACTCTACAATAGGTTGGAAACCTTCTCTAAAATGAGAACTTCAGTTTTTTTTGAAAATGGGCCTTTAAAGTGTATGGGTTTAGATGTACTAAAGCAAAATTTTATATGTTCAGTCCAGTGAGTCATATCTGAAAATTTCCCTAAAGAATATGTAGTCTTACTTAACATATAGAGGAATAGAAGCATAGAGAAAGTAAGTTACATTCTGAAGACTGATAAAACATGATAGTCATTTCAAATGTATAAAGTGCCTAACTCTCATACAAGTGCTCATACATAATCATAATCTTCATAAGACAATGGGAGCTTATGAATTTATTTTGAAGGCATTACATTCATCATGACTCTGTTAGTATTCTGCAACTATTATTATTACTACTTGAAAAATAAGCTCCAAAATTTATACCCCATATCCTAGTTTCCTATAATCCCACTCCAAAGATATTAGTAATGTGAAGATATACATAATTCCTGAAATTTTCCTGCAGTTGCCCTTTACTCTGTCTTACCTCTTTGCAAGTTGAGCAGTAATGATCATAGTGTAGTTTTCCAATTAACTGATAGTTACATGAATACAATATTACACTTACTACATACCAGACAGTATTAATTTTGTCATCCTCTTATATCTCCATGAGAAATGTTTACTATTTTTATTGTACAAGTGAAGAAACTAAGATAGAAGGACTTAATTTGCCTGGGCTTAAAGTCTCAGAGTAAATGAACATCATCATTAATACCTGCTACTTTAGTCTTAAGTGATTGAAGAAAATTAGCTAACAATCCTAAAAGACTAGTTAATCATAAAATGCTATTGATAAAATTCCTTCCCAGGAAGGTATGTGAAACAATGTCTACCCCCTTTTTAAATGGCCTACAAACAAACAAAGGCACGATTCTAACAAAGTTTACTCTGGAGAACCCAGTGAATTTGTCAGGCTGTCTTACAGAACCTAAATGAGAGGTTACTTACAGGGGTATGGCCACTCCTCCCCAACCAGCCATACCTGAAAATCCTTACCCAGCCAAGATGAGGGCTTCACTGTAACAGTATACATGGAACTTCTGCTCTCTTCCCTGGTCTCTAGTCTTCTGTGTTCTCTATATAATCTAGCTCCTCCCCTAGTAGGCAAGAAGAGTTACCAGATGGTAGGGAGCAGCTGCATATTCAGGAAAGAATTTAGTATCCTAATCTTCTCCATATGACAAAATAAACCATCCACAAGCCCATATTGCTTGAAGTGGGGACACAGCTGAATTCCCCAAGATAGCAGTTGTGTGGCTCGGAAGACAGTTACTCATGACAGGTGCACTAGGTAGCAAGACCAATCAATATTTTGAAACCAGACTGTTTTATGATGTGGCTTTTCAATTTCAGCACTATTGGCGTTGTGGGTCTGAAAGCACTCTGTTGTTGGGAAATTGTTTTGGCAATTGTAACATGCTGAAAATATCTGCAAATATTCTCAAATTTTTCCTATGAAGAAAATTCACTTTCAATTGACAATCACTGCACTAAAGAGTATGAACATTCAGTCATTACTGCCTCTAGATAACAGACTATTCCAATTCAAATCTTTCATTCCAAAGCTCTCACACAGATTAAGCAACTGAAACTCAGATATTATTCGCATTTTTTAACTTTACCAGAATCAGTTTTTTCTAAAAGTTTAGGGAAGGTTAAATTACAAAGGCTTAATTTTTCTCACAGCTAAGTTATTTTTTAAAGGAAAGAAGAAAAACTCAGTGTTACTCTACCATTTACCTCCTATTTCTCCTTTCACCCTCCCTCATTTCTCATAACATTCAGCAATATTTGGATAATAATTTTGAAAGAATTTATGGAGGTTAACCAGATGTTTAGATGGAATCATCACAAACATAATTTCTGTGAAACTCTACAATATTTGACAATTTATGTGAAGATCACAGAACTTTTTGTCACAGGGGATTACATCTGTATGATATTTTCAAAGAGCTCTAATTTAGGATTCAAACTAATACAGAGTTTTAAATTACCAGTATTATTTTCTCTTCTTTACAACATCTTCAAATTTTATAAAATAACTTGATGGAATCAGTCCCTAACAGGGATGTTTCACTCTATATTAGAAAATATTGATACCATACCCTCCTGTTTTATTATTAAGTTCCTCTTTCTGTATTCATTTTTTCATTGCCACTCCAGTATAAATACATGGAATGTGGTTCAAAAATAGCTAGAGATTACTTTTTCATACTTATTAATATGTCTATTGTTGTGATCCATAAAGAAGTTAAGATAAAAACTCAATCTTAACAAAGCAGTACATAGTGGTTTGCATGCTAAACAATTCTGGAATCTGCTAGGTGCGGAAGAGAGTAGAGAGAAACGCCATTTAGAAGTATCAATAGAACTAAGTGTCTGGTTATAGAAATAAGCACAATTGTCACAGAAAGTAGAGAAGAAATTCTGACTTTTGAACAAGCTTGCAAGAAATGAATAAAGCTTATCAAAAAGTCATAGCTTTTGAACACTCAGTCATCATCTTGACCTTAAGTGAAAACTAAGAAAGCTTGATTGAAAATACTCTCATGGTATTTCTAGAATTACTGATCAGAAACTAAAAGCCTCCAACCTTCCTCTGCATCTGTACTGAGTAAAATGATTTAAAAACAGGTTAATAGTTGAATCAATCATTTGTGAAGCATAAAGCTTTTATCATTGTAAAAGTGAGAAGTTTTTTCAGGAATGGTCCCAAAATCATAAAGTTTGAAAGTATCACATAAAGGACTTAATAAAACTTTCTTCCTAAGCCTTATTCCCAAATTCTGATTTCTTTCCTAATTGTATGTAGCAATTACCTGAGAAATTAAAAAAAAATGCTGATAATCAGCCCCAGCCCCAGATATTTTAGATTCAATTAATATGAAATAAAACTTGGTCATTTTCATTTCCCAAAAGTTTCCCAAATAATAATAATATAATACAGTTATGCTACCTTCAAATCAAATATATTTATTTACTTTTGTTTTAATTTATTTAGCCAGTAGGGTAAGGCTTTTATAATGGATAAGGAAACACACATATACTGCAAATGCACAGAGAAAAAGGCCTTCTGTAAATTGGTAATGAGCTCCACAGTTCTACATTTTGGTTGATTGTGGTTCTCTGTAATGGCCGCCATCTGTTGCAAAGGTAAGTTTCTTTGATGAGGGTCAAGACTACACTCATTTGGGAGTATAAGGAAAAATTTGGTTTAGCTCAGGAGTTTTGTCTGTCGTCCAATGTCTCTCTGCAGCTGTTGTTCTTTCTCATCAGCACTGAGAAAATTCAAGGTTAATAAAGCACTATGCAATCTATTTCTAGGAGTCATTGTTACCTGTTGCTGTTTATTTAGCATATCCTTTAAAGTTCGATTGGATCTTTCTGTGACTGCTTGGCCTGTGGGATTGTGTGGTATACCTGTAACATGCTTTATATTGTAATAAGCAAAAAATTGTATCATTTTATTGGAGACATATGCTGGGGCATTGTCTGTCTTAATTTGTACAGGTATTCCCATGATGGCCATAACTTCTAATAGGTGTGTAATCACAGAATCAGCCTTTTCAGAACTCATAGGAGTTGCCCATTGAAATCCTGAATAGGTGTCAGTGGTATGATGTACATACTTTAATCTTCCAAATTCTGCAAAATGAAACACATCCATCTGCCAAATTTCATTTCTTTGTATACCTTTTGGATTGCTCCCTGCAGGTAATGGAAGTTGGTTATAGATGGAACAAGTAGGACATTTTTTCACAATATCCTTAGCCTGTTGCCAAGTGATGGAGAAATCCTTCTTCAAACCTTTGCTATTTACATGGTATTTCTTATGAAATTCTGAAGCTTCTAGCACATTACCTATTAGTAACTGATCAATCTCATCATTACCTTGTACTAGAGGTCCTGGCAGACCTGTGTGGGATCTGATATGTGTTATATATATAGGATGTTCCCTTTTTCTGATGATTTCCTGCATTTGTATGAATAATGAAGTTAATTCTGTATTATCAGGAATAAATTCAGCAGTTTCAATATGTAAAACAACTCTCTCTGCATATAGAGTGTCAGTGACTATATTGAGGGGTTCTGTGAAGTCCATCAGTACCATAAGAATGGCATACAGTTCTGCCTTTTGTACAGAGCAGTATGGACTTTGTACCACTTTACTTAAGTCTCCTGATTTATATCCTGCTTTCCCTGATTTATTTGCATCAGTATAGAATGTGAGGACTCCAGAAATTGGCTTTTGTCGTACAATGTGAGGAAGGACCCATTCGGTCTTCTTTATGAATTCTATTCTCTTGCTTTTGGGATAGTGGTTCTTAATCTCTCCCAAAAAGTTACTGCAGGCTCTCTGCCAGTATTCATTATCTTTCCATAGTGATGAAATTTCTTCATTAGTTAAAGGTACTACAATTTCTGCTGGGTCCATTCCTGTCAACTGGCGAAGTCTTAGTTTACCTTTTTGAATCAAATCAGAGATCTTTTCTATATAAGTCTTTAATTTCTTATTTAGTTTATGTGGTAGGAATATCCATTCCAATATAATATCTTCCCTCTGCATCAAAATACCTGTTGGAGAATGTCTGGAGGGGAATATTTCAAGAATGCATTTAAGTTCTGGATCCACACGATCCACATGTGCTTCTCGAATTGTCTTTTCTACTAGAGCCAATTCCTTCTCAGCTTCGGCTGATAATTCTCTTGGACTATTTAATTCTTTGTCCCCTTCTAGAGTATTAGCCAAATTTTGTAGTCCATCTTTGGGTATTCCCATGATACCCAGTAAGTTGGAAATGCTTCCTAATAACTTTTGAAAATCATTAAGAGTCTTCAATCAATCTCTCCTTAGTTGTACCTTTTGGGGTCTAATTTTTTGTAGCTCTATCTTATATCCTAAGTAGTTAATAGAATCTCCTCTTTGTATTTTTTCAGGAGCAATTTGCAGTCCCCCGCGAGGCAAAACTTTTTTTACTTCTTCAAACATGCTTTCTAATGTATCTAATTTTGGATCAGCTAATAGGATATCATCCATATAGTGATAAATTATAGATTGTGGAAACTTTACATGAATTATCTCCAATGGTTTCTGCACAAAGTATTGGCACAAAGTAGGGCTGTTTAACATTCCCTGTGGGAGGACCTTCCATTGATATCTCTTGACTGGCTGAGAATTGTTATAATTAGGTACTGTGAAGGCAAATTTTTCTCTATCATTTTCTTGTAAGGGTATGGTAAGGAAACAGTCTTTTAAGTCAATAACTATTATAGGCCATTCTTTAGGTAGCAGAGAGGGCAAGGGCATCCCAGTCTGTAGGGAGCCCATTGGCTGAATTACTTTATTAATAGCTCTCAGATCTGTCAGCATTCTCCAATTACCAGACTTTTTTTTAATAACAAATACAGGAGAATTCCAAGGGCCGGTAGATTCTTCAATGTGTTGAGCATTTAACTGCTCTTGAACCAGCTGTTCTAAAGCTTGTAGCTTGTCTTTTGTCAAAGGCCATTGTCCAACCCAGACAGGTTTATTAGTTAGCCATTTTAAAGGTAAAGCAGTTGGTACTTCTGAGAGTTCAACAGCAGTCGTGCTCTGTTTGTAACAGCCTGAATGGTTGGTGACTGATTTTTATAGCATGTCATGATATTGTTCCTAGAAACATGCATTGGTCTGTATTCCTTTTCTGAAAGTGTAGGAATTTTCCTTCACCGTCCAAGGTCCCAGAACCAAGTGAGTGTGCCACCCATCCAGATCTCAGGTCTCCAGGTGCCTCCCTTGGCCCCGCCTTGTAGGCGTGACAGTTGCCGAAGTCTCAATGGGGGTTGGAACTTCCAGATCAAAGCTGGAATGGCTACCCACTACAGGTGACTGTTTTTCAGGGATATGATGAGGTTTTTGAAAGGCACACACAGCATAGTGACTCCTCCATTAGGAATACAAGGATTCAGTGACCTAAGGCATAATGCCACTCACAGTCACCCTCTTTCCAGCTAGCCCATAGAGAAAGTAAACCATGTGTGCAAAGAAGAAGCTACGTTTAAAAATGTTTTTATGAAGTTTGTTTTGTTGTTTGTTTTTAATGAAAGCTTAGTAAAAAAAAAATACCAATAAAGAAGACCTTCTGAACATCAGAATTTATTCTGGCCTCTTCATTCTAATAGTAATCTCTCCTGTTATAAAGGAGTCTCTTTTGATTGTCTTGGGTGGGAGAAGATACATTTAAAATTCCATGTAAGAAAAGACTGCCATACTTGGAATCATTTGAAATCTCTCAGTCATTTCAAAGTGAGAACACGTATTTGGGTGACATTTAAGATTTCATTCTTTTCTTGGGTCAGAAGATAACAGTTCTCTCCACAAACCAACATGAAGAATCCAGTCACCTCTCTCCCAATTGATAGCTTAGGGAAGTTAACATTTGAGGGATTCTTTCCATATTGTATTTTTCTGAGTATTTTAACATGTTGAATTTTGAATATATTGGTACTGTTCAAAAACATTAACTTTACAGTATGAAGCAAGAATAAGACAAATAATTCACAGAAGTTTACAGACTTGCCTTTTCAAAGAGAATAGTATTCTATTGTGTACATACACACCATATTTTCCTTTCCATTCATCCGTTGGTGGATCCTTAAGTTTGTCTTAAAGTAAGGAAGTAGCCAGTACTCTTACATTCATTTTTCTTCTTATATTGAATGGCTATTTTTTTAGTCTTATATTGTTCAGTCAATCACCTTGTTGATATCTACAAGTTGATTTTCTGGGAGTTTGATTTGGATTGTGTTTAAAGTATACATTAATTTGGGATAAACTGATGTTTAGATGATACTGAATTTAAATCTCTTCAAGGTTATTAAAATTAAATAAAATTTCTTCAAGGTTATTAAACATTTTCCTTTTTTGTTTTATAATTTCTTTCATCAGTTTTTATAGATACTTTAAACCTATTTTTGGTATTTTTGAAATTTTCCATTTAAGGTTTTCTATTAAATAATGTTGGATTAAGTTCAAATTCCACTTTTTTATTGAAATATACAATACTCATTGTATATTTCATATACATAGTTGATCTTATTTTAGTAAATTGTAAGCTTACTTTAAAGGCATTTTAGTTAATGGTTTGTTAGGGTTTTCTTTGTTTGCTACATAAAACATTTTGTCAAATGCGTTATTTCTCACTTCCAAACTCATGTACTGCTCTTGCCCCTTTACTTTCTTACTATAATGCATAGCACTCCCAGTATGATACATGATTTTTTTCTGAATTTAACATTGAAACCCCAAATGTGCTAACATTAAACATACTGTTACCTGTGGGGTATTTTAGACTTCATTTATTGAATGGAAGAAGTTGTCTTCTGTACCCATGTTGTTAATAGTTGGGTCATAAGTAGGTGTTAGGAGTTTATCAAATGTTTTTCAGGTATTTCTTGATAGAAACATGTAATTTTCACTCACGTTTGTTAATAGGATAGATTCCATTAATTGACTTCTAACAGATGAATCAGCATTGGCTACCTGAAAAAAAATCTTGTTTGGTCAAAATGTAATGATCTTTTAATACACTTTAAAAAAAGATTTCCTTACATCTTGTTATTTTCTTTTTTTAAAATTTGGTGTGTGTGTGTGTGTGTGTGTGTGTGTGTGTGTGTGTGTGTGTGTGTGTAGGTTAGAGAATAACTCTATTTCAAAAGTTGGTTCTCTCCTCCACCATGTATGTTCCAGGGATTCAACCCATGTCACCAGCCTTGTGTGCAAGTGTTTTTACCCCCTCATCTATTTTGTCATTTCCAGTTTATTCTTTTTTTTCTTTTGTAATATCATGTCTGATTTTGGTATTAGTGATAGCCTCAAACAGTAGCTGTAAAATGAGTTAAGAGCTATTCTCTCTTTGTTAATTTTGAAGGAAGCTTGTTTGTTAGCTGATCTATTTATTTTTTGTAGAAGACATAAATGGATCTATTTGAGTGTGAAACTTTTGGTATTTTGCATTTTGGTTAAGCATATTTTTTGTTGTTATTTTTATTTTTTCTCTTGTTTGTGCTGTGACAAACTATTTCAAGTGATTGGCCTATTTTATCAGAGTTACCATATTCATATACATAATTTTATATAGGATTTTAAAACTATCCATTTAAAGTTACTTTCATCTATACTGATGTCCATTAGTTTCTTTTTCATGAGTCCATTTTTGTCTACTTTTAATCTTAATGAGCATAGCAAGAGGTATGTTAATTTTCATGATTTTGTGAAGAATGAGTTTTTTGTTTTCATTGTGTTTTTCTTGGATTCTTATTTGAATTTTGGTGATTTCTATTCTGTCATTTACTTTCTTCTTTTCTTTTATTTATTTATTTATTTATTTATTTATTTATTTATTTATTTATTTATTGACAGGGTCTTAACTTTATAGCCCTGGCTAGCTGAGAACTAACTACATAAATCAAGCTGGCCTCAAACTTGTGGCAGCGCTGCTGCATTTGTCTTCCAAATGTTGAGATTACAGATGCATACCACCTTACCTTGGTACTTTGTCTTGTTTTCTAAGGCAGAAATACAGAGACTTTTTTTTTGGATTTTTCTCTTAACTAAAGTATGCATGCAATGCTATAACTTTCCTTTAAAACACTAATATCATCATGATATCCCACCAAGTTAAATATTATATTTTATGTTCAGTTAAAATATTTCTTATTTTTTATTTTAGGATGTTACACCTTCTGTTATCAACTACTAGTTTAATTTCATCATCATCTGAGAACAAGTACTAAGAGATTTTAAGTATTTTAAATGTGCCAATGTAAACTCTGTGACCCATAATTTGGTATATCTTGATAGACATTTTATGTAAGCTTGTGAACAATACATATTTTGGAACTGCGATATAAAACAATCTATAGATGTGTATTACAATCAGGTGATTGATGGCATTCTTGAGTTCAATTACCTTTTTTTCTGATATTCTGTTTAATGGATTTCATAGTTTCTGATACTATGGTATTAGTATCCAAATATAAGAGTATCTTCAACTCCCTAGATTTCTGTATGTTCACTCAGATCACTTTATATTTTGTTTTTAGGTACAATCCTCAACAAAACTATGCCTTTTATGTAATATGCCTCATTTTTCTAGCTCTGAAGTCAGCTATCTGAAATAAAGTTAGCCAATTTTTCTCTCATTTACTAAATATTAGTATGACTTGTTTTTATTTTTTATGGGCATATACTTTTAATCTATATGTTCATTTATATTTAAAGTTTGGTTTACTTTTTGTTAATTTAATCTGTACTTTGAAATTTTCATGCAAAAGTGAATCGCATTCTAGTTACGATCATCTCCCAGTCCTGTAAACCCCCTCATCCTTACAAATCCCTTTCTCAATTCATAGCTTTTTGTTTGGTTTTGTGACCCATCTGTATTTAACCTAGGCTATCTTTGTAACAATGGATTTTGTTGAATATTTGTTTTGGGTCCATTGTAACTCATGCAAGTAAATAACTTCTCCAGGATTCCTCAGAATATATTCTCTTGCTTTATTATTTATGTGATCATTATAAAGTTATTGAACTATACTACTATGATTATATCATAATCTTTGATTCCACAATGCTATAAAATTGCTTATATATTATATTTTATTGATTGACTGTGACATATTAATTATATTTTATAGCTTCTGATATTCTGCCATGTGTTATACTAAGTAATTTGGTATGACTACTTAAGGCTGGGTATATTTCTCATAATGAGCAAAATTTATGAGTTTATGATGACTTTCAAATGACAATATCATTATGTATGAACTGCTGCTTTTGTTTTTTATTATTAGATTTTTAATTAGCAAAAATGACAGATTTTACTGTTATTCACAAAAGTAAATAATAGTACTTTTGCTCACATTCATATCTGTTACTCTCTCGTTTCATCGCTGTCCCATCATAATGAATTTACTCTTCAGAAATAGTCCCCTCTATTATTATGTGATTATTATTATTGTAATAATGTTACTATTATAATATGTACAATTGCAATTATAATACTTTATTATTATTATTATTATTGTTGTTGTTACTACTATTACTATTATTACATATGTGATACGATGACATGGGGATGTGTGATACTGTCTTTACCATTACCCACTTCTTTTCCCTGTTTGGAATTCCTTCCAGTGCCTTCTGCAATACTGGCTTGGTAGTCATGAACTGCTTTATTTGTGCTTGACTTGGAAGGCCTTTCATTTCTCCAGCTTAAAAGATTATTTTGGGAGAACTTATGCATATAGCTTCTGACATTACTAGAAGATACAGTTTCACAGAAAACTCTGCCTAAACATGAGCTGAACAAATAGAGCAACAATACATATGCGAAAGTAGATGGAGAAAAACCCATGAGGCCTCAACCATAAACAAAGAACTACAGGCAATTGAGTAAAGTAGGGAGCAGGAGAGGTGATCCTCCTCAGGGAAAAGATTACTAACAGGTTGTCCAATACCAAATGATCAGCCCTAAAAAAATACATACAAGTGACACTATACAGACTGAACATGATTTATTTAGATGTGTGTGCGTGCATATAGTATCAATTAATAAAGGAAGAGGCCATTAATTTGAGAGAGTACAAGAGGTATATATGAAAAGATTTGGATGGCCAAAACAGAAGAGAGAAATGATGTAACTGTATTATAATCTCAAAAAGAAAAGAAAAGCAGATAAACCTGTAGATGTAGAAATTTTGATTGCTGATTATCTAGTTTTAGTACTTGAAATATGTAACTCCATAATTTCCTGAATTTTAGAATTTTTGCTGATGGTATTCTGATGAATTTACCTTTATATGTAAATTTACTGACAGTTTTCTCTTGAAGTCTTAACACTGTTTCTTTGTTCTATACTCCTGGCATTTTATTTACAATGCATTGTGGTGGTATTCCATAGTCCTTTTCCTAGAGACTCCAAATGTTTTCTGTGATTACATGTCAATTTCTTCCATAAAAGATAGAATTTTCTGCTAGAATCTTTATAAGTAGACTTTCTATGCTTTAATTTTTATGCTGTCACTTTAACCCATTGTTTCTTAGGTTGGTAACTTGATTATACATAAATGTTTTGTAAGGTTTTTTAATCATTTTTTCTATTCTTTTCTTCTTTATTGATGTCTAATTGTATCTCCTGAATCTTGTCTTCCATCTGATAAGTTTTTCTTTTGCTTGATCTTTTAATGGTTCTTTGCACTATAATTCTGTTGAATTGAGTGTTTCTTAATTATTTTTTACACAATCCTTGCTGAATCATCTATGTTGCTGACTATATTATCCTCATGAATTAGCTTCCTATTTTATTCATCTGATTGTTTGTATACCCTTAATTTTAATGGTCATTTTTACTAGTAGACTAGAATTTTTGCCTGACATTTCAGTCATTTATATTTAACAAATAAGGAGTTACTATATCCCAAGAAGTGCTATATTGCCTTGATTTTTTTCGTGCATTTTATGGTTCTTTGTTATAACCTGTACATATTTTGGATGGGGTTATTTCTGTTTTATCTTAGTATCTTAATGAGCATCCTTCTCTTGTAGTATTAATCCTGATGACTACTCAGAAAGGAGGAGGAAATTTGCCTTAACAGCTGAAGTATCAGTACAAAGCAGACCTAGAATTATACATAAATCATTTAAATCCAACCAATGACCATAGAACAGAAAATTGCAGAAATCATGTATAGAAAACTAAGGAGTTAAAATTATTTAAGGTAAAAATAAAAATGATTGAACAAAATGAAATTGGCAGATAAAGTCTCAAAAGAAAGAAGCAAGGTTAAAGAAAGTAAAGTTAAAAAGAAAGAAGATAAGTATTAGGAATACTGAGAGGAAATGTAAAGGATCAAAATTTTTGTATATGCTGTCACAGTTACTGAGTTCATATGTGCATCAGTCATATTAGATGGGACTGTTTCCTTGGAGTCACCCATGATCTCTGACTCTTTCTGCTTCATGTTCCACATAGATCCCTGAGCCTTGAGGGGAGGATATTGATAAATGTACTGGATGGTTTTGTGTCAAGTCATCAGAGAGGAGGGAGCCTTAAGGAAATTCCTCCATGAGATCCAGTTGTAAGGCATTTTCTGAATTAGTGATCAGTGGGAGAGGGCTCAGCCCATTGTTGGTGGTGGCATTCTTGTGCTGGTGGTCCTAGGTTCTATAAAAAAGCAGGCTGAGCAAGCCGGGGAAGCAAGCCAGTAAGCAGCTCCCCTCCATGGCCTCTGCATCAGCTCCTGCCTCCAGCATCCTGCCCTGTTTGAATTCCTGTCCTGATTTCCTTCAATGATGAACATCAATGTTGACATGTAAGCCAAATAAACCCTTTTCTCCCCAACCTGCTTTTGTGGTCATGGTGTTTCTTGGCAGCAATAGAAACCCTAAGACAATAAAGAATGTCCCATTTACTGATGAGTGCACCAAGGTATCTCACTGTCTGTATACATTATCCAGTTGTGAGTCTCTGTAATAATTACCATATACTGCAAGAAGAAACTTTTCTGATGAGGGGTTCAGTAGTACATGATCTATGTGTATAACAATATGTCATCAGGAGTTGCTTGGCTGCAATGTTCCTTTATGAGAATAATAGTATTTGATTTTCCCCTAGGTCCATGATATATCCAATTTCAGGTTCTTGACCTCATTAACAGTGTCAAGTGTGGGTTTTGTTTTGTGGAGTGGGTCTTAAATCCAATCAAAAAGTTGTTAGTTAATCCCATTTGTACCACTATTGATTATACCAGTATATATTTCAGGCTGTTAAATATTATAGGCAAGGTTCATGTCTGGGTGAGACAGATGATTACTTTTCTCCTCAGGTAGCATGTATAGTACTTTCTGGCACTATGAATGCTAGTCAGTAGGGGTGAAGCTTCTAGTTGGGTACCAGATCAGCTTCTCCATGTTTGATGACCTAAGTAAGTGGTATCTTCAGGAAAGGGGGCTTACCATCTGTTGTTTGTTTTCTTGATGATATCTATTTAGGCTGGGGTGACACTGAATCAATTCTTTAATTCCTAAGAATGTTGAATAATTTTCATATATATATTAGCCATTGGTCAATTTTGTTGAAAACTGTTCGTTGCTCAATTATTTACTGGATCATTTACGGTTATTTTGTGATTTGATTTTTGAAATTTTACATATTATGAATATTAATCAGCTTTCAGATGAAGAGCTGACAGATTTTCTCCCATTCTATTAACTGGCTTTGTTTTAAAAGGCTGTTTGTTATACTAACATTAATTCAAATACCATCACAAGAAAATGTCACCCCTGTGCTCACAAGAAACACAGAAATATGATATAACCATGGAGAACTGTCAGTGAACAATTTTCATTTCTTCAATTTAAAATAATAGAACATGAAAGAAACTGTAAGTGAGCTCCTTTTCCATTATTAATAACAGGAAATAAGTTGACAAATATAAATAAGTAAGGAGAAGTAATATAAAAACACATACAAAGGCAT
Source organism: Peromyscus eremicus (assembly GCF_949786415.1). Classification (NCBI taxonomy): domain Eukaryota; kingdom Metazoa; phylum Chordata; class Mammalia; order Rodentia; family Cricetidae; genus Peromyscus; species Peromyscus eremicus. The sequence continues at coordinate 65,349,144 of NC_081439.1, forward strand.
TTGAATACTAACCAACTATTAATGAGAATAGGGAATTTTAACTATTGAAATATGTGTTCACAGGATGACTTAAGTACATATTAAAATACTTAATGAGAAAACACTTAAGACTGTTGTGCATGAAAAGACAACAAATTGAGTATTGGGACGCATTCTTTTAACCCCAGCACTCAGGAAGCTGATGCAGAAGAATCAAGAATTTGAAGCCAGTATTTGCTACATATCATATTCCACGGTAGTCTATGCCACTTATTGAGTTCCAAACATGCAGCATTGTATGTCTTATATGAGTAAAATGCTATAAATAATGTTAATATTCAAGCTTAGTGAGGAGTGTATGTCAAAACCTAAAATGAGCAACTAAATTAGGGAATATTCGCACACAACAATAAGAAATGAACCAGTGCTACACACAGTGACATACGAGATTTTCACATATTATGCTGAATAAAAGAAGCCAATGTAGCACATATTTTACAAACATGTACATAGTCTCTATTTACATAATGTTCAAAAGCAAGAAAAGTTTATCTATGATACATCTTTTGACAGAGAAGCTATGTATTGGAAGAGAGCCACAGTAAGACACATAGATACTGGAAACATGTTTGATCTGTGGCTGCTCTGTGGGTGGTTCCATATGTAAAATTCCATATGTTTACCTTACTATATATATGTTATACCATATCCCTTAACACATTAAAGATAACCTCAGAGAATGTTTCCATGTGATATTAAGGATGAAAACAAAACAAATTCTTGGAATGATTTCACCAAGAGAGATCCAAAATTTGAATTTTCCACTTCTCCTAGTGTCTTCCATCTGTCTATAGTTTGTGGTTACTGGCCTAGCCTGTCTTCTAGCTTGTTGTGTGTGTCTGATCTGTCTTTGTTGTGTCTATGTATCTATTATGCCTTTGAATCTCTGCCTGCCCCTAACAAAGGGCTTTGCTCTATATTATTGAACACCACAAAAAACATGGCATTGGGAAGTAGTGAGTTATACTTTACAGAAATCTTTTAACAGTTTTACAAGGAAAAAATCATTTTACTGACCCCAACTGACCCAAAAGCACTCTACCGAAAGCAGACGTTGTCGTCAAGCAATATCCGCATGTTATTTTCAACATTTGTGGTAGGTATGTGTTGTATAAGGTTACTTTCACCCTGATGATTACTTTTAGCAAATGATTACCACAACATTACTTGAGTCATGGGCATGGAAGAGTATATAATTTAGGAATATGTGTGGTTGTAAAAATTGATTGTATGGGAAATTCAAGCCATAATAACATTGGTTACATAGTTCTCTTAAAGACATCTTAAACAGCCTGAGTACGGAGTAGGACAGCAAGTTAAGTACAATCTTAAATGATTTCAACACATATTATTAACTTTAATGTGTGGTGTGCCAAAAGTTCAGTCTTTCTGGAGTCAAAAGATATTTATACAAAAGTGTCACTACATAGTGTCTCATTTAAAATGTTTATTTGGGCCGGGCGGTGGTGGCGCATGCCTTTAATCCCAGCACTCGGGAGGCAGAGCCAGGTGGATCTCTGTGAGTTCGAGGCCAGCCTGGACTACCAAGTGAGTTCCAGGAAAGGCGCAAAGCTACACAGAGAAACCCTGTCTCAAAAACCAAAAAAAAAATTAAAAAAAATAAAAATAAAAAAATAAATAAAAAAATAAAATGTTTATTTGAATTAATTCATTTAGATATTGTAAAAATGAATTTATTACCTGCTAGCATAAATAACGTCTAAAAACACAAAAATGAAGAAGTTTATTAGTTTTATAAATTTCAAGTACCTTTAATTCTCATTTAATGGGAGATGCTGAACATGCATGTTTGCTTGTGTATCACATTTGTAACCTACTCATGAAAAATGCAAGTGAAATAACCCCTAATGTACAATATTATAATAACTAATAGTATTATGAAAATAATTTTGACCTCATGAATCCTTGAAAAGCTCTTGAGGACAGCTAGGCTTTTCCAACATACCCTTTAAACATCTGTTTCATGGTCACCATGAAAATAATGATAAAGATGGTATAGGAGAAATACCTAGTAGAAATTGAATGATATAAGGATTTAGTAAGCACATTCATGGAAAATGAACAAACAAACAATATATGTAAAAAGAGAAACTTCTCTAAATTATATAAATGAGAAAATTGCATTTAATTTAAATATCTTAGTACTTAATTTAAAAGAAAAGACTTTACAGCTGGATGAAAATGAATCTAAATGACTTCAAGAGTTACAATCTAAATATAAGAATACCGACATATTAAATCCAAAAAGTGGGAAAGATTGTATAGTGTAAACTTAATTTATGTGTTCAGCAACCTAAATGCTTCCTATAAATATTATGAGTAAGCCAGAGAAAAAAAGAATATATATATATATATATATATATATATATATATATATATATATGTATATGTGTGTGTGTGTGTATAATATGATTTCATTTACATGAAATACCAAACAGAAAAACAATTATGAGATAATTCAGAGAACTGGTTATTACTCAGACTATAGTCTGAGGAGGAGCATAAGGGGATTTTCTGCAATACTACAAATATTCTTTATTTTATGTTATAATTGTGCAGGCATATACATGTGTAAAATATCATTAAGATATATATTTATCAGGAGTACACTTATGTATTTTAAAATTAAGTAAAATTTTAAAAGATTTATGATTAGAAGAAAAATGAAAATGTTTATCTTTGTAAATATTGCCAGTTGAAGAGCACAATTACAGAAAATTTGTAAAGAAAAAATTTCAGTATAAAGGTTTTAAGGTCATTGTCCTATTGGAAAATGAAATGTGTATTGATTAAATATATTTCAGTCTACTATGAATGTTAAAACTTTTATTCTAAAGTTAAGAGAATATATAATGTCTGGGTGTGTAGGGGACATAAGGAAAATGTGAATCAAAATAATTCAAAGAATTTGAGAAATTTTCTAAGAAATCTATTTTTCATGACACATAAAAAATATAGAATGTCAGATTCAGTCAGACTGTATGGGAATCACTATAAATGTGAATGGAAAATATGCATTGTGTTAAAAGATGGAGACTTACAGATTGTTCTTTAGATTCAGAAGAATACATTTCTTTAAGAAATGAAAGAATTAGTGGAAATAAGGTTCTATTGATGTTTATTCTGTTCCATTAAATAAATAAGTTTTACATCAACAGTAAACAATAATTTACTTTTTCTTTTTTTTGTAGGCTGATCTTAGCCATGAAAATGAGTCTGATATAATAGATGTGGTAAGTACCCTTTTAAATTTTTTTAAAAGAAAATATTTCTGATTCACTCTATTGTTCATCATACTAGTGCAGTAAATAACTTTACTTCATTTACTATTCTGTATAATTATTTATATATGATGAATATTTAAAGTATATTATGTTTTAATTTTTGAAATACAAATGTAATTGGATAATACTAATTTTTAATATAGTTTTTTTAGAAAATAGTCTAGGATTAAGAGCAAAACTAAAACTATAGTGAAGTTGGAATACTAAAATGTCTTCTCATTGCATTCTGAAACTGAAACTAATTTCTCTATTGATATTTCTGTCTGTTCCTTAATAACTTTCTTTTGTGAAGCTGTCTTTGTCAAAGACTGTAACCATTTTTTTATAGAATTTTGTTATCACCTAGGTAAGCAAGTGTTAATATGTTATATGAAAATTATTTATAGCAAATGTTGTCATGGTGGCATTCATCTTCATAAAAGTTACACTGTTAGGGAACTAAATAAAATTTTAACCAATATTCGTTTAAATAAATACAGTCATTTTTGTTTAGAAAAATACTTTTTTTAGTTTACAATTTACAGACTACTTGAGATGTATGTGTGGTTGAAACAAATAGAAAATTCAATTTTTCTCTTTTCTAAATCAAGCTAGTATTAATTTCAAGGAAGTGTAAGAGGCTCAAAAACCTATATTTTTTCCCATTGCTTAGCAATTGTTTTGGGCCAATAGAAATCACCAAATAGCAGTTTCATTCCTAATATAGTATCCAGAATAGAAATAGGGCAAATAGTCTTTATTTTTCATTTTTTTGCTATTTGCTGATATTGGAAAGTAATTTGGCTTTAAGACTTATTTCTTGTGTAAGTGAAAATGTCCCAGTAAGATATTAAAATGTTAAATATCATGTTTTCCTGTCAAGAGTAAAAAAGTTTTAGGTCTCTCTTAAAGATAAATTTTGTAAAGTGCAAGATTAAATGAGGCATAAGGAATGGAAATTATAAAGCAGAAGAAAAAAGGTAAGGAGAAAGGAGACAACTTGCCATTTTTCTTAGGGGTAACTATACATTCAGTTTCAGTAAGAAATGAGGATCCTATAATAGGGTATCTGAAAATGGCTCACCCTCCAGTCATTGATTGGCCACTCCCATAATTTCCATACCACCTTTATCCCAAAATATCTTGTAGGCAAGGCAAATTGAAGGTCAAAGGTTATGTGGTTGAGTTGGGGTCCCAATCCCTCTTCTGGAAGTCTTGCCTGGTTACAGGAGACAGCTGGTTCATGCTCCATGTCTTCCCTTGTTAGGAGTTGGCTAGTGTAACTCCCATAGATTCCTGGGAGTTTCCATTGCACTAGGTTTCTAGCTCATCCCAGAGATGGCCCCTGATTCCAGTTGTCTTTCTCAGTACTCTCTCCTTCCATCTTCCCCCTACCTGATCCCTCCTGTTCACTTGCCCTTTTCGACCACTCCCCCATCCAGCTGTAATGTCTTCTATTTCTCCTTACAGTGAGATTCACATGTACCCCTTTGGGCCCTCCTTGTTACCTAACCTCTCTGGGTTGGTGGATTGTAGTATGATTATCCTTTATTTTATAGCTAACATCCACCTATAAGTGGGTACATATCATGTTTGTCTTTCTGGGTCTGGGTTACCTCACTGAGGATGATCTTTTCTAGTACCATACATTTGCCAGAAAATTTCATAGTATCATTTTTTTAACAACTGAGTAATACTCCATTGTGTAAATGTACCACATTTTCTTTATCTGTTCTTTGTTTGAGAAACATCCAGGTTGTTTCCTGTTTCTGGATATTACAAATAAAGCTGTTATGAACATGTTTGGGCAAGTGTCCCCATGATATGGTAGAGCATTCTTTGGGTATATGCCCAGGAGTGGTATAGCTGGGTCTTGAGGTAGACCAATTCCTACTTTTCTGAGAAACCACCAGATTGATTTCCAAAGTTGCTGAACAAGTATGCACTCCCACCAGCAAGAGGGGAGTCTTACACCATATCCTCTCCAGCATGAGCTGTCACTTGTGTTTTTTATCTTAGCCATTTTGATAGGTATAAGATAGAATCTCAGAGTCATTTTGATTTGCATTTCCCTGATAGTTAAGGATGTTGAACATTTTTAAGTGCTTTTAGGCCATTTGAGATTCCTGTCTTGAGTATTCTCTGTCTTTATCTGTACCCCCATTTTTAATTGGATTTTTTTTTTTTTTAGTCTAGCATACTGAATTCTTCATATATTTTGGAAATTGTGCCTCTGTAGATGTGGAGATAGTGAAGATCTTTTCTCATTCTGTAGGCTGTTGTTTTGTCTTATTGACCATGTCCTTTGCCTTAGAGAAGCTTTTCAGTTTCTGGAGGTCCCATTTATTAATTGTTAATCTTAGTGCCTGTGCTATTGATGTTCTGTTCAGGAATTTGTCTTCTGTGCTAATGCTTTCAAGGCTGTTCCCCACTTTCTCTTCTATCAGGTTCAATGTATCTGGTTTCATGTTGAGGTCTTGTGCAATGTGATGAATATGGAGCTATTAGGATTCTTCTACATGCTGACATCCAATTAAACCAGCACCATTTATTGAAGATGCTTTCATTTTTGCATTGTATATTTCTGTCTTCTTTTTAAAAATCAGGTGTCCCTAGGTGTGTGGATTTACATCTGGGTCTTCAATTAAATTCCATTATACAATCTGTTTTTATGCCATTAGCATGTGGTTTTTATTAGTTTCTGTGTAGTAGAGCTTGAAATCAGGGATGGTGATACCTCTGGAATTTCTTTTACTGTACAGGATTGTTTTTGCTATCCTGAGTTTTTTGTTGTTCCATATGAAGCTGAGGGTTGTTCTTTCCACACTGCCAAATTCATTTTATGAGACTACAGTTACACTGATACCCAAACCACACAAAAGACCAAACAAAGAAATGGAATTACGGACAAATTTCCCTCATGAACATTGATCTAAAAATATTCAACAAAATACTTGCAAACCAAATCCAAGAAGACATCAAAAAAATCATCTACCATGATTAAGTAGGCTTCATTCCAGAGATGCAGGGATGGTTCAACATATGAAAAACTGTCAATGTAATCTACCATATAAACAATCTGAGAAAAATCACATGATCATCTCATTAGATTCTGAAAACGCCTTTGACAAAAACCAACACCCCTTCAGGATAAAAGTCTTGGAGATATGAGGGATACAAGGGACATACCAAAACATAATAAAGGCAGTTTATAGTAAGCCTGTAGCCAACATCAAATTAAATGGAAAGAAACTCAAAGCAATTCCACTAAATTCAGGAACAAGACAAGACTTTCCACTCTCTATATCTATTCAATATAGTACCTGAAGTTTTAGCTAGAGCATTAAGACACCTAAGGAAGATCAAAGGGATACAAATTGGAAAGGAGGAAGTCAAAGTACCACTATTCACAGATGATAGATTTTTTTCTCTTTTAAGTTAAAGTTTTACTATTAACAGAAAGGAATTTGGGATAATTCAACATTTTTAACTTACGTGAATATTTACTTTTAAACTCATTTGATAACAAACACATGATATAAAAGAGTGAACAAATTTAAGAGAATATATTTGTATATAGTCTCACATATAGATTTTTAAAACCCAAGATTTCATAGCTTTCAATAAAATTTAATCACTTGTAAGATTTAGGTTAGACTACTTATCTCATTATATCTTTCACATCACTAAGCAATCGTTAATCTCAAATCTATACGTTTAAAGATATGGCTTTTTCTGGAATAAGGTAATAAACTTGTATCTAAAAGACATAAATTTAGAGCTTAACCTTATCATTGGTAGGATTAAGGTTCAATTAGTTGCCCAGTAAATGCAAAAAAAAAAATCAAAGCATGGATCTAATCGTATACACTTAATCTAGTCACATACTCTAGAAATGAAAATAAATCAAATGGGAGGTGTCCATCAAGGGGCTTTCCTCCATGTATCTTTAGGCCAAAGCTTTTGAAATTCATGATGAAGCTAAACTGTAAATGAGAATACATGAAGTCTAAATTCAACTAAGCCTTAGAAGTTAAACATCATCTACTGAGAAGAGTGAAGATCAGGTTGTTAGTGTTTCCCTAATGGAGGCTTTATGGCAAACTGAAAACATTAAAACTAAAAGGCAAGTAGTGTTTCTTTTGACCTAAGGCTGTCATCTTCACAGAGATAACATAAAAGTTGCTGAAAGTCCCTTGAGCATACAAGAAGTAAATGAACAGAAAATGCCTTTAAAATTTTATGTTGAAATTGTAGTAACAGCTATTTTGGATCAAGAATGTGCTATTTTAAGAAGTACTTTTCTGACTGTATCTGAGACCTGACTTGTGTGTAGCTGGTGTTAAATCCAGTCCCACCTGGGCGGCAGCCACTCACACCCAAATAAACACACAGACGCTTATATTATTTAAACTGTTTGGCCTAATGGCTCAGGCTTTTTGCTATCTAGTTCTTATATCTTAAATTAACCCATAATTCTTATTTATCTGTATCAATGTAGCTTAGTACCTTTTCCCAGTTCTGCCTTCACGTCTTGCTTCTCAAGGTGGTGACTGGCAGCATCTCCTGACTCAGCCCTCCTCTTCCCAGAATTCTCCTCTCTCTTTGTCCCACCTATACTTCCTGCCTGGCTACTGGTCAATCAGCACTTTTATTTATTAACCAATCAGAGCAACACATTCACAGCATACAGATATCCACAGCTCTTCCTCTTTTCTTTTTTTCAAAAAGGAGGGTTTTAACGTTAACATAGTAAAATTACATATAACCAAGCAATTATCAAACAAGAATTACAGTTATAATATCTAGTCTATTTATAATATCTAGTCTATTTGTATTTGGCAAAATTAAAGAAGATACCCTATCTATCCTATATTTGTGAGTCTAAAGTTTCATATGTAACTTATCTTTTATCATAACTAAGGAAATTATAACTGTCTAGTCTTCAATACATCAAAGACCTCAGAAGGATATAATATTGCCTGAGAAACGAGAGAAGGATGCAAACAATTTTCAGGAGTCTTGCGAGAGTAGACAGATACAGTTGGCAGCCTGGACAGTCATCCAAAGTTCCTCTGTAAATATGGGGCATCTGTCTTCAGCCCACAGGCCTAGAGTCTCTTAGCCACTTCTCTGTGTCATGTAGAATGTCTGGCACTTTCCTCTGCAAAGCAGGAACCTGAAGGACCATTTTGCCAAGCAAAGTTCAGTGGTTACCTTCCTATGGGTCCTACATATCCAGTTTATATGACATTTTGTCAAGCAGTCCAGAAAAGAACAGTTTCTTGCCCAAGTGGCTATTTTTTGCCAAGAAGAAAATAAATTCCATATAGAGTGTCTTCAATGCCCATGCTTCTCTTTGAAGTAAATTGCTACTGCAAGGAGCAGACATGTCTCACTATCCAAGAAAGTCTGTTTTTTTTTTTTTTTTGGTTTTTCGAGACAGGGTTTCTCTGTGTAGCTTTGCGCCTTTCCTGGGACTCACTTGGTAGCCCAGGCTGGCCTCGAACTCACAGAGATCCACCTGCCTCTGCCTCCCGAGTGCTGGGATTAAAGGCGTGCGCCACCACCGCCCGGCTAGGAAAGTCTGTTTTAAAATATTTTTAAAATGCCATATTCTATAGGTCTTTGAAATGTTTGAAGACTACCTAACTAATTGGATTATATCTGTGTGTACCTAGAAAACTTAAAATGACTATAAGTTTGACTGTCATAGAACACTAATTATTAATCTGTATTTCTTAATTATCCATTACAATCTAAATGAGTTACATAAACATAATACCTTAAACAAGAGTAGAAAATATATATATATATGAACAAAATCAACTCTAAATTTGTATCAATAAACTAAAATCCATACCAATGTAAAACATTTTAAACAAGTTGCTCTTTAAAAGTAGGTTCAATAGTCCACCCTTTTATCCTATCATGTCTCTATCCTATATTTCCATATCATATCCCCCTTTCTTCTTTAGAAAGAGATTGCATTTATAATCAACCTGGTTTAAATAAAAATATTGGTTTTTCTTTGTCCCACACCAGAGGGCTCTTCTGATATGGGACAAAAGAATCTCTCAACCTTTTTTTTTTTAGCAGTATGCTTGGGTTTAGAGAAGGAGTGAGCCAGTTCCATCTCCAAAGCCAACTTGGTATATTTGGGAATTTGGGTGTAGCTTCTCATACTACTTCCTGCTGAATGAGGGCACTGTATTCTTATGGGAACATAAAGAAAATTTTAGGATTGTGGTTAAGTCCTGACTGGAGTAGTCTGTAAGGCTGTATTGTCTGAGCCTTGAAACCATTCTGGATGTGGATCATCTGGGCCATGGTGTCATCGGAGACCTTTCAGGGGGTCTTGGCTGGTCAAACCTGATGTATCTTAATCTGGAACAAATCCATTAGCCTCTTGCTTTCTGTGGAAACAAAAGCAGAGCCTCCTTTCCAAAGCAACATATCCTTAGATCCAAATTTTGAAATCAAGATACCTTTAAAATATACATATTGGTTTAACTGAGTAGTCTTTACAATCAAATGTCTTTCTGCAATTAAAAATCCCAAAGACAACACAATGCAGATTCTCTGTGTGATATCCATTTTTGTGTGGCTTATTTTTTATGTTACTTTTACTTTCTCTTTAAAGACTTTAGGGGTTTTTTTTGTTTTTTTTTTTTATTTTTCTGAGACAGGGTTTCTCTGTGTAGCTTTGTGCCTTTCCTGGAACTCACTTGATAGTCCATGCTGGCCTCGAACTCACAGAGATCCACCTGGCTCTGCCTCCCGAGTGCTGTGATTAAAGGCATGCACCACCACCACCCGGCAAGACTTTAGTTTTTAAAACTATCTATTTCTTATATAACTGCATATATTACTTTTTATTCTCTTCCAAGCCTACATACATGTTTACACACATTGTAAACCATTTAGAGGTTTATCCCATCTGAATCTGTCTTATTGTGAATCTATTCTTTAAACTGCAGCATTCTAAGACTGAAAAGGCGGCTGTGGCTGCTGGCTCCGCCCACCTCAGCTTTTCAACATGGTGGAACTACATTTACCAGCAGCTTTGTCTTTGAGAGAACCATGCTCACTGCTGGACTCTGGGAGGCAGTGTGTCTATGCCTCTATCGAAGCAGTGAGCAGCCCAGAAACCTTTTTTTTTTTTTAAACTAGCAAGAACTATATCCACCATGTAGCATAGTGCGCAGCTTGGAGACACCTCTGTGTAATGTGGCTTAGGTCAAGCCTGCACGCCACAAACCCGCCATAGAGTACCTAAGCCCGCAGGCTGCTGCTAACTTGAGAGACAAAACTAGGAAGCTGTTTTTAGCTCCATTTTAGAATCTTCTTTGTCAGGTTTTAGGTGGAAATTTGTGCCCCACATTCTGGCGCCATTTGTAGCTGGTGTTATCTCCAGTCCCACCCGGGCCTGCAGTTTATAAAAATGTGAAGTGGCTCAGGACATTAGATTGTCAGCTTTCCCTGTGTGTCATCATGGCTGAGCCAATAAAGTCCCTAATAACACAGGATTGGGTATGGATGAGTCCAAGGAATTCTATTTTCAGTGCAAGTGGGACTCACTAACATTAAATGGGTCTTAAAACATTAAATGTTTCTCTGTCTAGAACAAAACAAAAAGAATGATAGCATGCAAGCTGTGGTTAACAGGACAGATCAACCAAGCAGCAGCCCCCGAAAATAATAATATTTAAGATAACTCCTGGAATGAGCTCACAAAATGTCAGTATTGAAGGGACAAATGCACAGCTCCCTGATGTCACTCTGAGCAGTCTGGGGAGTTCTTATAATTTTTTTGGGGATATCAGCTCACATCAAATCAGAATTTATAGCTTCAACACAGAAAAGAAGCTGCAGAATGTTGTCTTACAAATGGGAACTTTCAATGTAGTATCAAGTCCTTTTTCAACCGTCTTAAGTTTATCCTAAAATAGGACATAACAGTCTTCTCCTTTAATAAAAATTTTATCTCATATTGAAAAGGAAGACACAAGGTTAGATGATTGTATAAGGTTTGTGAATAATTGTATTTCTTAAAATTTATCTTTAGTTCTAACAGTATCTAAAATTTTATTTCATTTTTTAAATTTAGTTTCTAAAATTACTAACTTGTATAATACATTTTAGTATTTTTAAATTCCAAATAAAGCAGGATGCCTACTGATTTGTTTTATTTTGTTGCTTAGGATGTCTAGTTAAGCATGCAAAAAAAGCAATTTACACATAACAAATGATCCCCACTGAAGAAAACATAAAAACAAGTTATCTTTAGATTTCTCCCACTTTTTCAAATATTTGCAAGTTGAATTAACACATTTTTTTCACAAACATATACAATAAATATAAAAATTAGGAGCTGAATAGACCCCTGAGTCCCTCTTGGAAAGATAGAAATCAATTGCTTTCATTAATAAAAAAAAAACTTTAATGAATATACACTATGTTCCAAACACTGTTTAGAAATAAAAATGTAAAAAGCCTGAAATTATGGTCCTTACTTTTACTTTGAATTTTATGACACAGTATCCTTACATCAGTGTAACAGCCCATCTCAAAAAGTTTGGGCTGAATATTATTTAAGGTAATAATCAAATTAAATATTCCCTGTTTTACTAAAAATCCAACCATGTAATGGTATAACATTTGTGATATCTATAAATTACATTTTAATTAATGTATGTACTAAACTGAAGTAATTATGAGGGACAAATGTATATTTGGTATGAACATGAATATACTGAGTATATGGAATTCTTTTTTAACTATTTAAATCACTCTGTTTTCCTATATCACTTGCATAAAAACAATTCTCAAGTGTTATAAAGGAATATATACAAAAAGTTACAAAGTCAGGCTGGTTGTATGCATCTGTAATCCAAGCACTCTGTATTCTGCAACAGGAGGACTATGAGTTAAAGGCCAACTTGCACTACATAGCAAGACTCTTGTCTAAAGAATTGGTAATTATATCTGTTTATAGGGTTGAAGGTGATATGAGATCTCTCTGTGTCTTTGTCTTAGTGTGTGTGTGTGTGTTCAAGATCCTTCTAAAAAGCAGTGTCAACTGGAGGAGTGAGTGGTCAAACACATGAAATTATGGGGAACATTGCATTTTCAAAACACAACAATGGCATTTTCATAACTGATACTTGATAATTTGTTTCTTTGAACTATATGATCTTGAAACTAAGATTTACAGCATTAAACTTTCCTTTAGTGAATATTTAGACAATGATATTATTGTACCTGAAAATACATATTTTTATGGTATACTAAAAATCTTCATATGAAATGTGTTTTGAAAGCAAGCTGTAGTAAATGGATAAGTATATGCATATTTGATAAGACACTATGACCAAGGAAACCTATAGAAGAAACAGTTTATTGGGGCCTTTCAGTTTAAAAGAGTGAGTCCATCGTCATGATGGTGCAGAGAATGACAGCAGGTAGGCAAGTATGATGGTGGAGCAGTAGCCAGCACCATACATCGTGATCTACAAGCATGAGACAGAACGAGAGAGAGAGAGAGAGAGAGAGAGAGAGGGAGGGAGGGAGGGAGGGAGGGAGGGAGGGAGGGAGGGAGGGAGGGAGAGAGAGAGAGAGAGAGAGAGAGAGAGAGAGAGAGAGAGAGAGAGAGAGAACGCAGAGACAGAAACAGAGAGACAGAAACAGAGACAGAGACCCAGGAGAGTTAACTGGTAATGGTGTGAGATGTTGAAATCCCAAAGCTCATGCCTAGTGACACACTTCTTCCAACAAATCCACACCTCGTAGTCCTTCTAAAACAGTTCAATTAACTGAGGACCAAGCATTCAAATAAATGCACTTATGAGGACCATTCTTCCATGAAAATGTTACTTCAAAACAATTCAACCATCATAATTTATTTTTAGCCGTTCTATTCACCTGCTTATAGCCCATACCATGACTGAGATTAGCAAAGAAATTTAAACTAGTTTTTATTTTGAAACTATGCATTTGACTCACTCTACCAAAACTTGTTAAATAAATGAAAATCTTTTCCAGTCTATGAATCTTGAAGTTTCTTCTTGATAGATACTTGTTTTAATGAAAATTATGTAAAGTCCATATTAGCACTGAAGTAAAAGATAATGTATTGTGTATCTTTTTCTTTGTTTCTTTTCCTAGTGCAAGAGTGTGGCTAAAATGTGTCACTACATAATTTCTCTGCCACCTGATCTTCCAAAACCAGAAATACAAGTTCCAGGATCTGTTCTCTGTGAAGAGAGACCATCTAGGGTGCAAGTGGTAAGCAGTTTTAAACAAAGATTTTTTCATTAATATAAAATATTAATAAAAGATTTACAAATGCTCTAATATTCTTTCTAACAAAAATCACTTGTGATATTTTTTGTTTTTTCTTCTTATGTTTTCAATATATATAATATGGAAAATATAATAACTCTTTTTACATATAGTCATTATTAATTTTAAATACATACTTTGTATGATGGAGAAATACCAACTTTATTTATCATTCAGTTATTATTGGATGCCCATAAGATTTCAGGTGCTGAAAGTAAAGCTAATATAATTAGCTTAAAACTCTGGCTATGGTGACAGCATGCAATTCTGTAAAATTAATGCTATTTTTAAATTACAGATGATTTATAATGAATTAAATTTGTTATACCAGTATTTGGGATGTGTGGGTGTGTGGGTGAGTCTTGTGTGTAAATTGAGTTTCTCTCTTCTTCCTGTTTCTGCTACAATCATATAAAGCATTAATAATTTGTTTTAATTGCTATATGTTTTTATAAATGATATATTGCTTCTGTTATCTGTTTCCTTAATTTTGTTATTAAAATTTCTCTAAGTTCAAAGCATTAAATCTTTATTGTAGAAAAATGCATACAATATACTGTAACATTGAAAATTTTTTGCAATATTTATGTGCTTCTAGCCTATTTTCTTTTACTTTTAGTCTTGTCTTTTGTTTATATTTTCTTATATATAAGAATACATTATATATATATATTTGATCATGAGAACATTTTGTAACTTATGTTTAAATTACTTTAAATTTTTCTGTATTGTACTTATCAATACTGCTCTGAGGCAATTTTGCAAATTCATACATAAATCTTTTCTCAGAATTACTTTCTTAGTATATAACTATCTCCCTAAGGGTTATGAACGGTTTTTATTTTCTCAATATGTATTGAAACATTACTTTTGGGCCTTATCAGTATATAAACAGCTTTTATGTATGTCAATTCATAATGCTTAAACTACCTAAACCATTATAATTGTCTGAGTTAAAAATAGTTCTAATCATAATCAGTCATTTTATACTCCTCATAACTAGTGATGCTAATCCATTTAACCACTGCAGTCTGTATGACAGTTTATGGGCAATACAATATTAATATGTGCCAACTTCATTTTATGTATTTTCACAGTACATTGAGATCTCTTCACACAGAATGAGTGATTTACTGTAGAAACTTTTCAGTTATGATTTGCAAATATTTTTAGGAATATTTCCTTTCCTAATAGTTACTATCTAAATTTTCACAATGAAATTACTGTTACATTTCTGGGAAAAATCTAATTTTATCTTGATGAATTAATGAAAGGAAGAAGGTAAAGATTGTTGATTTAGAATTATTTAAGCTGAAATAGTCAGTGACTTAAAAAAATGAACGGATTGCTTAAATAGAAGTTGTCTTATTATTCAGTTGAGTCAGTGATGCTAATATACTAACTGCATGAAAGTGAACATGGCAGTATCTGCTGTTGGTGATATACAAAATTGGTTGAAAAATTATATATCAGTCATATAAAATTTTAATTTTATTGTGTAAAATATGTGAATCCCAAACATGTTAGTAAATAAAGTTTTTAAACTCAGAAACAAAGAATTTAAAGCAATATGAATAACAGTCAATTTATGAATCACTCATTTTAATTCATACTTTGCCAATACTTATCCAGATGTGAACCTGAGCAAGTAATACTTCTTCTCTAACTCTTGCTATTCACATATAAAAAAATATAGGAGTTGCTAATAACAACAGAGGTCACTTGCACTTCTGTAAACTTGTTTCTTTCCATAATGACCCTCTCAAACAGATTATTATGTGTATTCTGTTTAGTGATTAATTCCCAGCATGGAAATGGATTTTGGTGATTTAATTAAAATGTTTGTTCTATAGATAAGGGTGTTTTTTTATTAGTGTGTAGAAGAGGATGATAGGACTCTGGAGGATATTAAAATCAAATTATAATAACTATTGATGAAGCACATGTAACAAGGGAGGATATAGGTTTTCAAGAGCCTGAACATTACACAGTTTGGTGGTCCCTCTTTACAAAAGATATAAATTACATACAATTTGAATATTCATAATAAGAAAAATTACAACAAATCATGAATTTTTAAATTTCTCAAATATTACACACAAAATACTCTCAGGGCCTTGAAAGTGTCCTGTTCAAGAGAGGGGCTCTAAGACTTAACCTTCATTGGCTTCATGGTAATTTCATCTCTGAAATTAGGCATTTTTTTACTATTCCTACTTTTCTCTGGCTCCACTCCTTAACAGTTCTTCTCTTTCCATGGACACAAGTATCCTGAAAGAAGAAAGCAACACTGGAAGTCAAACGTAAATACTGAATAGATAAGGCATTTGTCTTGGCAAGGACCATGTTAGCATGGTTCCCTCTACATCAGCTACCTGAATTATTTTTGCTACATTTCATAAAGCATTGATGACTAAGTTATAATAACTTCTTTACTGCAGTTTAAAAAGGTAGAAAATTGTATTATGCTTTTTGTTTTAGGTTTGTTTGTTTGTGTGGTGTGGTGTGGTTTCATGTAATCTAAGATGTCCTTTGAAAATGTCATGTAGCATAGGCTGGCTTTGAGTATTTCATCTTCCTATTTCCACTTCCTAAATGCTAGGATTTTAGGTGTGTGTTACTGTGTCTGGTTTGAATTCTTATAGTTTGATGGCTAAATAAACCTAACCACAAATATGGGCATTTCTATACTACTGTTACAGTGAGTAATATGTTTTCTACGTTGTCTGGGAACATTATTTTACATCTGAGAAAGTGTACTGGTTCTTTGGCATTATGTGTTCAAACATCTCATCAAAATCATCTTTCCTCTAATATGCCTTGTTTCATATACTTTTTTACACGTTTGATGTATAGATAACTGTGACAATTTAATCAAGGATTATGAAGGGCAAAATTCTTGTGATATTCCAAAATTTTTATACAACTTGTATTCTATGATATTTTTATTCATAATTTTCTTGGGTCTTTGGTGACAATTACAGTTTTTTGAGTCATCAATGATCCTGTAGTTAATTGTGAAATATATTCCAAGAAAGTATACTGATTCTCAATATCAGTAATCCAAAAATATTAGAGGTAAAAATTTAACTGTACCTTTGAAATTTATTATGTAACCTAATCATAGATGTGGCTATAAACCAACATGCTTTGTTGAAGAATCTGGTTTGCCATAAAAAGGAGTTGCCAAGAAATGATTAGATATCAAGAAAGTGTAGACTTACTACACAACAAAACAAAACAAAAGGCACATCCGAATTACTAAATGTAAAGCATATTCAGTAATTTTTAATATTTAAAAATTCAAAAGGCTACTCCCTGAGCTTCTCTGTTGTGAAATCCAGCAGTGAGATTTTTTTCAAGTGACAAAATGTGTGTTTGAAATACTGTATTACTATAAGGTATTTTTCATGTAAAAATGCGTCATCAAAAATGAGTATTTTGTGTCTCCAAAATGTGTAATTACACTACATTATGGAAATCTAGAATCCAGCTTCAAAAAGATGCTCGCTCTTTTTGGATTTCAGATTCTGCTTCCATATTACAATGGCAAATAATGAACTAAGTTTTAATCTTTTTAAATTTAAACATGCTATTGATGCTCAGAAGGAGAAGCCTACAATTACTTAGCTGACATTTTGTTTGTATTCAAGTATTAAGAGTCGGGGGATGAAGTAGGAGCCTACACATTAGGCGTTCTGAATTCTAGATGGAAGTAGCTCTTGGATAAATAAACCTGATCCATTCATAGCAGTAGCTAGTCTGGATGGGATAACTGTCCTAAATTATTTCCATTAGTAATTGTTGTGTGATAGCCCCAGATTTATTTTTTTACATTAAAAAATGTCCTTCATTTCTCTAACCAATCAGGTAAAGCATTTATACCATTTTCTTATGTAACTTTCCATAAATATTCTAATGTAAATAATTACAGCTACACCTAAATCTCCAGAGAGCAAGTGACCATGTGATACCCAATCCCAGATGATAACAGTTACAACTCCCATATCTATGCCTCAGGGATCATAGCAAAATGGGGTGCAAAAAAAGATTGTTAAGAGTCAGATTTACCTTTTAAATTATACATATAGAACCCACAGAGGAGCTTCCTAAGCTTTTGGCTTCCCTTCCTACTCAGTCTCATTTTACTTCATTCTCTCATATCTTTACTTCCAGTAATCTATAACCTGTGATTTGTCTACCCACAACTTCTCTACCATGAATATTTCTTCTAGTGCTATGAGAATTACCAGTGAATGTCAATTATATGAGCAAAATTTTAAAGAATGTCCATAATCTTAAAGACAATCACAGAGTTTTTTTTTCTTTTCACTAAGAGAGGATGTTTCATTTCATATCTTAGTCAGTTTTAAAGCTGAATGTGTCTAACAACTAAACAGTTGTATTACTTTATAATTTAAATTTCAGTCATCATTTCCTTTGAAATGCATGTCATGATCCCATTTTGTCCTCAAAATAACTCTATGATAAGTAGGAAGATTATTCTACCTACTTAAAATATTTTTTAAACTGAAACACAGATATGCTCTATGCCCTTCTGTACCCTTGCTTATGACTAATACCTATCAAGTTCCATTGAATCATCCATATCATCTGTTTATCCATTTAATCACCTGTGGTCAGTTGTCTTGTCTCAGAATCTAATCTAAAATTTAACCAGTCTCTAAAAATGACCCCCTATTCAACTCCAGAAATTCATTCAATATCAGCATATGGCCTTCCTTACCTCTTCAGCCAAAATATTTGGCTGCTTATGAAGTTTTCAGAATGCTTCCAATATGATGAACTTTGTGTTGATTGTCAAACTTTTGACTGAGATCAACCAGAAAAGCTTGATGAATTGAAAATCTTCAGAGGCTTTGGAGAGCTACCATTCTTTTAAAAAATATGGGACCAATACCTTGAAAGAAAGAAAACCTAGACTGTAAATCAATGCAAGCCATGAAGACAGTGATATGAGAATTGATGGAATGCTGGTCATAAAACCAAAAAATGGACTGGAAGTACTGAAAGGAAATAACTCCAAACATAGAATTTTGTGTCCTTTAAAAGTATCCTACAGACTGAAAGTGAATAAAAATGTTTTGGACAAAAAAAATGCTGAGGATTTATAACAAGCACACCCAAATTAAAGGTTGTTCTTCAGCCGAAGAAAATGATCCCAGATGGAAATCTCGGGGATGCAGAAAGGAACGAAGAGCAGCAAAAAATGGTAAATATTTATGTAAATCTAAATTACTATTTTCTATGTAAAATGATAATGATATGGGGCTTAAAAGATGTAGAAATCAAACTCATTACACTAGCAGCTAAAAAGGAGGGGAGGAGGTTGAATGGAGTTTAAGTGTTCTATTATTTTTGAATTATCTAAAATATGAAAAAGCCTTTTTTGAAGCCAGGGGATGCTTGTGATAATCACTAAAAGAAAACCCAATTGATTTACAACTAGTAGTAGGGTAAGACAAGAAAATTTGAAAATGCTTGTTAAAGTGTCAAATTGAAGCCCAAAATGTAGCAAATAGAACCTTAAATATAAAAAGATGAAATGGTTTGATTAAGAAAAATAACTTTTACTTGGTAGGAGAAACACTACTTAAAAGAGACACACCAAAAAAATATGCTGTGTTTAAACGGAAAATGATAAAGCTGTGTTAATACACAGTAGGTTGGCATACCAAATATATTGACTTAAGATAAAAATAAATAGTGATTAAGAGGAATATTATAGAGGATGTTATTTTTGACAGGTAAAAAGTTTTAAATTTTTATAAATTATAATATAGGCACAATTTAAAAAATGTAAATCTCTTCAGCTTCAATATTACAAAACTGAACTATACATGAGCAAAAACATTACTTCATCTCTCTGTTACAGAAGAGGATACTTTTCTTCATTTCTAAATGTAATTGTTTAAATCTCTCATGTCTGCCAGTCCCTGTTTTCTTTCTGTTTTTTGCCTACCTCTTGGATTCTCTTTTCACTTGTCTGCTCCTTACATTCTCATATATAGGTATACTTATTTTCTGCCTTTCTCCAAAATAAAATAGTCCTTGGTTCTGCTTCTTTTAGCTATTTCATTGACCATCTCCTTCTCTTCTTAGTTAAGATTTCTAGACTGACAGTCTGCTATGACTCTCTAACTTCCTATATACTGCTCATCTCACAGTAATCAAATGCCTGCAACAACTCTCTACGAAACCTTTAGTCTTTTTTTTTTTTTCAGATCAGTTGATCACTACTCTTTAAAACTCTATTAGGTCACTTTTGTGAGGCTATACTCTCTGATTTTCTAAAAATTATCTGGCCATTTTCTCTTAGTTCTATTTATTGAATTCCATTGGTTTTAAATATAAATCTTAGATTTTTCTTGCAGTTTGAACTTAGATGTTTGTTTTACCCCTGCTCCAGCTACATTATTATATTTCAAGGTACAGCCTGTGGACTGTGTACACCAGAATTAGTAGAAACATTTGTTAAATGCATATTCCTGAACTTTTCACCCTTTCTAAATCATAATGTACAAGGATGGGGACAGAAATTAGCAATTTATAACAAACCTTGGCAATTCGGATTAATACATATTTTGCACAACAAGGAAGTAATAGAAATCACATTGTTGTCTTAGTACTAATAATAGGTATTTAATTGATTTTAAATTGTTGACTTCTCTATCACTTCCAAAGTTTTAAAAAAGAACACATAAATAAATGCAGTTTTCATTCTTCCTTCATGAATCTAGACAGATTAATTTCATTGATTTTTCTTAGATTTAAATGTATTCTACTTGTACATATATAAACTAAGTCTTTTTGACATACTATTGTTTTTTCTACACACATGAAAATTAAAGGTAGTTTATAAGTGTTGGAACTGAGACAGTGGCTCAATGATTTAGCATGTACCTAGCTCAACATCATTAGTAATAGTTAACAAATCACCACCACCATCATCATTCTAATAGACAAAATAAAATATCATCTACTAGCAAATTGATTTTTTTTTGGCTATGAGTTACATGGAAATGGAGTAAAATTGGTGACCTGTTAAATCACTAAGTACTTAAGTAAATGAACTTTGCATGTCAATTGTAAAATTACCTTAGCACTGATAACCCTAATTTTTATATTCCTAGCCTCCTCTCTGACTCTGCAACCCAACATCTTAGTCAAGACATTTTTGAAAACTTTTTCATTAAGAACTATGAACATTTTAAATATTCTCTTGAATTTAATGAATTTATGCTGTGAATGACTTTAAACACGTGGAAATATCTTATAAAATATCATGGGGAAGGCCGGGCGGTGGTGGTGCACGCCTTTAATCCCAGCACTCGGGAGGCAGAGCCAGGCGGATCTCTGTGAGTTCGAGGCCAGCCTGGGCTACCAAGTGAGTTCCAGGAAAGGCGCAAAACTACACAGAAAAACCCTGCCTCGAAAATCCGGAAAAAAAAATATCATGGGGAAGTATCAGAGAGTCATGAAATTTATTATTGATAGATTTTTATGTTCAAATTATTCCACACCTCAAGTTATGCTTTACATACATCTGGATTGTCAGAAAATAATCTATGTAAGAATTTTAACTCAAGTTCTGACCAGTGTTTTTTTAATATAAAGGATTTAATATAATGATAATTTAAATTTTTCCTTAAGAAAATAATTTAGAAATCAAATGTTTAGCTATACTTTTTCAAGAAAACGTCCAAGTCAGATACTTGTTAAAGATGCTAAACACACAAGCAAACTACCAGATTTTGTTCAGTAATGATTGTGGAATAGTGAAGAAACCTCAAAAGAGTCATGAGTTTAACTCCAGAAAAACAAAAGACAGGAAACCTTTACAGATGCTGGGGATATGCTAAAGAGAATATACAACATAGCATTAAAAAGGAGTGTTGGTGCATGTGAGTAGATTGTTTTGCTTTCATAATTGGTGCTTATACAGGGGGAAAACAGTGCTATCTTTGTCTCAGGATAGAGGTGCAAGTAGGAACGAAATGACCGTCATAGTTAAGCAAGTACTCCTACATTGTATTAGGAAAAAAAAAAAAGAGTTACTTCATTGAATGAGATTTTTTAAGAGCTGACACCAAAGTCAAAGTTGTATGTGGTAAAAAAAAATTATCTCAACAAGCAAGAAAAGATTTATATCAAACTCTTAAAATAATTGTACTTGGAGAGAGTTCAAGTGCCTATTTACTTATGAGTAGGTTTTTGGCTCAAACAAATACTAAGCTGTCATGAAGTTTGAACATTTTCAGACAGACATTGTAAGAAAGGTTGTGTTATCCCAGAAATATTATCCTAAGGTCACATACCATGATAGAGTTTCTTCAAGTCTATTAGTGCAGGGAGTTAGATGTTGAAGGCTTTGTAGCTCTAAATAGTAACTGTCGGTTGCCAACCCTCCTTTCTCCAGCAGTTATCAACTTCCAGTAGTTCCTCAGAACTTAGTGGTTTATTTAAAAAGAAGAAGAAGGAGGAGGAGGAGGAGGAGGAGGAGAAGACATCAAGTTGGCAAATGTTTGGGTGGCTTAGTGGGGAAAATTGGGAGTAAGCATTGCCATATTTCATTGTATACATATATGAAATTTTCAAAGGATAAAAATTATAATAAAAGTAGTAACTATCAATGTGTTACTCAAATTGCTATAAGTTAGTGATGTAATGAAATATTTTTCCTAAGATAGCTATTAGTTAGCACTTAAAAAACAGGGGAAATTTATTATTAATAAGTAAAGTTTTGTAGAATGTTTTGCTTAATAGTTTAGAAATAACTGAATTAGTTTTGTTTTAATGAGTTTCCAGGATCAGTAGGACTCACATACATGTTGCTCATTACTAATTGGTAAATTATGAAGGTGGAGAGTGGCAACAAAGATTCAACATGTGTTTATGTGTTACAAACAGCTATTTTGGTATATTTGTGTCTTGATTGGTGTATGACTATTACTTAAGACCAATTACTCAACAGGAATGTTTCAGTAAGTAATTTATGGAATTGAAATTTTTTCCTAAGGAAAATAATAAACATTCAGCAAAAGAACAGTTTCATTATCTTTGCTCTTCTGGGCATAAAGCTACATTTTCAATCTTCCTAAATTCTCTCTTTATATCAACTTTTTCTCACCTGAGTGTTATTCATCAGTAATACAGTAATGAGTACTAAAAGCTTGGGTCTCTATTCATATTTTATTAGGAGTTTTAGAGACATGTATTCCTAACAAAGCAACTGTATATGTGTTGAATTTTTATTTTCTCTATTTGATAAATAGAAAGATATCTGGGGATCTAAAAAGGCTTTTATATCACTAAACACAAGTCAATTTCTCTATTCAAATTACAAAAAAAGAATAGTATAAAAATTGCAGTTCTGTTTATAAAGCAAACATCAAATTAGATAAAATTTGAAAATCTAGCTAGTCTCTTTAGTGAACTAATATAACCTATTTAACCTTATAAACAACCAATTTGCATTTTCCTTCTGATTCTTTTAAAACATTATTATAATGTTTAACTATGGCCTAAATGGATAAAATCCTCAATTTTAAAGTATCAGGTTCAACTACTTGCACATGTTGTTCAACAACTTTATAATATTTTGCAACTTTTATCATAATTATTCTAAGTATGATCTCATTCAGTTAGTCATTTGTGTTGACAGTGATTTTGTTTTTTTTAAGTAGACATTTTCCCTTGACTTCCAACAAAAAGACAGGTCTATTAGAGGTGAATTTTGTACTTTAAAAATGAATGCCCATTGGGGATGATTTTAAGATTACTTTGTAAATTCTGGTAATAATCATTTGTCACAATCCCAATACCATGAAATAATGAGAGTAAATAAAATACCCTTTTTATTTATGTAGGTCAGCAATTACATCACACAAAGGCTATTCTCCTTCATAAAAAGTACTGACCTGCATTTATTCATTTAGTTTGAGAAGAAATAGTCTGAAAACAAAGTGAATTTGGAGGTTGTGTGAGGTTCTTAATTTATTAATACTGAAAATACATTTAGGTACTCAACATTCAAAAATAGGGAATGGAATATGATTAAAAGGTCTGATATCTGTTTTGAATTTTAGATAAGTTCCTTATTACATATAATAATAAAATATATCTATTATCTAACAATTACTATTTCATTGTTAAGAACCTGTTTTGGCCTACCATCAGTTTGATTTGATTTGATTTATTTCAGTTATTTCTCAGTACAACTCAACTTCTGAAACAAGAATTCTGATTTTGTGTGTATTCATAAAGAATACATTTTCCTTGGTGAAAGACTCAGTAACAAACATTTTCATTTAAAAAAAAAAACCAATAACTAAGAACTTGGAAAATAACTTACTTGGTAAAGTGATTTTATGGAAAGCTTGAATACCCAAGTTCAATCCCCAGAGCTCACATAAAATTAAAGCTGCTATGAAAACAAATGTGAGTGCAATGACTGGATTTCTGGGGCTAATTGACCAGCCAGCTTAGCCTACCCAGTGAGGACAGTGAGCGATCCCATCTCAAAAAAAAAAAAAAATGGCTAGGTCATAAGGAACATAAATTGAGGTTGTCCTGTCTTCCACAACATGGCAACTTATACACCATGCACATGCACACACATGAACATACTTCACATCACATACAAACAATAGCTAATACATTCCTTTGTTTCATTGAATCAGAATGTCTTGGAATCTGTGTAAAGGCATAGAATATAAAACCAGTTAGTAATTTCATCCTCTTAGTCTCTCAGACATATATATCAGAAATATATTATTTCATTTTATTGGGAAATTAAAGAAGCCTAGATCTTCATCAGCATATGAATGGATGAGGAAAATATAGTACACATACAATGAAATTATATGCAGCCAAAAGAATAGAATCATTAAATTTGCAGAAAGAAAATGAAACTGGAGATTATTAATACAGGTAACTCAGACTCAGAAAGACAAATGCTTCATGTTCAACCTCATCTATAGATCCTAGATTTTAATTTTTATACTGTATAAATTGGTGTGGGTATAAGTCTGAAACTATAGAGGAGATCATAAGAAGGAAAAAAGGTCTTAAGGAAAGTGGAGACTCATAAAATGAGTAATATAAATACACATGAAATGAGGATGAGTGGATAATTACTAGGGGAAGAATGGTAACAGGCTGACAGGAGTAACAGAAATGATCAACAATAAAAGTACACAGGAAAATGTCACAGTGAAGTCCATTATTTTATATGCTAATTTTAAAAATGAATCTAAAAGGAATAAAATAAACATTTAAAAATATTTATCAACATTTGCTTTACAAAACTATGTTCTGGGTGCATATACAATTTAGATATGTATCTCTGTCTATCTGAATTATTTATATGTATTCCTGTAGTTAGTTTAAACCTTAAAATTAATTGTTCCTACTTTGGTTTAGCCAAAAAGTTAAATTGTATCTCTATCTTTTCTTGTGTTCCCTTCAGAAAGATTTAGAGTTGTGTTTAGGGTTTTTAAAACAAGCAAGAATTTCCACAATCACAATCATCATTCTTCATATATTCTATTCCTTTTATGTTCACAGAGCATTCTGAAATATAGCAACCTGTTACTGTGCCAAATATATAAAGAATAGCTGTGTTTCCCATATTGTAGATGAAAAACTGAGGTTCAGTCATATGTAAGGGAAAAGGCTAGTAAAAAATAGAATTTATAGATGTAGCCATCTTGTGTCTTCTTATACAAGAAATAATCATATTTTGCAATGCTATGAACACAGTTTTTCAGGTTAGTAACACTGGTAATTGTTATTAATACTTTCATTGAGGCCAGATAATACTGCTTATTACATGGAATATTTAATGATCCATATACCCTAACCACTAGATACTAGTAGTAGCTCCTGAGCTGTGACAACCAAAACTTATCTCAAAACATGCCAAATACCCCAAGGATAAAATTCACTGCGAGTTAGAAAGTTCAACTGAAGAGATAGGTCTCTTTAAATAGAAAATTACTCTAGAATCACAAATGTTTATAGAAATGTTTTCTAAGACACTACCTTTAATGTCTCAATTCAGTGTTTCTATTTTGCAAAACATGTTATACCTGTAAGGTTTTACCCATGGTGCTCAAAGTGGATACTAAAGTGGATTTTTCTTTTAGGGAATGGGTTTTATTGTAAGAGTTATTAATGCTGTGGATTTATAGAAAGCAGCATAGTGGGGACTCAGAAGAGTTGAATAGGCTCCCTTCTTAAAGGTCTCAGAAGAAGACAGACTTCATGTAGTGAGGTCATCTCATAGTCCCCTGCAGGAGGCAAGGAAGGGGGAGAGGTGTCTTACATTGCCCAAAAGGAATTTACTAGACCAAGAATGTGGAATAAGAGGGACACATTTAATTAAGGTGTACGCATTATACTCCTGGGGAGT
Source organism: Peromyscus eremicus (assembly GCF_949786415.1). Taxonomy (NCBI): domain Eukaryota; kingdom Metazoa; phylum Chordata; class Mammalia; order Rodentia; family Cricetidae; genus Peromyscus; species Peromyscus eremicus. Next base: position 65,375,247 of record NC_081439.1, read on the forward strand.
TTGTTACCATTGGAAGCCTGCTAATGTCCCTGAGTCTGACAAACAAAGATCTGTAAACTTGCTTGGGGAAGTGAGAATGGAACCTGCAGTTCTGTTGGAATCCGGGCATCTGGGAATACTGATATGCGGTTAGAAATTCACAGACAGGCTCTTGGTAGGGTGCCTTTTGTCATTATAGTAGTTGTTTCTGTAAGAAAGAGTTTTCTGCATGTGGGCATGACCTGGTTAGCACTTATCTGAAAACCTAACAGGGCCTTACAAAAACAAAATCTAATGTTTTTGATAGAATATTTTTTATATTAGATAATTTTGGTTCTCCTTGTGCATGTAATCAAAGCAGAGCTTGTTCACAAAATGTAGTGCTTAGTACCAAGCATTAGTTTCATTGTATTCCATAATAAATTAGGAAACATCTATTAAATGGGATTTTTTCTTTTTTTTAATTTTTTTAATTTTTATTTTGCAATACAATTCAGTTCTACATATCGGCCACGGATTCCCTTGTTCTCCCCCCTCCCGCCCCCCCTCACCTACCCCCCAGCCCACCCCCCATTCCCACCTCATCCAGGGCAAAGCCTCCCCTGAGGACTGAGATGAACCTGGTAGACTCAGTCCAGGTAGGTCCAGTCCCCTCCTCCCAGGCCTAGCCAAGCGATCCTGCATAGGCCCCAGGTTTCAAACAGCCAACTCATGCAATGAGCACAGGACCTGGTCCCACTGCCTGGATGCCTCCCAAACAGATCAAGCCAATCAACTGTCTCACCCATTCAGAGGGCCTGATCCAGTTGGTGACCCCTCAGCCATTGGTTCATATTTCATGTGTTTCCATTCGTTTGGCTATTTGTCCCTGTGCTTTATCCAACCTTGGTCTCAACAATTCTCGCTAATTGGACTCCCAGAGATCCACCGGGGCCTAGCCATGGATCTCTGCATCCAGATCCCTCAGTCGTTGGATGAGGTTTCTAGCACAATTAGGGTGTTTGGCCATCCCATCACCAGAGTAGGTCAGTTCGGGCTGTATCTCGACCATTGCCAGCAGTCTGTTGTGGGGGTATCTTTGTGGATTTCTGTGGGCCTCTCTGGCACTTTGCTTCTTCCTATTCTCATGTGGTCTTCATTTACCATGGTCTCCTATTCCTTGTTCTCCCTCTTTGTTGTTGATCCAGCTGGGATCTCCCGGTCCCCCAAGCTCTCAGAAATTTAAAGTGATTTGGTAAGATAAAAATTTAAAACAGCACAGTGATAGTACCAACTGAACATCTTAAATGTTAGCTTTTCTCTCCCTCCCTCATACCTTGAATAAAGAAAAAAAAAAGCTAACATTTAAGATGTTCAGTTGGTACTATCACTGTACTTGATATGATATAAGCAGCGAAAAAGGATGAGATGGAATGAATGCAATAGACATCAGATGGAGGTACATAACAAGATACCCCAACATACACCATCTTGGCACACTGAGTATTTCAACTGAACGAAACAGAAAACTTTAGAAGGTGGTCCCTCTCTGTCATTTCTCCTCTAAAATATGTGAATAAAAGAATTCTTTGATCTATCCACCCTGAAGGCATGTAATTCCATTGTCCCAGAGGGCCCTGCCATGTACTTATATGCCAAGAAAAAGTTGAACTCATAGGCCTTGCCAAATTCCTCTGTTTATTCTCACTAGATCATATGCTTTTGTTTTTTTATTATCATACTATTATTAAAATTAGAAAAGCTAACTCAGTAAGACTTAGTGACAAAGTTGAAGGATAGGCTTGGTGTTTAGGAAGGTGGAAAACAGAGGTTGTTAGAGTTTCCTTCTAGGAATAAATGAAGTCAAAATTTTACTTGGCACTCTCAAATAAAGTTGTAGAATAGTAACTTTATTACTTTAAAATCTGCCTTGTTTCTGTGTCACTCTAGACTAGGAAATGTAAAATGGTACTTACTTTTTATCCATTTTGCAGCTAAGTAACTCCCCAACCATTTAAAGCCTGACAGAGCTGAAGTAAATAATTTCATTTGGAGAGGACATGATTTTCAAGGCTGTTGGGCAAAACACATGGTCAAAAGAGCTGAACCAGAGCTCCTTAGGCTAGTGGAAATAAATTTAATGGGAGCATAATGATGCTATCTTCTTAAGTCCTTTGCAGTGTTCAGCGGCACTTTGATGATTTATTCCGTCTTCTTGAAATTGTGTTTGGTTGGAAACACAAAAACCTATTATGTCTAGAAATATGCCTAATCACTCACAAGCTTGTGTTTGTTCATTATTTATAATTTTCAGGTAGACAAAATACTCTTCAACTGTATACCTAGATATATAGTTTTGACATAAATATAGTCATTGTCAAAGAATGGAAGGATCATTAATTCATCCAGGAAATTACCTTTGATGATAAGTTGCTCAATTTGAAAGCCCAAATGTGGGTATAAATGGCATATTAAAGTGCTAATGGCAGTAGTTATTTAGCTAGAGAAAATGAATTTTTCTTATGTAAGACCAATATGCATTCTCTCTGTATTTCACACAACAGATAAATGAAAACATGACAATGCAGAAAAATAAGAAAAAAGCATATCTTTGAGACTATTTCATAGGAATCTCTAGAAGCCAAGTCAAAAGGACTTTTAAGCAAATATCACATAAGAGCCTTGTCAGCCTTTTTGTCTACATCTAAGAAACCTTTGGTAATAAGTAATCAAATGTAAAATTGTTACAAGCCATTAGCATAATCTATTTATAAAATATTTAATCTGGTCTTTTAAAACATGTTAGATAAATCAGGAAATTTCTTGGCAAAATGCAAAATAGATCATTTTAGAGTTTGGACTATTTGTACATACTTTACTCTGGCATTGTTTTATATATCTTCCTAAACGTATTATTTTGGATGTTTCATTTGTTGTTTGTAGCAATCAGAAGATAAAGGAGAAGAATATGAACTATGCCCTCATTTAGCAATAGAAGTTGAGGTAAATGTGTTTTATTACTAATGTCCCAAACTTTGTCAGTTTGGTATCATTGTATAAAGGGTCATTTTCATAGTGATAAGAAAACTTGCATGATTTCATTCTTATTAAAAGATAACAAAATAAATAACAAAATGAAGACCGGAAAGAGTGTGCCATATACTGCCTCAGGTTTAGAAATTAGCAGGTATTAGCTAGAATTAGTTTATCACTTAGGATTTTAGCCAGACTTATTCATTTTCATCTTTATGTTAAAGGAGTCTTGGATAAACATTTTTTCCTCAAGTCCTATCCCTTTCGTTCAGCAGGTAATTTATTTTATGAGTGTCTGAAATTTAATTTGATTCATCTTCCTTTCCTGAGAGTGGAGCAATATCTATATCCTTTAGATAAAGAGTGAGATTTTTCCAAAATATTTTCTAACAAAGCACACAATAATTCTTTATAACTTTGGTAGAATTTAGTTGTAAGGTTTTCTATCATTGAAACACTATTAGTATCCAATGAAGATATAATTGTATAAAATTACAAATCTCTTAGAGTACATTACCACTCCCAGTGGTTTATCTTCTAATATAATCTCTTATTTGACCCTCACTACAAGAGGATTAAGTAACTAGAGCCCAAATTATTATTCCTCTTACAAATGTTCCAACCAGCAATAATGGTTTATATAATATATATTCCATGTTAACTGTCATTTGCCCCTCTCAATGACTGAGTGAAATGTAAGAATACAGACAAAGTAATAGAAAATTAAAGAGCATTGGTTCCCTAGACTGCTGTAGAAAATTACCACAAAATGGCTTAAACAGGTAAAAGTTTATTCTCTCACAGTTCTGGGGATTAGTAGTCTGAAATCAAGTTGTCAATAAGGTCATTTTCTTCTAAAAAGTTATAAGAAAAATATCTTTTCTTGCCCCTTTCAACTTGGGGCAATTGTCACCAATTGGTGATTGATCATTGCTGTAGTCATTGAATTTTTTTCTTTGTGTTTCTGCTTCCAAATGTTTCTCTCTGTTACTTAGAAGTCATTGGATTTAGAAGCATCCCAATCCAGAATGATATCATCTTAATTTGCTAACTTCTGAAGATACTCTCTATGTGAATAAGGTCACTTTTAGAGCTATTAGCACTTTAGGATATTAGGATAGTGAGCGCAGTTTAGCCCACAACTGAGTTTAAGGAACCTGCCAAAGGTGACAGAGATAGTTAAAAAAATTAAACACAGTATGACTGTAGAGCCCCTGTTCAAAAAAATCTGTATTCAACTGACTCTAGGATTAGACTGGTTAAAAAATCCTTCCTTAAGTCCTACAATTATAGACATGACAAGGCTAAGCATGATATTAAAATTTTCCTGACTCATAACTCAGATTTTTAAATCAATACTACAATGCCTTTTTATGTTGCTTCATATTGTTATTTTGAATTCTCCTCCAGAATAAAAGCAATATCATTTTGACTTTTAAAATATTTTCACATTGGAAAATAATTTTAATACAAAGTGTTTATTTAATTGATCAGACTAGAGGACTCTTTTAGGACTTAATGATTCTTTCAGGTTCCCCCTATAATACCTTAGGCAGTTGGGAATAAACACATCCTTTTCGTTTCAGGCTTGGAGTGTAATGAAAACCTTCCAGGAATGTGATTTTTTTTTTACAGTGATGCTGTTTGGTTTTAATACTAACACTGACATTTTCAAAGATATTCAAAAACAGTACCATAATATAGATTAAGCCTTATATAGATTGAATAACACTGAATTTCGAAGAAGAAGGTATTTATTTGTCCTCTGGCTTTAAGTGACAGTAAGCATGCCGTTGTGTACAACAAGTTAAAGAAAAGTCTAGGATGTTTTTACCTTCAAAAAATAGAGAAAAGTAGGGAGTTTATATTCTAAACCCCAGAAGTAAGCAAATATAAGTTGGAACTGTTAGATGTGAGTGAGTGGTGTTTTCCTCCATTCTGACCTGAATAAAATTTTCTTTCATATCTTATATGAAACAAAGTAGGGATGAAAGCAAATACATGACTAGATAAGAATTCTAATCATGTTAACACTTTTATTGAATCATTCAGTTTTTCTCACCATTTAAAACTTGAATTTCCAGACTGAGGCTCAGACTTTCTATTCCAGTGTAGAAGCAAAATCCCTAGAAGAGACAGCTGATGAGCCTACTGTCAGTTTAATAGCCAGTGTGCCCAGGGTGGTAAGAGCCAGAGGATAAGGGAGCTTGTGGTGGTGGTGTGTCTTTTAGCGATGTTAGATACTACAATCATCAAGTCTCACCAACATGACTGCCTAAACATGAACATGGACAACAACAGAAAAGCTAACATGGATAGGAGAGTGTAGCTAGAGTTTTCCTGCCTGGCCCATGGTCAGGGCAAATCTCTCTCAGGCTGGAGAATTTCTCTCCAGCTCCCGCCACCAAGTCCCGCCAGTCCCAGAGCCCACTTATAAAATAAACATACAGACTCTTACATTATTTAAACTGCTTGGCCATTAGCTCAGGCCTGTTATTGTCTAGTTCTTACTCTTATATTTAGCCCATTTCTATTAATCTTTACTTTGCCACATGGCTCATGGCTTACTGGTACCTTACATCGTCCTTGTCCTGATGGTGGCTCGCAGTGTCCCTCTCTCAGCCTTCCACTTCCCAGAATTCTTTTCCTTGTCCCGCCTATACTTCCTGCCTAGCCAATGGCCAATCAGTGATTTATTTACTGACCAATCAGCAACACATTTGACATACAGACCATCCCACAGCACTTCCCCTTTTCTTTTCTTAAAAAGGAAGGTTTTAACTTTAACATAGTAAAATTACATATAACAAAACAATTATCAAGCAAGAATTACAGTTACAATATTAAAGAAGAGATCCTATCTATCTTATATTTGTGAGTTTAAGGTTTTATATCTAACTTATCTTTTATTATAACTAAGGAAAATTGTAAGTATCTAGTCTTTAACCACATCAAAGACCTCAGAAGGATATACTATTACCTGAGAAATGGAGAAGGATATAAGCAACTTTTAGGAGTCTTGTAGGGTAGACAGAGACAGCTGGCAGCCTGGACAGTCATTCAAAGTTCTCTTGTAAAGTTGGGGCATCTGTCTTCAGCCCACAGGCCTAGAGTCTCTTATTCACTTTTCTCTGTGTCCTGTAGAATGTCTGGCAGTTTTCTCTGCAAAGCAGGAACCTGAAGGACCATTTCGTCAAGCAAAGTTCAGTGGTCACCTTTGTATGGGTCCTGCATGTCCAGTTGATCAGGCAGTCCAGCAAGAACAGTTTCTTGCCCAAATGGCTATTTTTGTCAAGGTGAAGATAAACTCCGTATGGAGTGTCTTCGATGCCCATCCTCCTCTCTGAAGTAAATCGGTGCTGTCAGGAGCAGACATGTCTCATTGTCCAGAAAGTCTAAATTTTTAAAACATTTTAAATGCCATATTCTGTAGGTCTTTGAAGTGTTTGAAGACTACCTATCTATCTGAAATATAACTATGTATACCTAGAAGACTTAACTAACATGGCTACAAATATGATTATCATAGATGACTAATTATTAATCTATTTTTTAATTATCCATTATAATTTTAAATGAGTTACATAAACATAATACCTCAAACAAGAATAGAAATATATATACAGTATAACAAAATTAAGTTTAAACTTGTATCAATAAACTAAAATCTATAGCGATGTAAAACATTTTAAACAAGTTGTTACTCTTTAAAAGTAGGTTCATTAATCTACCCTTTCATCCTATCATATCTAAACTATCCCCTTTTTTTCTTTAGAAAGAGATTGTATTTATAATCAACCTGCTTTAAATAAAAATATTGGTTTTTCTCTGTCCCACACCAGAGGGCTCTTCTGATTTGGGACATAAGAATCTCTTAACCATTTTTTTTTTTTGAGCTGTCTAGCTCTTACTCTTATATTTAGCCCATTTCTATTAATCTTTACTTTGCCACATGGCTCATGGCTTACTGGTACCTTACATCTTCCTTGTCCTGATGGTGACTCGCACTGTCCCTCTCTCAGCCTTCCACTTCCCAGAATTCTTTTCCTTGTCCCGCCTATACTTCCTGCCTAGCCAATGGCCAATCAGTGATTTATTTACTGACCAATCAGCAACACATTTGACATACAGACCATCCCACAGCAGGAGAGGATGGGAGGGAGCCCAGGACGTCACAACCCTACATAAAAAACTATAGCCAATTAAGGAATGCTGAGAGTAGGAGAAATGGACTTCCTCAGGGAAGACCACACCAATTGAGATTCCAGTAATGAATGGTAAGCCCATGAAAACATACATACAGGTAACATTATACAGACATAGCAGCGTATATTTAGGGATATATAGGTATATGCATATGCAAATATGCATGTAACAACAATTAATGAAAAAGAGGCTATGAGTTTGAAAGAGTAAAAAGCAGTATATGAGAGGGTTTAGAGGGTGGAAAGGGAAGGAGGAAGTGATGGAATATAATCTCAAAAATAGAAGTAATTTTAAAAAGAATATAAAAAAATTACCTGAGTGCTTCTCTAGTGTTCTGCTGATGTTCAGTTATATTTTGAATCTTAATTTGATAGATACTTACCTGAATATCAACTAATATCAGAAAATTTTAATGTTCTACTACACACAATGTTACATGGATTATTACACTCATGGTTGCCATGACTATATGAAAATGACCTTTACATTAAAAATTAGCTCCAATACAAAATGAGAATGAACTGATGATCCCTTATAATGTGTTATTATTGGATTTTTTTAATTTAGTGAAGAAGAGACCATACATTAACATCATTAGAATTTCTGAAACTGCTCTGATTTAATACAGTTCATATATTTTAACAATGTGAGATGTAATGAAGAGTTCCCTCCATAGGCACATTATATCCAGTTAACTGAAATATCGGAGGAAATGGCTCAAGTGCAGAACATGTGCTTAGTATATGTGATTTCCAGGGTTAAATCATCAAACACACACACACACACACACACACACACACACACACACACACACACACACACTAGGGAGGGGGAAAAAGGGAGGGATAGCCAGAGGAAGAGAGGGAGGCAAGGGGAGAGAGAAAGCAAGACTTACAAAGCAAACACTATTTAAAATCACTTATAGGGCCGGGCGGTGGTGGCGCACGCCTTTAATCCCAGCACTCGGGAGGCAGAGCCAGGTGGATCTCTGTGAGTTCGAGGCCAGCCTGGTCTACCAAGTGAGTTCCAGGAAAGGCGCAAAGCTACACAGAGAAACCCTGTCTCGAAAAACCAAAAAAAAAAAAAAAAAAAAAAGAGATAAAATCACTTATATACCAGATTTTTTAAAAAGTAAGTAAAAGCAAAGTAAATTGATGATCACTAAAGGCCAGTGATGGGGAGAAGCACTTAAAAATACAATTATGCAATTATGGAGTGTGTCTTAGTTAAGGTGTCTGTGATAAAACACCATGACTGAAAGTGACTTGAGGAGGAAAGGATTTGTTTTTATTTTGTTTATAAATCATCATCCAGGGAATTCAGGGCAGGAACTCAAGCCAGAAACCTGAGGCAGAAATTGAAGCAACAGCTGTGAAGGTATGCCACTCATGGGCTTGCTCCCTATGGCTTACTCAGCCTGCCTATTTATAGCACCCATGACCACTAGCTCAGGGGTGCCACCACACACAGTGAACTGGAACCTCTGACATCAACCAAGAAAATGCACCACAGGCTTGCCCACAGCCCAATCTGGTGAAGGCATTTTCTCAATTGAGGTTCCCTTTTCCAAAATTACTCTAGTTTTTGTCAAGTTGACATATAACTAGCCAGAATAGAGGATATATTTGGCATGCTATGCATAGAATAAGGCTTATGTTAATAATACTGTATCTTGAAAGTTTAAGAAAGTTTTAATCTCTTTAAACAGACTGTAACTGGAGATGTGATGGATAAATTATTAAAGTAATAATTTTACCATGTATATGTACATCAAAATGTGTTTTGTATGTCAAATGTATACATTGACTTTTTAAAATAAAGCAAAATCCATAGATTACAAATTTCATTTAAATCCATACTGATTAGGTCAGAACATTATTGATTACAAATCTGTCTTTCAGATTATAGCCACTTTAGGTTCTTCCTGTGTTCATTTAGTGCTTATTTCCAATTACATGTCATATCCAGTTCTTTTGAGTCTTCACAAAAATATTCTCAAGTGGATTTTCTACTTATACTATCCATTCAGAAAATAAGATGATTTCTTCAGTTGCTTTACATTTTAAAATATATTTTAAACAACAGTTTGTATTCTTGATCCATTTCATTTATTTGTGGATGTGTCCAAGAATACATTTATTTGAGTAAGTTTGGAGTCAAAGTTCATTTGCTTGTCATCATTAACTAGGGGCTGCATACATCCTAAACATGCTTTCTATCAGGATATTTCAGCTCCAGTTTTGTTAAGGAAATTAAAGGTAGTAAATCCCTAAGTGGCTTGAGAACAAATTTCTACTAAATTTTTAAAATAATTTGTATTTTGATTGTAGTTGAAATTACTGTATGTTTTGTCCAAAAGGTGATGCATAAATTTCTTTTTCAAACTATTCAAAAATTTGAAATTATCACTGTTGATGTCATACAGTCAACATATCTACAACAAATGGACCTCTTTATGAATACATATATACATATATGTATTGTGTATATTTTATATATATTGTACATATATATTTAATCCTTCAATATCTACAACATTATCACAAATAACTGGTTACCCCCCAAGTGGAAGTTTTTTATGTCCCTGCTGCAGTTTCCCCTTTCTCTTCTCCTTTCAGTCCTTTCTTCCTACCCACCCAGTCTGTTTTTACCCCCAGTCCAGTCTTTCCCTGTTTTTTCTTCAGGAAAGGACAGATCTCCCAAGAATATCAATAAAACATGGCATATCAAGTTGCAGTAAGGCTAAGCACCTCCCCATGTATTAAGGCTGGGCAAGGTGACCTAGTATATGAGGAGTAGGGTCCCAAAAACCATTAAAAGTGTCACAGACAGCCCCTGCTCCATCTCTTAGGAGTCCCACAAGAGGACCAAGCTACACAACTGTAACATATATGCAGAATGCCTAGGTCAGTCCCATGCAGACTCCTTGGTTGAGAGTTCAGTCTCTGTTAGTCCCTATGAGCCCAGGTAAGTTGACTCTGTGAGTTTTCTTATAGTGTCCTTGACCCTTCTGGCTCCTACAATCCTTTCTCCCCATCTTCTGCTGGATTCCTCAAGTTCCACCTAATGTTTGGCTGTGGGTCTGCATTTGTTCCCATAAGTAACTGGATGAAGCCTCTCTGATGACAATTGGACTAGGCACCAATCTATGAGAATAGCAGAATATCGTTAGGCACCATTACATGACTTAATCACATTCCTTGGTGTGTGCATTATTTTATTCTTTCATTGATGGACATAGGTTGTTACTGGGCTACTGTAAATGGTACTTCAACAAATATAAAAATTCAGATATGCATTTGTGGTATTGATTTTATTTCTTTAGTTATATTTCCAGAACTAAAAATTGCTGGATCATATATGTTAGGTTTCTATTGCTGTGATAAAACACCACAAATGAAAGCCTCTTGGAAAGGAAAGGACTTGTTTCATCTTACACTTCTAGGCAAAAGTACATCACTGAGGAAAGTAAGGGCAGGAACTCAAGCCAGGAACCTGGATTCAAGAACTAGAGCAGAAACTTTATAGGAATTCTGCTTACTGGCTTGCTCCCATGCATAGTACTGCATGCCTTCTTATGTAACCTGTGGGGTGTTTTCCCACCACCCCCACAGTTCCCCAGAGTTTTCTTGAGTGCGAGCAGCAGGAAATATTAGATAGAAGGATTTATTGCGGAGAATCTTGCGGAGATAAACAGATAGAAAATAAAGGATAGCCTCGAGAGGGCCTGGAACCTTTTCCAACGGGCCCGACTGTCTCTGCCCCAGGGTTTTTATAGAGACGCCAAGGGGTGAAGCAAAAGACCTCCTCCCCCAGCACATCCAAATGCAGACCATCTCAGACACCTGCACTCAGGCCAGTGGTCCTAATCATCCTCTATGCGGACCTGCTGGGTAAAGCCATGAGGAACCTGAGAACGGGCTCCCACAGGTCCCCCTTTCTTAATATATAAAAAAAATGACTATTAATGGCTTACAGTAATCTCCATAGCTGTTACACCTCCCAATATGGGAGTAGAGGATGATAAAGATGGCGTTTCTCTTTTGAATTAGGTCCAAGGTGACTATAGCAGTCTTAGCTGCCTCAAGCTCTTTGTAAACCAAAAACTCTTAAGGTGACTACAAACTTAAAGAATCACTTAGCTTCATCATTACCATTAACAGGTTAACATAAATATTGCTATACATAGTCACAATTCTATCAATCTTACAACTCAAAGCAAACTCTTAACAGAACCATTGGAATTAGCATATATGGTGCTATATATAGTTAACAATTTTCTCCGTCTTACACCTTTAACTCAATCATTTGAATTTTCTTGCTAACAGCATAGGAAAAACTTTGATGTATTCACATCAAACTTAAATATTTCCTTAACTCCACAAAACCAGGGTGCATTAATATCAATAGGTTAAACATAATTTCTGCAAACATAATTCAACCTTAATTCACTCATAACTCCTCCTTTTCTTTATAATTTTTAAACAAAATCTCAAACCTACTAAGAAAAAACCCAAACTTATATAATTCCTACAAACCCATATTGAAAAGCAATATTCTCAATCTAACCATTAATACTTTGAAAACTTTTAGCAAAACATCCAAAAGCAGTTTCTTAATAAAACTCTTTACACTTTAAAAGTGGTCTCTTAATATACCCCATTTGCATTTCTTACTAACAAAACATGACATTAATCCACTCAATTTTTGAAATTAGACTAAGGAATATTAACTCTCCCTTTTATAATTTAAGCAAAATCTCAAGCCTAGTTAGAAAACCCAAACTTTTCCATTTAAACAGTCCATTTGTAACACAAAATCAGTTCTGTACGTGATTCCATTTTTACATAAACAGTTCCACAGAACAATTGCATTCTTAACACAGAACAATACATGAATCACCAGCATATATGCATACACAAAACTGCATCTTGATTCTAGGTAGAAATAAATTTCTTCATTTAAACAGTTCCATTTTTAACCCAATTCCAGCAAACAGTTCCTAGGTCATTACTATGAATAAACACAAAATTGTCCCATTGCAATGAAATCTCTATTGTTCATTTCATTTCGTAAGTCTCAAAATTCAAATGATAAATTCTGGTACTAGCCTTCCAAATATGAGAAATCCATAACCAAAATATGTTTGTAATTTTATCTCATTTTAAGTTCAAAAAGTTCAAACAAGAAATAAATTTGGTATCAGGCTTTCACTTCCAAATATGAAGAGACATTTTACAACCAAAACTTTTTGTAGTTAACAATTTTAGTTCAAACAAGCATCTCTACAACTTTTGTTCTCACAGACCGACCTTTTTAGGTACAGTAGTATTCTAAACCGCACTGTTTTTGATGTTAGCTCAGGTTTTTCTGTGTTGCGTTGATTTTCCATGGATCTCAGCTGCGGATGCCTTGTGCTGGTTCTGGCGTCCGCCATTCTTAGCGGCTTCTGGAGCTTTTAAAACCATTCAGACTGCCTGCTTTGCAGTCTCCTAGACACTACCTTCTGTGTCTCAGGTTCTTTCACCATATACATTAAAAATAGTCTCACTCTTAACATTTTTTGCCTTGCAAAGCATTAGACTCACATTCAACATTTACATTGTACAAACTCACATATAACATTACCATCTACTTATTTATACTCCTTAAGGAAACTATAGAACTACTTTAGCAAATATATTTCTTCTTATTTCTTATTTAAACTTACATTTACAACTAACATCTTTACTTCTTACAAGCTTATCACTACATGTCTTAAGTCTACCTTAGATACTTCTTGCAAGCTTATATTCTTAAAGGAACTCTATAGATCTATTTTACAAACTTATATAGGGCTACTATTAGCATATATCTACTTTAGCAAACACCTAAAGATTTCTTAACAGAGCTAACAAGACAGAATAATTTCTGCAAACTCACATATCTTATTTTTTTCATCATATACATTAAGCATAGACTCACACTTAACATTTACACTTTTTTTTACAAACTCACTATACTCTTTAAGGGAACTATAGAACTACTTTAGCAAATATATTTCTTATTACTTCTTATGTATTTCTTATGTTCATTCCATCTTATTTCTTATTTAAACTTACATTTACAACTAACATCTTTACTTCTTACAATCTTATCACTACATATCTTAAGACTACCTTAGGTACTTCTTGCAAGCTTATATATATTCTTAAAGGAACTCTATAGATCTATTTTACAAACTTATATAGGGCTACCATTAGTATATATTTAACTTAGCAAACACTCAAAGATTTCTTAACAGAGATCTAACAAGAGACTAATTTCTACAAACTCACATATCTTATTTTCATCTTTTTCTACTTCTTATTCTTAATTATCACTATCTCTATTAGAAAGATTCTCTTAACTAGACAAGAAGTGCGTACATCATTTCTAAAGTTTGGAGTTTATAGTCAGCTTTGCTATACAATACTGGGATTTAGGGAGTATTGTTATAGAGTTGTGATGCTTGTTGCTAGGGGACTGTAACATTCTCAGGACGAAGCCACACCCCGAAGTTCTCTCAGCCATCCCGGAACCAGCAGAGATGCACTGCCAGTGGTAAGCGGTTTTTAACTAGAGGCTGTCCCTTCACCCAAATTCATGATAGCTCCCCTAAGTGCTTCAATTCAGACAAACGTTTCTATTACAGCAGTACTTTTGGTTTGTTCTACTGAAAAACTTGACTTCACGCTGAGGGTGAAATTACCGTATTTAGCTGCTGTAAAGCTCTTCGCCAAATACTGCACAGCTAGTAGGAGATATAAAGTATTTTTCTAAATATGGCTAGTAAAGCCATAAGTGGCACAACTCCGAACTGTATTTAGTATTTTCACTTCATTAGCTTTAACTCCTGATGTTATTAGCAGCTGTAATATTTAGCATTGATTTCTTATAAGGAACTTTCAGGTGAAGCAACTTTTGTAAGACAGGTAGATTTTCTGAAGTTTGTTTCCCATCTATAAAGCAGTCATTTCTTTTTGAATGCCTGTTTCTTAATCCCCTTACTTAGATTTGCAAAGGAATCACTCATTGCAGGCTGTTTGTTCAAGAGGTAAATAATTTTTAATTTCACATAAGTTTCTTCATATCTAAGACAATGTTCAGTGTATAAACTGCTCTCTCTTGCTTTCTTAAGGATTTTAAAGTGGCTTGTTTGCTCTTATAGGTAGCTTTTTGTCATCCAACTGCCGTAAAATTTTGCACAGCTATTAGGGTAAATAAGGCATTTTACCAATGGAGCCCCAAATCATGAAGCTCCTAGTTCCGTATCCTTTCAATTTCATTGGAACTGACATTTAACAAACTCTTAGACGATTTTCCTCATTATTCTTTTAAAAGCTGTATTTTAAGTTTACCATGAACGTATTTTCGAGCTGACAAAAGTGTTTCAGGGCAATGTCGCCATCTTTAGCGGAAAAACTACCTTTCCCAGAATGCATTTCCCTTATATCAGTCTATAATAATATCAGTCCCTTATATCATTTCCCATCAGTCATTTCCCATGGTTCTTTTCGGTCTGAGAGTCAACTGGTTCTCTTTTACCAGACTTGCTTACAAATTCTTGCCCGGGAGGTTTGAAGAAAGTTTTTTGCTTTTGCAACGGGAGATTTGAAGAAGCATTTTACATTTTCAATTATGGGACATTGGGTGGTTTCTATTCTCTCCTCAGCTGGCTTCAACAGGTGTCTGTCCTTCATTTGACACTGGCCCCCAAATCAGAACTGCACCTGCCTTGTTAGTGCGCATTGAGGTGGGCAATTTCTGATAGCAACTTTTCTCGGGGCTTGTGTTTGCCTTAGCCAGTCAGTAAAAAACAAAAACTTTTTACAACAGAGCTTTTCCATGGCTCCTTTGGAGAGATTTTCTCCCACTGACTTTATTCTCATTTTGCTTGTTCCTTTCCCCCCAGATGCAGAGCTTCAGATATCTCAGGCTGCTCTGTTGCTCTGCTAGCTGCCTTTTGAGGTAGGGGCTTTCTTCCCCCCAATCTGCCTCAAACTCTTAGCAGCTTTTCACAGGTCATGCATTTTCTGGGGAGGAATCTGTCCCTTCTGTTTCCTCAGAGTCTTTCTTTCTGACAGTACCCAGTTTGGTCTCAGTTTATCCCCTCTACCCCAGAAACAGTTTCCGACACTACTGTGTGGTTTTAGTACAGACTGAAAATCTAACAAGGGAGGTTTTTGCCATTTCTAAACTCCAATTAGGACAGGCGTTTTGTTTCATCAGACCTTCACCTGGCCCAGTCCCCCAGTGGGTTGCATTTGGTCTGGATGCTCAAGGACAGAGCTTATGCCAGAGGCAATCACCCCTAAGGGCTACACTCCCTCATCTCAGGGAGTCAGTTAAAGCTTTTCTCAAAGAGGTGTTTTCTCTGACAGAAAAGAAAGCTTTACTCCTGGATAGTTCTGTTCTGCCCTGGCTGGGCTCTCTGACTCAGCAGCACAACTGCTTCAGACACAGTTCGGCTTTACTGTTTTCCCAAAAAGGTCCTTACTTTGATAGGAAAGCTTTTCTCAGATTTCTTTTTTCAGCTGTGGACCTATCAACCCGGGACTTGTAGGAAAGTGGACAACTGTGCAGTTCCCACCGGCTTTAGTTTTGTTTGTTCATTAGCATTCTTCCCCTGGGTCCTGCACCTTCCTGCCTCAGCTCTGTGCTCCAGGAAGTTTACCACTGCAGGAACCCTAGTATCCCCGAAATGCACTCCAACTCAGAGACACTGGCCAGTCGCCTCTGGGTTTTTGGTCAGAAGCAGGATACAATGCTAACAGTTTGCATTGCTTCAGGGGATTTTTGCATTAGGATGATTAGGAGCACCTTTTCATTCTGAAACGCTCACTCAAAACCCTTGATGCCTCAGCTCAGTTGTAACTGAAAAGCGTGGCTTTTTTGCTTTTCTCAGGTAAAGTTTCCTGCCCTTTTGGGCTCTGTATCTCTTTACCCACACTCTCCCAAGCGTTTCCACTGTCTTTTACTAGTTTGAGGACACAGAGCTTAGAAGAGGTTTTTAGAAAATTGTCCCTGCTTCCTGCATTGCAGGGAGGATTTTTAAAGCTTGAAAGAGAACTTAGAGGTTTTGCTGTCTTAAGAGGTTTGTTGTTTTCCCTTAGAGCTAATCACAGGTGGTCCCCATACTAATCTTCAGGTGATTCTAATTTTTGTCCTTCTGTGAGAGAAAGTTAAAGGCTTTAGTTTTTAAGTTTTTTAAGAGAGTTTTTGAGAAAGATTAAGGCTTTTTAGAGAGATTCCCCCCCCCCAAATTTTCCAAGAAAAGCTTTATAGTTTAAGAGATTTTTTTTCCTCCCAGGAGAAAGAAAGACCAACTTTTTCCAAAACTTCTGAACTTTAAACTTTGGCTTTTTACACCCCCATTTTTGCCTCAGGGAGAAATCACTTTCTCCTGCCACTTGGACTTTGCATTTCAGCTGTTCCCAGGTCAAAAGCTTCCATAAGAAACTTTTTCTTCCCCATAAGCTCAAAGAAGAGCTTTTTTACTACCCACAAAGCCCAAAGATAGATTTTTCCCCCCAGTTTGCATTCATAGCCCCCAAAGTTAGAAAATTGAAGAGTTTTTTTGTCTAGTTGCCTTACTTATTTTTTCCTACACGATCTTACACTTCTAAGTTTTTCCTACACTATATTACTACCCTATGCCTTATACTTATTTTTCACAGAAATTGAGAAAGGGATAGAAGACAAAAAATTTTGACAGAAGAGAATTTCGCTCTAGCATCGGACATCCTTCCAGTCTGCTTTCCTTTTCTCTCGAGGATAAAACCCCTGCCTCTCAATAATATATATATTATATATATATATAATATATTATATATATTATATATACTTTATACTTTATATATATAAAGTATATATATAATTTATACTTTATATATATATAAAGTATATATTTTCCATAACACCGGCATGCCTTTCTACTGGCAGGGCTGACCCACACTTTCGCCAAAAACTCTGTAATAAAACTATTATTTTCCTTTATCTTTAGTCCCTATTACTTTGTCTTTAGTCCCTGTTCATTTGTCTTTTAGTCCCCCCTTTTTTTAGTCCCCCCTTTTTTTCTTTAGTCCCTTTTTTTTCTTTTTTCTTTAGTCCCTGTTCATGGCTCCATTCTGTGGGGCGTTTTCCCACCACCCCCACAGTTCCCCAGAGTTTTCTTGAGTGTGAGCAGCAGGAAATATTAGATAGAAGAATTTATTGCGGAGAATCTTGCTGAGATAAACAGACAGAAAATAAAGGATAGCCTCGAGAGGTCCTGGAACCTTTTCCAACGGCCTGACTGTCTCTGCCCCAGGGTTTTTATAGAGACGCCAAGGGGTGGAGCAAAAGACCTCTTCCCCCAGCACAGCCAAATGCAGACCATCTCAGACACCTGCACTCAGGCCAGTGGTCCTAATCATCCTCTATGCGGACCTGCTGGGTAAAGCCATGAGGAACCCGAGAACGAGCTCCCACAGTAACCCACGACCACCTGGCCAGGGGTGGATTGCCACTGTGGGTTACATCCTCCTACATCAATTATTAATCTAGACAAAGTCCCACAGTCTTTCCTACAGGGTAGTCTAATGGGTGCAGCTTTTCAACTAAGAACCCTCTTTCTAGATAACTAGCTTGTATCAAGTTGACAAAACACTAATCAGCACAAGTAGATATTTTTATGTTTTATTATTTAAGGAAACTTAATAGTGGGTTTTTTGGTGATAGTAGTAACAGCTTTCTTTTCCACTAGCATTGCACAATGATTGCTTTCCCGACATCTACATTAACATGTATATGTCTTTAATCTTTTGAGTATTAGCATCCTAGCAGATGTGGGGTGATATTGGCTAGTTTTTTATATGAAGTATATGAAGTTCCCTGATGATAAGTGAAACTGAGTATATTTACATTTAGTTTTTGCCATTTCTATATCTTCTTTAGAAAAAAAGTGGCTATTTTGGTCGTTTGTCCATTAACTTCACTATTTTTCAGTTTGCTATTAAGTTGTGTGCATTTCTTATGCATATTGGATGCTATTTACACACGTATACGTATTTAATTTTCAAGTATTTCAATGATAGGAACTCCTTTAATATTCTTCAGTACCTACTGTGATACTAAAAAGAGTAGGAATATGGGGAGATCTAAGAATAGTGGAAATAATGCAGTCAGTGTCAAATTGGAAAAAAGTACGTGACTATTATGTGATAACCAAAGGTACAATTTCGTACTCTTTTGTGTGCTTTAGTCTGTTCCTTGCGACATACATTTGATATGTTCAAAAAGTGCATAGTGTTTTCTACAAATGGTTAAGGAAAGTTTGAATAAAAGAAAGTGAATGATGGTTATTTTCATAGAAATTTACAAATACAGTTTTACAGAGGCTAAAGATGCATAACTTAAAATTGTTCAAGTTGTGTTTTCAGGAGAACGCAGGTGAAATAATTGTGTTTACTCCTTTAATGATGCATTTAGTAGTATTGATAAACATTCAGCTTCAGTAATCAGATGACATTTCTGTTCTTAGCATTCATACTTTCCAAGAACATCAATGTAATTGATAAGAGCTTAGGGGATTTATGAGTGTTTCTTGAATATGTTCTCAACCCTGGGAGCACATACATATAGCCTAGCTATATCTTTGCAGATTCTGTGTGAATATGTTAGTGTTTATAAAAACTACAGTGAACGTAACATTCATCAATTTTCCTTTTTGATTTTTTGTTTAGCTTACTGTTTGCCCATCTGCTATCCATACTTCAGACAGCTGCTGATTACTTAAGCAGATGCCTCTAATTATTTTCTACAAATGCCCCAAAAGAAAGGTTTCACACTAGGTGAATGTTTTTCATCAAGTCAAACAGCCCTATGTGTGAGAATCTTCCATTTCCAGTTAGATAAAACAATGACACTTATGCAGAGTAGAGTTTTGAAGGATCATCAAAAGTGTTCATTTTCTATGGTCTCCTAGGCTTTTTGCTTTCACCACAGTTTCAGGTTATTGACTTATCACAAGCAGGAAAAATAATGGTAAGACATGGAATTGTCACAAACTTCATTGTTTTTACAGAGAGTCTCCATTTTTCTTGAATACTTACCAATTTCTGCAAGAATTTTGTTTGTTTACAAATTCTGAAAGTTTGTTATAATAATTTTTCAGGTTTTCTCACTGATTATGTGTAGGCAAGACTTGTTGTTAGCCCTTTTTTCTGCCAATTTCACTGTTAAACCTATCCATATTTATTGATAGCAGTATACAGAATTGTAGTTATCAACTAATTAGAAGTTCAAAAACAAGCAAATCCTATGCAGAAGTTTATAATAATTTTAATTTTATCCTATTCTGAGGCTGAAATAATATTAAATTCATGCTATCTTCTACCTGTTTCAAATAAAGATTACTATAATCATAGCTGTATAAACAAAAATGGATATTGATATTTGAGTGATTTTAAAAACTAACTTCTAATTCATTAGCAGAAATACTACCAACCAGTTGTGTATTTTTATCTTAGGGGATGCTTTCAGTTTGTTGGAAGCTTTGTATTTTAAAATTAGGAATCTGAGCCGGGGCAGTGGTGGCACGTGCCTTTAATCCCAGCACTCGGGAGGCAGAGCCAGGTGGATCTTTGTGAGTTCAAGGCCAGCCTGGTCTACAGAGCAAGATCCAGGAAAGGCACAAAGCTACACAGAGAAACCCTGTCTCGAAAAACCAAAAAAAAAAAAAATTAGAAATCTGTTTTTCTTCACTGCCATGGGAATTAAATGAGATTGTTGATAAAATATAGACCGATTATTATGTATCTATAGAATTGGGAAAAATAAAACAAGTACATATTCCCTAAGGATTTTAATTTTTTTCAAAAGTTCTTTTATCCTTTGAATTAATCTTTCATAATGTAATCCTAACCAAAAGAGATGTGCCCAATTGTATTGTTGCCAATTACAACCATTAAGAACAGAGATGTTTGTTCATGTGTAGTATTTACCAAAATATCCTTTTGAATTGTGAAAATGTATGATGGTTTGTAATGACAATAAGGTTGTTCTTAGTTTCATAACTTAAAAAAAGAGTTATAACTTGGAGCAAAATATTAACTAGTAGTGCTAAAAGTCCATTTGAGATTTCAAGAGAAAAATCACCAATTTAATGTAGAATAAAGACCAGAGCTTGAAGCTAGAAGTGAATCCAGAAATCAGTTTTATTTGAATGCTTCTATAATTGGTGGGATAGGATTTTTGTTGATTTTTCATTATGCTCATTAGAGTTAATTTGTTTCTGCTTTTAAATACTCTACAGTTTTCCCCTCTGGATCCTACATAGGTTATCTGTTTCAGTTGTATATATTCTATAAATCATAACATTTGTAAATTTACAGAAAGCTTTAAAGCAAATAATTCAGTTTTATTTTTTGAATCTTGAAGTCCAATTCTTGATATGATTGAAACAGTACTATTAAAAATGACTTCAGTCATTTTGCCTGTATGTACATTAAAGCAGAAAAATACCTTGAAAAATCAAATGTTTTAATCTTATCCAGAGACTATGTTGTTTCTCACTAGGCAAATTAAATCAAATTTCTTGTAGTTGTGCACTACTGCCTTTTGTATCCTATGTTGCTGTTAATGCTGTTCTCTTTTTCTCAAACAGATTTTAGGATTTTTGCTTCTCCCAATTTCTTACCAGTGGTTAAAGCTAGTTGACAATGTGCTTTATAAAGCCTTTATTAATTAGCCTTCTTAAAAATTATGATAATTAATATTTATCAAGTTATTATATTTTGCTATATATATTTTAATTCATAAAATGATCATGCTGCTGGGCGGCAGTGGTGCATGCCTTTAATCCCAGTACTCGGGAGGCAGAGCCAGGTGGATCTCTGAGTTTGAGGCTAGCCAGGTCTACAGAGTGAGATCCAGGACAGGCACCAAAACTACACAGAGAAACTCTGTCTCAAAAAAACAAAAAAAAAAGAAAAAAAAAATCATGCTGGCTGGAGAGATGGCTCATTGGTTAAGAGCACTGGCTACTCTTCCAAAGGTCTTGAGTTCAATTCCCAGCAACAACATGGTGGCTCACAACCATCTATAATGAGATATGGTGCCCTCTTTTAGCATGCAGGCAAACATGCAGGCAGAACATTGTATATATAATAAATAAGTATAAACTTTTTTAAAAAGTATACTAACATCGCAAACTCTTAAAAAAAAAAGAAAGGAAACATGATTGTAGCATGAATCTTAGAAGTTCTTATTAATAAAATCAAACCCAAGGCCAGTTGGGGTCAATGCTGGTAGATCAGAGGGACAGAACAAGCCACAGCTAACCTTACCTGGCCAACTTCTCAGCTGGTCTTGTTTCCTCAGAATGGAGGCTTCTGTGTCCTCATCCCAATGGCTCTCAGCTGAACTGTGCTCGAAACCTAAAAGCTTAACCAGCCAAATGCTTAACCAGCCAAATGCTTAACCAGCCAAATGCTTAACCAGCCAAATGCTGCTAGTTTCTGGTCCTTATGCCTTATAAACCTTTCTGTTTTCTACCACCACTCCCTGGGATTAAAGGCTGCTTTTTGGGATTAAAGGCGTGAGTCACCATGCCTGGCTGTTTCCAATGTGGCCTTGAACTCACAGAGATCCAGAGGGATTTCTGTCTCTGGAATGCTAGGATTAAAGGTGTGTGCTAACATTTTCTAGCCTAAGTATCTTGTGGCTTTTCTGTTCTCTAACCCCAGATAAGTTTAAGATACACAATATTTTGGGAAACACAATACCACCACACATGATGATCATACTCTACAGAATTGTTCACAAAAGTAATATAGGCGAAAATGAGGTTTGGGCAGACCGTTGAAAACATCAAATCTTTGTAATCATAATTCAAACAATAACAATAAAATTACTAAAGAAAATAGTACTACACTGTATTGCTGTATTCTATCTAGAATCATTCAGTCTACTTTAACTCGTAGGCTATATATGCTTCGTTCCTCCTTAATTATATTGGTCCATAAGATGCTTGTTTTTGACAGCCACTCTTTTCTTCTGTCTTAAAAAATATAGTTCAAGAAGAATCTGCTTAAAATAAAAACTTTTGCTTTATTATTTTTGTTATTGGCACATGAGTAAGCATCTTTTCCAATTCCCATATCCAGTAACATAAAAAATGCTCAACTACTAGCACTGAACATGAATACTTTTGTTGGAATTTTAGTACTTTTTAAAGAAACCTCCATTTATTAATTTAATCTCATTAATTAAAAACGAAAAGGCTTGCTTCTGAACACTTGAAAGCAATTGTGTACTTGGGGAAATTATATAGCACATCTTGTAATTTATGGTCATCTAACCCTTATATAACCAAATGATTATGTCATTTGTTTAGTGTCCCTTTGTTCTTTATCAAGCAATACCTGACAATTGGTTCAGAAGTGTAGTAACCAAAGTTTTTAATCATTATAATATCCTTTATGTGTGAACTCGAATGTTTTTCTTACTATTTCTGTATCTTAACATTCTTTATAAAGACAAGGATTAAAGTTGCCATCCCCTGTGTATTTCAGTTCTTAAATTTTGGTAGGCTCTCATACTTATCCTCATATTCATACCTCACAGTACAGTATGCATCATTATTGTCTTGCTCCAAGTTTCACTGAAGGATTTTTTTAAAATATTTTCAATGTCAACATACTTCTTATAGTGTTTCTTAATCTTCTGTTGCATTTTTTACTTCATTCAGCTCTTTAATTTTATTTTCAACTTAGTTAAACATTTATAGGGTCCTTACTATGTGCAAGAATAAAAATCTAGAAAAAATTAATGTAGTTTGTAGCTGCTAGTGATCTAATTGATTTGTAAAATCTTGATTTGTAGTTAGTCTAAAAAATTGCCTGTTCTTTTAAAATGTTTTCATGGTTTATTTATTTATGCTGTATGCCACCAAATATAAATAAATTTACAAAGTGTCTCTTTTAAGTCTGTTTTGGTAGCTTGTTATACGTGTCTGTTAAGACTAAAAAACTCCGTGTAGAAAAAAAATACTGATTTCCCTTGAATGTCTGATGGCATAGTATATTTATAAAGATAGTAAATTTAAAGCAAAAAAAATATTGAAAATGTGCACATTTAAAAAGAAAATATTCATTAGCTAGCCAAGTGAAAACTATGACTATGTTAAACACTAATCTTGAAGTAAAGAAAATTTGAGGAAATAAAGTCATGAGGAAAAAAATTTGCCTAATTTGTAGTTATAGTGATATAGTATAGATGCTAAATATATTGTACCTGATATACTATATTCCATAACCATAATCTACATGTTTACTTTGTCATGTAAAATATTATGCATAATATAATTTATAAAAGTATTGTTTACATATGGTATAATAAATAGGATTTAAAATGTTTCTAGCCTAAGTCTGAATTTTTTTGTCATGAGATAGAATTTACTTCACTTTTTCCTCAGTTTTAAAATTATATCAAGAAAAAAATAAAATTTTTTTTGCTCAAATGTATTCACATTTAAACATTTAGTACATATCTTTCCTGACTTTTCTAAGTTATCCACAGAACTGACATTTGTAAGATATTCACAGGCCTAATATTTAACTTCAAACCATATTATTAACTTAAAAATGAGGATAAAGTAAAAAATAATGAAAGGATAGAGAAACTTATTTTTTATAGAAAGTATGTGTTCTAAAATATATCTCACTCTAACATTGAAAGGTGGTATAATCCCATTTTATATCCACATACATTGTAAAGGTAAGCTTCCTGAGTACTTTTTCAGTATAAAAGTAGTTCATTGTTTTTAATCTTTCAGCTGTATTAGTACAAAATGACTTCTACCTCATCAAATAAGATTAAAATGATAATCTGAAAATAGACTTTCAGCTGTTTAGAGGATATTTTACCTTTCAATAGTCTCTAATCACTCAACACTTTGTTTTATCTTGAGAATTCCTGTTAATAATAAAACGGTGCTGTGAAACCACTGGAACTATTAGTCAATTAGCATTACTGAATTTAAATATCATAGTAAGTGGCTGAGGGCAGTTTTAGGAATTGAGCCAAAAGACAGCATAATAACTAAAATCCATAGTATGAATGAGTCAGTAAACTTGTGAATTATACCTTACCATTATATTAAGGCTTTTTTGTTTGAGTTATTCTGACTCTCAAACTTAAGGGTCCTATGCATGCTGAGTGAACACTCTACCAATGAATCCCAGCCCCAGCATTGCTTTGTTATTCTTAACTGCAACACTACTATTAAATATTATACTGATCCAACAAAAACAGTGGGTTTAAATCTTCAAAAGCAGGTTTGAATTTTTCAGAGTAAGGACCCTACCAATACTTTATGTTAAACTGTTTAAGGTCATTTCTTCAAAGTGGATATCCATTAAAGCATACATTGATTAATGTAGTGCTTTGTTTGATATTGTGAAGAAAAAGAATAGTCATTATTTTGTGGTACCTAGATACAAAACACTTCATTCATAGCATCTTATTCAATCTGTAAAACAAACATGAGGAAGGTTTTAATAGCATCTCTTATAAATGAAGAAACCAAGACTTGGAGTTTCACTTTTACAAACATATATTCTTTATAATTATCAAAACTAGAATTCAAAATCATTGTCCCTCAATTCTGTGTTGTGTTAAATTTCATATATAAATGGTGTTCAGAAAATTTGAGTCACATTATGCATATTATTCAACAGTGAATTCACTTTATTTGTAAGTGGAATAAGTTCTCCAAAGTATCTTCTCTACTATTAAGAATATAATTATTTGGATAATAAATTCTCTATTCCTTATATCAAGTACTTCTAATAAAATGTTTTTGTTACCTATTATATGGTTAGATGATTACAGTTAATAATATTTTAATATATTTGAAATTTTCTGAGAAACTAGATTTTAAATATTTTCATCACAAATTATATAGCAAACAAGATAAAGTATCTATATAATCACTATAACGTAATCACTATAGTTACCTTGTATGCAGTTGCACACCAGAACTTACTAATTCCATTTAACTTTAGCTTAGTATACAGTGGTCAATCTTCCCAAACTCTTCTTCTCCTTATTCTTATCAGCCTCTGGTGACCACTATTCTATTTCTTTATATATGGTACATTTTCTTGGATTCCACAAATGAGTGAAATCAAATGATGCTTGTCATTCTCTGCCTGAATTATCTCACATGACATGTTGTTACAAATGATAACATCTTCTCTTACTGAATAGTATTATTTGTGTGTGTGTGTTTTGTATGTGTGCATATTACATTTACTTCACCCATTTATAGTCATATAAGTTATTTTCATTTATTATATTTTGAGAATAGTGCTACAATGAATGGGGATGAGTGGATGAATGTATCTCTTTGTTTTACTGGTTTCTTTTCCTTTGGATATACACTGAGGAATAGAACTAATGGATCTTGCAAAAGTTGTATTTTCTATTTTGTTTTGTATATTTTTTAGGAACCTCCATATTCTTTTCTGTAATAGCTGTACTAATTTAAATTCTCATTAACTGTGTTCAAGGGTTGCATTTTTCCATATCCTCATGTGTTATCATTTATCTTATGCTAGTAGTAATCTGTTTGGAGTAAAGTAATAACCTCATTTTGGTTTTGGCTTTCATTTCTCTGGTTATTAATAATATTGAATATTTTTTTCATACATATTGACCATTTTCATGTCTTTTAGGAAATGACTTTTGGAAGCAAATGCTAATTTTTAATTGGTCTATTTATTTGCATGCTACTGGGACTTTGATTTCTTTATCTTCTCATATCACCACCATTTGTTGGATGACCAATTTTAAATATTTTTCCAGTTCTGTAAGTTATTTTGTTCACTCTGGTGATTGCTATAGAATACCATTTGTCTTTTTAAACCTTTATTTCCTGTGTTTTGAGATATGTTAAAAAAAGCCTCACCCTGTCATTTGCTAGAAATATTTCTCACATTTTATTCTCATAGTTTTCATGCATTTCTGACCTTACATTTAAGACATTGAGCTATTTTAGATTGACTTTTTTGTAACTAGTAGACAGTAGGAGTTGTTTTAAAATAAACCAAATGTGGACATCCAGTTTGCCCACCATCACTTATTGAAAATACTATCCGTTCTACAATGTGTGTTTTTAGGATTGTCAAATTTCAACTGGTTGTAAATGTATAGACTCACTTCTAGGTTATTTGTTCCACTGATATATGTGGTTATTTTTATGGCAATACCATTCTGTTTTGGTTACCAAAGCAACAGATAGTTACATCTCCTGTTTGCTATTTTTGCTCAAGATCACTTTAGATGTATAGAGTTATAGTGGTTCCAATAAAATTTTAGGATTTTTTTTATCATGCTAAAAGTATCACTGGTATTTTGGCCAAGTGTTGGTGATGCATGTCTTTAATCTAAATACTTGGGAAACAGAGGCAGATGGATCTCTGTGAGTTTGAGGCAGCCTGGTCTACAGAGTGAGTCCCAGGACAGCCAAGGCTACACAGGGAAACTCTGTCTCAAACAAACGAACAAACAAAAACATCACTGTTGTTTCAAAAGAGGGCAAGAATCTATAAATTGCTTTGAGTAGCATGTACATTTTAATAATACTTTATCTCCCAATCTATAAATATAATACATCTTGTCATTTTTGTATTTTTTACAATTTCTTTCAACATACCATAATTTGAATTTTTCTGGTCTTTCAATTCTTTGGTTATATCTATTGCCAAATATTTTAATTTTTTGTAGCTATTGTAAATGGCATTTTTTGATGCTACTGATTTTTATATATTGTTTATGTAGGTCTAAACTTGACTGAATTAGTTTATTAATCTTAGTGACTAGAAATGAAGGTCAGTGGTAGAATGATTGTCCAACATGTATGAGGCCCCAGTATCAATCTCCAGCACTGAGAATAAGAACACATATATTAGTTGTAATAGATTTTTCTTAAGAATGTATAAATTCATATCTATCTATAAATAGGGATAATTTGACTTAGGAAAAGTCTTATTTTAATGTCTTATTTATTTGTTCATTTGTTTATGTTAACTATTCAGATTAGGTCTTCCAGTAGTATGTTGAATTAAATGGATGAACTTGTTGTAATGCACATACTTGGCTTGTACCAGATTTAATACAGAAAGCTTTTAGCTTTTCTCCATACAGTGTACTATTATTTGTTTCCTTATTTTTATTGGTTTTTATTATATCTAAGTATACTCCTTCTGTACCTAATTTTTTGGCATTCTTATGTTGAATTTTGTACTTACAGAGATAATTATATGGTTTCATTATTTATTCTGTCCATGTTTTTACCATCCTTATTGATTCATTCATGTTGAGCCCCCTTTGGAAGTTAGGGTGAATTCTACATGATCACAGTTAACAACCTTTCATACATTTTTGGATTTCGTTTGCTAATGTTTTGTTGAAGATTCTTAAATTAGTTAAGAGTGCTGGTTCATGGCTTTGTTTTATGTTGTTTTCCTGTAATTGTTTGGTTTTGTCTCATAGAAAGACCTTGTAGAATGAGTTTGAAAAAATTACTTTTTGGTCAGTTTCATGAAACAATTTAAGAAAAATTGATGGTATGATTTTTTTCTATATGTTTGTTAGAAATCATCAGCCAGGCCATCTCTGTTCTTGAGTTTTCTTTGATGAAATATTTTAATCATTTACTCTTATTACTCATTTGTTGGTTGTCTGTTTTCTGCATGATAAAATCCTGATACTATATATTTTCTACTTTCTGGATTATAAAATATTTTAGTAATCTACTTCTTTAGGTATGCTAGTAAAGCAATTTCTTTAGTTGAAGAGAGATTAAGACAATATAATATATTTTATATAATATATTCATTCAGGTGTTCAAATAAAGTTAATATCAATATAACACCAAGCCATACTAAATAAGTTAGTATTTATAAAGCACTAAAATTGAATCTGACATGTATTGTTTCATAGAAAATTCTCAAACCATTTCACATGATGCTGCTAAATTTAGACTTCTAAAATTTATTAAACTGGTTTAGTGATTAAAAGTGTTGACTCCATTCTTAGGCTTCTTGAGTTCAAATCTCAGTTCCATAACTTAATTACTAATCAGATTAATTTATTTCTCCATGTCTTGGTTTCTTCATATCTGTAATAATTGTATCTACATCATAAGGTTGTTTTTTATAAGGATTTAAAGAGTTAACATGCCCCAAAAACTCAGAATAATGTCTAACATATAGGAAGCTATTTTTTCATGCACTGTTTATGTATACCAGTGTACATGTGTTTATGATGTTGCAATTTTCATAGAAATATTAAAAATCCTAATTCACCTGTCTGTACCTACTATAAATAGCTGTGGTTTCCTTTTCTTATCAAATTAGTCTCAGTATTTAAACTTATTTCACTTTTGTTTTTAGCCAATTACCATTGAACCTGAAACAGTGAGTTCGTCAGTGAAATGTAAACTTGATTATATTCCACTCACTCAACATCTATCAATGGTAAGTCACTTAAATTCATTGCAAGTATTGAGAAATTCACTATTGGTGAGAGATAAATTTAAAGGCTTAAGAAATGTTCCACTTGTTACTAGAATTTGAGACCTTAGATAAAGTCTGTCCTCTCATAATATTATTTGTATGTAAATAAAACCATGCTACCATGAACTATTGGAAGAAATCACTTTAATGAGCCCTACCTCTATGTATCTAAGTTGATTTTAGTAGCTTTAACACCTTAGCAAAACATACACATCCCTGGAAATTTTAGCAACCTTTCAACCTCAACTCCATACTAGCCATACTATAAAAACTCCTATATTCACCAATACTCCATATGTTCTAACTCTTTGGGCCTTTTAATAACTTCCTACTGTGTTTACATTTCTTCTCCTTCTTTCTCTGCTTTGATAATTATTTTATATTCTCCAACATTCATGAAGCTCAAGTATTGGTTCTTTTGTGAAATTTTGCCCCAAAATTAATCAGTTTTGCCTTATTGTCACATGATATTGTGTACATAATACTGATAATGAGATCATCATGCTGCATTCCACTCAGTCTGTGATGTTTTTTCCTATTAGTTTCTCTTAATTCCAACATTTAATAATGATATTATAAGGTAGGGCAGCAGTGCTTTTTGAATGAATGAAAAGATGGATGGATGGATGGATGGATGGATGGATGGATGGATGGATGGAAAAACAGATAGATAGATAATAGATAGATAGGTAGATAGGTAGATAGGTAGGTAGATAGATAGATAGATAGATAGATAGATAAATAGATGATAGGTAGATAGGTAGATAGGTAGATAGGTAGATAGGTAGATAGGTGGATGGATGGATGGATAGATGGATAGATGGGTGAGGGGGTGGGTGCTTCATTAACTCATCAAATGTTCCTCCTCTGGGACACCAAAATAAATAGTACACTAAGAAATAAAAACATACTTCCACATGAATTAATTTGACTAAGAGTGAACCCAAACTTGAACTTTACACTTCTCCCCCAGTGGATTCTGTCTGTTCCTAACACAGAGTTTTGATCTGTATTTATTAGGCAGAGTAGAAAGCATGACATGGGAAAGGAATTAAGGATTTTTTATAGAGATCTTTAACAGTGTTTTACATGGGAAAAAGTAATTTTACTAACATAACTGACATAGATTACTAAACTGCAAACACACATTATCAAGTTATATCCACAGGTTCCTTTCAATATTTGTGGCAGATATTTGTTATACAAGGTTGCTTCCAACCTGCTGACTTCAGCAACTGATTAACCCAACATATGCATACACATATATTACTCTACATCAGGGGCATGGACAAATACATATCAGAAGATTAAAACTGTGCACTAATGTAGTTAACAAAAGCTGATTGCATAAAAAATCCAAGGCAAGTAAGGTTACATTGATTTCTTTTTTTATTAAGAAATTTTTATTCATTCCACATACCAACCACAGATCCCCCTGACATCCCTCTTCCTGCTTCCCCCCAGAATTCCACCATAGCTCAAACCTCCCTCCTCCTCCAAAAAGGTATGGCCTCCCATGGGGAGTTCTTAAAGGCAGGTTAAAGGTATGTAGGCTGAATACACAGTGGGACAGCAGGTTTAATGCAGTCTTAAAAATTACCTCAAGGCTTATTATTAGCTTTGCTGTGTGATATGCCAAAAGTTCAGTCTTTGGGGGGCCAACAGAAATTTTCATTAAAAATTATCACTTCTAGTGGATAGGTGGGTATTTAGAAGTCTAGATAGATTGGTAGGTGGGTGTATGGTATACTGGACTGAAGGAAGGGCAGAAACCTAGGAACATGTTTGAGTAAATCAAATACTTTATTTAGCCCACCAGATTCAGAATACAAGGGACAAAATTTCCCATGGTAAGCACAGTGAATTATTTTATTCAGACATCTCCATTTTTTTCTACCCAACAAAGAGTCCTCAGACTCTTCTCCAAGAGAAATAGAATCAGTTAGTCTTCTACTGTTCAAACACACAAAGAACACATTTTAAAATGCTTCCAGACCACTCTGACAGGAATGTACACCTATTAGTTAGATTATTTAAACCTCCAGTCTTACATGTAAAAAGTAAATTTCCTACACTGAAGTGCATATCTATCACCTAAATCTTTTCATATAATAAGTTTGGAAACATTTACCAAGCTATATATAAGTAAACGAGATTTGTGTAGATATTTTAATAGAAATAACTTCAGATATAATATAGAGTTACTTAGTTGCATTCCCATATCAACTAATACTAAACTGTAACATTAAGAAATAACAAATCATTCTACCTAGCCCCCTCAGATTTCAATGAAGATTTCATAAAAGCACATAGTTTCAATTTTATCATTATTTAAGATAACAAAACATGGTTGGTTATAGTTCCATAGAAACTCCATAGTGTCAAAATTACAAAGCATTTAAGAGGCATACGTAAATGATGAGCTTATCTTTATAATTAGGGATTTGTCATGCCAAATAGCCAGCCTTAAAGAAAAGTGGAGATTAAATTGTCCTAATTTGGTTTATTCATTTTTAAAAGTTGAGTGGTTTGGGTTAAATTAATATCTATTTCAAAAAAGTATTAAAACCATTTTCTGGTACTAGCTAGCTAGATTTCTGAAAAGATGATGTATAGTGGTAAAATATTAAATCCCTCCTTTTTATTTTATTTGTTTGTTTGTTTGTTGGGAAAGGCATACCACAGAGTGAGTGGAAATCAAAGGACCACTTGCAGACATTGTTTCTCTCCTTCCACTGTGTAGATCCTGGGTATTAAACTGAGGTCATCAGGGTTAGCACTAAGCTCCTTCACCTGCTGAAAGATCTCACTAGGCTGAATTCTCAGAAACAGTTTTTACAGTCTCCATACTGAAAAATACTGACCTTTCAACATTCTGCTCCTACATTTTGTGTCTCCTAACAAAGTCATTACTTTGTTTATATTATACTGGTATTTGTCCCTGTTGTATTAATTGAAAAGAATGTTGCTACATGATTTTGCCTTTTAAAATATATGGCCTTTTAATTACATGGAAAAAATGGCAACTAACCGTATGATACTAGTTATGAGAAATAGTTTGTAAATTGTCAGAAAAATGTCTTTCAAATTCAACCAGTATATTCTCACATTTTCTTATTTATATAATTAACCACATATTTCTCCTATTTGTGCTTTGTTAGCATGCCTATATACTCTGACCATATCCTTTTCCTCTCAAGAGAGATTTGCCTATTCATCATATCCCTTCCCCTCTTTTTTTTGAGGATTTCAAAAAGTACATTCTTAATTGAAGATGGATTACCCTTTACTAAAAACTAACATTTTTGTTGTTTGTAGTGGTGGTGGATTCAGATGTGACTATCATATAAATATGAATATTAATTCCAAATGTTTTGTGTGTAAATTTCTTCTTCGTACTATTATCAATTAAGTTCAAAAATTTCATCTAACATCCAAGCTTTTTTCTTGTTATGAAACTTGGTTTTATACAAACGTCATGTTTAACAGGCTTATTCTAATTTATGGGCTTAAAAGTTTTTCCACAAAATATATTTTAATCATATTCTTTCCCCTCCCCCAAGTTTCCCTAGATTCTCCCCACTTCCCTATTCACCGAACTACATTTTCTTTGTCTTTATCAAAAGAGAAAAACTAAAACCAACAAACCAACAAAAAGGTAAAAATACCATACAAACAAAAATATGCACAAACACACACACAAAAAAAAACATGAGTCCATTTTGTGTTTTTGAACTACTCCTGATCATAGGACTGCCATACTCAGTGTCACTTGGGGAAAACTGTTTTTCTTGTGTAGGCTCTAACTGTCTCTATGAATTTATATGTGAGTCAGCCCTGTTTTACTGTTTCCTTGGAGTCATCCCCCACCTCTGGCTCTTAAAATCTTTTTACTTCAACTTCTGCATAGATAACTAAACCTTGAGAAGAGGGGGTTGATAAAGACATTTAGGCCTGAGTACTTCAAAGTCTCCAACTGCTTGCACATGGTCCAGTTGTGGGTCTCTGTGTTAGTTCCCAACTACTGCAAGAAGCAGCTTCTTCTGGTGAGGGATATGTCATTAGCTATAGTTTTATAGCTATGTTCATTTGGCAGAATAATAGTAGTAGATATCCCCTTAGAGTCCATGACCTATAGACTCTCATGTTCTTGGACACATTAACGGTGTTAGGGATGGGTTCCATCTCACAGTATGGCCATTAAATCCAATAAAAAAAAACATTGTCTGTTCCAACAATATTTGTGACTATCTTGCACACAGGTACTTTTGTATGTCTCAGAGTTTATAGTTGTGTGATAGTGATAATTACTTTTCTCCTCCAGTAGTATGCATGGTACCTTTCAGCATCATGAATGTTAGTCAATAGGGATGAAGCTTGTAATTGGGCAGCAGCTTGATTTCTCCATGCTTGGTGCTGTATATAAGTGATGTCTTTAGCAATAGGACCCCACAGTCAGGTTGTAGAGGATAATAAATAACATTGACAATAATCTGTAATATTTGAGAGGGCCCCTGGAATCTCTCTTTCCAGTGACCAAACAAGATATAACCTTCTCCTAGTTCAGGGTGTTTTACTTGGTAGAATAAGATGTCTAGTTGGGGCATTGTCTCCCCCATTATATGGTGATTATTGATATATATATATATATATATATATATATATATATATATATATATATATGAAAGTTTCTACTGTAGTAGGTTTCCATGGTATTAGTTATTCCTCCTCAAATTCCCTCTTTTATCCTGCCCTCCCATCCCCTTCCTCATTTACCCCTCCTATTCTCATTTCCTTTTAATCTTTTTATAATACTTTATTCTGTTTCTCCTTCCTTGGAAACTCCCCTCTTCTCCCCTGATCTCTTACTAACTACCTAACCTCTGCTGTTATTATAATGAAGCACACACATCTAAAATGCAAAAGCTAATAACTTCCAAACTAATCAACTATTATATATATTGCAAAAGAAGACCATTTATTCTACAAACACTTCTTCATTATTCAGTGTCGTTCTCTTACTCAAAATCTTTGTCTTTCCTTTATTTGAAATTTAATTCTAAATATTTATGCTCATAAGTAAAAATATCCACTAAAATTGCAACACGTTTTATATTCCTAATATCTCTAATATCTTTTTTGTTTTATATGTTTATTTATTTATGTGTTTATTGCCTAAATTACAATGGGGTACTTTCTTTAAATTCACTTTACTCATTACTATTACTCTTTGCTTATATCATTGAGAATGTCAATTTTTTGTTATGATTTGAATTCTATTGTCTCTTCAAAGCTGATTTCTATCTTCATCATGTGGTTTTTTCAATCCATACCCACTTGCTATATTTATAGTGCCATAAAATTTTGTCTTCATATGTAGCATTGTATTGTTTTTCTTTTAGGTTAAGATAACTTTGCTATCAGGAAACAACTTCCTTCAAAGAAGGAACTTTATTTTTCCTTTATCAACCCAAGAGAGTTCCTTGACCATACTAAGCACAATTATTTTCCAGTTCACTTTCTAGCCATATAATTTTCTATAAATAATTTCAAATGTTACAGTGTAAAAAGCATGGAAATGTCGGAGTTGCACGTAAGAAATGTCACTTGGGTTGTGATTGCACAGAACAGATAAAAAAAATAGGGCAAGAGTTAAATCATAGAAAGCAGATGTGACCTGTAGGGTCTTAATCCTTTTGCGATATAGCCTCTCTTATGGCAAATTAATAACTATCTAGATTCAATTGAGATTTTCTTTAGACATTTTTTAGTCATTCAGTTTTAAAAGTTAAGGTTGAATACATTGAAGCATATTTCCTCCTTAAGAATTTGTTAAATTATTTATAGAGGTTTCTTGTGGAAAAAATCATGAATATTTGAAGGTTGACAGATATTATTTCAGTTTGCTACCTTGATAGAATCATTGGATACCTTTAATGACATATGTGTATATTAAATAAAACCATATAAATAGAACTAAATGTATGAAAGTATTCATCAGTTATAATAAGTGATATCATGTAGAGCTATATTTGTCAATATATTTTTTGAGACAGGGTCTTGCTATGTGTTACTGACTTTCCTAGAAATTGTGTACATCAAGCTACTCTTGAACCTGTTGTGCTCTGTCTCTGCTTCCTGAGTATGCATTCTATTTTAAAATTGAAGATAAACAATACTAAAGGTTTATTTTAATACAAACATTGAAAAGTATAATTCTACCTATTTTCATATCTCTCAACTCTTAAGTCCCTAAGAAAAATTGAAAAAACTTCTTAAATGTTATTTAATGATATCAAGATGAGCACTTCATGTTTCAGGAACAGTTTTCAGGAAAATTTCTATAGTTTGAACTAATGGCAATCAAATAAATTTATCTAAAATTTCTTCATATATAAACATTATTTTTATTAATTATGCTTAATTAATTTTATTTATTTCAGTTAAGGAATGCTAGCATGGAATTTCTTCATTGTGGGTGTCATTTTTTTTCTTTTTAGAAGGTTCAGGTAGACTGTTTATCTAGATCCAAATAATCATCTAAAATACACTTTCCATTTAGAGACTAAATTTAAATAGGAATTATATCCTTATAATTTGTCTATCAGCATCAAAAAGAAATTTTTTCCGTCAACCAGAAACAAAGGATACTTGTATTTCTTTGTATGAAAATTTAAATTTTTGTTTACATAGATATATGCTGTGTCAAAATTGAAATAGTGAAAGCTCCATGGTTCCTATATCTGTGGCACTAATATAACTTCTTCTCAAGGAGTGCCTACATCTTCCTGCTGCCTTAACATGGTTAAATTCATTATAATAATGTACATATAACCCAGAGTTTAGTTCTCCAAATCAGAGAAAAATAGCACATACAAGAAATCAGATCAGATTTACACAATTGATTCAGGAGTATAAATCTAAATATATTGAGCAACTGTTGGAATAAATACTTTTTAACCAAGAGATAAGACGCTGACTTAGGGACCACCTCTAGTTTTCAAAATATATTGAACCATTTGCTTGAAGTACATTGAAATATTGACTGCAGTGCCTAATCTGGTAGCAAAGTAGAAGTTAGAGGTTACCTACTAATTCAGTGTAAGACTCTGACTTAAATTTCTTTATGATAGAGATGGAAATTATATCTTTCTGTGTCAGATAAAACAAAGTACCTTACCTCCAGATACTCTTTGAAAAATATTGTTGCTCCATGTCATTTATACCAAATGTAGTTGCTCAT
The DNA here is from genome assembly GCF_949786415.1 of Peromyscus eremicus. Classification (NCBI taxonomy): domain Eukaryota; kingdom Metazoa; phylum Chordata; class Mammalia; order Rodentia; family Cricetidae; genus Peromyscus; species Peromyscus eremicus. Next base: position 65,411,271 of record NC_081439.1, read on the forward strand.
TTTTCTTCATTTTATCATCCACATATGCTGTTATATTGCTTGCTGTACTGATCAGGCACATATATCCTAAGATGGCACATAAAGCTACATTTAACATTAAGGTTGAACTCTGAAATCAACAGATATATTAGTTTAGGATCTGAAAATCCAAAAGTGCCTTAGATCAAAATAATAGTCTCTCACATTCTGTCTTTCTCTTTATGCTCTCTCCTTTGTTCTCTTCTACTTCCCTCTCTTCTCTTTTTCCATTGCTCCCTGCCCTCTGTAAACTAAACTACCTATTTTATACCTTTTAAAATAATTATACACATATAGAAAAGGTGATAGAGAAAATTGTACCTGGAGAGTTTCTTTCCAGCTCCCGTGAAGCCCCGGCAGTCCCACAGCCCACTTATAAAATAAACACACAGACTCAAATATTATTTAAACTGTTTGGCCTAATGGCTCAGGCTTCTAGCTATCTAGTTCTTACATCTTAAATTAACCCATTTCTATAAATCTATACCTTGCCACATGGCTCGTCGCTTACCAGTATCTTACATGTTGGTACTTATGGTGGCGGCTGGCATTGTCTCCTGACTCAGCCTTCCTGTTCCCAGAATTCTCTTCTCTACTTGTCCTGCCTATACTTCCTTCCTGGCTACTGGCCAATCAGCATTTTATTTATACAGAGTGATATCCACAGCAGAAAATGGTTCTTTACTGGGAAAATTAGGTATGCTATGTAATATTATGATAGTGTTCAATTCTTTCTTTAAAAATTATTGCATATATTTATTTGTTTACTTATTAATTTATGTGTATGTGTGCATACATAAGTGCCACAATGCACACATGGAGTCAAAGGACAACTTTCAGATATTGGGTCTTCCTTTACAACCTGTGGGTCCTGAGGATCAAACTCAAGTGGTCAGAATTGAAGGCAAGTGATTTACTCACTAAGCCATATCACCGGACCTGATTTTGATTGTTTTAAACTATATTATAAAGTATATAGAATTGTAAATCTCATGACAGATTGCATATGAATTAGACTATCTGCTATTTTGACAATATTATATGAAAATTCTGGAAACATATTTTCACTCCTAATAAAAAACATGCTGTTGTTCGAATGACCTATGATTGCTTTTTTTATTTTCCTATTTCTTTTTTGCATTTAATATACTTTTATGCTTGAAGATTTCAACATAAGTCACAATCTAACCTTTTGTAATTCTTTATTACACTGAAATTAGTTCAATTATGATAAATTATATAGTTCATAGTTTGTAGCTGACAGTCCTGCCATCTACTTTGTTGTGGGTTTGTTTGGTTTTTACATTGGATATATATATATATATATATATATATATATATATATATATATATACACATATATAAAGTTATTTGAGGTAGGAACTTTCTCTATAAAATATGCTGACCTCAGACTTGTGATCATCTTGCCTTAGTCTTCCAAGTCCTGGAATTACCACAATTGGTTTATCTGTTTTCTTATTTTACGTTATATGAACATAAGAAATCTGATGCACACTTAACAAATATGACCAATAAATGCATGCTCATATTTCCACGATTGTTTTAGCCTGAACTATGTAGACAGGTGCTTTCTCAAAAATAGAACACAACTCAATCTGAGATTTTGTTTTCTCATATTAAAAAATCACTATTTCTAATTAATAATGATTTTGGGTTATTAGCATACACATGCCACTTCTGTGTGAAACTAGCAGTCTATACAACCTTAATCTAAATGCTTTTAAGCATTCACTGTAAAAAAAAAATTCATAAGCAATAACAGAATGAGAAGCCAGAGAATAAAAATAATGGTTGAATAAGTATACATATGCCAGTAAAATAGATTAGTAATATAGAAAGATTGGAAAGGATATAAAAAAGATACAAAATATCACAGAGAATCTTTACCTGTTATACTTCATAGTGCTGAAGGATGTAGTATGTATTATGTAACCATTGATTAATTTCCTTTTAGCATTCCTCATTGATACCTCTCAGTCCATATTTTCCATTGAAAGTATTTTAAAATTATTTTAATGGTATTATTTTATTAGTACACCTTTATGGTTACAATGGGATAATTTCATAAATGTATACAATCAGAATGATCAAATTCTTTTTATGAGTGAATAATAATTTCATTATTCATATTACTTTATTTTCTTTTTGCATTTATCTGTTGATTATACTATAATTTGTATGTTAAACTTACATTATAATTTTTATAAGTTCATATGTAATAAACTATTAAGTGATTGACATTTCTAGGATATTGTGAAAAATGCTCCAATGAATATGGACATGTAGATATTTATTTGATATGCTGATTATATATCCATAAATGAAACAACTATATCACATCATAGATCTATTGTTACCATTTTAAGGGTTCTTCATGTTATTCTCCATAAAGTCATGCTAATTTATGTTTATATTTAAAATGTATAAGATTTCTCATGTCCCTAGAGTTTGTGTGTTTTTGGAGGAAAGGTTATCATTCCTATAGTGATCATTTTAATTGGAATGTGATAACACATTTTGGTTTTGATTTTTATTTTCTCATTGTTAATAGAATAAATATTTTTCATACATCTTTGACCAGCTGAATTTCTTCCCTTGAAATGTGCATATCTATAACATTTGACCATCTTAAAATGAGATCATATTGAAGTACTTTAATTTTTTTGAGGTACAACATTCTGGAAGTTAATCATTATTACATGAAGAGTCCTCAAGTTTTCTGTAGGTTTTCTCTCACTCTGTTGATTGTTTCCTTTACTATGCAGAAACTTTGATTGTGATAATCCTATATCTATTTTTAATTTTTTCCCTATTTGTGTTATCTGGTCTTATCTCCAAATCACATTTACCAATATCTTGAAATATTTTGTGTATATTTTCTAAATATTTTAAGAGCTTCTGGCCCTTAACTTAGTTTTTAAATATTTTTGGCATTGGTGTTTTTAAAATATGAGAGAGTTGTCCATTTTTTTAAGCTGGCTTTTTCCTCTGATCCTCAGATAAACTTTATTAGTGTGCACAATATTTTGGGGGACACAATATATCATCACATTTCACCTTTTTTGTCTAAAATAAATTATAACAAATACAAGAAAAACTATGTACAATAAATACAATAACTATATACAATATATAAAAACAATAAATACATCAACAATATCTAGTCCATTTGCATTTGACAAATTCAGAGAAAATATTCCATTATCTATCCTATTTTTGTGAATCCAACGGATTGTATCTAATTTACCTTCTATCCTAATTTGCATACCCCAAACTATCTTTTGATGTCTTTCAAACTTACACACTTTATACTTCTTTAGTGAGTTTATTTACTGAAATTGTTAACAAGGAAAACTGTAACTACAACTATCTAATCTTCAACTCCCTCAGAGACCCAAGAAGGAAATAATATTTCCTAGTATAACAGAAAGTGCAAACAAGCGACTTCCAAAAAATGTGAGTTATGACAGAAACAGCCAGCTGACTGGACAGTCACCTGAGGTTTCTCTGCAATGTTGGGGCATCATCTTTGACCTACAGGCTTGGCACATCTGACAGACACATCTGTGAAGCAGGATTTTCTAAAGAGCCTTCCTACCTTGTCTTGACAAGGATCAGCAGTCCTATTTGTCCATTTTGGACAGCATACTGTCAGTACTTGATGCGAGGGTAGTTTCTTTCCCAGTGGCTAACTTTTGACAAAGTGAAAGTTAACTCCATATGGAGTTTCTTCAATGCTTATCATTTTCTCTAAAGTAGATTGGTGCTGCCAGGAGCAGACATGTCTCATAGTCATAAAAAAAAGGAAAAGAAAAATAAATCTATGTTATTGAAACATCTTAAATGCCATAATCTGTAGATCTCTGAAGGGTTTGAAGGTAACCTGTCTATCTAAAATATATCTCTGCTTGACATTGAAAACGTACCTAATATGACTACAAATTTAATTGTAATAACTAACCACTAACTTTCATTTCTTTATATCCTAATTAGTTGGTATTAACTTTCAAGGATTAGCAATTTGCAATACATTGTTAAATGAACTGTATAGGAGCAATATCTTGAATAAGATTAGAAATATATGTAAAGTATTTAATATCAAAATCAATCTTAAATTTGTAACAGTATGTATAATTTGTATATAATATAAAAAATCCAATCCAATGTAAAATATTTAAAATGAGTAGTTGCCTTTTAAAAGTAGATTCAGTAACCTACCTTCTTATCTATATTGTATCTGTATCCTCTCTTTTTTCTTAAAAGAGTAGATTCAATAATCTACCCTTTATTCTATTATTTCTGTATATTTTTCAGAGTATATTCAATAATCTACCTCTTATCTGTATCCTCTTTTTTCTTTTCCTTTTTTTCAAAAAAGAACCTTAAATCTAATCTCCTTTGTTTAGCCATTTCCCTAACTATTAACAACTTGAAACTAACCATCCTAAACAATGACAATTACCCAGAACCAATTGAAAAACCAAAAATCACCCATCCTACCTCTTCAGGGAATGTGGGCATCATGTTGTTAAAATTACTTCCTGCTTTCTGGGGGCAAGGCATCTTTAGGGGATCCTCAAAAGAAAAATTTTGGGTTGTCAAGTCCTGGAAAAGGTAGCTGTATTGTTTGTTGTCCAGTCTTTGCATAGTTCGAAAGTGTGGGGCTTATCTCAAGTCCTTGCTCGAGTAGTCTGTGAAGCTGGATAATCTCAGCTAGCCATCTCACAATTGTCCTGAGAAGTTTGTAGTCCAAAGCCAATCTTTGGGTGATGATTGTCAGCTTAGGGTATTATTAGCATCCATGTGGAATCGTCATTGTGAGGCCCCATCACACTTTTGGAGACTTCAGATTTGTTAGGTGTGGTCATGGTTCCCTACATAAAAATGATAGAGACTGAAACACAAAAACATGTAAAGGCAGATAGGTAAAGCCTTTTTTTCTATAATTAATTAGTACTCTATATGACCATTAATATCATAACAAAAGTTTAATATATGTATGTTATAAATATTGATATAGAAAAGTTTTAAACAGTAAAAGTAGACCCAAAGAATTGGGATTAGTGGCAGTAGCATAGTCCCTTAACTTTTTCTTCTGCCCCATATCACAAGGTGCTTCTGACATGATACAGAGATTTTTGAATTTTCCTTTTAACAAACATACTTGGGTTTAGAGAAAGAGAGAGCCATTCTGCAACTCCAAAGCTAGCTTTAATTTTTAATTGAACTGGGACTACATAAAGACCATTTGTGTTAAGTGTCTGTAGAGAACAGCAGAAACAAACATTTAGGAAGACTTATGAAATTTTATATGTGATATACTAGTAGGCCAATTTACTCTTTTTCTTGGCACATTTTTTTCTGGGTGATTTGTCCTTTTTGTCAGATATCTCATTTGTCCAGTGTTCTTCAGATTCCTTAGCCTTCATTCTCCTGAAAGACAAAAACAAAACCTCTTCCCCAAGCCTAACTTTGGAGAGGTTCCCTTTTAATATGTTATATCTGACCAAATGAAAAGCATCTGTTAGTGGTATAAGTTACTTTAATTGAATGGTAATGCTGGTTGATGAACTATCACCTTTTCTAATTAAGAGGTCTCTCTTGTTCAAATCGAACCTTTATCAATTTTGATGGTATCCATAGTTTTTCTTCTTCTGTAGAAACAAAAGCAAAACCTCGTCCTCAATGTAATACATATCCTGGTTTCCATTTAAGGTTAGCACATCTTTAAAGTATATAGGCCAATTTAACTCTGTATGTTTTTCTACTATCCAAAGTCTCTCCACAGCTGTTGTTCCTTTCTCATTAGCATTGAGAAAATTCAAAGTGAATAGAGCATTATTCAGTCTATTTCTGGGGATTTTTGTTACCCCTTTCTGTTTATTTAGCATATCCTTTAGAGTTCTGTTTGATCTTTCTATAACTGCGTGGCCTGTAGGATTGTGTGGTATACCTGAAATATGCTTTATATTGTAATAAGCAAAAACTGTTTCATTTTACCAGAGACATATGCTGGAGCATTGTCAGTCTTAATTTGTGCAGGTATACCCATGATGGCCATAACTTCTACAAATGTGTGATTACAGAATCAGTTTTTTTTTGGAATGCAGAGCAGTAGCCCATTAAAATCCTGAATAGGTATCAATGGTGTGGTGTACATATTTCAATTTTCCAAATTCTGCAAAGTGAAACACATCTCTCTGCCATATTTCATTCCTCTGAATACCCTTTGGGTTACATCCTGCTGGTAGTAGAGTCTGATTGTAAAAAGAACAAGTAGGACATTTCCTTATAATTACCTTGGCTTGTGCTCAGATTATTGAAAAATCCTTTTTTGAACCCTTACTATTGACATGATGGTTTTTTTTTTTATGAAATTCTGAGGCCTCCACCACATTTCCTATCAGTAGTTTATCGATCTCATTCTTACCTTGTGCTAGAGGTCCTGGCAGATCTGTATGGGATTGGATGTGAGTTATATATGAGGGATGCTTCCTATTCCTGATTATATCTTGTAACTGAATAAATAACCAATTTAATTCTGACTCATCAGGAATAAACTCTGCAGTCTCAGTATGTAAGACCACTCTTTCAGTATATTGAGGGTCAGTAACTATATTGAGAAGTTCCGAAAAATCCATTAATACCATCAGAATAGCACATAATTCTGATTTTTGAACCAAATTGTAAGGACTTTGAACCAATTTACTTAAATTTTCTGATTTATAACCTGCCTTGCCTTGTTTGTTTGTTTTTTTTTTGTTTTTGTTTTTTTGAGACAGGGTTTCTCTGTGTAGCTTTGCGCCTCTCCTGGAACTCACTTGGTAACCCAGGCTGGCCTCGAACTCACAGAGATCCACCTGGCTGTGCCTCCCGAGTGCTGGGATTAAAGGCGTGCGCCACCACCGCCCGGCTCCTTGTTTGTTTTTATATGTATAAAATGTAAGGGATTCAGATATGGGTGTTTCACATACAATGCAAGGCAGAATCCAGTCAGCTCTCTTTATAAGTTGAATTCTATTGTTTTTTTGGGGGGGATTTTTGCTGTTAATCTCTCCCAAAAAACTACTGCAAGCTCTTTGCCAAGATTCACTTTCTGCCCATAATTCATCAATGTCATTCTCATTTAAAGATACTACATTTTCCGTTTGGTCTATTCCTGCTAATTGACAAAAGTCTCAATTTTCCTTTTAAAATCAACTCAGAGATATTTTCCACATATGTTTTTAATTTTTTATCCTTTTTTTGTAGAAATATCCATTCCAATATAATATCTTCTCTCTGTTTTAAAATTCCTGTAGGAGAATGCTTAGGGGGTAAAATAACGAAAATGCAATCAAGCTTGGGATCTACATGGTCCACATGTCCTTCCTGTACTTTCTTTTCTACCAAGGCCAATTCTCTCTCAGCTTCAACTGCTAATTCTCTTGGAATACTTAAATCCTTGTCACTTTCTAAGGTTTTGAAAAAATTACACAGTTCGTCATTTTTTTTTTAACCACAACAATAGTTCACAGATGGGAAATGTCACCAAATAATCTTTGAAAGTCATTAAGAGTCCGTAATCAATCTCTCCTAATTTGCACCTTTTGGGGTCTAATTTATTTAGACCTATTTTATATCCTAAATAATTAATAGAATCTCCTCTTTGTATCTTCTCAGGAGCAAGTTGTAATCTCCAACAAGGCAAAATTTTCTTTACTTCTTCAAACATTCTTTCTGAGGTATCTCCATTTGAATCAGCTAATAAAATATTGTCCATGTAATGATAAATTATAGATTTAGGAAATTGTTTTTGTATTACTTCTAATGGCTGTCATACAAAATGTTGGCACAAGATTGGGCTATTTAACATTCCCTGTGGGGGAACCCTCCGTTGACATCTCTTAACTAGCTGAGAATTATTATAAGTAGGCACCGTGAAGGCAAATCTTTCTCTTTTTCTTGTAAGAGTATTGAGAAGAAACAGCCTTTTAAATTGATAACTGTAAGAGGCCATCCTTTAGGTAACAGCATAGGCAAAGGAATTCCAGATTGTAGAGAGTCCACTGACTGAATTACCTTGTTAATTGCTCTTAGGTCTGTTACCATTCTCCATTTACCAGATTTATTTTTAATACAAATACAGGAGAATTCAAAGGGCTAATTGATTCTTCAATATGCTGAACATTTAACTGCTCTTGCACCAGCTCTTTAAAGCCTGTAGTTCATCTATTGCTAAAGCCATTGCTGAACCCATACAGGCTTGTCTGTTAACCATTTTAAAGGTAGAGATGTTGGTGTCTTTGAAAGATCAGCAGCTATTGTGCCCTGTTCTTGTACAATCTGGATGGCTGGTGACTGTTCTTTATAATAATACCTTCTAATATTTCACTTAGAAACATGTGTTAGTTTATGGCTTGTTTCTGAGGTTGTAGGAATGTTAATCTGGATATTCCATTGTTGTAATAAATCATGACCACATAAATTCATAGCTATATTAGCCACATATGGTTTTAATTTTTCTCTATGTCTTTCTAGCCCTATAGATTCAACTAATCGTGTACTCTGTTTCACTTGGTATAATGTTCCAATCACTAACAGCTGTACATTTACCTCCTGAAGAGACCAATTTGGATGCCTAGATTCTGGTGCAATTATTATGTTATCTATACTTTTGTCTACAAGACACTCCAAGAGAATGTCATTTATTCGTATTTTTAATTTTGGTCTTTGTTCATTTATAGAAGTTTGCCAAAAAATTCACTTTATGGTTTCTACTGAATTTCCTGTTCTCTCTGCTATAGCTGTTCTGTCCCCCAGAGCAGTATGTTGTTGTTGTTGTTGTTTTTTTTACAGTAGGCATTTTGTTATTTAATTGCTCTGAGAAGGGATTTCTTCTTTAATGGCAGGAAAGGACTGATCTGATTTGCCATGGGGGCCTGTGAGAGGCCCCTCAGTGACTTTCCTGACAGCAAAGGTAAAAGATTACCTTGTCTGTCCTTGTTGATCTATGTTCGATAGACCAGTGTTTACCTTTACCACACCTTCTGCATAATCCAGAAGGTAGGGGTGTTCTGTTGCCATTGTTCCTTGAAGAAACATTTTTTTCTAGGAATGCCCTGTTTACAGTCCCTTTTAAGATGACCTTGTTTACCACAGTTAAAGCATCTGACATTATTATTTTTTCTTCAAACTTTTTGAAATCACCTTGCCTATCCACATATCATCATGGTCATAATATTCAACCTTAGTTGTTTCCCTGATCCAATCCTCTAAGGGTGCTGATCTCTCTTTTAATGGCCTGATTACCCTTTTGCATGCTGCATTGGCATTCTCAAAAGCCAAGGATTCAATTATTATCTGTCTAGCTTCTGAATTTGGTATCGTTCAATTTACTGCTGAAAGCAGCCTTTGTAAGAAATCCGTGAATGTTTCTTTTGGGCCCTGTTCAATTTTTGTAAATGATTCTATTTTCGTCCCTGCTTCTTCAATTCTGTCCCACACATTTATAGCTGCCATGCAGCATAGAATTAGGGCTTGGTTATCATATAAAAAATGTCTTTGTATATCAGCATAATTGCCTTCTCCAAGTACTTGATCTTGGGAAATTTCTATACCTCTACTTCTATATTGTTGTTCCATAGTTTTAGTGTTCTTTTTCTACCATATTCTCCACTGTAACTGTAGACCAGACTCTAGGACAGCTGTAACCAGTTCTTTCCAGTCCTGAGGGGTAATTCTATTACAAGTTGACCGTGAGTTTAACATTTGCTTTATAAATGGAGGATGTGTACTGTATGATACTATAGCTTCTTTAAATCTCCTCAAATCTAACATTTCCACTGGTGTACAGTTAGCTCGTATATAGCCTTGAGCATTTGGCAGTTCTTGTAAGGTTACCAGGTAGATTAATGTTTGCTGTCTGGTAACTTTAAGCTGTTTTCCTGTAACTGTATAATTCAATGCTGAGATAGATTTACCTTTAAATTCTTCTGTCTGGGTCTGAATTTCTCTATAATTCATTTTAACAGGTTTTTCTAAAGCTTTTGTCTTGGCACTCAAGTTGACTAGCCTTTTTAATGCTAAAATAAAAAATGATCAAACAAATAATACACTTAATTGTTGTTATGTACATCTCATCAACATTAATTGTTCTCTCATTTAATTTTTCCATTTTCAGACTGACAACAGAGACCAAATTCCTTCCATTGTAAAAATATTTCCCATTTTTAATGTGGGGGGTAACCTCTTTTAATTAATTCCTACCTTTAAGATTTTTTCTTTTTGGTTTTTCGAGGACAGGTTTTCTCTGTGTAGTTTTGGTGCCTGTCCTGTCCTGGATTTCACTCTGTAGACCAGGCTGGCCTCGAACTCACAGAGATCTGCCTGGCTCTGCCTCCTGAGTACTGGGGTTAAAGGCATGCACCAAACAGTGCAGCTCAAGATATCTTAATTGACTCACCAAATCTGTCGACTGTGTAGAACAGTCGAAGTCCAAGCGAATTTCAAAGCAGCTACCTAGTGTGGTAGCAGTCCGAGATGGGAATCCAGAGAGAGTCCACCACACACCAGGAGAATAAAAAGCCAAAAAGACTCTTCTGGCCCACATGGGTAAAAATCCAGCCTCATGCAGCTCTGGCCTGAGCAGGGGCCTTTAAAGCCACAAGCGGCTTTTTTGTGAATTTGTACCCCACAAGTTGGATACAAAATGTTACATGAATCTTAAAAAGTCTTATTAAACAAAACCTCAGAGCCAGATATTGGGGTTAAAACCTGAGAGATCAGAAGAATAGGAAAAGCCATTTTGAGGTGGTGGCTAACCTCACCTCACCAACTCCACAGCTTCCAGAGAGATCTACTTCCTGTATACCCACGCCTATATATCTTTCTATTCTGTCAATTCATTTCCTCTCCACCCAGCTACATCACTTCCTCTTCCAGCCCAGCTCTGTCACTTCCTGTCTGTCCATACAGACCTCCAGACCTTTATGGTTAATTAGTGTTGGAATTGAAGGCATGTGCCACCATGCCTGGCTCTGTTCTCAGTGTAGCCTTGAACTCACAGAGATCCAGAGGGATCCCTGCCTCCTGAGTGATAGGATTAAAGGCGTGTGCTAACATTGCCTGAGTACTGTGTTTAATATAGTAGCTGGCTTTTTCCTCGGATATTCTGATAAACTTTATTGGGGGACACAGATAAAATATCAACACAAAGTCTGACAACTTGAGTTTGATCTCTAAGACTCACATGGTAAAAGAAAAGAACTTGTTCTTGAAAGTGGTCCTCTGACACACACACACACACACACACACACACACACACACACACACACAAAAACACAAGTAAAAAATTGAATTAAGATAGAACAAGTTATTTTTTATAAAGTTGTTTTATTTCTTCAAAGAATAATATTTTAGAATGCTTATGAATGTTTAAGTCAGTCTTTAGTTTGATTCTCAATTTAATCGTTTTTTTTAAAATTGTGGCTTTCAGTAATTTAGCTTGAAAGAGAAAGAAAGATTTTTTTATTGAAACTATTCTTTATTATTAGTCTTCAATAAATTTATTTAAACCAATTTACACCAAGTGTAACCCATTATAAGTCTTTCAGTAGTGGGAAAGGGCTGTCTATTACACAAACATGAGTAGATGTAATAAACGCTAAGAACTGTAATGGTGGGCTTTTTCATTCACCATGAGGGTTCCAGAGATTGAACTCAGGTCATCACACTTGGTGGCAAATGCTTTTCCCCCAGATTCATATAGCAGGCCCACTAACAAATTTTTTGACAGGGATAACCTATAGATATTCATGAGGAATAAAACAGTTTGAATTATATTAATATTTATAGCTTTCAAGTTTTTACACCTAAATTTGAAACAACTTTAGATTCACTCCTGGTTAATTTATTTCACTTATTTTATATTATTTTCTACTGAGAGTAATGAGATATACCATCTCTGTATATCATAATAAATTTATTTACACTTTTTTTTATCAGAGGCTTACTATCAGAGGCAGATGGTAAATTATCTATACAGATCATAACTATTTTAAGGTGATCTTAATATTTTTATCATTTCAGCAAAGGAGTACCTTTACATTATACAGCCATACTTACAAAATGTGTTCTTAGGAGAAACAGCAATTAGGCTAGAAGTCTTGAAAAGTATGAACTACAGAAACTAGAGGCTACATATAACTGGCATAGCTTAATATATTAGCTCTGTCAACAGAGGATTTATACTTATTCCCAAATGGTAATTTTGTATAGTAATTCATAATAAAATATGGGAATTCTTGCAAAGAACATTTTAAAATTTTGTCCTTGCATGATTTTCAGCATTGTGATTTTCTGAGTATTATAGTCTTCAGTTTTAAAATTCCATTAATATAATATGAAATAGTTTATCAATTTTTTTAATTTATTATTTTCTCTTAACAAAATTATGTATAAAAACCAAGAGGTGTTTAAATTCTAAAATTTTCTCAGAAAAAATTAAAAATTCCTTGGTTTGCTTAAAATTATGTAAATGTGAACTTTGAGATATTTGCAATAATTGGAAATTTTCAGTATAACATTTTTTTCACATAGCAATTGCTTTAAAAATATTGGCACTAAATATGCTTATAATGCAAAATCTAAAATGTGATAGACACCAGGTTCATTGTTAGAAGTTTATGAAATAAGATAAAAGAAATATGAAGTTACATCTAGCTGTTTGGCCTTGGAATGTCTTCCTTAAAGAACTTCTAAGAAATTTTAGCCAAGAATTTTTACAATACATGTATGGATTGATAATCATGAACTACATAGTAAATATTTAACTGGATGATATTATCCTGTTAAAAACTAAACAGTTAGAAATTCTCTTTCATTCTGTGAATTATATGCAAATTATATGATAGTAATATGCTATAAAATATTTTTCACATGTACCAGATTGTAATTACTTAAATTTTTTTTCAAAAATTACTTCTGCAGTATTTCATAAACAAAATACATTTAAGAAATGAGATAAGGCATATTAACCTATGCCACATATTAGTGACATTATTACAAAACGCTGGTGTACCATATACTGTAATTTGCTACAATTTTATAACAGTTGTTTACTCAATAAATTTAGTGTTATAATTTTTGTGAGCTGTACATTTGAGTGTCATAAGCAGACTAGCAAATACTAATCACAAATATTTGAATATTTGAATGAGACTAAAACCTAATTGATAAGCACATTGAAGAGTTAACTCAGCATCCTTCATCTAAGAGTTTGATGTGTCTTACCACTAGAAAAAAAATGTTCCTATTAAGACACATTTGTGTGACCATATTGAAGAATAAGCATTCTTTTAGTGGCTAAATTGTCACTCTTATACTAATAGATGATTTCTAGAATATTTTACTATTAAAATATCCTAGTACAATGTTTCAGCACTTTTCAAACTTTTCCACTTTGACCTATTGCATGGAGATTTTAATTCCAAAATTTGAACCAAGTATAAATGAATCTCCATAGCATTCACTGAAATTAGTTAACATAATTTGCTTATAATTTCTTTGACAGGTGATTAACACCACAGAATATTTTATAATGTATGTTAATTTCCTTTTCATTGTTCATGTACTTTTTATTCTTGGAAACTTTCATACATTCAACCATTATCTTTGATCAAATCTACCATATTCCCTCCTGTGGTGGTTTGAAAGAAAATGGCCCCAAAGAAAGTGGCACTATTAGGAGGTGTGGCCTTGTAGGAGTATATATAGCTTTCTTGGAAGATATGTGTCACTGTGGGGGTGGGCATTGAGTTCTCCTATGCTCAAGCTGCTCCCAGTGTCACATCCATTTCCTGTTGTCTTCTGATCAAGATGTAGCCGACACCATGTCTGCCTGTGTGCTGCCATGCTCTCTGCCATGAAGATAATGGACTCTGAAGCTGTAAGCAAGCCACCCCAATTAATTGTTTTCCTTCTAAAAGTTGCTGTGGTCATAGTGTCTTTTCACAACAGAAACTCTTAACTAAGACAGTCTTCATGAGGTCGACCGCTACTCCTGGTACCAACTTCTGTCTTAATCCATTTCTCTCCTTGAACACAAGATTTAGCTCTATTCTACTTCATGGTGCCTCTTTAACTCAATTTGTACGTTTTGTATTTTTATTTGCTCAGCTTGATCCTTTTCATTATACATCTTCTTTAGAGATACAGCTAATAACCACACAACAGAGCCTATACTAGGCTGCCAACCGCTTCTGAGTGTGTTGTCTGTCATTCGGCAAATCCTTGCCTTCCTGACTACCCAAGGCCTGATTCCCCTACGGTCGTGGTACCCGCGATGGGCCAGTCCATGACACTAGGCTCTGTTGAGATTTCCTCTGCCAATGGAATTAATCCAAAACTCTTCACTATAGCATGAGGCAGACTCTTCAGACAAGGGGAAAAGCAGCCACATTCTTCACCAAAATATCACAAGAATGATCTCTAGGCAACATACTAGAGAATTCCTCTCCTCTGAAACCTCTTGAACCAGCCCTTAACGGTTCAAATAACTCTTAGCACCACTATCTTCCATCCTCCTACTAGTGTAGCATGAATCTTAAAAGTTCTTATTAACAAAAGAAACTCAGGACCAGGTATTGGGGTGAATGCCGGAAGGTCAGAGAGACAGAGCAAGCCACAGCCACCTCACCTGGGCAACTTCTCAGCTGATCTTGTTTCCTCAGACTGGAATCCTCTGTGTTCTCATATCCGAATGGCTCTCAGCTGAACTGTGCTGCTCAAAACCTAAAAGCTTAACCAGCCAAATGCTTAACTAGCCAAATGCTTTTAGTTTCTGATCCTCACGCCTTATATACCTTTCTGCTTTCTACCATCACTCCCTGGGATTAAAGGCTGAGTCACCATGCTTGGCTGTATCCTTGAACACATGGATTTCTGCCTCTGGAATGCTAGGATTAAAGGTGTGTGCTACCACTGCCTATCCTAAGGATCTAGTGGCTTTTCTGTTCTCTGACCCCAGATAAGTTTATTGGGGTACATAATATTTTGGGGAACACAGTACCACCACATACTAGTATGCCCATTAATCAATGCTTAAATCATTCCACTGCTTTCCTTATCCAAAGTACTAAATTCCTCCCTCAAAAGCATGGTAGAACCCAACACACAAATACCCCAGTCCCTAGTATCAACTCCTGTCTTAGGTTTTGTAGAATGACCCTTTTAATCAGTTTGTATGGCATGTCTGTTCTTCTAGTGTTCAATTTATTCAGTTTCTTAAAATTTTTGTTGTAGAAGTCTTTCACTTCTTTATGCATGTTTATTCCCAAGTTTGTTAATTTTTTGTGTGTGCATATACATACATATATATGTATGTATGTATATTAAAATATAATATATGTATTTAAAAATCATTGATTATGAGTGGAACTGTTCCCCGGTTTCTGTTATATATGTTTGTCTTCTTATAGAAGGCTACTGGTTTTTGTGTGTGTTAATTTTCTATCTTGCAACTTTGATGAATATATTTGTCAGCTCTAGTAGTTTTCAGGGGTTGTATTTCAGATCAAATCATGTACTAAAGGACATACTTTTATTTCTTTCCTTATTCGTATCCCTTTATTTACGTCTTTTTTCTCTAAGATTTAAGTACTACATTGAATAGAAGTGGAGAAAGTGAATACCCTTGTCTTATTACTGATCTTATTTGGAATGCTTTGGGTTTTTCTTTATTTAGTATTATTTAAGCTGTAGGTTTGTTGGATATAGCATTAATTATATTGCTGTATTCTTCCATTTCCTCCATCTCTATGACTTTTATCAAGAGGAACTGTTGGATTTTGTAAGGCTCTTTCCATATTTGTTTAGGCAGTCTTGTTGGAGGAATTAAATTCATAGTCTTACAAAAGTTGAAACATGTCTACATCATTAGAATATAGCAACTGTGGTCATGATGAATAGTCCTTTTGATGTGATACCAAATTTAGTTTAGGAAAATTTTATTGATAATTTTTACATCTGTCTTACTTAGGGTAATAATTGATATGATGAAACACTATGATGCAAAGCAACCTGGGAAAGGAAGAGTTTATTTCACTAACAATTCCATTAACAGTTCATCATCAAAAGCAATGAGGGCAGGAACTCAAGCAGGGAAGGAACATGGAGGCAGGAGCTGATGATGCAGAGGCATTGAGGATTATTTCTTAGAAGCTTGCTCCTCATGACTTTCTCAGCCTGATTTCTTACGGAACCCAGGACCAGCAGCCCATGGATGGCCCCATCCACAATGGGCTGAAACATCTGAATCAGTCACTAATGAAGAAAATGCCTGTAGTTGATCTTATGGAGACATTTTCTCAATTGAGGTTCTGTCCTTTCAGATGATTCTAGATTGTATCGAGTTGGCATAAAAACAGCCAGCACAAATGACCCCTTGTCATTTTGACACTAAAACATATCACTGGTAAGCCATAACCTTTCCTTTATTTTTCATTCCCAAGACCACTCACAAATCTCAGCATTATAACATAAACATATCAAATTCTAAAAGTCCCATAGCTTTTAAAAATTCAAACACTGAAAATTCAGACATTTTAAAATACTGAGTCTCTTAAAATCCAATGTCTGTAAAATTCCAAGATATCCTTAAAGGTTTAAAGTCTCTCAACTGTGGGCTCCTATAAAATAAAAAATAAATACCTTCTCACTTTGAGAGGGAAGATCCAGTGCACAGTCACAACCCGAATAAAGCAAAAGCAAAACAAAACTCCAACAGTATAAATAACTGAATGTCCAGTATATGGGTTTCACTCACAATCTTCCAGGCTCCTTCAAAGGGCTGGGGTCACTTCTCTATGTCTGCCCTCTGCAGCTCACACAGCTTGTTTTCTTGGCTTTGTCTTGCTCCATTCCATTGCTGTTGTTGTTCTTGATGATCATTCCATGCTATTGGCATCCTCAAAAATGATGGTATCTTCTGCTCCAACTGGGATGCACTTTCACCAATAGCCTTACTGACTCTCTTCAGAAACTCCAGCCCTGCCACACAGTGCCAAAGCTCAGCTGTTCTCTATGACTCTTTCATGTCTTCAAAACCAGTACTACCTGGGTGACTTTTACACTACCAATTTTGACTGCCAGCACAAGGTACAACCTTGGTTGCCTGTGAAACACATCTTCTGTGTGCTGACCCTGAGGAAACACTTCCCAGAAGATTTCACTTCAGTGATGCTGATGCTCCTCTCTTCCTTAACCAGCATCCATTGTCCCAGTAACACAAGGGTTTTACTTCAGTGGTTCTGGTCTCTTGTCTAATTGCTGCTGATTTTTCAGTTCCAAGTAACCAGATACCACAGATTCTTCACACAAAAGGTGCAGTAGAGTCTTTGTTCCCATTGAAACTTCACAAGACAGACCCCCATTGTCTGCACTACTCTCAACATTCTTATCTTCCAAGCCCCCACAGCAATCTACCAAGCCTACCAACACTCTTGGCTTTTCTTGCCTAACATTCCAAAGTGCTTCCACAATCCTCCCCAAAGCAACATGATTAGGTCTGTGGCATCAGTACCCTACTTCTAGTTCCAGCTTGTCTTAGTTAGGATCACTATTGCTGTGATGAAACACCATGACCAAAAACAACCTGTCTAAAAATGGTACTGCCCAGAGTTCTGTATTAACTGAGAAATTAAGACAGTACCTGACAGACATGACCACAAGTCAGACTGGTAGAGGCAATCTTCAACTGAGGTTCCCTCTTCCCAGGTACGTCACATTGACAATAAAGATTAGCCATTACAGTATGTCACAGCATGTAGAAATTCAACCTAGATGTTAAGACATGTCCTTATGGTTCTCTGAGTTTCATTGGTATCTGTTGTAATGACTCTCTTTTCATCTCTAACTTTATTAGTTTGGTCTTCTCTATCATTTTAATTTGGCTAAGAGTTTGCCTTTTTTTCCCAAAGAACTGGCTGTTCTTTAATTCTTTGTATTTTTTTTCCCTTTCATTAATCTCATCAATTTTGATTAGTTCACCCTGTCTGCTCTTTTAGGGCTTGCTTGGTTCTAGTTTTTCCAGGGCTTTAATTTATATCATTTGTTTATTTGAAACCATTCACATTTTTATGTCTCTGCTTAACACTATAAACTTTCATTTTAGAACTGCCTTACTGCCTTCACAGTATTACATAGATTTTGATATGTTGTGTCTTCACTTTCTTTCAGTTCAAGGAAATTTTTAATTTCCTACTTAGTTTATTCAATGTTCCAAACACCATTCAGTAGTGTGATGTTTTATTTCCATGCATTTGTAAAATTTTTATAGCAACTGCTATTGATATCTAGCTTTATTCCATTGTGATCAGAATACTTGATGTTATTTCAATTTTTATGTATTTGTTGAGACTTTCTTTTTATCTCAACATGTGATCTGTTATGGAGAAAGTTCCATGTTCTGCCAATAAGAATGTGTGTTCTTAGAGAATCAAATGAGATAATAGAGATGTAAATATTGTATATACTGTGCAATTTGCTGTGTAGGGCACTACTACCTTAAATATAAAATCAAATTTTCTAAACAAAAATTGTCCTCCTATAAATATGAAAATTTTTCAAGGAGAAAATGAAAATATTCTCAAATTGGAGTTGTTTGTTCTACTCATTTTTCTTGCTCTTTTCCTTTTTATTTATTGTCTTAATTAAAGAATTTACATACAATATAAAAAAGAATATGTTCTTCTGGTACTATGAAAGCTAGACAGCAGGGAGGAATCTTCCAAGTCAGTACCAACTTGATTACTCTGTGTCCTTTGACCAAAGTGTGTGATATCTTAAGCAACAGGGCCTTAACATCAAGTTCTGGTGGCCAGTCAAGAGTATTGGCAATAACCTTTATTCTTTTGAGGGTTTCCTGGACATCCATGACCAAGAACTCAAGGGAAAATATTCCTTAACTAGCACTGGACTCTTTTGATGGCAACCTGTGGTTGGGAGGAACATTTTCTCCAGTGTAGGGCAGTGTCTTCTGAACAGGACAATATGACTGCATTCGTGGTGAACTCACCAAAGCTGAGGTTGCCCACACAAGATCAAGTCAGTCAACATTATAGCATGGAATGGGGAAGAACTCTTGAGTCCCCACCTCAAACCTAAGAGCTACTGACAGTTAATGACTTCTAAGGAAGGGAGAGTCAGCTTTCAGTCAGTGTATGGCCCCTGGTAGATTGATCAGGTTCCAGGCTATGGCCCCACACCCACAAGTCCACAAGTGTGTCATCAGTACACACTGAACATGATGGCTAGATATTAAAAAAGAAGATTCATACTTAGGAGGAGTTGGGTTATTGGATAGATCCAAAAGGAGTTAGGAAGTTAGGTGGTGAATATAAACAAAATACATTGTATGGATATATAAAATTCTCTAAGAACTAACAAAAATATCATGAGAAAAACTGTGACCATTTGGTACTGGAAAACCAATTATTATGTTCTTCCCTGTGGAAGACTGTTTCTCCCACTCAGCATTCCTTAGTTGCCTGTAGATTTGTGTGTGTGTGTGTGTGTGTGTGTGTGTGTGTGTAGAGTTGAGGTGTCATGGGCTTTTAAATTATACAGACTAAGCATGTTGTATTAATGTATATAGTAATGTATACTATTTACATATAATGTAACAACTGATGGAAAATAAACCATAAATTTGAAAGAGAAAGGGAGTGGTATAAATGAGAGAGTTTGAGAGAGGAAAGGAAAGTAGGAGATATAATTATTTTATAGTCTCAAAAACAAAAAGTAATAAAATAGAAAAACCAGTGACTGACTATAGCATTTTCCACCCATGCAGGTTACTTGTATTCAAACTCTCTTTTTTTTAATTATATTTTTAATTAGCTTATAAAGTAGTAGGGTTCTCTATGTCATTTTCATATATCCTGAGTTTTAATTAACCTTTCCTCACCATCGCATTTTCGCTATGTCTCTACTTCCATCCCTGTTTGAACCTTAGGACTTTTAATAACCTGCCACTCTATCTTCATATCACATGATTTTTGCTATCCCTCCTTCTTTAAGCCCTCTTCCCATGGTTTCTTGATTACTTCCTGAACACTAAAGACTTTCACTCTGAGTTAAACACAGAAATCTAAAAATACAAAGCTAGTATCTACATAAGAGAGAGAACATACAGTGTATCTTTCTGGGCCTGAGTTATCTCACACACTATAGTGTTGGGGAATATTATTTTTTTTTTTTTTTTTTTTTTTTGGTTTTTCGAGACAGGGTTTCTCTGTGTAGCTTTGCGCCTTTCCTGGAACTCACTTGGTAGTCCAGGCTGGCCTCGAACTCACAGAGATCCTCCTGGCTCTGCCTCCCGAGTGCTGGGATTAAAGGCGTGCGCCACCACCGCCCGGCAGGGGAATATTATTTTAAGGTGTGTTACTTTTGTTTATGTTGCATTTGTTTAACTCTGTGAAGCTGTGTGACTGTGCCTGTCTAAAACACCTGATGGTCTGATAAGGAACTGAACGGCCAATAGCAAGGCAGGAAAAAAGATAGGTGGGGCTGGTAGGCAGAGAGAATATATGGAAGGAGAAATCTGGGAGAAAAAAGAAGGAATCAGAGAAGGAGAAGGATTCCAGGTGCCAGCCAACCAGCTACACAACAAGCCACAGAGTAAGAATAAGATTTACAGAAATAAGAGAAGGGGAAAAGCCAAGAGACAAAAAGTAGAGGGGATAATTTAAGTTAAGGAAACTTGGCAAGAAACAAGCCAAGCTGAGGCCGAGTATTTATTAGTAAGAATAAGCCTCCATGTGTGATTTGTTTGGGAGCTGGGTGGCAGGCCCCCCAAAAGAGTAAAAACAACCAACAACACTACAGTATTTTGCAGGGTTTTTTTTTTCAGATTTAATGATTTCAATTTTCTTTACAGCTGAATATAATTGTATTCTGTATATGTGCTACAATTTCATTATCATCAGATGATAGGCATCTAGACTGATTCCATTTCATAGATATTAAGAATACACAAGCAATGAGCATGAATGTAAGGATTTATCTGTGGTAGCATATAGAGTCTTTGTATAGCTAGATCAAATGATAGTTCTGTGATGGTTAGGATATAGGAAAGTGCAACCCTATTGACTGATGTTGTCAGTATAGACTGGCACATCCACTATGGGAGTAAGTATAGAATTTATCAAAGAGGCTGTCTTCTCTTCCAGTGTATATCTTTAACTATATAAAATTATTTCTCAACACTAATTAGCTGTGTCTCATACATTTAATGTCTTAAATTCCCATTTATTCAGTTATTTGTATTTCTTATCTCCCTTGATGTTTACTTAGCTTGATGATAATTTACGAATGTGTCATTTCATTTTTAGAAGTGTGAAGATTTCCCTCTTTTTGCTACTCATTTCTAGTTTCATCCTATTTTACCAGCTTAAATGAAATATGTTACCCCTTTGTGAACTACATGTAGAATAGACTTTTCTTTGGTTTTGGATGTCACAGCAATGGCTAGGCTTCACTTAATGAAGAACTCTA
This sequence comes from Peromyscus eremicus, assembly GCF_949786415.1. Taxonomy (NCBI): domain Eukaryota; kingdom Metazoa; phylum Chordata; class Mammalia; order Rodentia; family Cricetidae; genus Peromyscus; species Peromyscus eremicus. Next base: position 65,432,844 of record NC_081439.1, read on the forward strand.
TAATTATGCTACATCCCTAGTCTGAAATATTACAATTTTTGCTTCATTTTTCAAAATAATTTAGAGAACTCAAAAGAAGGAATATCTATTATATAGGGACTCCACTTAAATTATCCTCACTCTTGGGTATAGAGTAGTAATGAATATAGATGAGCAAGTATCTATGGCACATGATGTCTAGACCTTTGGACATATGCCAAAAAGTGGTATATCTAGATAAGGTAGATTTTTAGCCTTTTGAGAATTCTCTGCACTGATTTTCATAGTGCTGCAACAGTTTGCAACCTCACCTACAGTGAATGAGTGTTACCTTTCCCCACATTCCATCCAGCATTTGTTGTCAGTTGTTCTCCTGATCTTTGTCATTCTAACTGGGGTAAGATGAAATCTCAAAGTTGTTTTGATTTACATTTCCCTAATTGTTCTGTATGATGAACATGTTTTGAGATGTTTCTTAGCCATTTTTTTCTTCTTTTGAGAACTCTCTATTCAGGTCTCAGACCACTGGGTCATTTGGTTTGTTGACTCTGTTTTTGTTTCTTTGTTTAAGTTCTGTGTATAATCTGAATGTTAAACCTCTGTCTGATATATAGCTGGCAGAGATTCGTTCTGATTCTGTGGGCTTCTTCTTTGCCATGTTGATTGTTTTTGTTTTTGTTTTTGTTGTTGTTCAGAAGATTTTTAGTTTCATGTAACTCCATTTGCCAATTGTTTGCCATAATGCTTGGGCAAATGGGGTCCTGTTCAGACAACTGTGACAGTATCATGTGGTATTCTGCCTATATTTTCTTCTAGAAATTTCAGTGTTTCAGATTTCAGAATTAGGTCTTTGATCTATTCCGAGTCAGTTTTGTGCAAAGTGTTAGATATAGGTATAATTTTAATCTGCATATGGACATCTAGTTTTCCCAGGACAATTTGTTGAAGATGCTTTATTTTTTCCAGTGTATGTTTTTGGTGTCTAGTTTGTTAAAGTTACATATGCTCATATTTGGGTCTTCAATTTTTTTTTCTGTTGGTCTACATGTCCATTTTTTGTGGCAGCACCATATTGTTTTTATTACTATGGCTCTGTAATAGATCTCAAGATCTTCAATTATAAATCCTCCAGCATTGTTTTGGTTTTGTTTTCCTTTGCTCAGGACTATGTTGGCTAATCTGGGTCTATTGTGGTTCCATATGGATTTTAGGATAGTTTTTTTCCTTCTATTTCTGTGAAAAATGAGATGGGGATTTTGACTGGGATTGTATTCAATCTGTTTATAGCTTTTGGTAGAGTGGTCATTTTCATAATATTAATTTTATCAATTGATAAGAATGAGATTGTCTTTCCATTTTCTAGTGTCTTTTTCTGTCTCTTTAGATGTTTCAAGTTTTCATCTTAGAGGTCATTCACTTCCTTGGTTAGGTTTATTCCTACATATTATATTTTCTTTGAGGCTAAAATGGGAGTGTGTCTTTGATCTCCTTCTATGTGCAATTGTTGTTGGTGTATAGTAAACCAACTGATTTGTGCAAGCTGATTCTCTCTATCCTGCCACATTGCTGAATTTATCATTTCTTGGTTTTTTTTTTGTGTACAATTTTGGGATCTCTAATGTATAATATCATATCAACTGATGATTTAACTTCTTTCAATATTTATATTCCTTTAATTTCCTTATCTTGCCTTGATTGTTCCAGGTAGTATCATCTTCTTCTTCTCCTCCTCCTGCCCCCCCTCTTTTTCTTCATTCCCCTCCTCCCAACTTTTTATTGGTATTTCAGTCTCCTTATTTATTATGAGTCTGTTTAGATTGTTGATTTCTTGATTTAATTTTGTCGTTTGGATGACTCTAGAAAACCATACATTTATATTTATTAGGGTCATAGATAATAGATTTTAAAAATATTTCCTTATAATACTGTGAATTTCTTTGATGTCTGTTATAAGGTTTCCCTGTTCATTTCATATTTTGTTAATTTGGGTACTCTTTCATTTCATTCATTAGATCAAAAGTCTGTCAATATTATCTTCACAAAGAACTAATACTTAGATTTGTTGATTTTTTTTGCATTGTTTTTTGTTTCTTTGTTTCTGTTTAGTTGACCTCTGCTCTGATTTTTATTATTTTTGTCATACACTGGGTTTGATTTGATTTGTTTTTGTTTTTCCAACTTTTTTCTTGTATCTTTAAGTCATTTATTTGGGCTTTATGACTTTTTTTAATGTAGGCTCTTAGAGCTATAAATTTCGCTTGTAGAATAGCTTTCATCATGTCCCAGAGGTTTTGTTTCATTGTGTGAAAACATTTTCATTTAGCTCCAGGAATTTTTCTTTTTTTCCTGATTTCTTCTTTGATTAATTAATCAATCAATAATGAGTTGTGTAATATCCATGGGTTTGTGGATTTACTAGAGATTTGTGTGCTATCAATTTTTGGTTTTATTGTGTTTTGGTCAGATAGGATACAAGGAGTGATTTCAATCTTTTTGATTTTTAAACAATTTGTTCTGTGTCCCAGGATATGGTCTGTTTTAGAAAAGTTTCCATATGCTTCTGAGTGGAATGTGTATACTTTGGTGTTTAGGTAGAATATTCTATGAATATTAACTTCATTCTCTTTATTTTTGTCTGGATGACCTGTCTATTTGAGAAAATGTGGTGTTGAAGTCACCTACTTACTATTAAGGGATTGATGTTAATTGTATTAACCTGTGACATTAATCTGTGTCTAATGCCAGTAGTAACTTTTTGTGAAGTTGTGCACCCCTGAGTTTGTTGCATATATGTTTAAGATAATAAAGTCTTCTTAATTAACTGTTTTCTTTATTAGAATGAAGTGTCTCTATATCTTCTGATAAGTTTTAGATTGAAGTCTGTTTTGTCAGACATTAATATAGTGGCACCTGCTTATGCCCTAGTCCCATTTAATTGTAGTATTTTCATCAATCCTTTTACTCTTAAGGTGGTAACTATCTTTGAAACTAGGGTGTGTTGCTTGTAGGCAGCAGATAGATAAATTTTGTGTTGTGATTAATTTAGTCAGTGTCTTTTGAGCAGATAATTCAGGTCATTGATATTTAAAGTTGCTGAAATGTGTGTGTTAGTTGTCATCATTGTGTTGTTGATTTTTGGTGGTGGTATTTGTGTTCTCAGTTGTATTTTGTGTCTTAATAATTATGGCTTCATATTTCCTTTCATAGTCTCTGCTGTCTATGCTCATTCCTCTCTTCAGCCTGAAATGCTTCTTGTATTTTCCTTAGGTTTGGTTTGTTGGATAATTTTTTGGGGCTGTGTATGTCATAGAAAATTTTTCTTTCTCCTTCAATCATGGCTGATAGTTTTGCTGGATATATTATTTTAGGTTGGCTAATATACTCTTTTAGGGCTTAGAATACATTGCTCCAGGCTCTTTTGAGTTTCAGTGTTTACAGTGAGAAATCAGAATTTTTATGGGGTTTCTTTTATATGAGACTTGCATTTTTTTAGCTTTCAGCACACTTTCTTTGTTATGTATGTTTAATGTTTTAGCTATGCTATGCCATGGAGACTTTCTTTTTCTAGTCTTGTTTATTTGGTGTTCTGTGCACTGAATAAAATAGGGATTCTTTTCTTTCATATGTCTCTATAATTCATAGGTTTCATTTTTCGTGGTGCCTCACATTTCCTTTTTGTTCCTTTCCTGTATTGTTCTTGTTAATTTTCATGTTCCTTGCTCATTTGATCTAGATCTCTGTTTTATCTTCAAGACCTGATATTCTGACCTCTGATTAAGTCATTATACTCGTAAGGCTTTCCTTTGAATTTTTTCTGTTTTGGCTGTTAGGTTTCTTAATTATGTCAGCACTTCAACTTGAGTCTCCTTCACTGTTTCTATCTCTGATTTAATTCCATTCTCAATTACTGGATTGTCTTCATCATTTCTATCAGCTTTATGTTTGTATTTTCTTGGGCATTGCTATTTATTTGTTTCTTCTTTAAACTTGAATTATTTGAGGAGGCTTATGATTCTTTTAATTTCTGTGTCCTGAAGTTAATTTGGGTAATTGCAGGGGCAAGCATTTCTATAGGACAAGTAGATTTAGAAGAGAACATACTGGCTTACTCTTTTATATTGTTATTTTTGTGATGAGATCTGGGCATGTGGACTTCTGTAGTTTTGATTTTATACTGGATGAACCAGATTGGAGAAGAGATGTGGGGGAAGGTTAGGTCTTGAGTTTGGAAATGTCTTGGGTATAATGAAGTCATTTGAGCAGATAGGACTGAGATGGTATACAGTATGTGCTTCCTGTTCTACAATGGGAGTGTGGGAGTAGATAGATCTGAGTATAAAGGTGAGATAGGACGTGGGACAGTCCTGTGTTGTAGAGGAAAGATAGAAAAGATGGTGATCCAAGCCTACAGCTCTTCTTTATTGAAGGCAGTGAAGTCCTGACTAGACTGGTATACAAGTTGTGGGATCCAGGCTAAATCTTCTAGATTGTGGAAATGACATGGAGAAGAGATCAGGGGTACTCACCTGGGTAGATCCTGGAGGAGGAATTGGGAAGAATGCTTATGGAGTGAGGTGGTAGAGGCTATTCAGAGTCCTGTGTGTGAATGCAGGTAATAGGGTATGTCCTGTAGCTTAGATGTTGGCTGCAGTGCAGAAGGAAGTGGTAGACTGTTTTAGTTCTTTATATATGCTAGATACTAATCCTTTGTGTTAATTTTCTAAAACATATAATTGGTAAAAAAAAAAATCTCCCATTCTGTAGGCTGTAATATTTTTCAAATGATGGTGTCCTTTACTATACAGAAAATTTCAGCTATTTCAGGTATTGATTAATTGTTGACCCTAATGCCTATGCTACCAGTGTCATGTTCAGAAAGTCTTTTAATGTGCTAATTCAAGCCGGTTCTCTGCTTTCTTCTCCATGAGATGGAGAGATTTGTTTTTACGTTGAGGTCATTGGTCCATTTGGAGTTGAGTTTTGTTCAGGATGGTAGTTACAGATCTACTTTCATTCTTTTACATGCAGCTATCTAGTTTGAACAGCACCATTGCTTGAAGATGCTGTCTTTTCTCCAGTATAATTTTAGCTATGCAAAAAAAAAAAATGTGTGTCTGTAGGTTTGTGGCATTATGTTTAGGTCTTCAATCTGGTTCTATTGATTAATATGTATGTTTTTTTATGCCAATGCCATGCTATTTTTATTACTATAATTCTGTAACACAGATTGAAATCTGGAATGATGATGCCTCCATCAGTTCTTTTATTATTCAGAATTATTTTAGCCCTCCTAGAGGTTTTTTGTTTTGTTTTGTTTTGTTTTCATAAGAAGTTGAATTTTTTTTCAATTTCTGGGAAGAATTGTGTTGGTATTTTGATTCAGATTGCACTGAATCTATAGATTGCTTTGGTGGATGGCCATTTTCACAAAATTAATCCTACTGTCTGTGAGCAAGGGAGATATTTCAGTATTCTAACATCTTCTTCAATTTCTTTCTTCCATGTCATAAAGATTTTATTATACAAGTCTTTCATTTGCATGCTCCGATTTATCCCAAGATATTTTTGAGGCTATTGTGAAAGGTATTTTTTCAGTTTCTTTTTCAGTATGTTTGTCATTTGTATATAAGAAAGCCATTAATTTTTGTGTGTTAATTTTGTGTCCTGCTACCATGCTGAAAGTATTTTTCAGTTGTAGAAGAGTCTGGAGGTGTTTTTAGGGTTTTATGTATATAAATTATATTATCTTCAGATAAAGACAGTTACCCTCTGTCCTTTCTGATTTGTATCCACTTTATCTCCAGTTTTCTGAAGTACTATATCGAGTTTATATGGAGAGAATGTATCCTTATCTTATTTTTTATTTTAGTGAAAGTGCTTTGAGTTTTTCTCCATTGAGGATGATATTGGCTATGGGCTTGATGCTATTATATTAAGATATGTTCCTTGAATTCATAATCTCTCTAGGAATTTTATTATGAAGGGATGTTCCATAGTTTTGTATATTTTCTGCTGTTTCTGTTGTTGTTAGTATCCATATTTAAGCCATGATAGTCAGGTAGGATGAAGGATGTCATTTCAATTTTTTAATATATTTTGATATTTAATTTGTGTCCTAGTATGTGGTTAAATTGGAGAATGTTTCATGAAATGCTGAGAAGAACGTTTATTCTTTTGTGTTTGAATGAAATGTTCTGTAGATATCTGATAGGTCCATTTGATTTACAATGTTATAGAACCCCAGTGTTTCTCTGTTTAATTTTTTCTGGATGACCTTTCCATTGGCAGGACTGGGGTATTGAAGTCATCCACCCTTACTGTGTTAAGGTCGGTAGGTGGATTTAGCTGGAGTAATGTTTTCTTTTATGAACTTCAATGCCCTTGTATTTCACATAAATATTTATAATTATGATGTTCTCTTGGTACATTTTTCCTGTTATAAGTATGTAGTGATAAGTATGTAGTATATAAGATGATTACTAATCATAATCCCATATGATTAGCTTTGGTCTGAAGTCTTTTTTTTAAATTACTAAAATGGTTTCACCTGCTTCTTTCTTGTATCTTTTTCCATCTTTTTATCCTAAAATGATGCTTATTCTTGAAGATGAGGTATATTTCTTGGATGCCACAGAAAGACAGATCCTGTTATACAATACTATCTGTTAGTCTGTGTATTTTTAATAGGGAATTGAGTTTATTATGTTGAAAGACATTATTGAGTAATGTTTATTTGTTCCTATTATTTTGTTGTTTTGATGTGGGCTCCCCCCTTATTTAACTCATTTTTCTCAAATTATTTATTTCTTTTGTCCTCTTTGGTGTAGCTGAATTTCTCTTCAAAATAGTTTTCTTCTGGTGTCTTCTGTAGAGTTGGATTAATGGACAGAAATTGCTTAAGTTTATTTTTATCAGAATTTTTTTCTCCATCAGTTATGATTGATAGTTTTGCTTAGTATAATAGTCTAGGTTGTTATCTGTGGTCCCTCTGAGATTGTAGATGATCAGTCCACATCTTTCTGGCTTCCAGAAACTCCATTGAAAAGTCAGGTGTTATACTAATGGGCCTGCCTCTATATATGACTTGTTCTTTGTCCCTTGAAGCTTTCAATATCCTTTCTTTGTTCTGTACATTTAGTGTTTTGATTATTATGTGATATTGGGAGTTTGTTTTCTGTTCTTGTTTATTTGGTGTTCTATGTGATTGTACTTTGATAGGTATCTGTTTCTTTAAGATGGGGAAATCTATGGTTTTACTGAAAATATATTTGGGCCTTTGATTTGACTTTCTTTTTCTTCCTTTAAACCCATTAGTCATAGGTTTGGTCTTTTCAGAGTGTCCCAGATTTCCTGAATGTTTTGTTCAGGATTTTTATTAGATTTAATATTTTTCTTTGATTGAGGTATTTGTTTCTTCTACCTTGTGATTCTCTCTTCTGTATCTCTGTCATGTATTCTGTTGGTAAGGCTTACCATTAAGGTTTTTGCTTAATACCTTGAGTTTTTAACTTCCAGTTTATTTTAATTTGTTTGAGATTCTGTTTCCCTGTTAAATTCTACTCTTCTGCCTTGAATTGTTTTCATTATTTCATTCAACAGTTTCTATTTTCACCGTCTTCATTAAGACATTCATTCATATCCTCTTTAAGTTAATTTAACATAATCATAATTGCTATTTTGAAATACATTTCTTATGCTTCAGCTAAATTACTTTTCTCAGGGCCTTTCAAAATAGAACTGTTGGCTTCTGGATGAGGAATATTGTTTAGTTTTTGTATATTTGTGTTTGGGACCTGGAATCTAGGTATATGGATTTATAATGTTTGAAGTATTTCTTGGAGTAGATGTCTGATCTCAAGTTTGTTGATTGGGTTTTCCATTCTTTAGTTGCTATTGCTCACTTTGGGTCGTAGACCTGTTTATTGGCTGTAAGATACCTGGTAGTGAGTGTTTCTGTGTATTGACAGTGTCACAAAGAAATGTAGATGGGCTAGAAGAAAGGAGTAAATGGGGTTGTGGGAAAGATCTAGTGAGACTCTGGTTCTTCACCAAGATGGAGAATCCATAGGGGATTGTGACAAGTTTGGAGGAGGGGTTCCTCTGGACAGGCAGTAGTAAGACTAGGAATTAATATGGACAGACTAGAATAGGGGGACAGGAAAGACAATAAATGTAGCCTACATGTATCTTAGCCTAATGTGGCCACTGTGGATCCCTTGTAGAAAATGGTTTTGTGGGTTGAGGCAGGGAGAGGAGATCACAAAAAAAAAATGGATATGGGATAGAAGGAAAGGCAAAAGAGAGCAGCAGGAAAGAACTATAAGGGTCCTGTGTCCACACCCCTTTACGTCAAATATCTTCAGGATTGTTCTTATTTGACACAAGTATTTTCTCTGCTTTTTCTTGTTTTTTTTTTCTTCTTCTTAGACTACCTTGATTTTGTGTTTGTTATTATTTCATAAGCTTTTGATGTTCTGATGACTTTTATTTTTCTTTCTTTTACTTGGACTTGTGGAGTTCAATTCATTTAGTCTCAAGGCCATTTATTTGTCCCTACCATTTCAACTAGTTTTCATTACCACTACTTCAAATAAAATTTTCCATATAACCAGTGAGTAGTTTGTTTGTTTGTTTATTTATATGTTTGTTTGTTTTGGGTTTTGGAGACAGGGTTTCTCTGTGTAGCTTTGGAACCTGTCCTGGATCTCACTCTGTAGACCAGGCTGGCCTCAAACTCACAGAGATCCGCCTAGTTCTGTCTCCCGAGTGCTGAGATTAAAGGCGTGCGCCCTTAAACTACTGCCCAGCAAGTAGTTTATTTTTGTCATTTCATTTTTTTTCAATGCTAGAATTTACAGCTGGTGTTTTCTTGAGTTTATAAATTTTTACACTTTTATTTATTTAGTAATTGTCACTATCATTTCTCTAGTATTTTATTTTAACTGACCAATAATTAACTTAAGGGTGAAATGTATTAATGCAATATATATGTACATTAAGTAATGATAAAAGGCAGTTAGATTATTTACCATTCTAAATATTTATTATATCTTTGTAGTGATGATCAAACTTAACTCATCAGTCTTGGTGGCAGGAACTTTACCCCCAGAGCCATCTTACCAACCCCCTGTACTTCTTCTTTTGAAAAGCATCTACTCATTTCATTTGGTCATTTGTTGGTTAGCGTATTCGTGTGGGTTTTGTGAGACCTTTTACAGTTCTTAATATATATTCTAGATATTAATCCCTTATAAAGTGGTTAGCTGGCAAAGATTTTCTTTTATCATGCTTTCTCTCATCTAAAGGCTGTCTCTTTACTCTGTAATTTCCTTTGCTGTGAATGTGTGTTTTAAGTTCATAAACTAGTATTGGTCACTTGTTGCTACTATTTACTGAAATATTAGTGACATTTTCAGAAATTTCTTACCCATGCCTACCTATGAGTCAAAGTACTTCTACTATATTTTCTTCTAGCAGTTTCAAAGTTTCAAGCAAAACCCTAAACATAGAAGAGGCACATGTTCCAGACACCTCATTCCTGCAAGTATATTTAGAGGAAAATAAGTAAGCATATTACAAAATACCTGAACAGCCATGCTCATTACGCCACTATTCCTAATACGCAAATTTTAGGATCAGCCTAGGTGTTCATCATCAAATGGATAAAGAGAATGTATAGATACACAATGGAGTTCCATTCATCTACAAAGTAGAATGAAACTATGTCATTTGTAGTAAAATTGATGGAAATGGAGATAATCATATTAAGTAAAGTAATGCAGACTCACACAAACGTCATGTTTTCTCCATGAAAAAAAATATACACACATATATAACATGAAAGTAAAAGGGAACTAATTGGTAAGAAAATTAATTGAAAATGGGACAGGAGAAGGCATGCAGTGAATATAGTCAAAGTACTTAAAGGAAAATGCCACTTAAAATTTGTCACTTTGTTCAATTACTACCTATTAATAAAATATTTCAAAACATAAAATGAACCAATAAATCAAAACCAACAAAACAAAAAGTAGCACCTGTAAAATCTTGGTTTAATGACAATTTTTATATATATATATATATATATATATATATATATATATATATATCTTGAGAATAGGAGTCAGAGATGTTCTTGAGTTTTTGTACTTGTAGATAGATGTTTAGAGTAATATAAATGTCATTTGCTATCCGCTTCTCCTGTCATGTGGAAATTTTAGTATTTTTCTTGTTTACTTACCTTGTAAATAAATGTTATTTTTAATTTTTTAATCATGTATATTTCATAATTATTTATGATGTTTCAGAAAATACTTCTAAGTGTCTTGTTGAAACCTTCCAGTTATGTTCCAAGAAAGTAGATTTCAAGCCTTTCATGTATTACCATCAATTCTGAAATATAAGAGATAATATGGAAATTCTCTTATACCTAAATGACAGATTACCGTATATGTAAATTATTATGTCTTGTTAAATTATATTAAAGAAAGAAGTCTCTTCACATTAATCAAATTAATTTTGATCATCCTTCAACTTTCCTTCTGTGCTTGTATTTTCCATGTGTCTAAAAGTCACATTTGCTACACATTTTTCTACTTTCGGATTTTCAATAAAATAATGGCTGCAATTCTGCTCTCTTTGCAAAAGTCATTGTGATTGGAAGGAACAAAAGATTACTTATAATTGAGGAATGAAAGCAATGGATAAATGATAAGGGACTTAATTCAGTAATGTATTTTCACCTTAAAAATATTCAAGGACCAGAAATAGAGTTACTACTAAGGAGAAATTTGAATTAGGAACTGAAAAATATCAACAACTTGATAGAAAATATTTCCATCTCTCTTTTTCGAGAAGCATATGGTCACTTATATCTACTTCATCTATGTATGGCTGTTCTATTCTTCTTCTCTAAAAGTTGTTTGTTATACTCCTCTATGCTCGTGACAGAACTAGCTTTTACATGGAGACTAAGATTGCCTACCCTCAGTTTCACACAACAAGCAGGGAGAAAACTTTCTGAATACTAACTCTAAATCTCTAACAAAGAGAACAGTGTTACTCTAATTTTAATCAAATGCTAGTTACATGCAATTCAAAGACAAAGTTGCAAAGACTGTTCTGGTATTTAGGAGTAGAGATTCGTTTATAGGAACATAGATAATGAACAAACATCCCATAATGTGTCTACCATGTCTATATTTAGATGTTAATTCTGAGGTTTTATTCAGGAAGATCATGCAAAGTCTATCAAACACAAGTTTGTAACTAATCAAGTTGATATCTTCTCCAGTGTAAATGCTTTTGTGTATTGTGTTTAATTAAAAAAGCTATAACTTCATGATTTATTTGTTTTTCAGCCAATAACTACAACAGTCTTATCACATGGACCTCCAATTCAATATACATCCCTTCTAAATCAAAGCATGTCTGAGAGTTATTCATCTTCACAAAGAGTTGACACTTCAAGGTAACGCTCACTAATAATCAGATCCATCTATATACAATTTTCACCTAGATGTGAATGTAAAAATATTCTATTTTTAATTTATGGTAAACATTAAATGTGATACTTGATCCCAAATGTTGATATATTAACTAGAGAGTGACAAGAAAATCATATATTAACAAGGAAGTATCCTAACAGGAAATACTTTTAGGTCCATTGGAAAATAGTTAATGTGAGGGAAGATGCAAATACTTAATGCCATGGAAGAGTATAAAATAAACACAATAATATTCTCTTTTTTTGCAAAAAGCTTAATGTTGCTTTTTGCATTATGCAGTTGACAGATAGGACTATGTGCTCCATAGTATTTTCTTACAGAAGAATTTCAACAGAGATAATGTCTTAGTATCAACTTGTAAATATTTAAACATGTATTTATGCTTGTTTTTTCTTGAAGTGATGAAGGAGCAGTTACACTGGAACATGATAAAGGAAACAAATATGAAGCAGAAATTTCTGATATAGATGCATCTGAAACGTTGGGGGGTTCTTTTTACTATAAAACTCTCCATGACCTTACAATTATTGAAAGTGATACTCCTCTTATGGACTCTGGTTCTGAAAGATGTGTGATTGATTCTGACTCTGACCGAGGTGTTGTCTCAGATTTTGAGATAGAAGAACAATCTAGAGACTCTGGATCAGTAATATGGGAAGTAGATTCTGACTCCGAAAAGTCTCCTAGGGGTTCAGACTCTAGAAAACACCTGTTAAAAGCAGAAAATGATCAAATGGCTTCAGTCTCTGTTGAAGACTTGACCAAGACAGGGCAACAGCTGGTGAGGATTGAACAGTGCCAGGTGGAATATGGATCTCTGAAACACTGGGTACCCTCAGGCTCAGAAAAGTCCCTGGAAGATTCTGACTCGGAAAGAGATTCTGACTCTGATAATGAAGTGAAGATAGAAGAAAAACACCAGATGGCTTCAGATTCTATAAAACGTCTAATGGAATCTGAAAAAACAATGATGGAGACTGAAAATTTCTGGATGATCCCTGATCCTGAGAGTTATGCAGTATACTCAGGCACAGAAAAAAGTAGAGCATCAGCATCTAAGGTACATCTGATACAGGTGGAAAAAACAGAAAAGCAAAGACCTAAGAGATATATGATGGACTCTGACTCTGAACCAAGTGAGATGGACTCAGATTCAGAAAGATGTGAGCTAGCCTCAGCAGCTGTGAAATGTTTCATGGGTAAAGAAACATTTCATCTGAGCACTGCTGTGAACAAGTTCCCAAAGGATTTTTGGTCTGAAAGAACAGTGGACTCAGACTCTGAAAGCCCTGTGATGTCCTCTGATTCTGGGAAGCACATGAAGAAGGCTGAAGCATGCAAAAGTACCTGCAATTTGGAAAGACTCAAGCTGGCTCACAAGTCTGAGTCTCTGCATCACCGGTTAGACGCTAAAAGAAAACAGTTAGATTCTGATCATAGTAGACACTGGGATAGCTCTGGAAAATATCCGTTTAGGTCTATAGTACCTCAAGATAGCTTCGGAAAATGTCAGGGTGACCTTCAAACATTTCAGAGTATCACTGAAAAAGATCAAGGAGACTCCAGTTCTGAAAAACATCAGAAAAAAACTGGAAATGAACAAGATAAAAATGAACCTGAAAACAAAAGATACCCCATGAAGACAGAGAAGGGAGTTGAAAATGAGGGGGTTCAAATGGATAAGGAAAGAGAAGGACATCTCATAGAGTCTGACCATCGTGATTCAGAAAATGAAGCACACCGGCTTGGTGCTCGTAGAAAGGATAATCGTCCACCAGGTAAGCTAAAATGTATGTGGCCTTTGAAAATAACTTATAAATTGTATTAATAGCATCATAACATTTCCCAAAGTGTCAGTAACTTTGATATATTTGGGGCTGAAACCACTTAAAAAAACTTATAAGAAATTCAGAGACTAAACATCTTAATACCAGATTTTTATTTCACTTTCAAAATTAGGAATATCAACTTGCTTTAGGTAATTTTTATCTCTTCTATTTTGAAAGGATGAAAGTTAAAAATGTTTCTAAAAACAATGTCTATTCTGGCCTAAGAACACAATGCTACATTTAGCTTTCATCATTCTAGAATAAGAAAAAGGAGATTTTTTTCCTGTTTAGTTATTGTAAAAAGGTTTTAAATATAGAAGCCTAAGTATATCAGTGTTTAAGTTACCTTTCTTCGCTCATAAAGATTTTCCTTATGTTCCATAATTTGCAATGAATAGTTTGCATTTATCTGTTACTCATGTTTATCTTATCATAATGGATCATTATAGTCCTCCAGTCCCTAGACCACTAGTTCTCAACTTGCGGGCCATGACCCCTTTGGGGGAAAGTGACCCTTTCGCTGGGATCACATATCAGATATCCTGCATATCAGATATTTACATTATGATTCAGAACAATAATGAAACTATAGTTAAGAAGTAGTAATAGAAATAATTTTATGGTTGGGGTCACCACAACATGAGAAACTGTATTAAAGAATGGCATCGGCCAGGCGGTGGTGGCGCACGCCTTTAATCCCAGCACTCGGGAGGCAGAGCCAGGCGGATCTCTGTGAGTTCGAGGCCAGCCTGGGCTACCAAGCGAGTTCCAGGAAAGGCGCAAAGCTACACAGAGAAACCCTGTCTTGAAAAAAAAAAAAAAAGAATGGCATCATTAGGAAGGTTGAGAACCAATGCCCTAGACAATTAATTGATTCTTTAGAACAAATATATATGCTTTATATACAACTGCTATGAACAACTCTAAACATTTTACATGTACTAGTTAGTATTGATTCATTTGCACTAGTTTATTAAATCTCACAGATTTTACATATATGAATGTATTAAGTCCACCTAATACTAGAAGGTAGTTTACTATTATCATCTTTATTTTACAAATGGAGAAACTGAGGTACAGATAAGTAACCAAAGTAGCACAATAAATAATGAGGTATGAACTCATGCTCTAGTGTTTATTTTGCTCACCATGAAGATGCACTGTCAGTCAACTCTAAGAGGTATTTCCCATTAAGAACCATGAAAATAATAAGTTCAGGTTATTTGTCTGGTACTTTGAACTTAGTGTTATCTGAATATAGTGCCTTAGTTTACAAGCATAATTGTGGTACATGGATTTTAACATTTTTATCCTCAAAAGATTTTCCAATTTAGAAAAACAATTGTAAAAAAAAATCTGAATGTGGTAGCACATACTTTTAATCCTAGTGCTGCAGTGGCAGAGACAGTAACATTACTAGGGCTCAATGGCCAGCCAGCCAGCCTATGCTAATGAGAGAGCTCCAGTTCCTATTGAGAGACTCTGTTTAAAAAAAATGAAAAACTTCTGAGCTAAGATACTGATTGTTGATCTCTGACCTCCACCCACATGCATACACAAATGTTGTCTACCTGCACATATATGTGCACCCGTAGCTGTGTGCAAGTACACATGAGTGTGCACAAAATGAACAGTATTGACAATATAGTATATATGTACATGATGCAAACATTGAGAACTAAGGCTCAAGTAACCATCTTCCTTAAATGATCACATAGGTAATTATTGACCAAGCTAGAGTACAAAAGCTCCTAGTATAGTGTTTTCTCAAATATATCTGTTAATTTAGGAAGTTTATAATTGTTTGCCTTAGTTATGGCTACTATTGCTATGACAAAACACCATGACCAAGGCAACTTATAAAAGTAGGCATTTAATGGGGGCCTACTGACAGTTTCAGAGGGTAATCCATTATCATAGTGGGGAGCATGGCTTCAGGCAGGCAGACATGGTGCTACATCAGTAGCTGATAACTCACATCTGATCCAAAGTTTACAGGTAGAGAGAGAACATGAGACTGGCCTAGAATGAGCTTTTGAAACCTCAAATCCTACCCCTAGTAACATGCATCTTCCAAAAAGGCCAAACCTACTCCAACAAGGCCACACCTTATAATCCTTCTCAAACATTTCCTCCAACTGGAGACCAAGCATTCAAATGCATGAGCCTATGGGAGCCATTCTCATTCAAACTACCTCACTGAGAAAATATTATTTGCTCTGAAACTAATCAATTAAGTATAATTTTCTGTTAATATTTGAATTTTGATAGAATTACCAAATTTCTTTTTTTTTCTTTATTAAGAAATTTTCCACTCACTCTATATACCACCAACAGATCCCACCTCCTCCCTCCTCCCATCTCCTAGCCCTCCCTCCCAAGCCACCCCACATCCCCACATCCCCCAAATCAAGGTTTCCCAGAGCCTGGCACACTGAGCCTAGGTAGGTCCAAGCCCCTTCTCACTGTACCAAGGCTGGGAAGGTGCCACACCACAGGCACCGGATTCCCAATAGCCTGCCCATGCACCAGGGATGGATCCCAATTCCCCTGCCTGGATGTTCCCCAAACAGTTCGAGCCAAACAACCGTCTTCCATATCCAGAGGGCCTAGTCCAGTCCCGTGGGGGCTTCACAGCCTCTAGTCTACAGTTCATAGTCCTCCAATAGTGTGACCAGTCATCTCTGCACTTCTTCCTGTCATGATCTTGATGTTCCCCACCTGCAGAATCCCTCCTCTCTCTCATCGATTGGATACCCAGAGCTCAGTCTGGTGCCTGGCCGTGGATCTCTGCATCTGCCTCCATCAGTCACTGGACAAAGTCTCTATGATGATAGTTAGGCTATTTGCTAGACTGGTCACCAGAGTAGACCAGTCCAGGCACCCTCTGGACCACTGCTAGCAGTCCAAGGTGGTGTCATCCTTTTCGGTTCCTGAGAGCCTCCCCAGAACCCTGCCTCTTCCTTTTCCCATGATGTCCTCAAATTTCTTAATAATCAACATAAAGTATGCATTGATATATGTCCAATCAGATGATAGAAACACTTTCAAACATTGGAGTAAATTTTACTAACTGTTCTTATTATGTAAATAATCACATTAATATTAATATATCAATAGTTTTTAAAATATTACTTAAGTATGCATTAAAATATATGATTACATTTAGGAAATGTAGTATATTATTAAAATCCTCTCTAAACATCATTTCTCAATATGCTTCCTGCTTTGCTTCATACATAAACAACTTAATCTACAAAGTCTTAAGTAAAACTGTCAACCTTTATGGTCTAGAAAACTATATAAATTTTGGAGTTCGAGAAAAGTGTTCTTTGATTTTACAAATACCATGCAGTATCAGTACTTCTTGTTGCCAGTTTAATGCTTAATCACAATTTCTTATCTCTCAGCTTATTCTTACAATAATAGACTTTTCAATTTACTTGGTTAAGATACCATGCACTTAAAAGACAAAAAATGGCCAAAAGATAGATTTTGGGGGAGTATCTGGGATTCCTCATTCATGTGTACATATTATGTATTAAAATATAAATTAATACTATGAATGTAATTTTAAACCTACAATTAAAATTGAAATTTCTAATTGTAAGGAAATTGTTCTTACTCACTTATATGTCTTCTTTAACAAAATGTCTGCTGATAAATTTATTCAGTTTTGTTATATTGTATCTGATATTTCCTTTTTATTAATAAATAATGTGTTTATAATAAAGACAAAAAACCTGTTCTTTGTGCTATACATCTCCTCTTCATTTCCAAATGAGCAATAATTCTTAAAGGCAGTCTTTACCACAAGTGGCTATTCTCTTTATAGTGGTAAATAGATGTAAGGAAAAGAGTTAGCTATATCTCCAACACCCAAAATACAGTTACTTTCATTCTGTGACTGTGCACACTAAATAGATGTTTTTTTAAGCCAACTAGTCACTCTATTATTATGAACTTGCTGCAAAGTTTTTAAAGCTGATTATGTTTTTAGTTGTTACATAGAGTTTTACATGTCATAACATTTTAAACTTCATTTTTTTCTTTGAGGTAGCATGTGCTTTAATAAAAAACAGACAATAAATACAAGAAATATATATATATATATATATATATATATATATATATATATATATAGAGAGAGAGAGAGAGAGAGAGAGAGAGAGTGTATGACATTTAAATACATACTATATATGTTGCAAGAGAAAAGCATATTGAGAAAGTGAATGAAAATAGACCTGAAGAAAACTGGTAACATCTGAGGATGAGGATTCCTGAAAAAGAAACAGCAAATTCAAAAGCCATAGATAAGAATGTACCTTTTTTTTTGGAGAAATAAGACAAATCCATAAAACTTGTAAAACAGTGGTCTGCAGGTTATTTACAAACTTGTTTAACCATCACTACCATCCAATCACAGAACACCTTCTTTACTCAAGAGGAAACTTTGTAGCAGCATTATTCATTAGAGCTTAAATGTGGAGACTGCTCAAATACTCAACAAATAATGAGTGGATAAGTTAAATGTTGCATATCTACACAGTGGATGTTATTTAGCAATATAAAACAAAAGAGTGTTGACTTTTTGGTATGTAATAGGTAAACCTGGAAGACATTATTCTGAATACAAAGCAACTAATCAGAAAGAACCACATGTTGTACAATCCATGTATATAAAATGTCCTGAAGTATATATAAATCTATAGAGGCAGAAGGAATCTTAGTGGTTGCTTAGGACTGTGGTAGAAGAGGTTAGAAGTTTATAACTATAGGGTATAGGCCATTTGTTTAAACCTCATTTTAATATGGGTTTAGTAAGCTTCATGAAATTTGAGAATAGGCGTACCATTACAAATAAGTATATTTGAAAATTATGTTACAGCATCAAAAAAGATTTTTAGTCTGGAATTGTATAGTAAACATTCTTTTACATAGTATCATTTAATTAGTAATTGTAGAATAACTGAGTCTGTTTAATATGATTTTAGGTTTTTGGAGGCCTGTTACCCTGCCTCCTAAGCTTGGCCAGGAAAAGAAAACTGAAGAGCAAAAGTCTGTACAGCAAAAAGATAACAGAGGTGAGTATATAGTAGAAATTGTCTAAGAATTTAATCATGTTATGTGTTAATATTTGGGAAAATAAATTCAGAATCTGAAGTGTAATAGTGGTTACAAGGTAATGTAATACATAATAATACTTAATTCTGTGATTTACTACAAAGGAAAAGTAGCAAAACAAAAAGGCACATGAAGTAAAGTCCAGCTTTTATCATACACATGCACATGTTTTATCATACACATGCACATGCACACACACATATGTAACAACAGTTAAAGAATAAAGAGGATACGAATTTGAAAGAGAGCAAGGAGGAATACATGGGAGGATTTGGAGGAAATTATGTGAATATAATATCAAAAAATATCTTTATTTTAACTTGCTTTTTTATTTATTCTTTGTCTCTTTCACATCATACATTCATTTCATTGTCCCTTCATATCTGCCGTCTGCTCTTGCAACCTTCCCTACAAAATAAAATAAACCAAAATAATCTAGTCATGAAAACTGTACTATGACACAGTGAGTCATGCAGTAAACCCTTCTATCCATATATCTTTTCTTGCAAGTGTTCATTGCAAAGAGTAATTGGTCTGGTTCTAGGCCTCACTGGGACTCCTCTTGGATATCCTGTTGCCCTGTGTTGAGGAGATCCTGCAGCTTTGGATCTGCAGGACTAGCCCCTTCACATGTTCCAGAAGATCATAGATGGGGTGGTGTGGGGGGGAGAGTTGCCCCCCCTTACCCCTCACCCCTCTCTGCCTGCTATAGATGAGGCAGCTGACCTTTCCCCTTGCCAGTTGCAGCACTCAGGAAAGCGGTCCCTGCTCCTTGTCTGGGCAGTATAGTAGAGCTTACTCTGTTGGCAGAGGCACAGGTGAGCTGACCCTGAGGATGTGAGAGTGGAATAGTTGGCCACATACCCCTCATCTGCCAAAATGTGATGGTGAGAGCAAGAGAAAGATGCCCTTCCTGCCTTGATCCTACCACCTGTGGTAGGCAAGGGAGCTGACCCTTCCCCTTACCAGCTGTATCACATGGGAAAGTGGGCCCTACATCTTACCTGAACAGCACAGTAGAGCTGACCCTACTGACCGGGGGCAGGGCATGAACCAGTCATGAGAACATGAGTGTGTGGGAGATCTGGCCCCACCCTTCATCTGCCATGTGGTGTTGTGGGCAGGGGAGATGCCCCCTGCCCCACCTCACTACCTGTGGCAGGTGGAAGAGCTGGCCCTGAGGTCTTAAGAATGGGAGAGCTGTCCCTGACCATCACCAGCTGCAGCACTTGAGAGAGTGGCACCTGTACCTCACCTGGGAAACACAGTAGAGCTGGCCCTGAAGGTGTAGGTGTGGGAGAGCCAACCCTGAGGACATAAAATCAGGAGAATTGGCCCCATCCCTTGCCCATTGCTACAAGATATGAACTATCCAGGGCAATGCTGGAGAGCTCACCCTGGTGGTGAAGACAAGGGAGAGCTGGCAGACTGGCCAACCCTGCAACTATCCAGACCCAGAACCAGAGTTATGAGTTGGCCCACCCTCAAAAATTGCTTTTTAAAATGTGCACGTATATATTAGGTATATGACTTCATAATACTTTTTTCTTTTGTGTGGACTATATTTTCATGGAGTCAAAATCAAATTTAATTTGATAAAATATTATAGATATCTATTTTCATATTATCTATAATTAATATCAGTTATCCTTTTTGTTCCTTATATTTTGGGTCTCATATAATAATATTTTTCTAGTTTCAAGGTTGTAAAGTTTTCTACCTATTTTTTCTAAGAGCTTCATAGGTTTGGGTCTTACATTTCACTGATTAGTGTATTTTGGGAATTTTTTGTATAGTGTGATGTAAGAGAGCCTTTCATTCTTTTTCAAGTGACTGCACCTTATTCCGTTATCATTTGTTAATAAGATTATTCTTTTCTACATGGAATGTTCTTGATACCTTTGTAAAAGAAATCAGTTTAAATTGATCCATAATTTTATGTCTAGATAGTAATTTAGCCATTAATTTACCTGCTTATCATTGTAACAGTACCATACATCATTTCAAAAAAATATGCTTTGTAGGCACTTCAGCACCCCAGAAAGACCCTTTGTGAACCACACTCAGAGTAACTGTCATGGTACTATATAATGAAATTTTGTCAGCAGAGTACTGATAAATTGGTAGGGGGTAAATTAGGACTACATAGTAGTAAGTGAGGTGAAAACTTGCTGTGAACTATCATATTGGATCTAAGCAGTGTGCCAGATATTGCAAAGAATGGTCTAGGGATGAAGACTGCATTCACAACTGAACTCCTAATGAACCATACAAAGGTATGACCACATTCTGCGATTCTACCATTGGAGCAGAGCCCACAGACTGGCCCAGCATCTGTAAACTGATCTTTTAAAGGAAGACACAAAAAAGGGAACAGGACTACTTGTGGCAATGGAATTCATACGAGTTAGATAAGCTTCTTTCTTTTTTTATTTAAATTTTTTCATTCCTTTTACATACCAACCCCTGTTCCCCTCATTCCCCTTCTCCTGCTCTTTCCCTCATCTCCCCCCATATCACCCCTGTCCCCTCCTCATAGAGGGTAAGGCCTCCCTTGGGTAGTCAACACAGGCTGGCATACCAAATTGGGGCTGGACCTAGCGCCCCCCCCCCCCCCCCGATCCTTGCGCACACCAAGCCTATCAGGCATCTCACCATAGGGAATGGGCTCTAAAAAAACCCATCGTGTACTCAGGATAAGTCCTGATCCCATTGCCAGGGGACCCACAAACACTTCAGGCCACACAATTTTCATCCATATTCAGAGGGCCTAGTTTGGTCCCAGGCAGCCTCCCCAACTGTCAGTCCGGTGTCCGTGATCTCCCACTAGCTTGGGTCAGCTGTCTCTGTGGTTTTTCCCATCATGATTCTGAGCCACCCCTCCCAACCCCTGCTCTGATAATCCTTCCTCCCACTCTTCAACTGAACTTGGCCAAGTACTTGGCTGTGGGTCTCTGCATCTGCAGCTAGGGAAAACCCCAGGAACTCACAAGATTGTCCCCAGCTAAGACTCATAGCAATGGTGGAAAGGTGCTTGAACTAGCCTTCACCTGCACTGAAATTGGTATCTACCCTAATTGTCATCATAGAACCTACATCCAGTGACTGATGAAAGCAGATACAGAGAAAGCTTCTTGAAGAAAAAAAAAAAGGGAACATTGAGAATCTTGAATCTGAAACCAGCAAATTTTCATATCCTATATCCTCATCCTGAGTTCTGTCCCTTTCACAGCTGTTTCCCCATTCTTAATACACAGTGCCACTTTATCAGGCCTACTTGGGTCTCCTATAGCTTTGCACTGTATCATTTCCCTCTTTCCTCTTTTATATTTTTGCCTCAAAAAAAAAAAACATGGACTTGGGTGGTTAGTAAGGTCTCAACCTCCTGAGAAACGAGACACTTTATGTTGTCAGGTCATATATCTATCTTCACACCCGTTTATTTTCAAACTGTCCCAACTGTCTCCTCTTTATTTTTTCCATTTCATTCCCGCTTATATTTATATTGCCCTTCTGAAAATTCATAGACTTTTGTCTATTCATAGTGTTCCCAATATTGCATAAATTCTGTTCACAGACATTTATAATTTATCTTTGTCTTTTATTGAGTATTCCAAGTCCTCTAACTTGTCTTCATGCCCTGATATTATGTCCTCCCCCGATCCATTGTTTTTGTGAGATTTACACTAAGCTTTTTGTTTGATTTATTAAAATTTCCATTTCCAGCAATTTACATTGGTATTCTTCAGTAACTCTTTATTGAATGCCATTTTCCTATCCTGCATATTTCATTCAGCTGTTTTGCTTGTCTTTTCTTAGAATTTTTGGTGGATTTGTACCTTCTTTTCTTTGTATACTTTCTATATAAGTTGCTTTTATGATTTGCCTCTCCCACTTACTAGTGCAAAAATCAGTAGCTGGCTAGGTCATAGGCCCTAGTACTATTATTATGCTAAATTGATATATGTTAAACTGTCCCCTATGATCTTACCTTTATGCCCATTGATTAGTGAATCTCTTAACCCTCCTCAGAGTAACTTCTTTTTTTAAAAAGTGGCAATTAGTACAAAGACCCACCACCAATTCCTGAGCAGAGAATAAGAGACAGTAGAGTGCTCAGCTCTAAATGGCACTTTGTGTCACACTGCCTTTTCCCAAGGTTCAGGGATCATTACAGAAGAAAGGATTGAAAAAAATATAAAAGCCAGAGAGAGTGGCTATCTCTAACAAAACTGCATATGCCTGTCATGAGAGCACAGTTGTGTATGAACTCAGAGCGGCTGGAGCTACACATTATGAAAGGCTAGCCATGCTTCAGTAGATGGTCCCAAAGACACACACATATAGGCAGTACTAAGTGGACTCAGAGGGTATTAAATTTAAAAGAGAGGTAAAGCACATGAAGTTGGGAAGGAAAGCTGGAGGGTGTAGAAGTTGGATTGGAAGGGAGGGAGGGAGTAGATTGGATCCAAAATTATATGCATGTATGAATATTAAATATAATACTTATTAATAAGAAGCATATATTAACAAATATCACTTTTTTACAATTTAGGCACAATATATCAGTAATTCATTCTTTGAACATTGTTAAGTCCTTTCCAAATCCAATCTAGACACCAGTCAAGAAGAAACCTTTCTAACATAGAAGTTTAAAGAACAGTTTTACTAAATCTGTGGGCAGTTTCCTCCATTAGACCTTCTCCAAAATGGCTTTTCATGAAAATTTTATTCATAGAATCCCCATGTGGCAAGGTATCAACTGTATAAATGATCTCAATTTATACTTTTTAATCTTCCCTCATCTAGTTAGAACAAAAGCCCCTTACTAGAAAGGTCTATCTTAAAAAAAAAATTTCAGGCCATCAATTCAGGCACAGTGTAACTGCAGCTAATAAGTTTGAGCTGATCTTACAACCTTGCAGGCTCAGATTTTATCATAATAGTTAAGAGTACAGTCCCAGAAGACACATCTGGTGGCTTGGAAACACATCCTAAATAAAATATATATTAGTCAGACAATATAGGTTAACCAGATTCCCACTGTGGCTTCCCACCAAGGGATATACTTCCTTAGGGCTTTAAGTGTAGTCCAATTAAATCAGTTCTGTCTGTTTTCAGAACAGTTGCCTAAAGGCTGACAGTTTAAGGTAGTTTTGTGTGACCAACATACCAGTTGATACCTTGAAATGCTTTATTTTCTATGTATGTGTTGGAATTTAAGCTATCCCATACCATTTCATATTCAGTGCTGCCTGGTGTGGATTTTAGGCTCAAAGAACTTACAACACCTTGAATCATCAGCCAAGGAAGTTTTCCTTAAGAAAGGGAAGAAACTAACAGAAACAGTTGTAAAAAGCAATGATCATTAATTCTTGTTTAGAAACCCATGCCCAAATTTGTAAGGCTTAGAATCTATTGTTATAAAATTAGTATATGCCATCAGCAATTATCTGTTTTATTTTCAGTTATCTGATACTTTACCAAGATCTTTTGTATTGATTATGTTGTATGCAAAAGTAACAAAAACATTTTTGTAGAATATTTATATACATCTTAATCAGAAATACAAGTTACAAAATTTTTAAAAAAACCTTTAAAAATAGCTTTATATGATATTTCACCATTCATAGTACGATATGATTGTCAGCCTATAAAAGATCAATTCTGTTCTAGGGATAGCTACATTTAGCAATCAAGTTTCTATATTAAAATGTTATACCAGTAGATAAAGTAAATTAGGCTCTTAGTACATTATTAAAACCACACTAATATTGAAATTGAATAAAAGGTAACAGCAGTGAGCTATGCCCCAGAGATGATCCAAAGTCCAATATATCAGGAGTGATTAAACTCCTTGTGGTATGCTCTCCCTTAATTTACAGTATGGAGAAGAATTGCAAGTTAGGAATGCAATCAGTCTCTGTGTTGCAAATATAAAGGTTGTTAGCATCTTGTTTCCAGACTAATTAAAGGACAAATCCTTACCTGTAAGCATTTATGCATGATCCAGAAACAGTGAAGCACTCATCATGTTTTGTAAGTTGGGGAGTACATAAAGGACTGTCCAAATGCTAACACACAATCTGAATTCTTTTCATTGAGTAGAGTGATTTCTCCTTGACACTGCTTAATATTACGTCTGAAATAGCAGGTCTATTAGAGTTTGAGCGTAGATTCAGGTCTAGGCTATAAGATCATCTAAAATCAATAATAAAAAGCCAAAGCAAAATAAACCAGTAACTCTCTTTTAGAAAAGAATAGCCAAGAAAGCATAGATTAATTCCAAGTCTCAGGGACAAACAAGAATGCCCTAAGTCTTTTTTATCTTCTTTCTTTTTAGAATTTAAATTGACCTGCCCAAAAATATTTACAAAGGGTGGTAAAATCATCAGAAATTATGAGTAGACATCTAATGTAACAAGTACTTATTTGAAAAAAATTAAACCACTTGCAGTGTATCTACATCTAGAAATTTCCTGTACATTTTATATTTCTTTCTTGATCTACTTTGATAGACTAACAGAAACAAATAAGATTGCTTCAAGTTACTCATTCGAGTTTCTGTATTCAAAGCATTTACATTCAAATTATTCCTCAGTGACAAAAGCCAGTGGAATTGTGTCCTATTACACTTTTTACCCATTTTTTAAATCTGAATTATCCTTTCAGTACTTATGAAGTAGTAAGTATTTAATGTATTCATATCATTTTTATCCGAATCAGCTACATTTTTAATACAAATTATTTTCTCCAGTTGAAGTAGCAGTTAATTTAGAATTTGAAGAATTAACATTACAACTTCATAGAGATTCTGGAAATAAAACAAGTGAACAGGTGGCTGCTTTATATAACAATGAAGATATGACTTAGTGTATTAGTTCATTTGTGTTACTATAATGCAATATATGAAGCAAGTTACAGTATAAAGAAAAGGGTTTTGTAACATTGTTCTTAAGGTGCAACTTTGAGGGGATACATCCCCTGGTAGCATTTTGTTTAGCAGAATCCTAAGGTCATACAGGGAAACAAATAACAAGGAACATGGAACGCATAATTAGCTGTGTATTCTCTGATTTCTTTTACTTATCTTATGAATCAACTAGCATTCAAAATAATAGTTTTTACTTGAATGTGTTTAGATTCCATCATCTTAATATTGTTGCCATAGTTAGGATGAGAGCCTGTGCCCCTGGAAGTCCTAACAAACCAGATTCAGTCATCCGTCCTCAATAAGCTTATTAAAGGAACCTAAATAATAGTGAAGAACAAAGGAGATTTAGTACATATGACCAAATTGGGAAGAGAGACAAAGAAATCCAGTGAAACCCCTACCAAGACCATATTTGGTGCTCTGACATTAGGTTAAGTTTTAAATAGAATGAAAGAGGTATGCATAACTAAGTCCTGGTCAAGGTGTGGTCATGCCCATAATTGACTTAGTATTGCCTTGACTCTGGTCTGTCCTGCATAGTGGTCTGACAAGTTACCATGTTGGTGGTATGTGAAATCCCTTCTCCTTTACAAGTTCTCCCTCTGACTATCATCAAGCCTAAGCTACTTCTCTCAGTGTGTGATTTCTTGGGGGAAATTATGATTCTGTGAGGTTCCTTGTTTCACCAGTCCAGATAGCCAAAGTAAGAGACAGAAATGTTTAATGCCCCCATTTTTTCCAGGCATTCCAATTACATTTCCTACTTCTTTATTTTTTTAAAATGTCATACATGTACATAATGTATCTTATCATACCCATCTCCCCATTCTCTTATTCTAACACAACTCCCTACTTCATTTCTCTACAAATGTTTTATAACACACTGAGTGCAATTAGTGTTGCACATGTGCGCAGGATCATCCACTGACACACAGACAACCTACCACTGGCCAGCACTTAACAATGAAACATGATTCTTTTTCTGCCAGGTTCTGTCGTTGGGCTTGTGGTTTCTCTAGTCATGAATTTTGACCATGATTATAGAACCAAGCAAAAATTCCCTCCTGTAGTGCAAGCCTCAAATCCAATCAAGAGAGTTGTTGGTGACTCCATAAACAGCCTTGTCATTAATGTACAAGTGGGCATATCTTGCCTCGTAAGTGAGTACACAAAGAGTACAATATTGTATAAGCTCATTTTCTCCCAGGACAGTCTGCATATCATTTTGTAGCACTATGAACCTAGCCAGGAGAAAGGTAGTTTCATGTTCAGTTCAAGAATAATTTCTCTGTGCCCTACAAGTGTGGTGTCTTCAGCAGTAGGGTCTTGGCATCTAGTTAAGGTAGGCATCCAAGAGCAATAGACATATCCTTCATTGTTTTGGGTGCCTCTCAATGAATCTGTGACAGGGAAGTAACCAATGCCTGACACTGAAATTTTCATTAAGCCCGTATAGTTGAGAAGCAGCATTATTCGCCCATGTCGTACTTCCATTAAAAATTCTTTTAATATGTGTGTGTGTGTGTGTGTGTGTGTGTGTGTGTGTGTGTGTGTGTGTGTGATATGTGTGTATGTAGATTACAAACTAGTGGAATGTTGTTGGTTGTTTTTCTATTCTTTTGGTCTTTGGTCTTTTGGCTCTTTTGGGTGCCACCAACCAGCTCCCAAATCACACATGGAGGCTTATTCTTAATTATAAATGCCTGGCTTTAGTTTGGCTTGTTTCTAGCCAGCTTTTCTTAAATTAACCTGTCTACCTTTTGCCTCTGGGCTTTTTTCTTTTCTTTCTTCTGTATATCGTACTTTCACTCTTACTCCATGGCTGGCTGTGTAGCTGGGTGACTGGCCCCTAATGTCTTCATCTTGTTCTCTTGCTTTTTATTTCCCCCAGATTTCTCATTTTATTTATTCTCTCTGCCTGACAGCCCCACCTATCCTTTCTTCTGCCTCATTATTGTCCATTCAGCTCTTTATTAGACCAATCAGGTGTTTTGACAGGTGTAGCTAGAGTTTTCCTGCCTGGCCCACAATCAGGACAAATCTCTCTCACCTGCCAGTCCCACAGCCCCTCAGACCCAACCAAGTAAACACAGAGACTTATATTGGTTGCAAACTGTATGGCCATGACAGGCTTCTTGCTAACTGTTCCTACAGCTTAAATTAATCCATTCCCATTAATCTATACCTTGCCACATGGCTCGTGGCTTACCAGCATCTTCACATGCTGTTTGTCATCGTGGTGGCTGGCAGTGTCTCTCTGACTCAGCCTTCCACTTCCCAGCTTTATTCTCCTCCTTGTCCTGCCTATCCTTCCTGCCTGGCCACGGGCCAATCAGTGATTTATTTATTGACCAATCAGCAACACACTTGACATACAGACCATCCCACAGCAGCCTTCCTTTCTTGTGTGAGATGAAATCTTAAAGTAATTTTAATCTGCATTTCCCTTAACAGCTAAGGATGTGGGACACATTATGAATTATTAACTAAAATTTTATATTTATTCTTTTGATAAGTTTCTTCTCAGTTCTCTAGCCCTTAAAAAAATGATGTCCTTCATTCCCTCTGGTTCTTAAACTCTTCCCACCTCCTCTTCTGCAGAGTTCCCTGAGCCCTGAGGGGTTTGATATAGACATCCCATTTAGGGTTGAGTGTTCCAAGGTCTCCCACCATGCATATTTTCTGGCTGTGGGTCTCTGTATTTATTTCCATCTACTTCAGGAAGAAGCTTCTTTGATGACATCTGAGGAAGGCACTGATCTATAAGTATATCAGAATTTCATTAGGAGAAATTTTATTGCTGTGTTCCTTTAGCAGAACAGTAGCATTTGATTTTCCCCTAGATCACTGGTCTCAGGTTATTGGCCACCCAAGCAGTATTGGGTATGGGTTGCATCTCTTATAGTGAGCCTTAAATCAGATATTGGTTGGTTGCTCCCACAAGATTTGTGACATTATTGCACCCAGTGTATCTTACAGGAAGGTCACCATTGTAGATGTAAGCATTTCTACCTGGGTTGGTGTTTACCTTTCTCCTATGGTAGCAAGCAGAGTACCATGAGCATTAAGTCTGTAGGGGTGAAGGCACTAGGTAGGCACCACCTCAACTTCTCCTTGCACAATTGAGTCACTTAGGTGTTGTCTTCAGCAATAGAGCTTTGCCATCAGTTTGTAGAGAGTAATTATAAAGCCTTGACAATAGCCTGGATTGTTTGAGGGTTCCCATTGGACTCCTTTGCCTAACAACTCGATTAGATATAACACATTTCCGGTGCTGGGAACTGAATTTGGTGATGAGATATCAAATTTCATCTCTGTCTCTCTCATTTTCGGCAATTTCATATAGATTGCCTTCATATATGTATATAGTATAGAAGTGTTACTGTATTAGGTTTCCATATGACCCCTCAATTGGCCCTTAGTTTTAGCTGTTCCTCCCTGTATTCTCTCCCTTGCTCCCTTTCCCCTCCACCTCCTTGCTTAATCCTCCTGTTCCAGCCACCTCACCACATCCTGCCTTGTCTATCTATAAATAGCTATAAATAGCTATTCTATCTCACGTTCCTGGGGAGATGCAACAAAACCACCCATATTCCAACAAGACCACACCTCCTATTACTGCCACTTTTTATGGGCCAAGCATTCAAACACATGAGTCTATGAGGACCATTCCTATTCAAACCACCATATACTATTAGAATAATGTTTAGGTAAAAACATGAATCACATGTAGATCTTTATGATAGTATGATGAGAAACAACTGTTATGAGAGGGAGCAGTGACCACTAGTTTCAGTGAGAGACTGTCTTAAAATTTTAAGGTGAAAAATAGTGGCAAATGTCTGATAATGACTCTAGTCTCCACATGGGTATGCAGAACTGAGCACACATGTGCATACAACCATACATCACAAAAATAAAATTAAAAAATTGACAGGCCTGGGTACAGTATCACATTTTCATGTCCTTTGTAGTTATGTGTCTCTTTATCTTATGACAAATATTTAAATCCATTTATCCTCATAAGATCATATACTTAATATACCCTTTTGCAAATATATAATTTTTCATGTCATTCAATAGTGTAGTACATCTTTAACAACTGTATACTTATTGTCTGCTCTTCAGACAGATTGTCTATTACTATTCTAGACTATTATACTGTTACCTTAAATATGGAATGTTATTACAAACAGTCATACTGTCTTTTTTTTAGAGTTTCTGCCAGGCAGTTACCCTTTGTCACTAATTTATAATGATAGCACTTTATAATTAAAGTATACTGATACTTGTGCTCAAAGACCATAGCCATTGAGGAAAATAATTACATTTTCAGTACTTTTAACATCTAGCTTGGTATAGAAAATAAGTAATTTTACTTTTATATTTATTATAAAGCATATGAATTTAGGGTACTGATCCCTGTCCTCACCATTATGCAAACATCAATTAATACCATTATGTTTTCAGGGGCACCAAAATAACTTTATATACTTATGAGAATATACTCTCATTTTATTAGAAATAAAGTCATGAAGTCTTTCCAGGAAGAAATGTTTCATTATAAGTAAATCATATATGCCTTATCCTAGTGAATATCTTTCAAAGTATACCTACTTGATTGTGCAACTTTTATAAACATCAAAAAAGAGTAAAAAATTATAATGATCTTTTATGATTTTATGATCTTTTATATGATCTTATGATGATAAGGATGAGAAAGCCCATGTCTTTGTCTGTAAAATTTATTACCAATTTCTAAATGGAAATTACCATTCAGTATTCCTAAACTCTTTCCAAAATATGATTTCATGTTTAAGCATAAAAAATACTTAAAACTTGGAGGGAATGGCAAAACAGATGTTTATATTTGTTTTTAAATTTCAATCATGCACCTGCTATGTACCTTGATGACAAGATTATCCATAATGAAATTCAATAATTTTAGTTTAATTTTAAAGCTAAGTTATTGGTAAATATCTACATTTCCAGGATGATATAACATTGAGTTCTTGATAGCTATACAAGATATCATTGCTATTAACTTTCGTACCAGAATATATATCAAATACAAGGGTATCTTTTTCTCCTTAAATATACAGATTTTATACATTATAAATGCTGTAGCCCAGGAACAAATAAAATTCTTAATATTTCTAGAAACATAATGAAACAATGTAGATATATTTATCATAACAAATTTGTAAAGCCATAGTTTTATATTGGTCAGAGCATTTTATGCGTTCTTATATAATGATTTC
Source organism: Peromyscus eremicus (assembly GCF_949786415.1). Classification (NCBI taxonomy): domain Eukaryota; kingdom Metazoa; phylum Chordata; class Mammalia; order Rodentia; family Cricetidae; genus Peromyscus; species Peromyscus eremicus. The sequence goes on from NC_081439.1 coordinate 65,463,478, forward strand.
TTTTCTAAAGAGTAAGCTCTATCAACTTAAAGAAAATGACTATCTGAAGTAAATGACCATGTTTCATTTATATCTTAAAAAGCTGAAAATGGCATTTAATTGAGAAGAAAATTTAGGGTCACGGCCTCCCCTTAAAAAGTCAAATGAAACTCACCATAATAATACTTTGAAGGAAATTATATTTTGTTTGCACAGATTTCTATTGTAATATGAACATAAAAGTTATATTCATTATATATTTGCCTAGTGTTGTTCATATTTTATTCTCTATTAGTTTGCAGAATTCAGTTAGCAAGATACAAGACTGAAGACAAAACTGTGAGATTCAAAGAGGCATCCTCAAGTCTCAGTGACATGCATCTCTCACAGGAAAAAGTAAAGAAAAAGCACAGCTATATCTTTTCTCCAGACTCTCAGACATTCACAGATGAAAAGTATCATGGAAAAGCCAGCCGGAAAATATCTGTCTATAAGCACCATTTCAGGGAGTATAGATATGCCCATGGTTGTGAGAGTTCTCGGTATCAAATTACTCCCATTCCTCTAAGTTCTGAGACTTGCACCTCTAATGTATCATCAGTTGTTGGCAGCCCAAATTCAGAGAGTCCTAAATCTGTCACAAGACAGAAGACTCGAAGAAGTCTTACATATTCTTTGGATGTGGGAACTCAAAAATGTGCCAGATGTTTTATGGACATCAGTGACTCTTCTTTTCATAAATGCCCCACAAATTCTGATGATTCTGATTCTGATTCTTCTTTATATGGCCAGATTTCCTCAGATTCTAAATATTCTATGAGCTCTAAAACTGTTAGACACTTCAAGACTTCTCGAAATAGCCGTTCATCTCGATCCCTGGATCATAAGCATCATGTGGGCATCCGCTGCTCTCTGCATGGGGATGATTTTAAATATTCTGTGGATTCTACCTCTTATTTACATTGTGAAAGTTGTTCAGCTCTCCAAAATCTTAAGAGCTCTTCTGCTACCCACACCATTCCTATAAAATCTAAAAAAACCATGGACAAACATAGTACCTGTGGCCACATATTGTCAACACCAGTAAGATTATCTGAAAGTGAAAGCAAGTTCAACCTTACTGCCCAACCTCAAAATAAGGATAATCCTGATGACAGCATTATTAAATTTATCAGTGCTAGAAATATCCAAGATGAGGCTGATGTTGAAGATAAACTTCTTTCCAAAGATGAGACAGACCATGAAGATGAGACAAATACTGAAGATGAAACAGATGCTGAAGATGAAACAGACACTGAAGATGAAGACAACAACAAAGATAAAAAAGGTCCCAATGACAAATCTGATCCTGATGGCAGTGATCCTAAAGATGGCAACTCTGAAAATAATACTGATAGCAATAGTAGGTCTGATCCTAGTGGTGCTTCCGGGCCTACAAGTGGACCTGATTACAGCAAAGATGGTGACTCTAAAAATGTAACTGATCGCAACAATGAGTCTGACCCTGCCATTGATAATGCCTCCAACAGTGACATTAACTTGAAATATAGCACTGATTTAGACAGTGCTTCTGATCTGGCAAAAGATTTCAGTCAACACAGTAATGCTACCAAGAGTAGCACAAATCCAAACGCTGCCTCTGGAAACAAAAATAGAACTGTGCTAGACTACATTTCTGGTTCCAACAATGATGCTGTCCCTCGAAATGACACTGGACAAGGAAATAATACTTACTCTGAGAATATTAGACCAATTGCCCACAGTTTTGACTTCATCAAAAATGAGACTGATTCTAACAACAATCCCAGTCCCCCAAATAGCCATAGACTACCAAAAGATCTTGAGTCTAACTATAATACCAAACCCAGTAATGCTATTAGTCACAATGTTGTTAATCCTAACAATATTTCTGATCCTAACTATGACACAGAGTCTACTAGCACTGCTGTTCACAAACATACAGCTGCCATAAAACATTATTCAGACCTTAATGATGTCACAGTGTTTACATACAAAGTAAAACCAAGTTTTCTAGTCAACCCAAACTATTTTTGCAGAAAGAAATATGTTAGTAGACCCAGCTCTTTACTTAGCACTACCAATGCCATTGATACTAGCAACATCACCAGCTATACTAATGCTATTAGCTCTCAGTTTACTGCTGGAAAAAGCTATACCCCAGAAAATAAACATTTCCCTAGATTTAGTCATTTTAATGGTTTCAATATTATCATCAAAAATATTCAGAATGCTCATAATTCTACTAGTACCACCAATACTAATATTTTCACTGATACGGAATTAAAAATCAGCTTCATATCATCTATTCTTAAAATTATTTATGGAAATATCTCTAATTTTATTGCTGGCACCAACCATAATTCTTATCCTGATTTTTTGATAACCTCTGAATTTTATGATCCACTTGAACTTGGTAGAGCTTATATAATTTTTGATAACCAAAATATTGGTGCTCAGTTCCAAAATTCTGCTGCATACATGGACTCTGATACTTCTAAGTATTCCACTGGGTCAGCAGATGCCCTTGATGCCAAAGAATCTGGCTTTTTAAAAGATTTTCCTAGGGTCCAGAATCCAATTGGCATCAAGGATTCTTCTCCTTTCAAGATTCTTTCCAATCAAAATATTACACTCCCTAGTTTTGATATTATAGTGGAAGCTGAACTACCAGATGTTGTGAAGTTTGCTATATCATCAGGTGCTGTGAACCAATTATTTAAGGTAAGTTTACATAAATACACATCTCAAATTCATCTGTTTCCTGTAATTTTTAGTGTTAGGTTATTGAACATAGTTTAAAATTATTTTACTTAGTTGCATATATAAACTGTGGAATAGAGGAGACAAGTTATCTGGTATTACTTCTTTGACACATTAAAGTCTGTAGTATGATATTCAATAAGAAATATTCATCTTGTATACATTTGGTGAATGGAAAGATAGCTGAATAGGCTGTAATAGACTGTTCTACTTCTCTACTTTCTTAATAATGTTTGAATAGTTCATAAACAGAAACCTAGTCACAAGCAAGCAAGTAAATTTTTACAAGTGTATCGCCAATGTGTACCCTTGTTTTGGCTATATTCCTCTTCAGTAATAGAGAGAGGAAAGGTGAAGGGAGCTATGGAGGGAAAGGGACAGAAGGAAGAAAGAGAAAAGCAATCAAATCAAAATTAATCTTAAGTATTGTGAATGAAACCATTTAACCAAAATCAACTTTGAAAACACTGATCTTTTTTATTTAATATTTTTTTCATTTACATACCAAAACACTGATCTTTTTAAGAAGGGTATTTGAAGTAGCTTTGGCATTCTACATTCTCATTTATTTTTAAATGAATAGCACTTGAGTTATTTTGGTAACATATCAGAAAGCAAAACCCCCCAATTGCTTTTCTAACTTTAGTTTAAAACCTGTTTATCTTATTTTTCTTTATAATGAATAAACCTATTTTTTTTTCATGCAATAGCCGACTTTATTCAGAGAATCAGACAATTTATACTCTGAGGGTTAAGAAGAGTCACATAGTAAAGTGCACAATCACAAGGACAAGCCACACATGGCAAAAAAAAAAACATGTTGTTCCATAGAGGCATGTAAACAAATAGCAATAGCCAGTTTAATGAATAATCTGAAACAACTCCTCTCCGCTACCAGGGAGCAGTACGAAAACACATTCCAAGAACAATGTGTTTTTGAAGAAACTGAGGTCATAAGACCCTTGTCTTGATTTCTTGGAGTTTTCTCAGAAATACTCAGAATTCTCACACAACTCCATTTTTAGACAGTGTTCCAACATGTGCCAGATCTGTGCATTGAAAACAACATTTTTTTGAGAAACTGAAGTAACTAAATAAATTGAGAGATATATTCCCTTGAGTTAGAAAAGTTAGTATCATTAAGTTGTCAGTTTTTCCAACTTTGTCTGTAGGTTAAATATAATCACAATCAAAATCTTTTCAGGTCATTATGAAAAAATGTGATATTTGCTGGGCATAGTGGTGAATACCTTAATCACAGCACTGGGGAAGCAGGCCAACAAGGTGCATATAGAGCATTCCAGGTGCTCCCAACCTTCAGGAACCTATATTTTTATCAAATATTTCCTCTAGTAGTCTGAATTCATGCACAAATTAAGATTGCTAAAGTATATGGAGAACTATTTTTGACAATAACTAAGTACTGTTTTTTATGTAACTTTACAAAAACGTTATCAACAGAGCATAATTAAGTTGCTATACATTAAAATTTATCCCTTTTATACATTAGACAAAGTAAATAAATAATTTTTTAGTGTCTTGTGCAAATATTCAACTTTATATATTTTTTCATAAAATAAGTAAATTAATATAACTATACATTTAGAGTGCAGCACAGATTCAAATAGCCAAAATAGAAGCCAAAATTATCTCCTTAATGCTTTTATTACTTTAGTAGAGAACAGTTTTATGGTTTTTCCCAAGAGACAGCATCTTCCTAGAAACAGCAAGTATGGCTTTTATGTTTTTCTTATATAAACTTAAAGTTAATACTTGCTAATTATAAGTAATAAAAGTATTGCTCAGATAAAATCTTTAAAATTTAAAGAGCTTGTTTTTCTTGTTTTTCCAATTATTTCTCTCAAGTGAACGTTTGTTTGCATTAGTATGACAAAAATTGAAATATGTTTTATTTATTCTTTTGTTATTTATAACCAAATGAAAGCATGGTTTTAAAGTTTACAATTTTTGAGGACTATAGTTACCATTTTGTGGTTAAAATTATGGCACTTAAGAACTATGTTTTCTAACTAAGGGTGACAAGATAAAATATACCTACAAAATAGATTTCATTTACATTAAAAACAAATTTTCCACGTGCAAGGCATTGATTTCTCTAAAATATAATAACAAAATGAGCTTTTTATGGACTATGTATCAAAATAAATATTATACCTGTCAATATATTTTCTAATGTTTATATCAGGACTAGATAATTGAAATATTTGCAACCAACTAAAATGTTTTCATTGGAGATGAGCAGGCTTCACAGTAAATTGTGAATAGCTTTGGAAATAATGTATTTGTTGTGCCTTCCAAAACAGTATTTTCTATAAGAGTGGTTGCCTTCCGTTAGACATTTGCTGTTCCAGATTTCCCTGGTTTATTATATACATGTTCATTGAAAACAACAGTTGTAAATAGAACATGGATGCTTTTCATTCATACAATTAACAAAATGATATAATCTCACGTTTCAGAAATAAAACTTTTCTACCAATCACAAGTCAACTAAAATAACCAACCCAGGTCCAGCATACATAGTTAAACCACTTGCACCTTTTTTATTGAAGTATTTAATAGACATTTAATAATTAAACCATCCTTTATGCTAAAAAAAAATAAAGTCTAAGTGATTAACAAAGCTGCTAGCATCTAAAAACTCACAGTCTACTAACCTTCATATAAAACAAGTACACATTTGAGATAGCAGGTAAAAGAAAACAAATTTAACAGCTTCTCTCTGAGTTACCAGAGTGGTTTGAAATGTTTAAGATACTTTGATCACAACACGTTGCCAATGTAATTAAGTTAGTTCAAAGTATACGTGTAGGTTATCATTTTATGCTACAAGTTTTTAGAAATACTTAATGATATCTTAATTCCCAAAGTTATCTCTTTTATGGTAATGGCTAATTTTGTCTTTAGTAGAATTAGAACTACATTACTAAATTACTAGTGTCACTGAATAAGTTATCTAAAAGATTACAAAAGCAGAAGTAATACAATTCCATATCTGATGACAGATATGACTGACTTACAAGAACTGCATTAAAACCATTCAGAGTCAGCCATTTTGTATTTACAGCATAATGTTTGAAGTACAAAATGATGAAATAATGACACTGAATAATAAAATACTTTCATGAATATTACAGTACTTTTATATAGTCTATTAAAACTAGAAAGTTATAAGTATGGAGTAGGCATTTCCATTAATAAATGTTTGCACATAACAATCAAATATGCTTTTTGTGCTGAAGTTCCCTCTTACATCTAAAAAGTGCTGCAAATATAAATCCGTAAACATGTTCTTATTTATAAGTATGTTGAATATTTGAGAGATGCAACAGATAAGGCACTGTTTTGGAAAGACTGAAAGTTACAATATAACATTGTCAAAAGTAAAATTGTCTTAAGAGGACAGAAGTTGTTGGAATTGTACTTTTAAGTGCAATCCCTAGTATAACATGTCCTTCCTGATCTTATTACCATGGTGGATTTTATACTCTTTGCTCTTTTGGGTCCTGCCTCCCAGTTCCCAAATAAATACACAAATGGAGATTTATTCTTAGGAATGCTTGGCTTGTTTCTAGCCACCATTTTTAAAATTATCCCATCTACTTTTTGCCTCTGGGCTTTTATCCTTCTCTGTTCTATATACCTTCTTTACTTCTTACTCCATGGCTTGCTGTATAGCTGGGAGTCTGGCCCATAGAGTACCCCTCTTCTTCCCCTTTTCTCACTCCTCAATCCTCTTCCCAGATTTTTCCTCATATTTATTTTCTCTGAGTGCCAGCCCCACCTAACCTTTCTCCTACCTAGCTATTGGCCATTCAGCTCTTTATTAGATCAGTCAGGTGTTTTAGACAAAGTAACACAGCTTCACAGAGTTAAACAAAGGCAACATAAAAGAATGCAACACATCTTTGCATCATTAAACAAATGTTTCACAGCATAAACCAATATAACACATCTTCAACTAATATTCAACAACAGAGGGACATTTATAAGTTTAATTAGTGTGGTTAATGGACCTTAAAACAAATGTTAAATGTCCACATAGTCCAGAGAATGCAGTGTCCTTCAAAAAATGGCCCTCAATATATTTCCATAGAGATAATCAATTTGTTCACTCCTGGCTTTTTATGAGTATGCTATATTTTCTTACAGTGGAAGATGTGTTTCTTAGAAATTTTCAGTCTGAAATACCACGAAAGATCTCCTGTTCAAAGATAAAGGCAACTTGCTCAAGGTCTGTTAATTGTCCGACTTCCTTACTAAGAGCACCATCAGTGTACTAAACATTACCATAAAGTAGCTATTTAATATAACAATTTAATATTTTTCCATGTTACTAAAGTACTTGATGGTCTCTTAGTGTTATATTACTTGTCAGATAATGATTTTTATCTTTCATATTTTTGTAGTGTTGAGTTATTGAACCAGGGCCACTGTTGTGTTAGACAAATGATCTACCATTTAACTACACCTATAACTTAGATGGGGACTTGAAAATGTTCAGTTGAGATATAATAAACTGAATTGTATTTTCTTTTTGGTATAGTTAAAGGTCTCAAATTTAATGTAACCAAAGTATTCTCTCCAAGAATTCTGAGAGGAAAAAAAACTGCAATTAAAAAAAGAGAGAGCCACTACTAATGTAAATCTTTCAGTTGTTCTCTGGATAATTTATGAGAAAAATCATCATTAATCTTAATAAAAGATGAAGATGTTGCCAAGTAAGATGGCACATGCCTTTAATTCTAGCACTCCAGAGGCAGAAACAAGCAGATCTCTGTGAGTTCGGCATAGCCTCATCTACATAGCAAGTTCCAGATAGTCTAACAAAGACTACATAATAAAACTATGTCTCAGAAAAGAAAAATAGCTTTAAACTTTGTTTTAAACTTTTCTTTACATTTATGTGATGTGTTGTTTTCTGAGACAAATACAAACCTACAAAGACATGGGTGAGGAATCTAAAGTGAACCAGTTGTCCCAAGTTCCAAGTAAGAAACACCTTTGTTACTGCTCTCGTGTATAGAAAAATAAATGTCCATGACCTTTCTGAAAGCAATTTCAGAATCATAATTTCCCTGATTCTTCAGGGTTTCTCATCCAGTTTTCTATTATAGTATCAGAGCTGCATTTTTCATCTAGTAAATTGTATACTACCAATAGAAACTGGTAGCATCTAAATAAAATACATAGTGATAAACAATGAAGAAAGAAAAGTTTGTGATAGGCCCTGAAATGACAATTTATAGATAATTATATATGATTCTCAACGAGAAAAAAATTACTAAGATTGCTAATTATGAGAATTTTAAGCAGTTCAGAAAATATGTAACTCATTCAAAATATTCTTCAATACAAATTGTAAATGGTATGTAAAGTTATATAACAAAAGATTGAGAAATCTATGAAATTGGAGGATAGATAAAATTTGCAGTTATTCAAGCACTTAGTAATACAAAATACACTTTTAAGTAGTTACATTGTCTCTATTTCCCAGATGAGGAATTAGAAGCATAGAATATTCAAGTAATATTTCCATTATTACATAGCTATAAGATGAAATAGCATATAATTAAACATAGAGTTAATTTCTATATTAGATTAACATTCTATTGTAGCAATCAAATACAGTAAGCATAGCATTAACCTAATATATCGTGCATGTAGGTTACAAACTAACATCACTATGGTCCCAACTTAGTATTTTAATAAACAGTATTATCCCTGTTATTATAAGATAATCATAGCAGTTTCTTGAGTAAGGACTTGAACTTTTCAAGGGTCACAATATCTAACATTTTCTATTAAATAAACTATTTAAAGTGCTCTATAAGAAGAAATATATTTTTCTTTTATTATCACTGATGACTCCCTAGTTCTTTTTTATCCTGTTTTTGCAGCTCAGCCTCCAAACAGGTAGCAGACAAAACCTTGGCCTTTGATTAATGAAAAGAACACCTTGAGATAGAAAAGACAAAAGCACAATCAAGAAGGTTCTGAGGATATGAGCAAATAACTTCAAAAAGAACTACAAAGATCCCTGAGCAATGTTTATTTTATGTTTATTCTTAGATATTCTCCCCATTCTATGTCCATGCATTTATTGTCTGTTGTGGCCACAAATATTTCAAAGTACCATGTGATATTTGCCCCATCCATATTACTTACATGTGACAGACTCTGGAATTAGGAAAAGGACACACTATAATGTTCTCTAGACATACAAAAGTAAATTTTATTGTTAAATATTCAAAATGCAGACATGTTTTCCAACCAGAAATTCTTCCCTTTATTTTTATTCTCAAGAAGATAGCTTTACCTTTAAAAATTTTAAGAACAATTTTATTTAGTATTGTGGTGACCATTTTAGATTTAAAAGAACCCATACTTAATCTATATTTTATTGTTAATCTTAATTGTTGTTATCACTGTCTTGTGAGTATGGAGCTCAAAATTAAAATAGTTAAGACTCATCAGTATTGTGTAGTGTTTGTTTAACTTTCTATTTATCTCATTCAAGTGAATCTATCTATGGATCCTCCTGAAAGAAACAACAGATCATATAGGACTTAACAATATAGCTGAAAAATAATTGAAATAAAAGAAAACTTATTTCCTTTTCAGTTAGAAGACAGAGCTAGGTTTCTAGACATACTTAAGTAAATACCTTTTGACTCTTGATTTCCAGGTACACTACACACTTAGGACAATCAAGCCATGCAAATTTGAGAAATCTTTATATAAGATACAGGCAGTGAAGACACTCTGTGTGCTCTATTACTCATCACTTAAATTTAAGTGTCTTCTCCAGCTAGCCAAGTCTCCTAAATATTCTGTGCCTTACTTTGTTTACACACACACACACACACACACACACACACACACACACACACACACACAGCATGTTCTCTTTCATACCTTCCCTCAACATAAAAATTACCTCCTTCATAAGCCTCATATAAACAATATGGATGGACTCTGTCCACGAGTTTTTAGTTATAGTTCATTCAATGTAGATGTAAATACATTTGGGAAACTACCAATAGTTTAGCATGCATATAGAGTTCATTGTGCAGATGGGGTGGTGATAGTAACCCACATTGGGAACAGATGTAAGACCCTTGTTTACCATAATAGAAAAGTTAGGCTTCTCTCAAAAAAAATGGATAATTCTTAAGAACTTAAAGCAGTGTAATAATATGATGTGATTGAGCTTCAAAGAAACCAGTTTATTGGTTGTATGGAGGGTGGATTTTAGAGGAAGCTGAGAGTTAAGGGCACTAGAAAGCCTGTCTCCCTGAATTATTGTAGACTTTTAACTCAAATGGTCTTGAAATAAGGCAGTAGGCAGTAAAAATGGAGATGAGAAAGTATGCTTGAGATATTGAAATAAAAACAACTTAAAATTGCTGAGTAATTGGATGAAGGAAGAAAGAAGGAAATACTTAAGAGAACTCAGTTTTCTGATGTGAGTGATATTGGTGGTATGATTAATCTAAAAATAAAAAACAAGGAGTATTAGGTATGCCTGAGGAGATAGTTACGTTTGGCTTAAGATTTAGATTCCTGAGTAACATCTAAGAATGATATCCTTGGCCCTGCAAGATTTCTCAGTGGTTAAAGGTGCCTACTGTCACTCCTGATGATCTACATTTGATCCCTGAAACCTACATGGTGGAAGGAACAAACCAACTCCCATAATTTATCCTCTGACCTCCACACATGTACTAGTGCACATGCACACACATACACACTCACAAATTATAAATATAATTTTTAAATGAAAGTAAAAAATTTAAATGAAAATAATGTTCCCGATTTATCTAGTGTGAGACCAGAATCTTAAGTGCCCTCAGTAAAGAAAGAAAGCTAAGCATAACAATATTAAGAATACCTTGTTTTGTTTTGGTTTGGTTTTTGGTTTTTGGTTTTTCGAGACAGGGTTTCTCTGTGTAGCTTTGTGCCTTTCCTGGAACTCGCTTTGGAGACCAGGCTGGCCTTGAACTCACAGAGATCCACCTGCCTCTGTGTCCCAAGTGCTGGGATTAAAGGCATGCGCCACCACCGTCCGGCCAAGAATGCCTTGTTTTTAATGTGTTTAAATTCCAGAACCTTACATCTTCTTTATTTACATCAATTAGGTGAATGAAGAAAAACCTAAAATAAACAAGAAAGTAACAAACTACATGTTTACATTGAACATAAACACTAATTGATTTCTGAGTCTTTTCTGCATAATCCTAACATATATGAATAAATTTTTTTTAATTCATTTCATTCAATAGCAAATTTCTATGAAAATGTTTCCCCTAGATTTTACTGGCAAAACACACTCTAAATATACAGATTTTTTAAAATTCAGTAAATTGTACAAAACAAGTTTTCACAGTTACTCAACTTGGCCTCCTTGAAGATGCTATTCATTCTGTAAAATAAACCAACAAAGTTGTCAATATATAGGAAGGATATGTTATAAGGCTCTAACATCCTCTCCAGAGCTCCCCTATAGTCCTTTTTTACATAGTTTACTGGATAATAAAGTTGTCCCAAGTTATATACTCACATCTGAAGATTTGGAGCTAGATGCACAGAAGAGAGAAAACATTTGGTATTTGTCTGAATCTGGGTTATCTCATTCAATATATTTTCTAATTCCACCCATTAATCTGAAAATTTCATCATTACTCAGTTTTCTGCTGTTAAATACCATTTCACAGTGTATCTGTACCATATTTTCATTATCCATTTTTTCCATATGAATAACATCTAGGTTGATTAGATTCACTGGTGTGAATAGAGCAACTGGACATTTGCTAAATAAGTATCTGAAATAGGTTGTCAATTCCTTTGGGCATTTTCCAAGAAGCAATATAGCTAGTTCATATGGTAGACTCATTTTTAGCTTTTGGATAATTACTAAACAGATTTGTAGAGTGACTGTACCAGGTTGCAATCCTACCAACAGTAAATGATGGCTCTCCTTTCCTCATGTCTTATGCAGCATTTATTTTGTTGCCTTTAGCCATTCTGACTGAGATAAGATACAATCTCAAAGCTGTTTGGATTTTCATTTCTCTAATTGCTAAGGATGATGAACATTATTGAGATGTTTCTTAGCCATTTTGTTTCGTTTGAGAACTCTCTGTTTAGATCCATAGCCTCTTTATTAAATAGGTCATTTGTTTTTATGAGTCTCTTTTTGAGTTCTTTATAAGTCTTGGATATTAATCTTCTATCAGATGTGTAGCAGACAAATATTCTGCTCTTCACTTTTGTTTCCTTAGCAATTCAGAAACTTTTAGTTTTATGAGGTCCTACTTGTCAGTTGTTGGCTTCAATTCCTGGGTAAATGGAGTCCTTTTCAGAAAGCTATTTCTTCACCTGTATCTTGTATGGTACTTGCTGACTTTTTTTCTTGCAGTTGCAAGTGAACATTGAGGTCTTTGATCCATTTTTAGTTAATTGTTGTTAAGGGTGATCATGGAGACATCCAGTTTTCATAAAATCACTTTTTGACGAAGCTATCTTTTCTCCAGTATATGTTTTTGTTAGCTTTGTCCGATATTAGATGGCTGTAGTGATGATTGCTCAATTTTCTTCCATTGGTCTACATGCCTGTTTTTGTGTCAGTACAATACTGTTTTTTATTACTATATAACACTGATACAGCTTAAAATCTGGAATGGTAATCCCTCCAGCATTGTTCATTTTATTCATGATTGCTTTGGCTATCTGGAGTCTTTTGGTTATTAGAATAATTTTTCTTCTATTTCTGTGAAGCATTAGATAGGTATTTTATTTATTAGATTGCATTGAGTCTGAATAACTTTTAGTATAATGATCATTTTCATAATGTTAATTCTACAATTTTGTAAGCATGGTGTCTTTCCAGTTACTATCTTTCTCAACCTTTCTTCAGAGATGTAAAGTGTTCATTATAGATGTTTTTAATTCCTTTGTTGGGTTTGTTCCTAGAACATTTACTTTCTTGAGAATATTGTGGATGTTTGTTCATGATCTTTTCCTCAGTATATTTGTCATTGGTGTATCAAAAATAGATACTGATTTTTTAACTTGACTCTCATCTTGACAGTTTGCTGAAAATGTTGCTCATTTCTAGGTGTTTCCTGGTAAGCATTTTAGGATCTCTTAGTGTATATTATGTCACCTGAAAATGGGGATAGTTTGACACCTCCTTGCCTATTTATATTCCTTTATTTTCTTTCCTGATTGTTCCAGCTAGTGCTTTGACCACTCTATTGAAAAATAATGTAGATAGTTGACATCCTAGTTTCCTCCCTGATTTCAATGGGATTGCTTTGAGTTTTCTCCATTTAGGAAGATGTTGGATGTGAGTTTCTCATATATAAACTTTATTATGTTAAAGTATGTTCCCTTTACTCCTACAATATCTAGGACTTGATCATGATGGAATAGTGGATTTTGTCAAAAAGCTTTTTCTGCAACTATTGAGAGGACCATGAGATATTCTTTCTGTCTTTAAAACCATTTTGTGATTATTACATTTAATGACTTATATCTGCTGGATCATCCTGGCATGGTGAATATTTTTTGATATATGCCTGTATTTTTTGCAAGTATTTTATTGAGGATTTTTAAAAATCTATGTTCATCAGGAATATTGGGCCTATAGTTCTTGTTTTTTATCAAGCTTTTGTCTGGTTATGGTATTTAGTGCAATACTGGATTTATAGGAGTTTGGAAATGCTGCTTCTGTTTCTGTATTTATTTTATTCTCTCATAAATTACACCCCAACTGCGTTTTCCCTCGCTCCTCTTCCTGGCCCTCCCTCCCCACCTCCTCTCCTCCCTCCCTGATCCATGCCTTTCTTTCCCTTCAGAAAATGCCAGGCCTCCCAGGAATATCAACCAAACATGGCATATTAATTGCAGTAAGACTAGACATATCTCCTCATCGTAAGGCTGGATGAGGGAACTACCCAGTAGTAAGGAAAGGATCCCAGAGCAGTACAAAGGAGTCAGAGACAGCCCCCCGCTCCCGCTGTTAGGAGTCCCACAGAAACACCAAGCTATACAACCTTAACATATATGCAGAGTACCTAGGTCAGAACCATGCAGGATCCCTGATTGTCAGTTCAGTCTCTGTGAGCCCTCCTAGCCCTGGTTAGTTGATTCTGAGCCATTTTCTTGTGGTGTTCTTGAACCCTCTGACTCCTATAATCCTTTTTCCCATTCGTCCACAGGATTATCCAAGCTCCACCTAATGTTTGGTGTAGGTTTCTGAATCTGCTCTCATCAGCTGCTTGATAAAACCTCTCTAGTAATGATTATGCTAAGCTCCAGGCTACAAGTATAGTAGAGCATCATTAGGAATCATTTCATTGACAGTTTTCTTTTTTTGAAGTTGTGTTTGGTACTATCCTAGGTGTCTTGTCTATCCACCCTCTGGATCCTGGCCATCTAGGCAGTGACAGGCATGGTCTCCCTCTTGTGGCATGGGTCTCAAGTTGGACCAGTCATTGACTGGCCACTCCCACAAGTTCTGTGTCATCTCTACCCAAGCACCTGTTGCAGGAAGGACAACATTTTGTGATTGGGTTGCTGTTTCATCCCTCCACTGGAAACATTGCCTGGTTAGAGAAGGTTGCCTGTTCAGGCTCCATATACTCTGTTAGTGGGAATCTTTTCTAGAGAGCCAGTATCATAGATTTCTAGGAGTTTCCATTGCTCTAGGTTTCTACCTCACTGCTGCAATGCCCCCCAGTTCTAGTTGTCTCTCCCAGTATTCTCTTCCTACAGGCACCCACATGTTCCCTTCTGTTGCCATTCCTACCCTTTCCCAGGCCACCCATGAAATCTATTCTATTTGCCCTTTCCAGGGAGATTTGCACATCCCCCTTGGGCTCTCCTTGTTACCTAGCCTCTCTGGATCTATGAATTGTAGCATAGTTATCATTTAATTCACAACTAATATCCATGTAAAAGTGAGTACATACTCTGTTTCTTTTCTGGGTCTGGGTTACCTCATTCATTTTCATGATGTTATGTTTTTATTTATTTAATTGTTTTCATTTTACATACCAACCACATTTCCCACTCCATCCCTCTCCTGCTCCTCCTCCCACCTCCCCCCAACCCACCCCACATCCACTCCTCCAAAAGGGTAGGGCCTCCCATGGGGAGTCAACAAAGCCTGGTACATTCAGTTGAGGTACTACAAAGCCCCTCCCTCCTGGATCAAGGGTGAGCAAGGCATACAACCATAGGTAATAGGCTCCAAAAAGCCAACTAATGCACCAAGGATAGATACTGATCCCATTGCCAGGGGCCTCTCAAGCAGACCAAGCTATATAACTGTCTCCCATATGCAGAGGGCCTAGTTTGGTCCCATACAGGTTCCACAGCTGTTGGTCTAGAGTTCATGAGTTCCCAGGAGCTTGAATCAGTTGTCTCTGTAGATTTCCTCCATCATAATCTTAACCCCGTTGCTCATATGAACCTCTTCCCCTCTTTGAATGAACTTTCAGAGCTCAGCCTGATACATGGCTGTGGAACTCTGCCTTTTGCTTTCATCTGTTATTGGATGAAGGTTCTATGACAACAGTTAGGGTAGTCACCATTCTGATTACAGAGGAAGGCCAGTTTAGGCAACCTCTCCATGATTGCTAATAGTTGAATCTGGGGTCAAACTTATGGATTCCTGGGAATTTCCCTAGCACCAGATTTCTCCCTAACCTCATAATGGCACCCTCTATCAAGATATCTCTTTCTTAGCTATTCGACTCTAAGGAAATTACCTAGTGCTCCATTCCATGAGACTGCTCTACAGGTTACAAAGGCCATAGGGTCAAATAGCTAAGAAGGACCACAAGGCTAAGGACATTGGATTTAAATTCTAATCTAACTCAAAACCATAAATTCTAATTACCATGTTGCACAACAGATGTGTAGCACATGCATAATTTGTAATAAAGACTGTTCATCTTTTTTTAAAAAAGATATCTTTCATTGCTATCCCACTCCATCCCTCCCCCAGCACAACTATCCCATTCCTTCATGTTCTCATCCCCTATCCCCTCCCCTCTATTGCCTCCCTCCCTCCCCTCCTCACCAGTTTACTCATGGAGATATCATCTGTTTCCCTCTTGGGGTCCTCCATGTTTCCTTGCTTCTCTGAAGCTATAGGTTGTAGTCTGATTATCTTTTGCTTTACATCTAGTATCCACTTATGAATGAATATATACCATGTTTGTCTTTCTGAGTCTGGGTTACCTCACTCAGGATGATTTTTTCTTGTTCCATCCATTTGCCTGCAAATTTCATGATGTCGTTGATTTTTACCACTGAGTAGTACTCCGTTGTGTAACTGTACCACGTTTCCTTTATCCATTCTTTGGTTGAGGGGCTTCTAGGTTGTTTCTAGGTTCTGACTATCATGAATAATGCTGCTATGAACGTAGTTGAGCATTTGTCCTTGTGGTATGATTGAGCATCCCTTGGGTATATGCCTAAGAATAATATCATTGGGTCTTGAGGTAGATTGATTCCCAATTTTCTGAGAAAATGCCATACTGATTTCCAGAGTGGCAGTACAAGTATTCACTCCCACCATCAATGGAGGAGTGTTCCCCTTGCTCCACATTCTCTCCAACATAAACTATCATCAGTGTTTTTGATCATAGCCATTCTGACAGGTGTAAAATGTTATCTCAGAGTCATTTTGATTTTCATTTCCCTGATGATTAAGGATGTTGAGGAATTTCTCAAATGTCTTTTGGCCCTTTGAGATTATTCTGTTGAGAATTCTCTGATTAGACCTGTAGTCCATTTTTAATTGGATTATTTGATATTTTGATGTCTAGTTTCTTGAGTTCTTTATGTATTTTGGAGATCAGCCCTCTGTCAGATGTGGAGTTGGTGAAGATCTTTTCCCATAGGCTGCCATTTTGTCTTACTGACTGTGTCCTTTGCCTTACAGAAGTTTTTCAGTTTCAGGAGCTCACATTTATTGATTGTTCCTCTCAGTGTCTGTGCTACTGGAGTTATATTTAGGAAGTGGCCTCATGTGCCAATGCATTCAAGACTACTTCCTACTTCCTCTTCTATCAGGTCAGTGTAATGGGATTTGCATTGAGGTCTTTGATCCACTTGGACTTGAATTTTGTTCGTGGCAATAGATAGCGATCTATTTGCATTCTTCCTCATGTTGACATCCAATTATGCCAGCACCATTTGTTGAAGATGCTTTTCTTTTTTCCATTGTGCAAATTTGGCTTCTTTGTCAAAAATCAGGTATTCATAAGTGTGTGGATTAATGTCAGGATTTTCAATTTGATTCCATTGTTCCACGTGTCTATTTTTATGCCTATACAAAGCAGTTTTTATTACTATAGCTCTATAGTTGAACTTGAAGTCAGGGATTGTGATGCTTCCAGAAGTTGCTTTATTGGACAGGATTGCTTTGGCTATCCTGGGTTTTTTGTTTTTCCATATGAAGTTCAGTGTTTTTCTTTTGAGGTTTGTGAAGAATTGTGTTGGGATTTTGATGGGGATTGCAATGAATCTGTAGATTGCTTTTGGTAAGGTCACCATTTTATTATGTTGATCCTACCTATCCATGTAAATGGGAGATCTTTCCATTTTCAGATATCTTCTTCAATTTATTTCTTCAAAGATGCAAATTTCTTGGCATACAGGTCTTTTACTTGTTTGTTTAGAGTTACCCCCAAGGTATTTTATATTATTTTTGGCTATTGTGAAGGATGATGTTTCTCTGAATTCTTTCTCATCCCATTTATCATTTGTATTTAGGAGAGCTGCTGGGTTTTGGGGTTTTTGTTTGTTTGGTTGGTTGGTTGGTTGGTTAATCTTGTATCGAGCCACATCACTGAAGGTGTTTATCAGCTGTAGGAGTTCCCTGTTAGTGTTTTTTGGGGGTCACATATGTATACTATCATCCTATGTAAAAATGGCAAAAGTTCGACATCTTCCTACCCAATTTATATCTCCTTTTGTTATCTTATTGCTTGCTCTAGCTATAACTTTCAGTACTATATTGAATAGATATGGAGAGAGTAGGCAGTCTTTTCTTGTTCCTCATTTTAGTGGAATCACTTTGAGATTCTCCTCATTTAATTTGATGTTGGCTGTTAGTTTGCTGTATATTGCTTTTATTACATTTTGGTATGTTCCTTGTATCCCTAATCTCTCCAAGACCTTTATTATAAAGGCGTGCTTGATTTTGTCAAAAGCTTTTTCAGCATCTAATGAGATGATCATGTGGGTTTTTTTTTTTCTTTCAGTTTATATGGTGGATTACATTGACAGATTTTCATATGTTGAACCATCCCTGCATCTCTGGGATGAAGTCTACTTGATCATGGTGGATGATTTTTTTGATGTGTTCATGGATTTGGTTTGCCAGTATTTTATTAAGTATTTTTTGCATCAATGTTCATGAGGGAAATTGGTCTGCAATTGTCTTTCTTTGTTGCATCTTTGTGTGGTTTGGGTATCAGGGTGACTGTGGCTTCATAAAAAGAATTTGACAATGTTCCTTCTTTTTCTATTGTGTGGAACAATTTAAGGAGTAATGGTATTAGCTCTTTTTTGAAATGCTGGTAGAATTCTTCACTGAAACCACCTGGCCTGAGCTTTTTTGGTTGGGAGGCTTTTAATGACTTCTATTTCTATAGAGGTTATAGGTCTACTTAAATTGTTTATCTGGCCTTGATTTAATTTAGGTGTGTGGTACCTATCTAAAAAATTTTTTATTTCTTTTAGATTTTCTAATTTTGTGGAGTACAGGTTTTTGAAGTATGACCTGATGATTCTCTAGATTTCCTCGTTGTCTGTTGTTACATCTCCCTTTTCATTTCTGATTTTGTTAATTTTGATAGTCTCTCTCTGCCGTTTGGTTAGTTTGGTTAAGGGTTTGTCTATCTTATTGGTTTTCTCAAAGAACCAACTCTATGTTTCATTGATTCTTTGTATTGTTCTCTTTATTTCTATTTTATTGATTTCAGCCCTCAATTTGATTATTTCCTAGTGTCTATTCCTCCTGGGTGAGTTTGCTTCTTTTTAATCTAGAACTTTTAGGTGTGCTGTTAAGTCGATAGTGTGAGATTTCTCCAACTTCTTTATTTAGTTAGCCCTTTAACACTATGGATTTTTCTCTTAGTATTGCTTTCATAGTGTCCCATAAGTTTGGCTGTTGTACATTCATTTTAATTTATTCTAGGAAGTCTTTAATTTCTTTCTTTATTTCTCCTTGACCCAGTGGTGATTCAGTTGAGCTTCATTTAGTTTCCAGGAGTTTTTAGGCTTTCTGTAATTTGTGTTGTTGTTGTAGAATTCTAACTTTAAGTCATAGTGGTCCAATAAAATACAGAAGGTTAATCTGATTTTTTTGTATCTGTTGAGATTTGCTTTGTGTTCAAGTATGTGATCAGTTTTAGAGAATGTTCCCTGGGGTGCTGAGAAGAACATATATTCTTTTGTGTTTGGGTGGAATGTTCAACAGATGTCTGTTAAGCTCATTTGAGTCAAAACATCTGTTAGTTCCCTTATTGCTCTGTTAAGTTTCTGTCTGGCAGACCTGTCCATTGATGAGAGTTGGGTGTTGAAGTCTCCTACTATTAGTGTGAGGGGTTTGATGTGTGATTTAAGCTTTAGTAATGTTACTTTTACAAATGTAGGTGCTCTTGTATTTGGGACATAAATGTTGAGAATTGAGACCTCATCTTGATGTATTTTTCCTGTGATGAATATGTAATATTCTTCTGTATCTCTTTTGATTACTTTTAGTTTGAAGTCTATTTTGTTAGATATTAGGCTAGATACACCAGCTTGCTTTTTAAGTCCGTTTGCTTGGAAAATCTTTTCCCAACCCTTTACTCTGAGGTAGTGTTTGTCTTTGAAGTTGAGATGTGTTTCTTATATGCAGCAAAAGGATGAATCCTGTTTTCGTATCCATTCTGTCCATTAGTCTTTTTTATAGGCGAATTGAGTTCATTGCTATTAAGGGATATTAATGACCAATGATTGTTAATTCCTGTGATTTTTTTTTTTTGGTTATAGGGTGTGTGTATACCCCTTTTTTGGGATTTGTTGGTGTGGGATTATCTATTGCCTGTGTTTTCGTGGGAGCATCTCATTTCCTTATGTTGGATTTTTCCTTCTAGTGCTTTCTGCAGAGTTGAATTTGTAGATAGATATTGTTTAAATCTAGTTTTGTCATGGAATATCTTGTTTACTCCACCTATGGTGATTGAAAGTTTTGCTTCGTATAGCCAACTGGGCTGGCATCCATGGTCTTACAGTGTCTGCATAACATCTGTCCAGGACTTTCTGGCTTTCAGGGTCTTCACTGAGAAGTCAGGTGTTATTCTGATGGGTCTGCATTTATATGTAACTTGGCCTCTTTCCTTTGCAGCTCTTAATATTCTTTCTTTACTCTGTAAGTTTAATGGTTTGATTATTATATGTTGAGGGGACCCTTTTTTATTTTTTGGTTCAATCTATTTGTCATTCTGTAAGATTCTTATATCTTTATAGGCATTTCCTTCTTTAGGTTAGGCAAGTTTTCTTCTATTATTTTGTTAAATATATTTTCTGTACCTTTAAGCTGGTATTCTCCTTCTATCCCTATTTTTCTTAGGTTTGGTCTTTTCATGGTATCCCAGATTTCCTGGACAATTTGTGTTATGACTTTGTTGGCTTTAATGTTTTCTTTAACCAATGAATCTATTTCCTCTATCATATTTTGAATGCCTGAGATTCTCTCTTCCATTTCTTACATTCTGTTGGTTATGCTTGCTCTATACTTCCTGTTTATTTACTCAGATTTTCCATTTCTAGCATTCCCTCAATTTGTGTTTTCTTTATTGCCTCTATTTTAATTTTCAAGTCTCGAACTGCTTCCTTCACCTGTTTGGTTGCCCTTTCTTGATTTTCTTTAAGGGATTTATTGATTTCTTCCATTTCTTTTGTTTTTTCCCTCAATTTCCTTTTTTTTTAAATTTTATTTTCTGGAGCTGAGGACCGAACCTAGGGCCTTGAGTTTGCTACGCAAGCGTTCTACCACTGAGCTAAATCCCCAACCCCTTCCCCCAATTTCTTTAAGGGAATTTTTCATTTCCTCTTTAAAGGCCTCTTATAATCTTCATGAAATCATTTTTAATGTCATTTTCTTATGTTTCTATGTTGGGATGTTCAGATCTTGCTGTTGTAGAACTCCTAGGTTCTGGTAGTGCCATATTGCTGTTTATGCTGTTGAGTATATTCTTGCACTGCTATCTATCCATCTCTTCCTCCAGTTGGTGTAAGTGGTGTCTGTCTCAGGGAGCTGCTCTTCATCCAGTCAGCACTGATGGTGTTTGTGTCTCAGGGAGCTGCTGGGGTCTCAGGGGGTTGGGTGAGTTTGGGGGACAGAGTGGAACTTGTAGATTGCAGGGTCTAATAGGGGTGGTGGGAAGGCCTGCCCACAAGAGTCTTGGCTCCTGGCCTGCAACTAACTGTGGCTGTAATGGGTGGGGGTAGGGGTGTATGGGTTGTGCCCCTAGGCGTAGGGCCTAGAGGCTGGGGTGACCGGCTGGGAGAACAATGACTCACCTCTTGGTCCAATCAGAGCTAGCAGAGTCTTTCTTCGATTTCTTTAAGGGAATTTTTCATTTCCTCTTTAAAGTCCTCTGTCATCTTCATAAAATTACTTTTAAGGTCATTTTCTTCTATCTCTTCTACACTCGATGTTCAGGTTTTGCTATTGTAGAACCGCTAGGATTTCATGGTGCCATATTGCTCTTTGTGTTGTTGAATTTATTCTTGTACTGATGTCTTCTCATCTCTTCCTCTAATCAGCAGTGCCTGTGCCTCTGGGAGTCACTCTTTGTCCAATTTGTGCAGGTGGTGTCATTGCCTCTGAGGACCTTCTTTGTGCGATTGGCGCAGGCGATGTCTATGTCTCAGAGAGCCAGTATTGATACAATTGGTTCAGGCAGTGTCTGTATCTCAGAGAGCCTCTGAGGTCATGGGGGAAGGGTGGGATGGTAGACAGAGTGGAACTTGTAGAATACAAAGTCTGATTGGGGTGGTGGTGGGGAGGCCTTCCCACAGGAGGCTTGCCTCTGGCTGTTTATTGGGGCTGCAATGGGTGTGGGTGGGGGGCATCTGCTGTTGCCTCAGGGCCTAGGGCCTAGAGACTGGGTTGTCCAGCTGGGAGAACAGTCACTCACTTCTTGGTCCAGTTGGGGCTGACAGTGTCTGTGTATTTTTTTAACAGTTGAGTAACACTCCATTGTGTAAATATACCACAATTTGAGGGACATCTAGGTTGTTTCCAGTTAGTGGCTATTATGAATAAAGCAGCTGTGAAAAAGTTGAACAAGTGTCCTTGTGGTATGGGAGAGCATCCTAATATATGCCAAAGATTAGTATAGCTGGGTCCTGAGGTAAATTGAATCCCAATTTTTTGGAAACTGCCATGTAACTCGAATTGCTAAACAGTCTTATTAATAAAAAACCAGAAGCCTGATATTGGGGTAAATACTGAAAGATCAGAGGAATAGGACAAGCCACAGACATCCTTACCTCACTAACACCTCAGTCTCCAAAAGAAACCTACTTCATGTATACGCTCACCTATATGCCTTTCTGTTGTGCCAACTCACTTCCTCTCTCTGCCCAGCTACATCACTTCCTGTTTGTCTGTACAGATCTCGAGACCTCTGTGGTTAGTGCTGAGATTAAAGGTGTGTATCACCATCCCTGGCTCTGTTCCCCATTGTGGCCTTTAACTCACAGATATCCAGATAGATCTATGCCTCCTGAATGCTAAAATTAAAGGTGTGTGGTACCCTAGCCTGACATCTATAGATGTTATCTGTAGAAGCTGGCTTTTTCCTCTGATCCTCAGATAAACTTTTTTAGGATGCACAATATTTTGGGGGAAACAATATATCATCACATTTCACCTTTTTTGTCTAAAATAAATTATAACAAATACAAGAAAAACTATATATAATAAGTACAATAACTATATACAATATATACAAGCAATAAATACATCAACAATGTCTAGTCCATTTGCATTTGACAAATTCAGAGAAAATATTCCATTATCTATCCTATTTTTGTGAATCCAAAGGATTGTATCTAATTTACCTTCTATCCTAATTTGCATACCCCAAACTATCTTTTGATGTCTTTCAAACTTACACACTTTATACTTCTTTAGTAAGTTTATTTACTGAAATTGTTAACAAGGAAAACTGTAACTACAACTATCTAATCTTCAACTCCCTCAGAGACCCAAGAAGGAAATAATATTACCTAGTAAAACAGAAAGTGCAAACAAGCGACTTCCAAAAAATGTGAGTTATGACAGAAACAAATCCTTGGACAGTCAACCAAGGTTTCTCTGCAATGTTGGGGCATCATCTTTGGCCTACAGGCTTAGCATATCTGACAGACTCATCTGTGAAGCAGGATTTCCTAAAGAGCCTTCCTACCTTGTCTTGACAAGGATCAGCAGTCCTGCTTGTCCATTTTTGACAGCATACTGTCAGTACTCGATGCGAGGGTAGTTTCTTTCTCAGTGGCTAACTTTTGACAAAGTGAAAGTTAACTCCATATGGAGTTTCTTCAATGCTTATCATTTTCTCTGAAGTAGATTGGTGCTGCCAGGAGCAGACATGTCTCATTGTCATAAAAAAAAAGAAATCTGTTATTAAAACATCTTAAATGCCATAATCTGTAGATCTCTGAAGGGTTTGAAGGTAACCTGTCTATCTAAAATATATCTCTGCTTGACATTGAAAACGTACCTAATATGACTACAAATTTAATTGTAATTACTAACCACTAACTTTCTGTTCTTTATATCCTAATTAATTGGTATTAACTTTCAAGGATTAGCAATTTGCAATACATTGTTAAATGAACTGTATAGGTACAATATCTTGAACAAGATTAGAAATATATGTACAATATTTTCTAACAAAATCAATCCCAATTTTGTAGCAATATACATAATTTGTATACAATATACAAAAATACAATCCAATGTAAAATATTTAAAATGAGTAGTTGCCTTCTAAAAGTAGATTCAGTAATCTACCTTTTTATCTTATCTATATAAATCAACCTCAAATTTGTAGCAATATGCATAATTTGTATACAAGATACAAAATTCCAATCCAAGGTAAAATATTTAAAACTAGCAGTTGCCTTCTAAAAGTACATTCAATAATCTACCTCTTATCTATGTGTCTTTTTTCTTTTTATTCTTTCAAACAGTAACTTAAATCTAATCTCCTTTTTTTACGCTTTTTCGTGACCATTAACAATAACAACTTGCAACCAACCATCCTTAAACAACGACAGTTATCCAAAACCCATTGAAAAACCAAAAGCCACCCACCCACCTCTTCGGAATGTGGGCACCATGTTCTTAAAATTACTGCTGTCTAGGGGCAAAGGCATCTTTAGGAGATCCTGAAAAGAAAAATTTTGAGTTAATTGTCAAGTTCTGGGAGAGGGAGATGTATCATTTGTTTCCAATCTCTACATAATGCAAAAGTGCAGGGCTTATCTCAAGTCCTTGCTCCATTAGTCTTTGAGGCTGGATCACTTTAGCTAGCCATCTTGAAATTGTTCTGAACAGTTTGTAGTCCAAAGCCAATCTTTGGGTGTTGTTTGTCAGCTTAATGGTATTAACATCATCCTTATAGAATCATTGTTGTGGGGCCCCATCATCTTTTTGGAGACTTCAAATTTGCTGTTAGGTGTGGTCATGATTTTTTTGCATAAAACTGATAGAGACTCAAACATGAAAACATATACAGTCAGCTAAATGAAGCTTTTTTTCTAGAATTAGTTAGTACTCTATATGACCATTAATGTCATAACTAAAGTTTAAAATATATATTTATAAATCTTATAAATTTTGATATAAAATTCATACTTTAAGAAAAGTTTTAAAGAGTCAAAATAGAGCCAAAGAATTGTGGGTTTAGTGGCAATAGAATAGTCCCTTAAGTTTTTGGTTTTCTTTTGTCCCAGATCAGATGGCTCTTCTGACATGATACAGAGATTTTGCTTTCTCCTTTTAACAAACATACTTGGGTTTAGAGAAGGAGCGAGCCATTCTCCAACTCCAAAGCCAGCTTTAAGTTGTAATTGAACTGGGACTACATAAAGACCATTTCTGTTAAGTGTCTTCAAAGAAGAGAAGAAACAAACATTTAGAAAGACTTATGAAATTTTTATGTGATGTACAGTAGGCCAATTTACTCTTTTTATTGGGACATTTTTTCTGGATGATGTGTCCTTCTTCTTCAGATGTCTCATTTATCCAGTGTTCTTCAAATTCCATAGCCTTTATTCTCCTGAAAGAAAAACAGAAACCCTTCCCCAACCCTAACTTTGGGGAGGTTCCCTTTTGACAAGTTATATCTGACCAAATGAAAAGCATTTGTTAGTGGTATAAGTTAGTTTAATTTGCATGGTCATACTGGTTGATGAACTATCACCTCTTCTAATTAAGAGGTCTCTCTTGTTCATATCGAACCTTTATCAATTTTGATGGTATCCATAGCTTTTCTTCTGTAGAAGCAAAAGCAAAATCTCGTCCCCAGTGCAATACATATCCTGGTTTCCATTCTGAGATCAGCACATCTTTAATATATATATATATATATATATATATATATATATATATATATATATATATAGGCTGAATTAATGCAGTAGTTTTTTTCTATTATCCAATGTCTCTCTGCAGCTGTTGTTCCTTTCTCATTAGCATTGAGAAAATTCAAAGTTAATAGAGAATTATGTAATCTATCTGGGGGTTTTTGTTACCTCTTTCTGTTTATTTAGCATATCCTTTAGAGTATAATTTGATCTTTCTATGACTGCTTGGCCTGTAGGATTGTGTGGTATACCTGTAATAATATGCTTTATATTGTAATAAGCAAATGCTTTCATTTTACCAGAGACATGCTGGAGCATTGTCAGTTATAATTTGTGCAGGTATACCCATGATGGCCATAACTTCTAGCAAATGGGTGATTACAGGATCAGCCTTTTCAGAACTCAGAGCAGTTGCCCACTGAAATCCTGAATAGGTATCAATGGTATGGTATACATATTTCAATTTTCCAAATTCTGCAAAGTGGAAACACACCCATCTGCCAGATTTCATTCCTCTGAATACACTTTGGGTTACACCCTGCTGATAGTGGAGTCTGATTATAAAAAGAACAAGTAGAACATTTTCTTATAATTTCCTTGGCTTGTTGCCAGGTTATGGAAAAATCGTTCTTTAAATCCTTACAATTGACATTATGTTTTTAATAAAATTCTGAGGCCTCCAGCACATTTCTTATCACTAGTTTATCGATCTCATTATTACCTTGTGGTACAGGTCCTAGCAGACCCATATGGGATCAAATGTGAGTTGTATATAAGGGATGCCTCCTATTTCTCATTATATCTTGTAACTGAATAAATAACAAAGATAATTCTGACTCATTAAGGATAAATTCTGCAGTCTCAATGTGTAAGACCACTCTTTCAGCATAATGAGAGTCAGTAACTATGTTGAGAGGTTCCAGAAAATCCATTAATACCATCAGAATAGCATATAATTCTGATTTTTGAACCAAATTGTAAAGAGTTTAAACTACTTTACTTAAATTTTCTGATTTGTAACCTGCCTTTCCTCATTTGTTTTCATCTGCATAAAATGTAGGGGCTCCAGATGCTGGTGTTTCCCATACAATTCGAGACAGGATCCAATCAGCTCTCTTTATGGCTTTGGGGATAGTTGTTGTTAATCTCTTCCAAAAAACTACTGCAAGCTCTTTTCCAAGGTTCACTTTCTACCCATAATTTGTCAATGTCATCCTTAGTTAAAGGTACTATAATTTTGCTGGGTCTATTCCTGCTAATTGAAGAAGTCTCAATTTTCCTTTTAAAATCAACTCAGAGATATTTTCCACATAAGTTTTTAATTTTTTACTCTGTTTATTTGGTAGAAATATCCATTCCAATATAATATTTTCCCTCAGCATTAAAATTCCTGTAGGAGAATGCTTAGAGAGTAAAATAGGCAAAATGCAATCAATCTTGGGATCCAAATGATTCACATGTGCATCCTGTATTTACTTTTCCACCAAGGACAGTTCTCTCTCAGCTTCAACTGATAATTCTCTTAGACTATTTAAGTCCTTATAACCCTTTAAGGTTTTGAACAAATTACTCAGTTCATCATTTTTTACCCCAACAACAGTTTGTAGATGTGAAATGTCTTTAAAAAAAATCTTTGAAAGTCATTAAGAGTCCGTAATCGATCTCTCCTAATTTGCACGTTTTGGAGTCTAATTTTTTGTAGACCTATTTTGTATCCTGAATAGTTGATAGAATCTCCTCTTTATATCTTTTCAGGAGCAATTTGTAATCCTAAACAAGGCAAAATTTACTTCCTCAAACATTCTTTCTAAGGTTTCTGCATTTGAATCAGCTAGTAAAATATTGTCCATGTAATGATAAATTACAGATTCAGGACACTGTTTATGTATTACTTCCAATGGCTGTCATACAATATATTGGCACAAGATTGGGCTATTCAACATTCCCTGTGGGAGAACCCTCCATTGATATCTCTTAACCGGCTGAGAATTATTATAAGTAGGCACCGTGAAGGCAAATCTTTCTCTGTCCTTTTCTTGTAAGGGTATTGAGAAGAAATAGTCTTTTAAATTGATAACTATAAGAGGCTATCCTTTAGGTAACAGAGTATGCAAAGGAATTCCATATTGTAGAGAGGCCATGTCTGAATTACCTTGTTAATTGCTCTTAGGTCTGTTGCCATTCTCCACTTACCAGATTTCTTTTTAATAACAAATACAGGAGAATTCCAAGGGCTGGTTGATTCATCAATATGCTGAGCATTTAACTGCTTTTATGTCAGCTCTTCCAGGACCTGCAGTTTCTCTGTTGTTAAAGGCCATTGCTAAACCCATACAGGCTTGTCTGTTAACTGTTTTAAAGGTAGAGCTGTTGGTGTCTTTGAAAGATCAGCAGCTGTTGTGCCTTGTTCTTGTACAATCTAGATGAATGGTGACTATTCTTTATAATATCTTCTAATATTTCTCTCAGTGTTTATTTTTTTTCTGAAATTGGAGGTATGTTAATCTGAGTATTCCATTGTTGTAATAGATCATGGCCCCATAAATTCATAGCTATATTAGCCACATATGGCTTTAATTTTCCTCTCTGTCCTTCTGGCCCTATACATTTGAGCCATCTTGTTCTCTGTTTCACTTGAGCAGGACATTGTATCTCCTGAAGAGGCCAATTTGGTTGCCAAGATTCTAGTGCAATTATTGTTATATCCAAACTTGTGTCTACAAGACCCTCCATGAGAACATCTTTTATTCATTTTTTAGTTTTGGTCTTTATTCATTTATAGAAGTTTGCCAAAAAATTCACTTTGTGGTTTCTCCTGAATTTCCTGTTTTCTCTGATATAGCTGTTCTATCACCCCAAGTAGTATGATTTTTTACAATAGGCAATTGGTTATTTAATTGCTCTGAGAAGGGGTTTCTTTTTGATGGCAGGAAAGTTCTGAACTTTATTTACCATGGGTCCCTGCAAGAGGCTCCTCAGGGAGTTTCCCAATGGCAAAGGCAAAGGATTACCTTATCTGTCCCTTGTTGATCTACATTTGTTAGTCCAATGTTTGCCTTTACCATACCTTCTGCATAATCCAGAAGGGAGGGGTGTTCTGTTGCCATTGTTCCTTGAAGAAACATTGTTTCTAGGAACACCCTGTTTAGAGTCTCATTTTAGGTAGCCTTGTTTACCACAACTAAAACATCTGACATTATTATTTTTTCTCAAAGCTTTTGAAATCATTTCTCCTATCCGTGTATCATCATGGTCATGAGATTCTATATTAATTGTATCCCAGATCCATTCCACCAAGGGTGCTGATTGTGCCTTTAACAGCCTAATTACCCTTTTGAATGCTGTATTAGCATTCTCAAAAGCCAGAGATTCAATTATTATCTGTTTAGCTTCTGAATTTGGTATCGTTCTATATACTGTTGAAGAAAGCCTTTATGAGAAATCCATCATTCTTTTGGGCCCTATATAACTTTAGTAAATGACTGAATTTTCTTCCCTGCTTCTTCTATTCTGTCCCACACATTCATGGCTGCCATGTGGCATAGAATTAAGGTATGGTCATTGTATAAAGATTGTCTTTGTATATCAGCATAATTAGCTTCTCCAAGAAGTTGATTTTGGGTAATTTCAATACATCGTTGTTCTATAGTCTTTGTTTCCTCTTTCCACCAGGTCATCCATTGTAACTGTGGCCCAGCCTCTAGGACTTCGGTAACCAAATCTTTCCAGTCCTGAGGGATAATTCTATTACAAGTTGAATACAAGTTTAACTTCTGCTTTACAAAGAAGAATGCATACCATATGATGCTATAGCTTCTTTAAATCTCCTCAAATTAAACATTTCCACTGGAGTCCAGTTAACTTGTACACAGCCTTGAGCATTTGGCTGTTCCTGTATTGTTACCAGGTAGATTAGCGTTTGCTGTCTGGTAACCTTAGGCTGTTTCTCTATAACCGTATAATTTAATGCTGAGATAGGTTCACCTTTAAATTCTTCTGTCTAAATCTGAATTTCTCTATAATTCATTTTAACAAGTTTTTCTAATACTTTTATCTTGGCACTCAAATTGGCCAACTTTTTTAATGCTAAGATAAAAATGATCAAACATAATATTCATAATTGGCATTATGTAAATCCCATCAGCATTAGTTATCCTCTCATTTAATTGTTCCATTTTCAGACTGCCTAATATGTTATCAAACAGAGACCATATTCCCTCAATTATAAAAATGTTTCCCATTTTTAATGTGGGAAAAAAATCTCTTTTAACTAATTTTTCCCTTTAAGATATCTTAATTGACTCACCATGTCTGCTGATTGTGTAGAACAGTAGAAGTCCGAGGGAATTTCAAGGCAGCTACCTAGTGTGGTAGCAGTCTGAGATGGGAATACAGAGAGAGCCCACCACGCAGGAGGCGAGAAAAAGTCAAAGAGACTCTAGCCCACATTGGATGAAGACTCTGGCCAAGTATATCTTGGGCCTGAAATGGGACCTGTAAGGTCACAAGCGGCGTTTTAGTGAATTCTTGCCACAAACATTGGGCCGCCAGATGCAAGATAAATTACTAAATGGTCTTATTAATAAAAAATCCAGAGCCAGATATTGGAGTAAATGCTGAAAGATCAGAGGAATAGGACAAATCACAGCCATCATTATCTCACCAATACCTCAGTATCCAAAAGAGACCTACTTCCTGTATAACCACGCCTATATGCCTTTCTGTTGTGCCAACTCACTTCCTCTCTTTGCCCAGCTACATCACTTCCTCTCTGTCTGTACAGACCTCCAGACCTCTATGGTTAGTGCTGGGATTAAAGGCGTGTGTCACCATGCCTGACTCTGTTCCTCAGTGTGGCCTTGAACTCACAGAGATCTAGATGAATCTCTGCCTCCTGAATGATAGAATTAAAGGCATGTGCTACTGTTGCCTGAGTTTTATGTTATATAGTAGTGGCTGGCTTTTTCCTCTGATCCTCAGGTAAACTTTATTAGGGTTCACAATATTTTGGGGGATACAATATATCACCACAATGCCATATTGATTTCTAAAGTGGCTGTACAAATTTACACTTCCACTAGCAGTGGAAGAGTGTTCTCCTTGCTCCACATCCTCAACAGCATGAGCGATTGCTTGTTTTTTATCTTAGCCATCCTGACAGGTGTAAGATAGAATTTGAGTGTCGTTTTGATTTGCAGTTTCCTGATGGCTAATGATGTTGGACATTTCTTTGTTTCTCAGTCATTTGGGATTCCTCTGTTGAGACCAGTACCCCACTTTTTAATTGTATTATTTGCTTTGTTGATGTCTAGTTTCTTGAGTTCTTTATATATTTTGGGATCAGCTCTCTACCATATGTGGAGATATTGAAGATATTTTCCCATTCTGTAGGCTATCATTTTGTCCTATTGACAGTGTCCTTTGCCTTACAGAAGCTTTTCTGTTTCAGGAGGTGCCATTTATTTAGTTATGTCCCTTGTATCCCTTATCTTTCCAAATCTTTTATCATAAATGGGTATTGGATTCTGTCAAAGGCTTTTTCAGCATCTAATGGGATGATCACATGGGTTCTTTTCATATTTCAGGTTGTTTATGTGGTGGATTGCATTGACAGATTTTTGTAGTTGTACCTGCATTTCTGGAATGAAGCCTACTTGATCATCATTGATGATCTTTTTGATGTATTCTTGAATTTGGTTTTCGAGTATTTTATTTAATATTTTTTGCACTGAAGTTCATGAGGGATATTGTCCTGAAATTCTCATTTTTTGTTGAGTCTTTGTGTGGTTTGGATGTCATTGTGACTGTAGTCTTGTAAAATGAATTCAGCAATATTCCTTCTGTTGCTGTTTTGAAGGATAATTTGAGAAATGTTGCTATTAGCTCTTCTTTGAAAGTCTGGTTTCACTAAATTTCACTATGTTTTCATTAAAACCATCTGGCCCTGGGCTTTTTTTATGGTTGGGACACTTAATGACTGCTTCTATTTCTTTAGGGCTTATAGGTCTATTTAAATTTTTTTTATCTAATCCTGATTTAACTTTGTTAGGTGGTATCAAGAAATTTGTCCATTTCTTTTAGACTTTCCAATTTTGTGGACTACAGGTTTTTGAAGTATGACCTAGTGATCCTTTGGATTTCCTTGGTGTTTGTTGTTAGGCATCCCCCTTTGGTTTCTGATTTTGTTAATTTGAATATTTTCTTTGTGTCTTTAGTTAGTTTGGATAAGGATCTGTCTATCTTGTGGATTTTCTCAACCAACTCTTTGTTTCATTGATTATTTTTATTGTTCTATTTGTTTCTGTTTTATTGATTTCTGTCCTGAATTTGACTATTTTCTGCTGTCGACTCCTCTTGGTTGTGTTTGCTTCTTTTTGCTCTTGAGCATTAAGTGGCTAGTATGAGATTTCTTCAACTTCTTTATGTAAGCACTTAGTGCAATGAACCTTCCTCTTAGCACTGCTTTCATTATGTCCCATAAGTTTGGATATGTTGTGCATTCATTTTCATTGACTTCTAGGAAGACTTTAATTTCTTTATTCCTTGACCCAGTGGTCATTCATTAGAGAGTTGTTTAGTTTCCAAGAGTTTGTAGACTTTCTAGTGTTTGTATTGTTGTTGAAATCCAAATTTAATCAGTGGTGGCCTGATAAGAGATAGATGTTTATTTCAATTTTCTTGCATCTGTTGATATTTGCTTTGTGACCAAGTATGTGGTCAATTTTGGAGAACGTGTTGTGGGTTGGTGAGAAGATGTGTATTCTTATGTGTGTGGGTGAAAAGTTCTGTAGATATCTGATAGGTATATTTGAGTCATAATATCTGTTAGTTCCATTATTTCTCCGTTTAGTTTCTGCCTGGATGATCTGTCCATTGATGAGAATGGGGTGTTGAAGTCTCCCACTATTAATGTGTGTGATTCAGTGTGTGTTTTAAGCTTTAGTAATGTTTCTTTTACAAATATGAGGGCCCTTGCATTTGGGGCATAGATGTTGAGAATTTAAATGTTGTCTTGATGGAATTTTCCTTTGATGAGTACAAAGTGTTTTTCCCCCATCTCATTTAATTTTGATTGGAAGTCTATTTTGTTAGATATTGGAATCATTATGCCAGTTTGCTTCTTGGGTCCATTTGCTTACAATATCTTTTTCTAACCCTCTACTCTGAGGTAACATCTATTTTTGATGCTGAGGTGTGTTTCTTTTTTTAATTATGGAATTTATTCATTTTACATACCAACCACAGCTCCCCCTCCCTTCCCACCCCTCCAGTCTTCCCCCCCAACCCACCACCCATTCCCTCCTCCAACAAGGTATAGCCTCCCATGGGGAGTCAGCAGAACCTGGTACATTCAGTAGAGGAAGGTCAAAGCCCCTCCTTCTGCATCAAGGTTGTGTAAGGTGTCCCACCTGCACCAGGGATGGATCTTACTTCCTGGGGGCCCCTTTGTCAGATCAAGCTACACAGCTAACTATCTCACTTATGCAGAGGGCCTAGTCCAGTCCCATGGAGGCTCCAAACAGCTGTTGGTCTAAAGTTCATGAGTTCCCACTAGCCTGGTTTAGTTGGCTCTAGGTTTCCCCATCATGATCTTGATGTCCCTTGCTCATAGAATCCCTCTTCTTTCTCTTCAACTGTACTCCTGGGGCTCAGCCTGGTATTTGGCTGTGGATCTCTGCATCTGCTTCCATCAGTTACTGGATAATAGCTCTATGATAAGTTAGAGTATTCACCTATCTGATTACTGGGGTAAGCCAGTTCAGGAACCCTCTTCACTATAGCTAGTAGTCTAAGCTCGGGTCATCCTTGTGGATTCCTGGGAACTTCCCTAGTACCCAGTTTCTCCCTATCCTCATGACATCTCCCTCTATCATGGTATCTCTTTCATTGTTCTCCCACCCCATCCCTGTTCTAGCTCAACCATTCCATTCCCTTGTGTTCTCATCCCCCATCGCCTACCTTCCAATGACCTCCTTCATCCCCAGTTTGCTCATGGAGATCTCATCTGTTTCCCCTTCACAGGACAATCCATGGGTCCCTCTTAGGGTCCTTCTTGTTAGCTAGCTTCTCTGGAGCTGTGGGTTGTAGTTTAGTTATCCTTTGCTTTACATCTAGTATTTGCTTATGAGTGAGTACATACCATGTTTGTCCTTCTGACTCTAGGTTACCTTGCTCAGGATGATTTTTTTTCTAGTTCCGTCCATTTGCCTGGAAATTTCATGATATCATTGTTTTTTTACTGCTGAGTAGTACTCTACTGTGTATATGTAACACATTTTCTTTATCCATTATTCAGTTGCCCTCAACTGAATCTGCATCTGCTTCCATCAGTTACTGGATGATAGCTCTATGATAACATCTAGGTTGTTTCCAGGTTCTGGCTATTATGAATAATGCTGCTATGAACATAGTTGAGCATGTGTCCTTGTGGTATGATTGAGCATTCCTTGTGTATATTCCCAAGAGTATTATAGCTGGGTCTTGAAGATTGGTTCCCAATTTTCTGAGAAACTGCCATACTGATTTCCAAAGTGGCTGTACAAGTTTGCATTCCCACCAACAGTAGAGGAGTGATCTCCTTGCTCTGCATCCTCTCCAACATAAGCTGTTACAAGTATTTTTGATCTTAGCCATTCTGACAGGTGTAAGATGATATCTCAGAGTCATTTTGATTTGCATTTCCCTGATGACTAAAGATGTTGAGCAATTCCTTAGATGTCTTTTGACCATTTGAGATTATTATGTTGAGAATTCTCTGTAGCCCATTTTTTAATTGGATTGTTCAATGTTTTGATGTCTAGCTTCTTGACTTCTTTACATATTTTGGAGATCAGCCCTCTGTCAGATGTGGGGTCAGTGAAGATCTTTTCCCATTCTGTAGGCTGTTGTTTTGTCTTATTTACTGTGTCCTTTGCCTTACAGAAGCTTCTCAGTTTCAGGACGTCCCATTTATTAATTATTGCTCTCAGTGTCTGTGCTACTGGTGTTATATTTAGGAAGTGGTCTCCTGTGCCATTGCCTTCAAGTGGTGCATTTCTTATATACAGCAGAAGGAAGGATTCTGTTTTCATGTCCATTAAAAGAGTTTGGTAATGTTTCTTCTGTTTCTATTGTGTGGAACAATTTGAAGAGTATTGGTATTAGCATTTATTTGAAATTCTGGTAGAATTCTGCACTGAAACCATCTAGTCCTAAGATTTTTTTTGGTTGAGAGATTTTTAATGGCTGCTTCTCTTTCCTTACAGGTTATAGGTCGATCTAAATTTTTTTTTCTGGTCTTGATTTCTTTTTAGTATGTGGTAACTCTCAAGAAAATTGTCCATTTCTTTTAGATTTTCCAATTTTGTGAAGTACAGATTTTTGAAGTGTGACCTAATGCTTCTCTGGATTTCCTTAGTGTCGTTTGTTATGTCCCCCTTTTCACTTCTGGTTTTGTTAATTCGGATATTTTCTCTCTGCCTTTTTGTTAATTTATATAATGGTTTGTCTATCTTGTTGATTTTCTCAAAGAACCAGCTCTGTTTCATTGATTATTTGCATTGTTCTCCTTATTTCTATTTTATTGATTTCAGCCCTGAGTTTTATTATTTCATGCCATCTACTCCTCCTGGGTGAGTTTGCTTCTTTTTGCCCTAAAGCTTTCATGTGTACTATTAAGTTGCTAGTGTGACACTTCAAATTCTTTATGTAGGCACTTGGTGACATGAACTTTCCTCTTAGCACTGCTTTCATAGTGTCCAATAAGTTTGGATATGTTGTGTGTTCATTTGCATTGAATTCTAGGAAGTCTTTAATTTCTTTCTATTTCTTCCTTGACCCAATAGTAATTCAGTTGAGAGTTGTTCAATTTTCATGCATTTGTAGGTTTTCTGTAATTTGTGGTGTTGTTGAACCCTAACTTTATCACATGGTGATCTGATAAGATACAGGAGGTTATTCCAAATTTTTTTATATCTGTTGAGATTTGCTTTGTGACCAAGTATGTGGTCAATTTTAGAGAAGGTTCCATGAGGTGCTGAGAAGAAGGTATATTCTTTTGTGTTTGGGTGAAACATTCTGTTGATATCTGTTAAGTCCATTTGAATCATAACATATGTTAGCTCCAGCAGTTCTCCATTTACCCTCTGTCTCTATGTCCTGTCTATTGGTAAGAGTTGGGTATTAAAGTTTCCCATTATCAGTGTTCAATGGTCAATGTGTTATTTAAATTTTAGTAATGTTTCTTGTACAAATATGAGTGCCCTTGTATTTGAGGCATAGATATTTAGAATTGAGACTTCATCTTCATGGATTTTTCCTTTTATGAATATAAATCCTTCTGCATCTCTTTTGATTAACTTTACTTTGAAGTTTATTTTGTTACAGATTAGGATAGTTACACTGGCTTTTATCTAAAATCTACTTGATTGGAAAATCTTTTCCCAATCAAGTAGATGTAACCTGTAGATGTAACCAACCTTCTTATTAAATAAGAAACACAGAACCAATGCAAAGAAGAAAGCCAAGAGGTCAGAGCTAAGAGCTAAAACCTTACCCTTCCTCCTGCAGTGGTCCTACCTCTCTGAACTAGCTACCCCTGTGTTAAAGTCTTTATATAATGTTCCTGTTCTGCCTTCTCGTTGCTTGTAAACCCAACCACATGACCGCCTCGTCACAGCCTGTCTGTATAGGCCTCCAGGTTTTCCTTGCTTGGTATTGAGATTAAAGGCATGTGTGTCCAATAATGGCTGTATCCCTGAACACACAGAGACTTACCCAGCTCTGCCTACCAAGTGCTGGGATTACAAGTATACGCCACCACTGCCCTGCTTTCCTATGGCTTGCTAATAGCTCTGACCCCTGGACAACTTTATTTATTAACATACAAATAACATTTTAATACAAATAAAATATCACCATACCAACCCTTTACTCTGAGGTAGTGTCTGTCTTTGAAATTAGGGTATGTTTCTTGTATGCAGCAGAAGGAAGGATCCTGTTTTCATATCCATTCTGTTAGCCTGTGTCTTTTTATTGGTGATATGGGTTCATTGATTTTAAGAGATATTACTGACCAGTAATTCCTGTTATTTTTTTTTTATTTTGGTGGTAGTAGTGATAGTGTTGTGTGTGTGTGTGTGTGTGTGTGTGTGTGTGTGTTTCCCTTCTTTGGATTTTGCTGGTGTGGTATCTATTACTTGTGCTTTTTGGGAGCAGCTAACTTCTTTGGGTTGGAGTTTTCCTTGTAGTACTTTCTGTAGGGCTGAGTTTGTGGATAGGCTTTGTTTAAATCAGGTTTTGTCATGAAATACCTTAATCTATGGTTATTGAAAGTTTTGCTGGGTATAGTAGTCTGGGCTGGCATACGTGGTTTCTTAGTGTCTGCATATAGTCTGTCCAGGACTTTCTGCCTTTTAGTGTCTACATTGAGAAGTCAGGGGTAATCTGATTGGTATACCTTTATATGTTCCTTGGCCTTTTTCCTTTGCAGCTCTTAATATTCTTTATTCTGTATGCCAAATGTTTTGATTATTATGTGGTGAGGGAACTTTTATTTTGGTCCAGTCTATTTGGTGTTCTGTAAGCTTCTTGTATCTTTATAGGCATTTCCTTCTTTAGATTGGAAAAGTTTTCTTCTATGATTTTGTTGAATATATTTTCTGTGCCTTTGAGCTGGGACACTTTTCCTTCTTCTATCCCTATTATTCTTAGGTTTGGCCTTTTCATAGTGTCCCAGATTTCTTGGATGTTTTATGTTAGTAATGTTTTAGATTTAACATTTTTTGACTGATGAATCTATTTATACTATTGTATCTTCAATGGCAGAGATTCTGTCTTCCATCTCTTGTATTCTTTTGGTGATGCTTGCATCTGTAGTTCCTGTTCACATACCCAGATTTTCCAGTTCCAGAATTCCCTCGGTTTGTGTTTTATTTATTGCTTCTATTTCAATTTTCAAGTGTTTCAACATTTCCTTCACCTGTTTAATTGTTTTTATTTGCTTTCTTGGATTTCTTTAAGTGCTTTATTCATTTCTTCCATTTTTTTTTTTGTCTTTTCCTCAGTTTCTTTAAGAGAATTTTTCATTTCATCTTAAGGGCCTCTATTATCTTCATGAAGTTGTTTTCAAGGTCATCTTCTTGTGAGTCAGCTGCATTCAAATGTTCAGGTCTTGCTGTTGTAGGATCACTGGGTTCTGGTTATACCATATTGCCCATTATGTTGTTGAGTGTATTGTTTGTTTGTTTGTTTGTTTGTAGACAAGGTTTTTCTGTGTAGTTTTGGTGCCTGTCCTTGATCTTGCTCTTTAGACTAGGCTGGCCTTGAACTCACAGAGATATGCCTGGCTCTGCCTCCAAGTGCTGGGATTAAAGGTATGCGCCACCACTGCCTGGCATTGAGTGTATTCGTACACTGGCATTTACGAACCTGGGTTTGGGATAATTATAGGTCTGGGTGTTGATTCTTGTGTTGTGTTTGTTGCATGGGTGTTTTATTCCTCTCGTCTGTTTCCTTTAGTGTCTTCTGGCCTGAATGGCCAAGCGTTCTAATGATTGGCAGATCTTCAGGTCCAGTAAGATTGTCTCACCTGAAGTTTGTGGGGATTTGGGTGCCTAGATTCAGCATATCCTCTTGTTCTTCTGACTGGTGTGGGCTGTAACTGTGCCTATTGAGTCTGTTCTTCCACCTGGTGTGGGTTGTGCCTGTGCCTTTGGAGTCTGCTGGAGTTGTAGGGGAGGGCTGGCCATGGGGAGGATGATCAGTTAGGTGGGGTGGGTAACAGAATGGGTCTTAGGGAACAGAATCCAGTGGTTGACAGCAGTAGTGGTGCAGCCTGCAGTCAAGTCTGTCACCTGCTGGCCAGATCCTGGAGACTGCATCAGAGCAGTGGATTTTCACCAGCCTGATTCCCCTATTTTATCTTCAAGTCACCATAGTTTCTTCTATTTGAACCATTCTACTTATAAGGCTTTTTCTGGTTTTATGGGTGGATTATTGAGTATTTTAAATATCATCATTTCAGCTTGAATTTTTTCAGTAATTCTCTTTACTGAATTTAGATTTCAAATCATGTATTGTCTTCATCATTACATTTAGCCTTAGTTTTTTTTATCTTCAACCACAATCATGCATTTATTGTTAACTTCTTAAAGTTCATGAGGTATTTATCTTCTTTAAACTTCTTGAATTCTTTGATTAAAAAAACTGTAGACAAATTTATAAACAATCTTATTAAATAAGAAACAGAGCCAAATACAGAGGTAATAGCCAAAGAGATCAGAGAACTAGTGAAGAGCCATGACTACCTTTTCTTACCACCTTGCCGTTGTCGCTTTCCCAGAGAGAGTTTCTTTCTGTCTAACTTGTGTTTTTATTGCCTTCCTGTTCTGCCTTCTCATTGGTTCTAAGCCCAGCCACATGACTTCCTTGTTACTGCCTGTCTATACAGACCTCCAGGTCTCTATGGTTGGTACTAGGATTAAAGGCTCATGTCACCACGCTTGGCTGTGTCCTTGACCACACAGAGACTCTGCCTGCCATGTGATCAGATTAAAGGCATGTGCTACCACTGCCTGACTCCTGTTTATGGATATGTGACCTCGCTATGTGACCTCTGATCTCCAGGCAAATTTTATTTATTAACAAACAAATAAAATCACATTTCAGCACAATTAAAATATCACCACAAAAAATTTAAATTTTTATGTTTTTTTTAAAATTCTGTGTCCTGGGGTTCATTTAGGTAACTCTTAGAGAACATGTCTACAGGACTAGTATGTTTGATTGGAGACATGCTGTCTTGTCCTTTTATAATTGTTTTTTAGTTTTACCATGTGACCTAGGAATGTGGACTTCTTCCTTTGATTGTGTGTTTAATGAGAGATTATGCCCTACCTTAGATTGGTAGTGGATATGTGATCAAAGATAGGCCAGGTAAGCCTGGTATATGAGCTATTTCATTGGACATATGCCATGCAAAGCCAGTTCAGGAGCATTGGTGTGAAGTCAGGCCTGTGGGTGTGGAGATGGTAATAGGGGCATATTGAAGATTGGAGGGAAGAGTTACCAAGCAAGGATGATTCGTGAAAAAGCCAATTCATGAGTCATTATTCTAGAGTTAGGTCTGTGGGTATTAAGATGTTGGCAAGAGTGGGTGGGAGAGCTTAATACGAGTTTTAATGAAATAAAATGGCATGCAGTGAAAGATTTTGAGCTTGGGCATCTGTCAGCTTAGACTCCAGACTATAACAAGAATTAAATGCAAAACTTTTTACCAAGTGAATTCACTTCTCTGGGTTGCCTTCTCCTATAATAAGGGGGCTGGAATAATTAAATTAAAAGGGTATTTGCATCAGATTTTTGCTTTGATGTATACAGGAATTGGTTTAATTGTAACTATGCAGGGAGGTTTTCCTTTCCACAGTATGGCCAACAAACTTAGCAAAGGTACAAAGAAATAATTATGAGCAACTGTGAGAATGGAATAGTGAGGTGGAAAATCTAACACCAGAAAAGGAACTCATAAGAAAGAATCATTAAGACAAACTGAAATTGTATTTGAACACCAGGTTCAGAAATTTGGACTTAGTCTAATAAATAGCAAAGGATAAGTTGAAGTACAGAGAGCATATAAAGTCATAAAATAGTTGAGAGGTTATTGTAATTTCAAAACCATTTTTTCATTTAAAAGGATAATGTAGTAGTAATCAACTATTTAGTTTACATTATCATATTGAAATTGGAGAGTACAATAATGTTTTGTCATATGAAAAGTTTAGTTCAATTTTTAAGGAGCTTTGTTTACATTGCTAAGGAATGCATAGGACTTTGCACTCATCATGTATATCCTTTTAAAAGTTTTAGGCAACTTTAAGATGTGAATAATATTTTCTTCATAACAACGCTCCATAAATACCAACAATGCAGAATAATATTTATTACTTTTTTAAAAAGACCATAACATCTTTTTTAAAAAATTTGCTAGTATAAAGCTAACATTTTATGTCATTTAAATTCAAATATGGGAAAATATTAAGTTCTTTAAAGCAATATATTGAAAAAGATATTATTTATTATGAGAACTTGTTTGGAAATCTCAAGCTCAAGAATTTCATTGCCATTATCAAAATGTGCTTGAACTGAAATTCATTTTCTAGATAGTATCAAAAGGCACCCATTCTCGTGCCTGAACTGGCCTACTCCAGTAATCAGAATAGTGAATATACTAATTGTCATCATAGAGCCTTCATTCAGTAACTGATGGAAACAGATGCAGAGGTCCATGGCCGGGCACCAGGCCAAGCTCCAGGAGTCCCCTTGATGAGAGAGAGGAGAGATTCTATGAGCAAGGCACATCGAGATCATGATGGGAAGACATACAGAGATGGCCAATCAAACTAGTGGAAACTCATGAACTGTGGACCAGTAGCTGTGGAGCCCCCATGGGACTGGACTAGGTCCTCTAGATAGGCGACACAGTTGTTTAGCTTGTACTGGTTATGGGGGCCCCCAGGCAGGGGGATCAGGATCCATCCCTGGTGCATGAACAGGCTTTGTGGAGCCCATTGCCTATGGTGGGACACCTTGTGAAGCCTTGATTTAGGAGGGAAAGGCTTAGACCTACCTCAACTGATTTACCAGGCTCTGCTGACTCCCCATGGGAGACCTTGCCTTGAAGGAGGTGGGAATAGGGAGTGAGTTGAGGGGGAATGCTGAGGGACAGGAGGAGGGAGGAGAGGGGGATCTGTGGTTGGTATGTAAAATGAATAGAAAATTTGTTAATAATGATTTATTTAAAAAAACACCCATTCTCTCTGTTTAGTAAATAGGTAAATAAATAATTTCTGAGTTTGAGTAATTGAACTTTTATGAGCCTTAGTTTTGATATTTAGAAAACTAAGGTTCTATAAATTCTTGTCCAATTCTTATTGCTCATGGTTTAGAAATTCTATAACTCAGCAAAATAAGAATCAATCATAGAATTCTAATGTATGCAAAAGTAATGTGATGTATTTCTTCTTGTTTAAATGTCAATTATGCAGTATTTTATTATGTTATA
The DNA here is from genome assembly GCF_949786415.1 of Peromyscus eremicus. Classification (NCBI taxonomy): domain Eukaryota; kingdom Metazoa; phylum Chordata; class Mammalia; order Rodentia; family Cricetidae; genus Peromyscus; species Peromyscus eremicus. The sequence continues at coordinate 65,504,972 of NC_081439.1, forward strand.
GAATTGTGTGGGAACTTAGGCAGATATATCAAGAGGATAACTAATCTTTCAAAGAAAAAAAACTCTCAGGGAAATTAAGAACTAAAAACTGTTGAAGAGACTATGAAATTAGTGATAGTTGAGAGAAATTCCTTTAATGAAGAATACATAATTTACAGAAACGGATCATTCTCAAAGAAGAAATCAAACTAAGCATACCTTAGTACCAAAATTTGTACTGACTTAAAGGTAAAACCGTGTGTGTGTGTGTGTGTGTGTGTGTGTGTGTGTGTGTGTGTGTGTGTGTATGTTCATGTGTGGGTAAATGTGTTTGCAGGGATGTGTGAATGAGTATAAACATGCATGTTGGGTCCAGAAGTTGATATTGTTTATCTTCTTCAATCAGTCTCCACTTTAATTTAGAGACATGGTCTCTTAAATACAAGGTTTTATCACAGCTAAACAATAATTTATTTGTATTCATTGCTGACCATTTCGTAAAACAAACACTACATACTTTAAAAGACAGATAAGTAAGGTTTTTTTACTCCTTGTAAAGAATTTACTGGTTCAAATGGTCAGAGGTTACATCTTGTTAAAGTTCTAAAAAATCTTTTGTTTAACCATGAACTTCCTCATACCAAAGTTACCTTACCTTTTCATTTAAATTTAATTTAAGATGAACTGTGACACATACACACATACACAAATACAGATTCTAGCAGTTACGGAGATAGTAACTAGATTCTTTGTGTGGTCAATTTCTAATGTCTTAACTCAAGGATAAATACACACAAAAATAACGTCATGTTGCCCTCTCCTTCATTAAAATTTTCAATGTGTTTCTTTGCTTATTACCAAGAGAGTTGTCAGGAAAATAAAAAAGAAATACAGAAATAATATTTTGGAGCTCTCAGGGAAAAATGGGTGTTGTCTCAAAATAATTGTCATTTATTGTCATCTGTATTCTTTATTTATTGATACAGTGTCGCCAAGATCTTCCAAGAGGGTAGTTTTAAATGACAGCTGGGCACACAGGAACCCCTCAAATCTTATATACTAATTCCAAAGAAGACTTTCTGTGTAGAGAGCATCAGAAATTCTTAAGAAAGATCTGAAACCTAACAACAAATTTGCGCACACATTTCCTATCCCTTGGAAAAAATGTCAAATAAGTGAAAATATTGGATCAATTCCTAATTAAGCATAACAATACAATACATGTTCATTATTTTGGGGATATGTAAAAAGAGACATCTCAGATATATGTAATATCAGTATAGAAAGCATGGTAGCTGTCATCTGTACCAGGTTTTTTTCTTTTAGTCAGCTTCAAAATCATGACACAGAGTCTTATTATTCATTTTGAGTGCTCGGCCTAGCTTAGGCTCATTTCTAGCTAGCTCTTTTAACTTAAATTAACCTGTTTCTCTTTATCTAACTTTTGCCCTGAGGCTTTTTTTTTCTTTTTTCTGTATATCTTACTTTCACTACTTCTCAAGTCTGCTGGCTGGCGACTGCCTGGCTGGCCCCAGGCATCTCCCTCATTCTATCCTCTTCTTTTCTCCTTCTTCCTTCTCTCAAACCTAGATATCTCCAGTTTATTCTCTCTGCCTGCCACCTCACTATCTCTCTTCTGACTAGCTATTGGCCATTCAGATTTTTATTAGTCTAATGAGGTGTCTTAGGCAGTTGAGGTGAAAGAGATGCAATACATATTTACATAATTAAACACGCATTCTTATATCATTAAACAAACAAACACAGCATAAACAAATGTAGCACACTTTTACATAGTTAAAGTAATGTTCTGCAGCATAAACAAATGTAACCCATCTTTGCCTAGATAAAATAGTATTCCACAACAACCATCCAATCCAAAAAAAACTCTTAAAAAATATCTACAGATGTGAAATCATCATTCACAAACCTCTGTTGCTGTTATCCTCAGAGATATTACTTAAACAATCTCCATGAAATAATAGGAACATTTGCCTTACTTTTTTTTGTATGCCGAATGCCGTTTATTGAAGGAGGGAGGAGGTCTTAAACACAGGCTTACAGCACAATGGGAGAACCCCAGAGGGCAGAAGTTCGCTACCGATGTTTTACAATCTTGCATCTAAGCTGTTAATGCCCAATATGCAGGATACACAGACGAGGAACTTCCCTTAAGCATTCAGGAGGGTTGAACACACAGATTGCAAGCCTAGCGCCACTTTGAGATTCTAGCAGCAGTTAACTCTGCAAGCTCACACACGATTGAGCCTGTATGATAATGAGTATTCAGAGACGGGTAATGCCTGGGGGGCGCTCACCAACCTAAGACAGAGCGCCTGTGTGGCCTGGGCAGGTGTCTCCATGATGGGTAAGGTGACCTGCTGATGTCCCATGCAACCTAAATCAGAAGTTCATTATTTAGTAAAAGAGGGGACCTGTAGGGCCCTGGCCCCCGTTTTGGGTAACTGTTGCCTTGCTTGCTGACCTTGACCTTGATGTCCTCCCTATGCTAATTCCCTGCTGGGTTCCACCCTCCTGAATGCTTAAGGGAATTTTTATTGGTATGGGAAGAGATGTTAAGTGCATTTTGCAAGTTATTAAGGTATGGGAGCACTTTCTATACACAAGTATTTTGTTAGGAAATCACTGTCTTACACTTTGCTACTATATCCTCACTAAAAACTTCTGTGTATTAGCATCAACTTTGTTTATAAGGGTAGTTCCTTTTTAGTGGATGCCCCCTTTGTGTTTTAGAAATAAATTCTAACATGTCAAATGAAATACTCAAGTTTTTTTCACAAAATGTAACAGAGATCATTAGGTAAGAGTGACCTATCTTGTCCCATTTTTTCCCCAAGTATCTTGTCTTCTACCAACTTTTATTCTTTTAAAGCCTTGATCTCAGCTAATTATGATTATCACAGGCAGGACTAGTTCTTCAAATAAGAGTGCTTCATCAGTTATGGAGTAAGAGTGAACCTGAGTGAATGAATACACTTCAATTTTTAATGAATGATTTTGATAACTTCAAGATAAATATAAAGATGAAAATAGATGCCAGCTATAGTTTTGTGTTGACTGTATTATATGAGAATTTAAAGTTAAGTAAATGGAACAATTCTTAATTCAATTTTATATTTTACACTCATGATTACTGGAATCCCATGTTAAACATTTTGAAGCATCCTTACAAGACTTTAGTTCCTAGTATGTTGAAATGGATCACATTTTTTTTCTTTTCTACAAAGAAAAAATATAAAGATATTATAATGAGATTCCAGAATTCCCAATACTATATTTATGTGAGTATGTATTGGTTTGTTATTACCACTAATAATATGCATTGATTTTTAAAAATTGTTTACTATTCAGAACAAATTATGAATTTCATTGAAAAATTATTTTGTTTCTATAATTCTGGAAATTAGCTAATATTTTTACATTAACATTTAAGGGAATTGAAACTCAGACAAATTTTACTACTTACACAATTTTCAAGCTGTTGATTCTAGAGAAAGTATAACATGAATCTTATAAGGTCTTATAATAAAAAACAGAAAGCCAGATATTGGGGTGAATACTGAAAGATCAGAGAAGCAGAACAGCCAGCCACTAGGTTGCCTCTATGAAATCTTCAGCCTCAAGAGAGCAAGTTCCTGTTTCTTCACACACACCTTATGTACCTTTCTGTGCCCTGCCATATTACTTCCTGGGACTAAAGGCTTGTGTCACCGCTGTCTGGTTCTGTTTCTCTCATGTAGTCCAGTATGGCCTTGAACTCACAGAGATCCAGATGGATCTCTGCCTCCCAAGTCATAGGATTAAAGGTGCGTGCCACTATTGTCTGACCTCTATGTCTAATTTAGTGGCTGGCTCTGTCCTCTGGTCCCCAGGTAAGTTTTATTGGGGTATGCAATATATCACCACATTTCCCCTTTTTTGTCTAAAATAATAAAAGGTTATAACTAATATAAGAAAAACTATATACAATAAGTATATACAATATATACAGGCAATAAATACATCAACAATGTCTAGTCCATTTGCATTTATAAATTCAGAAAAAAATACCCCATTATCTATTCTATATTTGTGAATCTGAAGGATTATATCTAGTTCACCTTCTATCCTAATTTGCATTACCAACCCAAAACTATCTTTTGGTGTCTTTCAAACTTATACACGTTACATCTCTTGAATAAGTTTCTTTTAAGAATTTGTTAACAAGGAAAACCACAACTATAACTATCTAATCTTCAACTCCCTCAGAGACCTGAGAGGGAAATAATATTAACTGAATAAGCAGGAAGTGCAAAAAAGCAACTCCCAAAAAAATGTGATAAATGACAGAAACTGCTGGTTGCCTGGACAGTCACACAAGGTTCCTCTGCAATGTTGGTCCATCCATCTTCAGCCTACAGACCTAGCATACCTGACAGATTTTTCAGTGAAGCAGGATTTTCTGAAGGGCTATTTTACTTTGTCTTGGCAAAATGCAGCAGTCCTTTCTTTTGTGTCCTGCTTGTTCATTTTGGACAGCATAGTATCAGCAGTTGATGTAAGGGTACTTTCTTGCCCAGTGGCTAACATTTGCCACAAAGAAAGTAAACTCCATATGGAGTTACTTCAATGCCCAGCATTTTCTCTGAAGTATATTGGTGCTGCTAGGAGCAGACATGTCTCATATTTATAAAAAAAGAAAAAATGTTATTAAATCATCTTAAATGTCATATTCTATACATCTCTGAAGTGTTTGAACATTATCTGTCTTTCTAAAATATATTTCTGTTTAACCTTGAAAACATCTAATATGATTACAAGTTTGATTGTAATGACTATTAACTTGCATTTCTTATATCCTAATTAGTTGGTAATAATAACTTTCAAGGACTAGCAATGTACATTACATTGTTAATTGAACTGTATAGGTACAATACCTTGAACAAGATCAGAAATATATACAGTATTTTCTAACAAAATCAATCTCAAATTTGTATCAATATACATAATTTGTATATAATATACAAAAATTCAATGTAAAATAATTAAAACTAGTAGTTGGTTTCTAAAAGTATTCAGTAATCTACCTTTTTAACTTATATCTATATCCTCCATTTTTTCCTTTTATCATAGATTCAATAATCTACCACTTATCCTATCTTTTCTATAACTTTTTTTCAGAGTAGATTCAGTAATCTGCATTTTATCTATGATTCAATAATCTGCATTTTATCTATATCCCCTTTTTTCTTTTGTTTTTATTCAAGAACCCTGATTCTAATTTCCTTTGTTTAGCTTTTTTCCTATCCATTAACAATTAACTTGTAACAAACCATCCTAAACAATGACAATTATCCATGACCCATTGAATGACCAAAAACCACCCACCCCACCCCTTGGGAATGTGGGCTTCATGTTCTTAAAATTATTTCCTGCTGTCTGGGGACAACAGCATCTTTAGGGGATCTTGAAAAGAAAAATTTTGTGGTTAATTGTCAAGTCCTGGGAGAGGTAGCTGTATCATTTGTTGTCCAGTCTCTGCATAATGGGAAAAAGCAGGACTTGTCTCAAGTCCTTGCTCGAGTAGTCTGCAAGGCTGGATCATCTCAGCTAGCCATCTCAAGATTGTCCTGAGCAGTTTGGAGTCCAAAGCCGACCTTTGGGTAGTATTTGTCAGCTTGGTACTATGATCGTTCTGATGTGGGGACCAATCATCATTTTGGAGACTTCAAAGTCACTGTTAGACGTGGTCATGGTTCCCTGCAGAAAACTGATAGAGACTCAAACCCAAAATCATGACAGGAAGCTAGATGAAGCCTTTTTTCTAGAATTAGTACTCTACATGACTATTAACATAATGACAAAAGCTTAAATATATATAAATCTTATAAATGTTGATATAAAATTTATACATTAAGAAAAGTTTTAGAGTCAAAATAAAACCAAAGAATTATAAGATTAATAGCAAATAGAATAGTTGCTTAATTTTGGTTTTTCTTCTGTCCCATATCAGGTGACTCTTCTGACATGATACAGAGATTTTGCATTTTCTCTTAACAGGCATGCTGGATTTAGACAAGGAGAGAGCCACACTCCAACTCCAAAGCCAGCTTAAATTTTAATTGAACTGGGACTACATAAAGACCATTTGCATTATATGTCTGTAGAGAAGAGCAGACACAAACATTTAGGAAGACTTATGAAATTTTATCCTGTTAGGTATTTGATATACCAATAGGCCAATTTACTCTTTTTATTGGGACATTTTTTTCTGGATGATGTGTCTTTTTTCTTCAGATGTCTCATTTATCCAGTGTTCTTCAGATTACTTAGCCTCCATTCTCCTGAAAGACAAAAACAAAAATCTTTCCTCAAGACTAACTTTGGGGAGGTTACCTTTTGGCAAGTTATATCTGACTAAGTGAAAAGCATTTGTTAGTAGGATAAGTTAGTTTAAATTGGATGGTCATGCTGGTTGATGAACTATCACCTCTTCTAATTAAGAGGTCTCTCTTGTTCATATCGAACCTTTATCAATTTTGATGGTATCCATAGCTTTTCTTCTGTAGAAGCAAAAGCTAAGCCTCATCCCCAATGTAACACATATCCTGGTTTCCATTATGAGGTCAGTGCTTCTTTAAAGTATATAGGCTCATTTAATTCTGCAGTTTTTTCTATTATCCAATGTCTCTCTGCAGCTGTTGTTCCTTTCTCATTAGCATTGAGAAAATTCAAAGTTAATAGAGAATTATGTAACCTATTTCTGGGGATTTTGTTACCTCTTTCTGTTTATTTAGCATATCCTTTAGAGTTTAATTTGATCTTTCTATGACTGCTTGGCCTGTAGGACTATGTGGTATACCTGCAATATGCTTTATATTGTAATAAGCAAAAAGCTTTCATTTTACCAGAGACATATGTTGAAGAATTGTCAGTTTTAATTTGTGCAGGTATACCCATGATGGCCATAACTTCTAGCAAATGGGTGATGACAGAGTCAGCCTTTTCGGAACACAGAGCAGTTGCCCACTGAAATCCTGAATAGGTATCAATGGTGTGGTGTACATTTGCAAATTCTGCAAAGTGAAATGCACCCATCTGCCAGATTTCATTCCTCTGAGTACCCTTTGGGTTACATCCTGCTCATAGTAGAGTTTGATTGTATAAAGAACAAGTAGGACATTTCCTTATAATTTCCTTGGCTTGTTGCCAGGTTATGGAAAAATCCTTTTTTAAACCCTTACTATTGACATGATGGTTGGTTTTTGTTGTTGTTGTTGCTGCTGTTGTTGTTGTTTACAAAACTCTGAGGCCTCCAGTGCATTTCCTATCAATAGTTGATTCATCTCATCATTTCCTTGTGCTAGAGGGCCTGGCAGTCCCGTATGGGATTGGATGTGAGTTATATATATAAGGGATACTTCCTATTCATGATTATTTCTTGTAACTGAATAAATAACAAAGTTAATTCTGACTCATGAGGGATATAAATTCTGCTCTTTCAATATGTAAGTATTCTCTCAGTATACTGAGAGTCAGTAACTATGTTGAGAGGTTCAGAATAATCCATTAATACCACCAGAGTGGCATATAATTCCGATTTTCATAAAGAATTATAAGGACTTTAAAACACTTTATTTAAATTTTCTAATTTGTAATATGCCTTTCCTTGTTTGTTTGCATCTGTATAAAATGTAGGGGCTCTAGATATTAGTGTTCCTGTGCAATGCAATGCAGGCTCCAATTAGCTCCAATTAGTTTATTCTATCACTTTGGGGATATTTGTTGTTAATCTCTCCCAAAAAAATTACTGCAAGCTCTTTGCCAAGGTTCACTTTCTGCCCATAATTTATAAATTTCACCATTAGTTAAAAGTACTACAATTTCTGCTGAATATGTTCCTGCTAATTGATGAAGTCTTAATTTTCCCTTTTAAAATCAAGTCAGAGATCTTTTTAACATAAGTTTTTAATTTCTTACTCTGTTTATTTGGTAGAAATATCCATTCCATTATAATATCTTCCCTCTGTGTTACAATTCCTGTAGGAGAATGAGTCAAGGGTAAAATGACCAAAATGAATCAAGCATTGGATCCACATGTTCATCCTGAATTTTCTAGCCCATCAAAGCCAATACTTTCTCAGTTTCAGCTGATAATTTTCTTGGACTATTTAAGTCCTTGTCACCCTCTAAGGTTTTGAACAAATCATTCAGTTCATCATCTTTTACCTCAATAGTGGTCTGTAGATTAGAAATGTCTCCAAATAATCTTTGAAGTCATTAAGAGTCTGTAATCGATCTCTCCTATCAATCTCTCCTAATTTGCACCTTTTGGAGTCTAATTTTTTGTAGACTTATTTTATATCCTAAATAACTAATAGAATCTCCTGTTTGTATCTTTTCAGGAGCAATATGTAATCCCCAGTAAGGCCAAATTTTCTTTATTTCTTTAAACATTGTTTCTAAAGTATCCACATTTGAATCAGCTAATAAAATGTCATCCATTTCATGATAAATTATAGATTTAGGAAATAGTTTCCATATTACTTCCAACAGCTGTCATAAAAAATATTGGCACATGGTGAGGCTATTCAGCAGTCCCTGTGGGAGAAGCCTCCATTGATATCTCTTAACTGGCTGAGAATTATTATAAGTAGGCACCAGGAAGGCAAATTTTTCTCTGTCTTTTTCTTGTAAGGTTATTGAAAAGAAACAGTCTTTTAAATCGATAACTATAAGAGGACATCTTTTAGGTAACCGAGTAGGCAAAGGAATTCTAGATTGTAGAGAGCCCATTGGCTGAATTACTTTGTTAATTGCTCTAAGGTCTGTTACCATTCTCCATTTACCAGATTTCTTTTTAATAACAAATACAGGAGAATTCCAAGGGCTGGTTGATTCTTCAATATGCTGAGCATTTAACTGCTCTTCTACCAGCTCTTCTAAAGCCTGGAGTTTCTCTGTTGTTAAAGGCCATTGCTGGACCCATACAGGATTGTCTGTTAACCATTTTAAAGTTATGTCTGTTGGTGTCTTTGAAAGATCAGCAGCTGTTGTGCCCTGTTCTTGTGCAACCTGAATGGTCGGTGACAGTTCTTTATAATACCTTTTAATATTTTTCCTAGAAACATGTTAATTTATGGTTTGTTCGTGAGATGTGAGGAATGTTAATCTGGGTATTCCATTATTGTAACAAATCATATCCCCATATATTCATGGCTATATTAGCCACGTATGGCTTTAATTTTCCTCTCTGTCCTTCTGGTCCTATACAATCGAGCCTTCTTGCAATCTGTTTCACTTGAGATAATGTTCGAATAACTAAAAGTTGATCATTTACCTCCTGAAGAGGCAAATTTGGATGCCAGTATTCTGGTGCAATTATTGTTATGTCCTCACCTGTGTCTACAAGACCCTCCATGAGAACATTATTTATTCATATTTTTAATTTTGGGCTTTATTCATTTATATAAGTTTGCCAAAAAATTCACTTTATGGTTTCTCCTGAATTTTTTTGTTCTATTATAGCTGTTGCATCACCCTGAGCAGTATGGTTTTTACAATAAGCATTAGGTTCTTAAATTGCTCTTTCTAAGGGGTTTCTTCTATGATGGCATGAAAGGACTAAAATGAATTTGTCGTGGAGGCCTGTGAGAGGCCCCTCAGGGAATTTCCCAATAGCAAAGGCAAAAGATAACCTTGCCTGTCATTTGTTGATCTACATTCTTTAGTCCAATGTTTGCCTTTACAACACCTTCTGCATAATCCAGAAGTAGGGACATTCTGTTGCCTTTATTCCTTGAAGAAAACATTGTTTCTAGGAATGCCCTGTTTACAGTCCCTTTTTAGGTGACCTTGTTTACTGCAATTAAAATATCTGACATTACTATTTTTCTTCAAACATCTTGAAATCACCTCTTTTATCCAAGCATCATCATGGTCATGATATTCAATATTAATTGTATCTTGGCTCCATTCCTCTCAGGGTGCTGATCTTGCCTTTAATGGCCTAATTATCCTTTTGCATTGTGCATTTGCATTTTCCAAAGCCAGACATTCGATTATTATCTGTCTAGCTTCTGAATTTGGTATCACTCTATGTATTGCTAAAGATAGCCTTCATAAGAAATCAGTGAGGGTTTTTTTGGGCCCTGTATAACTTTTGTAAATAACTCAATTTGCTTTCCTACTTCTTCAATTCTCTCCTAAGCTTTCAAGGCTGCCATCTGGCATAAAATTAGGGTGTGGTCATCATATAAAGATTGTCTTTGTATATCAGCATAATTACCTTCTCAAAGAAGTTGATCTTGGGAAATTTCCGTACCTTTAGCCCTACATTGTTGTTCAATAATCTTAGCCTCATCTTTCTACCTGGTCCTTCATTGTAACTGGGGACCAGCCTCTAAGCTCACTGTAACCAAATCTTTTTTTTTCTTTTTCTCCTTTTTAATTAAGAGATTTTCTATTCATTTTACATACCAACCACATATTCTCTGTCTTCCCTCCTCCTGCTCCCCGTCTTCCCCTCCAACCCACCCACCATTCCCACCTCCTCCAAGGCAAATCTCCCATGAGGAGTTAGCAAAGCCTGATACATTCAGTTGAGGCAGGTCCAGGCCCCCCTCCTTGCACCTAGGCTGTGCAAAGTGTCTCACTATAGGCACTAGGCTCCAAAAAGCTGGCTCATGCACTAGTGACAGGTCCCAATTCCACTGCCTGGGGGGCTCCTGTACAGTTCAAGCTAAACAACTGTCTCGCTTATCCAGAGGGCCTAGCATACCCAAACTTATGGGACTCTATGAAAGTAGTGCTAAAAGGAAAATTCATAGCACTAAATACCTACATAAAGAAGATGGAGAAATCTCACACTAGTGACTTAACAGCACACCTGGAAGCTCTAGAACAAGAAGAAGCAAACTCACACAAGAGGAATCAATGCCAGGAAAAAATCAAATTGAGGGCTGAAATCAATGAAATAGAAACAAAGAAAACAATACAAAGAATCAGTGAAAGAAAGAGTTGGTTCTTTGAAAAAAAATCAACAAGATAGACAAGCCCTTATCCAAATTAACTAAAATGCAGAGAGAGCATCCAAATCAACAAAATCAGAAATGAAAAGGGAGACAAACAACAGACAATGAGTAAATCCAGAGAATCATCAGGTCATACTTCAAAAACTTGTACTCCACAAAATTGGAAAATCTGAAAGAAATGGGCAATTTTCTGGATAGATCCCACATACCAAAGTTAAATCAAGACCAGATGAACTATTTAAATAGACCAATAACCCCTAAGGAAATAGAAATAGTCATTAAAGGTCTCCCAAGCAAAAAAGTCCAGGACCAGATGGTTTCAGTGCAGAATTCTACCAGAATTTCAAAGAAGAGCTAATTTCAGTACAATTCAAATTTTCCACACAATAGAAACAGAAAGAACATTACCAAACTCTTTATGAGGCTACAGTTACCCTGATACCCAAACCACACAAAGATGCAACAAAGAAAGAGAACTACAGACCAATCTCCCTCATGAACATTGATGCAAAACTACTCAATAAAATATTGGCAAACTGAATCCAATAACACATCAAAAAATTATCCACCATGATCAAGTAGGCTTCATCCCAGAGATGCAAGTATGGTTCAAAATACAAAAAACTGTCAATATAATACACCATATAAACAAACTGGAAAAAAAAAACACATGATCATCACATTAGATGCTGAAAAAGCTTTTGACAAAGTCCAATGCCCCTTCATGATAAAGGTCCTAGAGAAATCAGGAATACAAGGAACATAACCAAATATTTTTAGTCTTGATGGATAATTCTATTACAGGTTGAACATGAGTTTAATGTTTGCTTCACGAACAGAGAATGCATACCATATGACACTATAACTTCTTTGAATCTCCTCAAATCTAACATTTGCACAGGAGTCTAATCAGCTCATACACAGCCTTGAACATTTGGCAATTCCTGTATGGTTACTGGATAGATTAAGGTTGGCTGTTTGAAAGCCTTAGGCTGTTTCTCTTTAACTGTAAAATGCAATGCTGAGATGGTTCACCTTTAAATTCCACTGTCTGGGTCTGAATTTCTCCATGATCTGTTTTAACAAGTTTTTCTAAAACTTTTAGCACTCATATTAACCAACTTTTTTAATGATAAAACAAAAATTATCAAACAAATTATATTTATAATTAACTTTACTTCTATCCCATCAACATTAATTATCCTCTTACTTAGTTGTTCCATTTTCAGACTGCCTAATGTGTTATCAAACACAGACAAAACACCCTCTGTTGTAAAAATGTTTCCCATTTTTTAATGTGGGAATAAAATTCTCTTTTAACTTATTTCCCCCTTCAAGAAATCTTAGTTGACTCACCAACTCTGCTGACTACATAGTACAGTAGAAGCTCAATTGGGTTTCAAGGCACCTACCTAGTGTGGTAGCAGCTTGTGATAGGGATCCAGGGAGAGCCTACAACCAACCAGGAGAGAAGAAGTGAAAGATCTAGCCATCTGGATCCGGCTGGTTAGGGATTTTGGCCCACATGGGATGGAGACTACAGCCACATGCAGCTTAGGACTGAGCTGGGGCCTGCAAGGCCACAGGCAACCAGCTTTTTCATGAATCTGTGCCACAAATGTTGGGTGCCAGATGTAACATGAATCTTAAAAGGTCTTATAATTAAAAAAAAACCCAGAGCCAGATATTGGAGTGAAAGCTGAAAGATTAGAGAAGCAGAACAGCCTGCCACTAGGTTACCTCTATGAAGTCTTTAGCCTCAAGAGCAAGTTCCTGTTTCCTCATGCCTTATATACATTTCTGTGTCATGCTGCATTACTTTCTGGGATTAAAGGCATGTGTCACTACTGTCTGGGTCTGCTTTTATCATGTAGCCCTGTACAGCCTTGAATTCACAGAGATCCAGACGGATCCATGCCTCCTGTGTGATAGGATTAAATGTGCGTGCCACCACTGTCTGACCTCTATGTCTAATTTAGTGGCTGGTTCTATCCTCTGATCCCATGGTAAGCTTTATTTGGGTACACAGTGGTTCACCACAAGAAAGACCACATTACTCTATATGAGTACTTTCATTCAAGCATACTGTTGTTCCCTTTACTAGCCTTCTGCATGTTAGGAAACTCACAAACCAACAGTACCTAATATTTTCTCTAAGCCTTAGTGTATTCAACATTTCTAAGGAGATCTTTAAATCTAATTTGGATCTCCATTCTACTCCTCAAATATACTTATTCAATAAGTCTTTTAGGGTCAAAATATATTCATGTTAACAAGAACCAGGTGACTCTCATGCAGGTACCCCACTGTAAAAATATTCTCACATAGAGACTATTTCTGATGAACCCTGGTCTAGATCAAGTATTCTCCTGTTTTATCATATTCTTTCATACTAGGAAACACACCATAATTTTGGAAAAACTAGAATAAACATGTTAACTTTTGATTTGATGTGATTTTTTTCAAAAATGTTTTCATTTTTTCATGTTCATTACAAAGGATAAATTTAAATATATGAAATTTTCACTACCTAAAACCATTGTGTGCATGTGTAGTATTCTGCTTTTGGTCAACTATAAAGTGAACCCAAAACATTTCACAGACATTGCACACTGTATATGTTTTTCAAATTTATAATGAAAAATAAATTTGTAGAGAATTCAACAAAGTAAATGAGAACTTCTCTGTTGGTTATATTCTCCCAAACACCTGGAAAATACAATGCATCATAAATTTTTCATACATATCAAATTCTCATATATAAGGCAGTTTATCTTTTTGGTAAGCTTCTAAATTTACCAGTGTTTGTCATCAATATTTTTGAACTAACTGAACCTTGAAAAATCTGTTTAGACTAGATGTTCTTTTGCTTCTCTCTAATTTCATTTTACTTCACATTAGAAACAGGACTTTTATAGAGTTAAGAAAGTCACTTTAACTTAGTGATTATTTAGACTTCTGGTATACCCATATTTCAGCAATTATCATGTCCTCACTGATGTATCAGTTAATAACACATAAATTCCCACTCATTAGAGTTAGAAGTGTGAAACTGTCCACTGATAACAGTTTAAAGACAGTGTTCATGAGGTTTTTATGGTGATGTACAAACACAAACTTCATCTCTAAGATCAGAATATAGTAGTCTGTACAGTAAAAGTCATTAAAGAAATGAGAAGTCTAGATTTTAATCTCATCATGGGTTTATGTTTTTGTATTTGTCATTGTTCTTGTTTCTAATAATGAGAGTTACTTTTGATAAAAAAAAAAAAGCACTTTAATTCTGTGGGCTTAGTTTCTTCCAAACAGGGATTTTAAAGTTCCTTATAGGTTCCACAAATATTCATTCAAAGGTAAAATAATGGAGGATAAACTGATATTAGATAGGATGGCCAGGGAAGTTCTGTTTGATACTGTGACAATTGAGCAGAAGCCTGAGGGAAGAGATGGAGAATATCATGGAAATAAGTAACCACAAGAATCACTTTGATGTCTCAAAAGTGAATAATTCTGAAATGAAAGACATATTGACCATATTATCAGTATTATTTAATCAATAGCCTAAACTAAAAGATAAAGGAGACAAAGCTTGTGTTATTATTATGAGTGAATGAATGCCATGCATACAGTAATTTCATATTCATCAAATTAATGTTTCCCAGTTTTTCATTTTTTATTGTTACCTGCTTTTCTGTGTATAGTAAACAAAGGGGATAATAAATTTCAGCACTATGATTCCATTTCTGTTTATACGGAAGTTCTGTATAAAATCACTAAACATCTCTTTCTGTGAATAAACCCTTGTTAAAAGTTAACAAATGTGCTAAAACAAAACCAAACATTCACATACTAGAGAATTGGTATCTACACTAAATTACTTTATAGCCTATGAAAATCTATTTTTAATACCACAATTTTATTAGGTTTAGAGATTATCTTCTACTAATTAAATACTTCTAAAAATTTTCTTTAAAACAGGAGTGGCAAACAGGAAAAACGTCAGCGTGATCAAAAATTGGCATTGCTGGCTATTTCAGTGTTGATATTGTGGTTATCACTGCTGAAAAACATTATCACAGCATTGTGCTCATGTTTTCTTTTTAGAAGATAGAAAGCCAGTTATTTCTCTGTTACAAACTATTGCTGAAACAACAGCAGAAATAATTAAGAATGATTATTTTTTATTCAGTAAAAAGCACTTTTTTTTAAGTGATAAATGCTCATATGACACCCAAATAGACTGACAGGAAAGAGATTAAGTTGGTGATAGATTTTAAGAAGTTTAGTGTGTGTGTGTGTGTGTGTGTGTGTGTGTGTGTGTGTGTGTGTGTTTCCCAGTCAAAAAATAAGCTACTTTACTAGGTCTTGTATTTTACATACATGTTGTATCTTTATTTTATGATTTATGATAGATACATGCATCTCTAAACATTACATAGTTTCTCATTTAAAACAAATGAAATTTGGGACCACTGAAAATATTTTATCACTTGATTTGAAATGTCACATATTTATGACAATTTTTAATAATATATTGTTTTAAATAATAAAGCTTAGACTAGAAATTTTTAAAAACAAATATAATTTAACTACTTTGCAGCAAACTCAATTACAAAGAACAATTCTTAATCATCGAAAAATATGCAAAATATAATAGATGCCAATTTATTTTTGTCAGTGATTATTTAATTAAATTCCAGTATGATTAGTCTTCATTATTTCAAACTCAAATAATTAGTAATTTATGATAATTCAGAATTGATTGTCCTAAATCTTATCTTGATATTATTTAAAAGAGGTTAGTTCTTATAGATAATTTCATTGTAGGAAACCTGTTTCAAAGCAACTCTCCAAGTTTGAAACTGTCAACTACAAACTCCACAAAAATACATTTAAAAATTATTTTTGAAAATCTGTTTTAGGATGGCTAGAGAAATGGCTTGGTGGTTAAGAATACTTAATACTTTTGCAAAAGACCCAGATTCACTCCCCAGAACTCACATGGTGGCTCACAACCATCAGTAATTCTAATTCCAAAGAACCAAACACCTCTTCTGACCACCATGGGCACCAGGAATGCACTGGTGTTTATACATATAGGCAGGCAAAACACTAATATATATAAAATAAAGATGAACAGATCTTTCAGAAATCTAGTTCAGTTGGTAGAATATTTGCCTACTATGTACAATGCCTTGAGTTCAATCCTCAGCAGTATAAAACTTGATGTAGTAGCATGTGTAGGTAATCCTAACTTTTAGGAAGTAGAAAAAAATAAGATCATCCTTAGCTATATAGCCACTTCAGAGTCTGCTTGAGTTATATGAGGCCATTTCTAAAAATCTCTGAATTCTGTCTTATACTGTCAGTAAAGTAATTCACAAGTGTCTTCTACATGACATTGGTTTATATATGGGGAAGCTAGATGCAGAGAGGTATAGGAGGAGAATTTAGCTGACTTTATTTTTTTTGTTGTTTTGGTATTGTCCACACGTAGCTTTGATATATTGAACATGTTATTTACTACAATGTTTCTTATTTTCTCCACCTATAAAATGAAGCATTTATAAAATTTCAAGGCCCCTTGTTGCAATTTCTATGGACTAAAACATCTAAGAAAAAGTTGTTAGGCAAAATAAATAATTTTTACTATTAATTTAAATTATTTCCTATAATTATTCTGAAGTAATCAAAATACAGTAATATCAATACTAGCATTTAACTACTCTGCACAAATATTGCCCTTGCCTCTACTTCTATCACACATCAGGAATGCTTCCCTTGTGTTCCACATTTTCTAGACAGCCTTGATTCTTAACATTAAACTATGAATTTTCAACATAATTCTGTGCGATCACCCATAGGGTCTTATGCAACTGCCATGGTTTTATATGACTCTTCCAGTTAGGCTGTAGGAAAACTGCTTTTATTACTGAAACAACCAAATAGAGGGCATCAAAATAAAAAAAACACTATGAATGTCAGTAAATGAATAATGATAGAGAACAGGGTCGTAGTCACTTTGTCAGCTAACTCTGGTGTAGGAGATAACAGGAAACAGTGAGTTCACAGAAAATTTGGTGAAGCATTATAACAACATTGCCTTCATTTGTTTGTATTTTAATATTTATTTCCCAGATTCAATACTGTAATTTAGCTCAACTGGGATTAATAGACTATATTATTAAATGTGTCCATATGCCTGAGAATTTCCATTTAAACAGATGTTTGGCCATTAGGAAGATTTGTACAGACTTCCTTAATAATACCTATTATTCATTCTTTAATCAATCATTGATTACATTTTCTGTATTTTTATTTTATATTCTGAAAATATATTTTATTTATTCAATTTAAAAAATGATGTATTTTATTATTTAAATTCTAGTCATATATTGCAAGAATGATAGTTTTAATTGAGATACAATGATGAATGCTTCTCGACAAAGCATCTTAAAAATGGTATATGTTTGTAACTTGTATACACTGGACATTCTGACTACAATTTTGATATCTACACTGAATGATTGCCATCTAGGAGCATTTTAATTTAAGTGTTTCTGTCTGGCAATGGTAGAGAAGGATCTTAAATATTTAATTATTTCTGACAACAATGGGTAAATAGCCATAGAGCTATACAAATACATTTAAAGCACTTATTTTACAGTGGTTTATAGGAATTGAGTTCATTGGAATTCATAACAATGTTTAATGCGGAGATGTATATATACTCACTTCTAAAGAAATTAGTGCTAAAATAATCTTGTACATAACTTATTCCTTTATAATTCAGCTCAGAATGCGATATGCACCACAACTTATAATAACTAATTTTCACTTCATTTTTTAAAGGCACTTTATAGTACTGAGAATGCAGACTTTCAGAATCAGAATGATAGGGTTTCCATTTTGATCACTTAACACTTGCTACCATGAACAAGTTAGTTCATCACTCTGTCTTTATTTTGCTTACCTATAGCATGAAGATAACAGTATCTACTTCATGGAGAATCTGTGAGTGTTAAATGAGTCACCAGGTAAAAAGCACTTGAATAGCAGCCACTTGGTTCTGGTTATATATTAACCAGTCTCTATTCTACATCTTTGTCCATGTTGGGATATTGGTTGGCTTAATCTTGTGCAAGTCGTGCGCTTGCAGTCCCAATTACTCTTGAGTTCCTGTGTGCATTTGTGCTCTCATGTCCTGCAAATACTGTTTTGATTCCAGGCACACACTCCCTCCAAATCTTACAGTCTTTTCATCCCCTCTTCTATGATGATTCCTTAGCATTCGAGGGAGAGGGTGTGATATAGATATCCCATGTAGGCCTGAGCAGTCCATAGTCTCTCATCCTTTGTATGTTACTTAACTGTAGATCTCTGCTAATTATCATCTATTGCTAAAGAAGCTCTTCTCAAGAAAGATGAGAGATACACTAATATATGACTATAAAGATAAGAACTTAGAAGAGAGCTTATTGTTAATTTATCATAATTTATCAGAATAATAGGAGGACAAGGTTCTTTCCTAGGGCCTATGACCTAGCTAGCCATGGACTTTTGACCCAGTTAATGGTATCAGAAATGTACTCTATCATGTGGAGTGGGCTTTAAAATCCAATCAGAAAGTGGCTGTTACTCCTATTACTTTTGCACTATTACTGCACCAGTGGGTGTATCTCAACAGGGATCATAGCTTGATAAGACTGATTGTGACTTTTCTCACCCAGTAGCTTGCATAGAAACTTCAAGGACTGTGAAAGATAGCTAGTAGACATGAAAATCTGGGACAGATTTTTCCAAGTCTTATGACTCAGGTGTGTGGTGTCTTTAGCAACAAGGTCGTATTGATGAGTTCTGAAGGGTAACCAAGAGAAATGTAGTAGTATGTCATTTGGTAGAGGAGGTCTATGGGCCAGATGGACAAACAATTTGAAAAGAGAGAACCCATTACCTGGCACTGGACTTTAGTTTTTGATAACCTATGCCCCTCCCTGGTATAGGGTAATTCCATTTATATATATATATATATATATATATATATATATATATATATATATATATATATATATATGGAAACTTCCACAGTAGTAGGTTTATATATGGCATTTTCAAAGATCTTTAGTGTTAGTTATCCTTCTCCACACTCCTCCTCTACCCTGTGTTCCTATCCCCTACACCATATCCCTTCTCGTTACATTATTTTCCTTTCTCCCTTCATTCCACCTGGAGTTCCAATAGAAAGACAGAATGATATTGGTGCAGAACAGTATTCAAGTTAGTAAGTACCAAAGAGCCTTTTTTATGATGTCTATTCTGTACTTGTTTCTCTTTAACCAGCTATCATATAGTAACTATAGTTTACAAAACTGTCAGCATATCTACTCATACAATGTATGCAAAACTATAGCCATCAGTAAACATTACTCTCAGAGTTGTTATACCAATACCAATATAGTCCAGATGATAAAACTCAATATATATTATAATCCTTCTCTTTCTTCATAGAGTATAGTCACCAAAATTATGTATTGTATCAGCATGGTTATGTTATGAATTAGATAAACTAATAAATACCTTGCTTGTTTTACTTGAAATCAGTTTCAGACCATTTGTTTTTAAAATACATTTACTTAATTTTACTTTTAAAGTATAAGCTATATACATAATTTAAAAAACAAAACCTATATATGGTTTACTCATAAAGTGTCAATTTCCTCTTAATTACCTGTGCTTCATTTGTAGCTAGAGTTTTCCTGCCTGGCCCACAGTCAGGACAAATCTCTCTCACCCGCCAGTCCCACAGCCGCTCAGACCCAACCAAGTAAACACAGAGACTTATATTGCTTACAAACTGTATGGCCATGCCAGGCTTCTTGCTAACTGTCTTATATTTTAAACTAATCCATTTCTACAAATCTATCTATACCCTGCCACATGGCTCGTGGCTTACCGGCATCTTCACATGCTGTTTGTCATGGTGGCAGCTGGCAGTGTCTCTCTGACTCAGCCTTCCACTTCCCAGAATTCTCTTCTCTGCTTGTCCCACCTATCCTTCCTGCCTGGCTACGGGCCAATCAGTGTTTTATTTACTAACCAATCAGAGCAACATATTTGACATACAGAACATCCCACAGCACTTCCCCTTTTTTTTTCAAAAAGGAAGGTTTTAACCTTAACCTAGTAAAATTACATATAATTTGGGAATTTGGGCGTAGCTTCTCTTACTACTTCCTGCTGGAGGGGGGCGCTGTATCTTATGGGGACACAAAGAAAATTTTAGGATTATGGAATAGTCCATGAGGCTGTATTGTCTGAGCCAGTTGCCTTGAAACCATTCTGGATGTTGGATCATCTGGGCAATGGTGTCATCGGAGACCTTTCAGGGGGTCTTGGCTGGTCAAACCTGATGTATCTTAATCTGGAACAAATCCATAGCCTCTGGCTTTCTGTGGGAACAAAAGCAGAGTCTCCTTTCCAAAGCAACACATCCTTCCATCCAAATTTTGAAGTCAATGTATCTTTAAAATATACATATTGGTTTAAGTCAACATCTTTTACGATCAAATGTTTTTCTGCAGTTAAAAATCCCAAAGACAACACAATCCAGATTCTCTGTGTAATATTCATCTTTACGTGGCTTATTTTTTATATTAATTTTACTGTCTCTTTAAAGACTTTATTTTTTAAAACTATGTATTTGTTTATATAACTGTATATATCACCTTTTTTGTCTCTTTCAAGCCTATGTATATTTTACACACATTGTAAACTATTACATCTGAATCTGTCTTATTGTGAATCTATTGCTTTAAACTGCAGCATTTTTAAGACTGAAATGGTGCTATGGCTGCTGGCTCCACCCACCTCAGCTTCCCAACATGGCAGTGGTTTACCGCCAGCTGTGGGAGCTATCGTGGGTCTATGCTTTTAGCCAAGAAGCGTGTAGCCCAGAAACCTCTTTTTTGTGTTGTTTTTTTGTTTTGTACTAGCAAAGGCTAAATCCACCATGCAGCTTAATGTGCCACTTGCAAAGGCCTCATTCCCGCCATACTGCAGGTCGAGAGTGCACACTAGGAACCCACCAGTAGCTCAAACTGGCAGGCTGCCGCTCATTTGAGAGAGACAATTAGGAAGCTGTTTTTAGCTCCGTTTTAGAATCTTTTCTCAGGTTGTAGGTGAAAACTCTTGCCAACTCATTGGGCACCATTTGTAGCTAGAGTTTTCCTGCCTGGCCCACAGTCAGGACAAATCTCTCTCACCTGCCAGTCCCACAGCCGCTCAGACCCAACCAAGTAAACACAGAGACTTATATTGCTTACAAACCATATGGCCATGCCAGGCTTCTTGCTAACTGTTCTTATATCTTAAACTAATCCATTTCTATAAATCTATACCTTGCCAAGTAACTCGTGGCTTACTGGCATCTTCACCTGCTTGTCATGGCTGGCAGTGTCTCTCTGACTCAGCCTTCTACTTCCCAGAATTCTCTTCTCTGTTTGTCCCACCTATCCTTCCTGCCTGGCTACTGGCCAATCAGTGTTTTATTTACTAACCAATCAGAGCAACATATTTGACATACAGAACATTCCATAGCACTTCATTATTTTTCTGCTTCAAGTGCGTATCCTGATTTTTGCTTTCCTCTGTTTCTCTTTTCAAAATAAAGTTGTATACAAGAAAATGGTTGTTTGAAATGCTTGAGCAAAAAGTTGTGAAATAACTGCTTTTATATTTAAAATTTTTTAAATTCATGCCAGAACAGTTACCAAGTTCTTAATAAATGTTTTCTGTCTAAAAACTTGTATGATTTCTTCACAGGCTGAAAAAGTACACGAAGCTATTCATCTTTTTCTTCAAACTTTGTTGAAATTGAAACAAGTTGTACAAATAAACTCAAATAATCTAAGTATTTTAAAATCCAACCTTTATTTTTACTTAGACACTCTTAGGAATCTTAACTCTGAATTTTAATAGCTGAACAGTTAACCCTTTGTTCTTCTCTTTGTTTTATTCAGTTGCTTGACAGCTACAGAAGTGCTTCAAGAGGTGAAGGGGGATCTTTGGCAGTACCTATGAGAGAAATTAGTAGAAGATCTTCTGAGGTACCAGTTTGGAGATCAGCAGAGCGATCTGCTTGGGGACCTGAAGGAGGACGACCTGTCAGATTTGAAAGGGGTTATGCTGTAAATCCTGCTAAAGATCTTTCTATGATGCCTGCTCAAGGACATGCAATGATTCCTGCAAGGGGCCGTTCCATGAGTCCTGCAAGAGGATACTCTGAGAGATGTGGTAGAGAACGTGCTGTGAGTCTTACAAGAGGATACACTAAGAGACAAGCAAGGTCAAGAATGATGAGTCCTTTCAGGATGCATGCTGTGAGTTCTGCACAGGAAACTACTCTGCAACCAGCACAAAGATGTCCCATGAGACGTGAAGAAGAATTTATTCTGGGAGCTGCAGTGGGACTTACCGTGAAACCAGCAGAAAGATATGATGAAGAAACTTCTAAACTTACCAGACAATCTACCCAGTAAGTTTCTTTCAAGTGGCTTTACAATAACATGCACAATATATATTATATCTCTAAAGTAAGGTTGGATTTTTCACATGAATACATTTATGACTGTAAGTATAAAGGTACATTATATAGGGATTATTTTAAGAACTTAAAGGAATTCAGTAAAGGAAATCTTTCAGACTATGTTTACTTTTACATTTCTTTCATTTGAGGATAGTGTATGAAGTGAAAAGGAACAATATATTCGACATTTCCAGAAAAATGACAAAATATTTAAAAACAGATAAGTTGATCTTCCAGAAATATAGTCATTTTATGTTTTATATCTCCACAAACAATAAGCAATAAAATCATTTCATCATCTCCTTATATTCAAAAGGCAAAAGTGGCCATACATAAAGTGGTAAGATAATAGTTAAAAAAGTCTTATAGAGTTATTTAAAGTGATGTTTATCATCTCTTGAACAACATTATAAAGCTTCAGAATTCACCAAAACCATCAAGTGTCTCTAAGGGTTTTATTTTTTTCCTCCATATTGTAATATCCTATATATAAGGTACTAAATTGTGTAACATAAATCAGTGTGTTTTATTACTGTAAAATCAATGTTTTATTCATAGTTTTGTTATATGAAAAATATTTGGCATCAAATACCACACCCCAAGGCAGATTTCTAAACCAGAATCTAGCTCTAAAACTCTGTTGGAAACAAGTTTTTTTCCCCTCAGGCTTTCTGCCATTTTTAGTATGTGCTTTATTGAACAGTTACCAATTTAGAGAGAAAAATACTCTTTGAAATATCAGTTCTACCTACTGAAGAACTGCAAAATATATCTGAATTAAAGCCATTTGTTATTCATTAGTTTAGTAGTAGGAGAGCCTTTCAGTTTTCAAGAGCAACTTTTGTTCATGTTACATTGACTTTAAAATTATTAATTATTAATTATTTAAGGCTGCAAAGGCAGAGGGCAGATACTATTAGATGGGGAGATAAATGGGATCAGAATGCATGATGTGAAATCCATAAAGAAATCGAAGTTTAAAAATTATTAAAAGTTTTTAAAATTATCCTTAGCAAAGTGAAACTTTGTGTTTTTATTTTTTCACATCTTTAATTAAAATCTAGTTATATTAAATTTCCCTTTCTCTTTCCTTCCTCCAGCTCCTCCCAAGTCTCTTTCTTTGTAATCTTTCCATGTGTTCCATATTAATAGCCTCTTCTATATGTATATATGAATATGCATAAATATATATGAATAATGCATATATGTGTATACATATACATATGTGTATGTATGTATACATATGTATGTATATGTTTAAGAGATACATACATACAGGAGGGGGAGGCTATATATGTATACATGTGTATATGTGTACATGTATGTGTATATATGTGTGTGATTTATACATATGTTGTATATATGCCAAATATAGAAACAAATCTGTGCCTTGTGTGTATATGGTTTGAGGGATGATTATTTTAGTTTGGACAGACAATTAGAAAGCTCATCCCTGAGAGAGGTTACCTCTGCATCTCTCAGCAGTCATCACTTGCCTGTAGTTTCTTGTCTAATGGAGTGATTCCAAGATTTTACCCCTTCCTTGTTAATGTGAATATTTAACTGTTGGTGAAATTTCAAATGTAAAACTGATAGCAGGAAGACATGCCAAAACCAGCTTTTCAATAGAGTCAATCCAGAAATATTGACTTACCCTTCAGAACTTCATGGACATTAATTAAAACCTCACAAACTTTGACATTTTGGGCTAAATAGTAGGTACTCATTTAGGGCTGACCATTTGTTATTGGATAAGCAATTGCTATGCTCTCCTAGAGAAAAATATTTCTCCCACTCTCAGCATTCCTAAGTTGCCTATAGCCCTCATCGACTTGGTCTGTTGTTGTTGTCCTTGTTTAACTCATGTTTAGGCAGAATGATGGTGAGGCTGTATGGGTGTAGCTTCTGACATTTCTAGGAGACACAGTCTCACAGAAAATCACTGACCCTCTCTGGATCTTAGAATCTTTCCATTCCCTCTTCTACAATGTTCCTTGTACCTTAGGTGCAGGACTGTTTTGTAGATGTGTCCGTTCAGACTGGACTTGACAACTCTGCATTCTGATTGGCTGTGGTTTTCTGTAATGGTTTCTGTTTCTTGCAAAGAGACATTTGTTTGATGAGGTGTGAGGACCACAGTTACCTGTGAGCATAAGGACAAATATTTAGAATGTAGTATAATATGGTGTTCTTTTAGTAAAGTGGTGGTTGTAGGTTCTCCTCTAAGACACATGTCTTCACTAGCCACAGATAGTTGACCAGCTTTTTAGTATAATTTCACTCTTGTTGAGTCAGCCTTACATCTAAATCTCTGTCTTAAAGCAAAAGGTATATCTAATTACACTGTTATTCTTATTAACAAGTCAGCTAAAGTGAGATGTAGTCAGGTCTGCCCCACATTATTAGTAACATTGCAGGACCTAGGCTGATGAAGATATCCTATCTTTAGGATATAACATTCTCATGGCAGACGCCAGGAGCATAAGAAGCCAGGTTACACTATGTATTCATAGCTTCTGCTCAGACTTCTACTCACTTTTCACTAACTGAAGAAAATAACATGACTAAACCTAACAGACCAGAAAAAGATAGACTTGGCCTACATGGGAGAAGGAGAGCAATGCTTGCTAAATCATAAATTCTGCCACACTACTCAACCCTACTGCAATAATATCTACATATTGGCTATAAATATGACTTGATTTTCTCATTTCTTTATGAGATTTTTTTGTGTTGTCTTAGTTGGGGTTTCTATTGATGTGAAGAGACACCATGACCATGGCAACTCTTACAGAGGAAATAACAGTTAATTGGAGAAGGCTTACATTTTCAGAGATTTAATACATTATAATCATGGTGTGACATGGTAGCATGAAGGCAAACCTGGTGCTGGAGCTGAGAGTCCTACATCTTGATAGGCAGGCAACAGGAAGTGATCTAACACATGTCCTCCAATAAAACCACACCTACTCCAACAAGGCCACACCCCTAATAGTACCATTCCCTTTGGGGACCATTTTCTTTCAAAACACCACATATGTCATGCCTGAATATAAGTATCACTGCAACAAATACTCTTTAGACCCACATCATAATATACTTTTAGATGCAAATGACAATATTGTTACTTTTTCAAATATCAGGAAGTTCTTGGTAAATACTGTTGTCTAATTGCAGGCTGAATATTAAATATTTTTGTGAAATAATATCAAATACCTACAACAATTAATATGGAGTTCAGTGGCCATTTCTAATTTCTTTGACATTGCTCCATTTTTAGTAAGTTCATTACTTGATTAATTTTACTCATATATAATATATAGACTTTGATTCATTATAAGTCATCTTAGACACAAGTTCAGATGCTTACGTTCCTAGTAATTTCACTGTAGATTCCCATATATTATTTTGTTATTTATTTGTTTTGTGTAAAATCAATTTTAATAATTTTATGACTAGAGAACTATAAGATATTCCAATATCATATGAACAATAAAATGTTTTAGTTCTTATATATGTATATGTGTGTACATGTATATGCATACATACATGTATAAAATATGTACTAACTTATCAAGACACTGGGATTTTCTATAATTTTTTCAAATTTTGTAATTAGAAATTGACCATGAATGTATTTCCAGGATTGTTTCCAAGGGTTGGTCTTATAAATACTTCATAACATTTTTCTATTGCCATTTGAACATTTTGTTGGAAACAAAGGGTTAGTTGTTTCCAACTTTGAAACCATGAGAATATTCCATTTTAAACTTCTATTTAATATTTTACTGCTTATTTCTGGATTACTTTTAGTGTGATTTTAAAACTTGTCTTTTTCTTGCCTTTAGGTATGCTTCTGATGATGATCCAAATGAAAGTGGATCCTCAATCATAATGGTAAAAATTAAACAAATATCTGTGCTGTTTGAAAGTAACATTTGTACTAACATTGAAATCATTTTTCCATGTCAAGTCATATAGATTAATTTTTATCATTTCTGTTTGATGGATATTATTTATATAAATGTATAAAATATAATTGCATGCATATATTGAATAATTTTGGAAGGATACACACAAAATTATTGTCAATGGGCAAGAGGAAAGAAACACAGTTTCACTATTTACAGTTCATACTTCTATTTTGTTTGACTAGTTTGTATAATATTTAACTTTGTCCTTTTAATACATTTATAATTTAAAAATAAATATTTCCTATGAAAATGAATATTCAAAAACATATATTATAAGCTTTGGAAATGAAGTGACCCAATTATATTTTCTCTTACTTTCCTATGGAGAAAATTAATGCTAAGGACAAATCTTAGAGTCACAAAGCATGGCTAGACAAAGATCAGGATTTACTTTTTTACCTGAGCCATCTTTTGGAGTAATTACTAACACAAAGTTGACAGCAGAATGCCTGTTACTTTCATTAAATAAAAAATGATAAAAATGTGTTCAAACAAACAAAAATATGAAACTATTACCTCACATATAATGGACCAGTACAAATTTGTTAAATGAAAGAAAAAATATCTAGAACTGTTAGTTTTTTATCAGCATTTGGCAGAAATACTTCATTTTAACCACAATTATTATTACATCTGATGATAATTTCTGTTTTCTCTTACAATGACCTGTCACAGACATAATTTCATTTGCTTATTCATTCATTCATTGATTATTTCAATTTTTGTTTGGATGTGGAGGGTTTTTTTTCAGTGCTAGAGATTAAACATAGTGCTTTGTGCATGCTAATAAATCCTCTACTACTGAACCCTCAGGAGTAGTACTGTCCCTCAGCCAGGACAGAATTTTTAATTTGCCTCACTTGAACTAAACAAATCTACCTACTCATTTCTTGTTCTCACTGAGTGAAAACAATGCTAATCATAAGGAAAGCAGGAATTTGAATTTTATTAGGTGAGTTGTATGGAATACAATTTCTTTTTTTTTTTTTTTTTTTTTTTTTTTTTTTTCATAGATTTACTTTTTATTCAATGTTAATGTTACAGAGTTCTTACACTGCCGAACCATGCCTGAGAACCCAAAGAAAGAAATGGTGCAATGGACAGCCTCATCCACCCAGACAGTGTATTAAAACTTGATTCATGTGCATTTTGATAATTTCACAATCTTAAAAATTTATAACAAGACTTGGAATTTACATCTGCTGCAGGTCTTCAGTGTTCCAGTACAGTATACCATTAAACAAACCTCTTCACATGTCTCTGTTCACTTCTCAAACCCTAACCCCAAACAGATTTGGGGGTGGGGGTGGGGGGTGTAAAGCATACTTTAAGCGAAGTATGTGGCTCAAGGTGAGAGATTACTTGTTAAGGTTTCTGGTGCCCCAATAAGTCTTCAGTTTGACCAAGAATCTCAAACTTCTAGTCACCCAACGTGCTCCTGGCTGGCTCAGATCACGCCAATGTTACTGCCCAGAATGGCATGCAGTCTGGTCAGGAAACACTGGCCTACACCTCCTCCCGCTTCCTACACTGCCGCACTCACTCACTGAACTCAAGACCTATTCTCAAGCTAAGAGGGCTTCCCTCATTATGTTTCACTCCTGTCTCAACCGCATTTGGCAAAGGGACTCATTACAGACAAACCCAGGCACTGCCATCATGCAGTCTCAGTTGCCAATATAGAGTACTTGTACTGAACCATTTCTAGTGACACAGAAGTAGGTAACTGCCAGACTATTTCACTAGGTGGAAAGGAACACAGCAATCGTTGAATGATGAGAACATTACTTGAATGAGAAAATTGTTACCCTTATGCATAAAGATGTATTATCTACTAACTGCTAAAACTTAGAAGTGAGTCTTAGGAGGAATGTCATTATACAGCTTCTTTCTGGTTGTCTTCAAGTTGGTCCCAAAATACTCTGTTCAGAAGATGGGACCTCAGAGCTTCAGTACAGTATTACATGTTTTCTGTTCAATTGAAGCCTTAAAATGGTTTGATAAAGGATTTTGTATTCCCTTCCTGTCCAGGATTATTCTTAGGGGTCTTTTTTTTTTTTTTTTAAATTCAAGGAAGAATACTTTCAAAATTCCCCAGTGAAGAAGAAATATTTACTGATTACATTTCTTTTCCCTTAGGGATAAAGAAATGGAGAAGAGCTTTGAAGTAGTAAGACACAAAAATAGAGGTAGGGAGGAGGTTTCAAAAAACCAGGCTCTTTTAAAAAACATATAATTTAACTTCTTCCTTCCAAGTATATTTTAAATAAGAGTCTCAAGTTTTAGTAAGAATATAGGTAGTTTTTAAAAGAATAGATATGTTCTAGTTTCATTTTAAGTCATTGAGTAGCACTAACTAGTTAATTGACACTTTTGTTGCACCAATCTGAAAACTCAGAATTAATATCAAAGCTGGAAGTTTCAACAAATTTATACACATAAATCGGACAACTCACCTAAAGTAGGCTAAAGCCTCAAAATATATCACTGAATTAATTTTAATTATCTTATAATTATTAAGAAAGTCCAACTTATAACTTAAAACTTTACAAAATAATCTTTAGTCACATTGTTTAACTGGAATATTCAAACCAAATGTCTAAAGGACAATTATCACTAATTAAGAATAGTCTCTTTCAGAAAATAAAATAGGAAAAAATACTTATTCATTTATTCTTTGAAGCTAGCCTTA
Source organism: Peromyscus eremicus (assembly GCF_949786415.1). Classification (NCBI taxonomy): domain Eukaryota; kingdom Metazoa; phylum Chordata; class Mammalia; order Rodentia; family Cricetidae; genus Peromyscus; species Peromyscus eremicus. The sequence goes on from NC_081439.1 coordinate 65,534,234, forward strand.
CCCTGATACTAAATCATGCCAAAGAATGTACAAAAGCAAAATTAAACTACAGACCAATATTCCTAGAAAATGTAGGTAAAGATAAATGCAAAAATATTTGACACAATATTAGCAAATCGATAGCAATATAATAAAAATGCTACATGATCTAGTGAAATTTACTCTAGGGATGCAATTTTAGCTAAATATTTGAAAATTGACCAAATAATCCAAAATCATGCATATATTTAATCAAGTGTACAAAAATATGGCAATAAAATTATATTAAATGGTGAAGGACTGAATGTTTTCCCATTAAAATTAAAAAAAAGAAGTATCTTCTTGTCAGTCTGTCATAAAATATTAAGTATTTGAATGGTAAAAGTTAGAAAATAGTGAAAGAAATAAAAGGTCTAGCTAATATGGAAACAGTGTATTTATAAAGTTCACCACATTGTATAAATTTTTCCAAAATTAATATTCAGATTCCATATAATACTTATACCAGCTATAAATTTTGGTATCTATAGAGAATATTATAGAATATATATAGTAAAGCAGAGAAAGCACAATAGCCAAATCAATTTTTTATCACAATTTTTATTCATTTTTGAGAATTTCATAGAATGTGTTTTGATCATATTCACAACCCCTAACAACTCCTTTTCCATCCAGCACCATCCCACCTCTCACCCCTGACCCTGCTGTTTCCCTTCACACCCAATTTTATGACCTTTTTTTAAAAAAAATCAATTATAGTTGGTGATGCCCATCTTTGATGTGGCTTTCCAGTAGAGCTTGGTCAACCTACCAGGGGCCTTACCCTTAAAGAAAACTGACTCTCTCTCTCCCAGTAGCTACCAATTTACAATAGCTCCTTAAATAGTGGTAGGACTGGTGTTCATCTCTAGCTGAAAGTTTTCTCTGGTCCCGCCTGGCTCCCACAGCCCCACAGTCCTGCAGCCGTTAAGACCCAAATAAACACATGGAGGCTTATATTATTTTTAAACTATGGCCATGGCAGGCTTCTTGCTAGCTAGCTCTTATATCTTAAATTAACCCATTTCTATATATCTATACTTTGCCATATGGCTTGTGGCTTACCAGTACTTTACATCTTGTTTCTCCTGGCAGTGGCTGGCAGCATCTCTGTGCTCTGTCTTTCTCCTTCCTCTCTCTCTAGTTAGAATGCCCCACCTAAACTTATTCTACTTCATCATTGGCCAAACAGCTTTATTTATCAACCAATCAGAGCAACACATATTCACAGCATACAGAACAACATCACCCATCATTCATCATCCTTCTCAGTGCTAGGATTTTTCTGGCTTAAGCTTGTACAGGTCTTCTAAGTGCTGTCAGCAATTTTGAATTTAAAAAAAAAGAAATTAGGAGAAATCAGCCTTCTTTTCTTCAAGACAAATGACCGAGCTATACAAAACAAAATTCCATGCCATTGATGTACAGATGTACACATAAATAGTAAAAAAAAAAAAAAAAGAAATTCAGGGACAGTGAGGTGGCTCATCAGGTAATGGTGCCTGTTGCCACATCTGATGACATGAGTTCAATCACTGGGACCCATGTGGTAGAAGATAATCAACTCCCTAACTCTTTCTTTTTTTTTTTTTTTTTTTTTTTTTTTGGTTTTTCGAGACAGGGTTTCTCTGTGTAGCTTTGCACCTTTCCTGGAACTCGCTTTGGAGACCAGGCTGGCCTCGAACTCACAAAGATCCGCCTGCCTCTGCCTCCCGAGTGCTGGGATTAAAGGCATGTGCCACCACCGCCCGGCGCTCCCTAACTCTTTCAATCATGTGTAGTAGCATGCACAGATGCACACACACACACATATATATGCACAATAAATAAATAAAATGTAATAATATAGAAAAGAAATACAGAAACTGATCTATAAAAATGCAGTCTTTCAACAAATGGTTCTGGAGTAATTGAAAATATTTAGTAAAATTATAGGCCAAAAAATAAAGACCTTGATCTAAACCTCACCCCTTTGAAATAATTCAAAATGCACCAAAGTTCTAAATGTGAAACATAAAACTTTTAGAAAGTGGTTCTTCAGAGAAAATAATTGGTTTGAAGAACTAGGAAAACATTTCTTAAGTTGACATGTAAAGGACAATCCACACATTTGATAAACTTGATCTGTTACCATTATAGACTGTTGTTTGATGAGGAAGATAGATTAAGGCATATCTTGAAGAAAATAATCACAATCCACAGATGTGACATTGAACAATGATATAGAATATATAAAGCGTTATTAAAATTAGATGAGTATAAACTATCCCATGAGAAATTTAGTACTATGCAAAAGATTTTGGTAAACTTACAAATTAAATATCCAATTGCCATAAGACCCAGCAGTTATACCTTTGAGCCTTTTCCCAAAAGAAATGAAAAGAAATATATATTATATATATTATATATATATATATATATATATATATATATATATATTAAACTACAAATATTAACAGGTGCTTTATTCAGGATTAACAAAGCCTGAAAGAATCCAGACCTTTTGGTGCTCATAACATTCCAGATAAATATTAAGAGAATTGTGCTAAATGTTCAAAGTTTAAATAGCTAACAATAAATTTATGTAATATTCTCAACCAGATCAAATTACAAAAATGGAAAATACATTAGTCTAGAGTATGGAGAGAACAGGACAGAAATCAGATTGACTGTATTTGACTATGGGAGAACAATTAGAGCAGAACCTTGTGTTGACAACTCTCTTCTGTGTCTTGATTATGTTGGTCCGGTGGTCTTCAACCTTCCTAATGCTGTGACCCTTTAATATAGGCCCTCATGTTGTGGTGACCCACATCCATAAAATACTTTGGTTACTACTTCACAAATGTAGTTTTTCTACTGTTTTGAATCATAAAGTAAATAATGATATTTAGGATATCTGCTATGTGACTTCTGTCAGGTTCATGACCCACAGGTTGAGAATTATTGATATGGACACACTAATTTTGATCTTATACTATAGTTGCACAAGATGGAGAGAAATTGATAGACTCTCCAAATTGTAAAGTAAAAAAATAACAGGATTTGATGATTTGGAATGAAAGGAAGATTGTCAAGAATGACTTAATTCAGGTTTCTCATTTGTACAGAAAATGCAAGAAGAGAACAAAGCAGTTACTAGAATTAAGGGAGGAACCAGAGATATTTTTAATAGGAAATATTCTAGTGTTTTTTTAAATCATCTAGGAAGATATATTCAAAATCAAGATGGTACAGGAATAATGATGAAAAAGAAAAGCAGGAAGACAGAAGAGAAGAAGAGAAGGAGGAGCAAGAGTGGAAGAAAGGGAGGCAGAACAGGAACAGAAGGGGAAAGGGAGAATGATGGGAGGAGAGAGTGTAGACGGAGGGGAAGGGGAGAAGAAAGCAATAGAATAAATGAGTGATAAAATTCCCTAAAACTTGGAAGATGGATTCCTCATTTATTTAAATGAATAATCCACATTCAGATAATGACCAGTCAAAATAGAGCAAATGAATGACTAGTTGAAATTTCTATATTTTTTACTTTGTAATTGTTAATTACGTGAGTATAATGTAAATTACCCTTTAAGAAAAGTTAAAATCCATAATCTATCTGCAATTATTGAATTTTAGGAGAAGCTCCATCATTAATAATATGAAATGAAATAAGAATTAATAAGAAAAATTGGTGCTGGGAGGTGGTGGCACACGCCTTTAATCCCAGCACTCAGGAGGCAGAGGCAGGTGGATCTCTGTGAGTTCGAGGCCAGCCTGGGCTACAGAGTGAGTTCCAGGAAAAGCACAAAGCTACATGGAGAAACCTTGTCTCAAAAAAACAAAAAAAAAGAACAATTGGTAAGCTTAGGGAAACTTTGTATTCATGTATGTATACTAGTTGAGAGATAATTCTTTTATACTAAAAAGTATCTTTTATACCTATGAGAAAACAGATACTCAAGAATCACAGTTTCTCATATTTTGTTGTCCTTTTCTTTGAAACTCAGTGTGAACAAACTAAACAGAGTTGTGTTAGAGAAATGACTGATGAACTATGAAAATACTACACTGAGTTGACATTCTATTAACAGAGGAATAAACACATTTACTTGTTCATACTATTTCATTTTGTCTGTTTATTTTTTGATGTGACCACAGTAATTTCATCATTTTTATTTCTATCCTTTCCTTGAATTGACCAGGTTTTATTTTTTCTCTGCTTCATTGTACAGATGTATGCTCACAAATCATATTTCTAGTAATTAATTTGACATTTTAAACAAACATAGCTAATCTTTTAACTTGTATAATTATTTATATCAGTATTCTTCACAATTAAACATGCTTTTACCTTTCTCTTCAATTTCTAATATCTCATTTGAAGAACCAATGGAATTGTATTTCTTAATTATACCTATAATATTTATGCTACTCTACTGCTTGGAAAAATATTACTTATCAGTAAAGTTTTAAGGCCATATTATCATGTATGCTTTATTGTTTTGTTAATTTTTTGAGGACTCAGCATAACTTCTCATGTCTCCTATTTTCCTTCTTTTTTCATTTTATTCGGTGGAATGTGCAAAAGTTATTTATTCAAAGAATGTTTGTGGATAATGAACATTCACTGTTGTATGTATGTAAATATTTTATTTTACTATCACATGAATGGCAATTTAGCTGGGTATGAAATTCTAGGTGTAAGGTTATTTTCTTAAAAAGCATAAAGATATTGAGTATTTTTCTCCTCCAATATCAAAGGTAAAATGTCTAATGAGAACCTTATTCATATTATTCTAGAAGAACCTTAGCATTTCCATTCTAATTTTCTGAAAGATTATTATAATTTCATCTTATAGTTTTTCCTTATTAGTTATTTCTTGAGAAAATATTTAATGAAGATGAAATGATCCAATTTCTTTCTCACCAATTTCTTTGATTAACACTATTATTTTTTGTATTTTGGTGATAATATATTTTTTATTTTCAAGTAGTGTTTTATAGCAGCATGTAATTTTAAGATCAGAGTAAGGTTCAATTTAATGGATGTAATGCACTCTCAAAATTTTCAGAGAACATTCATTAATTATGTTTTGAATTCTTTACACAGATGAATTCTGTGTACTTGGGGCGTGTCACTTCTGATTTTTGGTGTTTGTTTTCCTTGAATATTTTATGGTTCTGTATTATCTCCACATATATATAATCTCCATATATATACATAATCTATCTATCGATCGATCGATAGATAGATCGATAGATAGATTCCATTCCTCAGTTTTTATAATGAAGTTAGTGTACTGGTAGCTTAGATCAAGAACCATCACTATTTTATGTCTAACACAATTTCAGATGTTCAGACTAACAGACTATTCAGGCAGTTTATTCCATCATGATGACATTTAAAGATTAGTTAACTTCCTATTTCCTATGCTTAAATTTCATGTGCATAGTAAGTCATTTATAGCTTCTGCAAATAAAATAAATTTAAATGAAGTCTTAAATAGGAAGCACTACACTCAAAATATTTTTACAAAAAAACTATACTTCATTTAAAGTGTATATTTTAATTGTGATTAGTTTCAACAGTGGAGCATTCCAAATATTTATCATATATTTCACTGGTTTCAGGTTAAATTTTTAGGCTATATTTAATAATAGAGAAAAATTGTTTGCTTTCAAATAAGATAGGATCTGAGACTTGTAGCTCTGATTTCCCCCTTTTGCTGTAAAATTTTGTATAATTTGCTCATATTCAAATAATATGTTCCAACATATAAATGAAATTATAAATGTTTCACAGTTACAGAAAAAAGACAGTCATAAATCAAGAAATTTTCCAAACATACTTGGGAAAATAAAGTATGTATGTTATAGTAAATTTAGAAAATCCTGCTATAGATCTGAGATGCTATCAAATAACATGCTTAACCTCTATTGCCATTTATCAATGTTGTTAATTACTGGGATAGAAACAACAGGCCAGACTTGTGAGAAATCAATGGAACTTTTTACATTTTTATAGGAATTATGAAATCTCACTTTTAATTTTATAATCAGAAAGGGAAAGGAGACACCAATGCAAGTTATTTTGTAATATTACCCATTTAATTTTCATTGGCAAAATGTGAATATTGTTGAATAATTTTCCAAACCCAGCTAAAAATGGGATACCTTAAAGACTTATTTAATTAGGAGACAGTGAATTATGGTATTGTCTCTTAGTATAGTATTTAATTTTCTTTTGCTTTGATAAAATACCCTGAAAGAAGCAAGTTAGATAAGAAAAGGTTTATTTTGGCTATATTTTCAGGGAGGATATTATGGTGGGGAAGGCATGACAGCAAAAACATAAGGCTAGGATCACATTTTATCCACACATAGGAAGCAGACAGAGGGAGAGGAAGAAAAGGGAGAGAAAGGGAGTGGGGGATGTGGTAATATATTGTGTACCCTGATAAACTTGCATGAGGATCAAAGGACAGAGCCAGCCATGAGATTAGACATAGGCCAGGCAGTGGTGGAACAGACCCTTAATCCTATTACTCAGGAGGCAGAGATCCATTTGGATCTCTATGAGTTCAAGGCCACACTGGAAACAGAGCCAGGCAGTGTACTTAATCCCAGTACTGGGAAGCACACATGCCTTTAATGCCAGGATGTGACAATAGGGCAGAGAAAGGTATATAAGGTGTGAAGAAAAAGAAACTAAACCAGTTCAGCTGAGACTCATTCAGGTGAGACTCAGAGGATTTCAGTCAGAGGATTTGTGGAGTTGGTGAGGTAATAGGTGGTGGCTGTGGCTTGCTCTGCTTCTCTGATCTTTCAGATTTTACCCCAATATCCAGTCCTGGGATTTTTTTTTATTAAAGACCATCTAGGATTCAAACAACAGAGGGAGAATAAGAACTGGAGCCAAGTTATAAAGTTACAAAGTCCACTCCCAGCAATGTATGTCCTCCTATAAATATCTACCTCTTAAAGTTTCCCTAAATAGCCCCACCAACCAGGGGCCAAGTGCTCAAATACATGAGAATATGGAGGACATTTCTCACTCAAATCACCACATTTTGCCCTGGCTCTTAAAGGCCATCTCATGATGCAAAAAGCATTTTTTCAAATTTCATAGATCCCACAGTCTTTAACAGTCCCAGCACTATTCAGAAATCCAAAGACCAAAGTCCTCTCTAAAAATCAAGGAAATCTCTTAACTGACCCCTGTTTTATAAAGGTACAAACTTCCAATACAGTTGCACAGAGTCTATATTCCCATTAAAAAAGAGAGGAGCAGTGACACAGTGAGGAAAACTGGACCAAACCTAAACAAAATCCCAGTAGTAAAAAGCTCAAACTCTGTAGATACATGCCAAGTAACTGGGACCTTAGTTTCAAAGAGCTTGGATATGCTGCTCACAACTTACATCTCATTCTTGGGCTGCTTCCAATCCCTGTATTCAGCCTTCCTTGAAAATATCTTGGGTTCACCACCACAACACAGCCCTCACATTTTACAGCTTCATAAGATCAACTTTCAAGGCCTCCTTGCCCAGGCTGTATTCCTGCCACACATGTGTTGGGCCTTAACAGCTCTCTGAAACTACAGAGGAATAACCACAATGCTCTCTTTATATTATCTGTTATTCCTCTAAAAATAGTGCCATGATACTGCAAAGTTCTGCTACTAACTCTGGATGAAACTTGCCCGACTTGGGCAAGTTTCTGTACACAGTCACTGTACAAGTCACCGTACACAGAAGGTGGTGGAAAGGCTTCCTGAGGCAGTTGCCTTCCATGAACAGCAAACCCGTTTGGCTCTCCTTTCCCATTGCTAGAGCCTTAGCTGGTTGGAGTGTTGCCCTGAGGCAATTACAGCCTCTTTTTTATTTTTATTTATTTATTTTTAAGCACAAGACTTGGCTGCAGTCTCAAACTTCCTGATGCACTTTTCCTGTTCATACTGCACACATTTTATGTCTTTCTGCCCTACCTGTTGCTCTTTTTCATTACAGACCTGCATAATAGTTATTGGCAATAACCATAGCACAGACACAATTTTATGCTGAACTGAAAATTCATACTGGGTTGTGGTGGTGCATGCCTTTAATCCCAGCACTCATGGGAGGCAGAGGCAGGCAGATCTCTGTGAGTTCGAGGCCAGCCTGGTCTACAGAGTAAGATCCAGGACAGGCTCCAAAGCTACTCACAGAAACTCTGTGAAAATTCTTCCACCAAATATATCGGTCCATTACTTTTTAATTAAACCTGGTGTAATTTTTCAGGACACTGGCAGAATGCAGCCAGATTATTTCATAAAATATTATACAAATGGCCTCTAGCCCAGATCTGAATAGAATTTTTGTTTCCCTCTGAAACCATATAAGCTTGGTGGGCCTCCACCATCTACATTTCTCACAGCATCTATGTTTCTCACAGTCACATTACTGACTTCCAGACTCCCAAAAGAATGGACCATTAAGCTCTTCCCAAAGCACTAAACATTTTTTCAAAGTCAAAGTTTCAAATTCTTGACAAAGTATTTTAAAGGCATAAATGCTACATGGTGATTTTTATCACAGCAATGGTGCCACTTATTCATGCCAATTCTGAACTAGTTATATTTCTGTGTCTGTGATAGAATGCCCTGACAGAAGACGAGTTAGTGTCGATGTAATTCTAAACAGTCTTATTAAGTAAGAAACACAGAGCCAAATAAAGAGTTAAAAGCCCAAGAGGTCAGAGCACTAGTAAATAGCCTTTAGCTTACCAGTCACTGCTGTTCATCCCCTGAGAGAGAGAGACCTTCTCCTGTGTGACCCGTCTTTTTATTGCCTTTCTGTTCTGCCTTCTTATTGGTTCTAAACCCAACCACATGACTTCCTCATCACTTCCTGTCTATACAGACCTCCATGTCTTTGTGGTTGGTACTAGGATTAAAGGCATGTGTCTCCATGCTGCTGTGTACTTGAACACAGAGACTTTGCCTGCCATGTGATCGGATTAGGGCATGTGTCACCACTGCCAGACTTCTGCTAAATGGCTTGCTATTAGCTCTGACTGCCAGGCAACTTTATTTATTAACATACAAATAAAATCACATTTCAACACAAATAAAATATCACTATAAGTTAGTATTTGCTTTACAGCCCCATAAGGAATACAATACATCATGGCAGGAAAGACATGGAAGCAAGAGTTTAAGGCCAATTTATCACATTTTATGTAAAAGAAGCAGAGAGAGCAAACCAAAGGTGGGGACAATCTATGCAACCTCAAAGCATGTGTCAAGTGTTGTAATTTCTTCATCAAGACCCCAACTCCTTAAGTTGCTAACACAGTGCAAACAAGTGGAGACCAAGTATTCAAGTACATGAGCCTATGTGGGACATTTGTCATTCAAACAACTACATGTAGGTTACAAGTTTTCTCTATTTTTGAAATAATGTTTGTTTAAAAATAATATTTTTAAGTCTGTCATAAAATTTATAACCCAGTACATATACCTTCAGGAAGTTTTTTTCTTGCTCTATTATTTAGCCATTTTTGATAAAACACATGAACATTGTTGGCATTAGAGTCTGATTATTTTTGTATAATCTAGATATCAAGAGAGTCAACCCAAAATACTTGTGTATTCATAACAAGAGTTGAGAAATTCAGTGTTATTGTAAGGTAGGCACAAATTGAATATGTCACAGGGTTTTTCAACCTTTAGTTTGTTATATTTTAAAATCTTAAATGCCATTATCCACATAGTAATGAAATTAGTTAGACCAAGTGAATATTTTTTACTATTTTTCAGTCTAAAATGTTATTTGTTTTGCCCTCCAGTATTTGCATTTAAAGGAGAGGTACACTCAAAATAAAATTCCTTTTGGAATATTTAAAATAAGTCTTTCTTCATTTAGAAATTGGATATTTTATCCAAATTTTCCTGAATAACAAGAAAGTTATTTTATGAAGGCAGTAAAATTTTTAAGTTTTTTTAAACACATAGATGGTGCAAAGAAAGTAGGTCAGAGCAAGCAAATAACCATTACCAAAAAAATGGTTACTACAAAGGTATAATATAGTCATCATTTGTACTTTTACTAAAATCAAGCTCAATATCATTTTTATCATTTAGGAAAATATAACAAGGAAAAGTCTAAATTATATCAGTATCTACATAAAAGCAGATTTTTAGATTATGTTGTAAAATAATGAGAGTTAGTAAAATGTTCTCAGAGGGGTTTTGAGTTCAAATATTGGGAATACTCAGTCATCAGCAGAGCTGGAAGGAAGTATCACTATCTTTCCTAAAGTCTATGTTGATGTTCCCTTAAAAGAATTGGCATAAATGTGAAGTGATAAATGTGAATCCAGCTGTTTATTTCTTGAATATCATAGGAGGTATGAGAAGTACAGAGAGAGGTTTGTTGTTGTTTTGTTTTTTCACCCAGGCTGATGGGAATCCTTTCTGTAGTATCTTTTTTGAATAGTGAAATGATTTGGTTTTAGTTCTGTCTTATAAGCAAACTATCTGTGGATAGTTTAAATTATTAATTATTGTTTTTACAGTACCTTAAATAGTATTTAATGTTTCCTTTAGTGGAGGTGACTCATACAGTTAAATTTTTTTCATGTGTCTCTTTGCTTTTAATCATAGCATTTTATTTTTGGCTCTTTTGTATCTTGAGTGGATTTTAATTGTTGGAGAATTTTATACATTCATGTATTTATTGGATGTCCAGTAATTTTTTTATAAGGAAAATAATTGATGTCACAAAAAGGTACTTGATCTTTTCTTTATTTCCTTTTCACAAGTTGGAAGCTTAGCTGGGTAGGGTCTTGCCCTGAGGTCACCAATCCCTTTATTCCATATAGCATCAGAATTTTCTTTAACCTTTTAGCTCCATTACACTTCCTGTTGTTCCTTTTCTCCTCAAACTGTACATTTTGTATTTTTTCCTTCCTCAGCTTGCTTCTTTTCATTATAGATTTGCATAAGAGTGACCACTAATACCACATGACTGAGTCAATACTAGGCTGTCTTGAAATCTCCTCTGCCAATCCAAAACTCTTCAGTTTAGCCTTAAGAAGATATTTTGGACAAGAGCAAAAAGCAGCCACATTCTTTGGCAAAGTATCACAAGAATAATCTCTAAGCCACTTACTAATATTTTTCTTTTCTAAAACCTTTTGAGCCAGGCTGTCATAATCTGCAGTGCTCTTAGCACCACTGTCTTCCATGCTCTGATTCGTATATCCCATTAAAACTCAAATCATTCAACTGCTTTCCAAGTACAAAGTCCCGAAGTCCACATTCCACCCACAAGCAGAATGGTCAGACCTGTCACAGCAATATCCCACTACTACTTGTAGCAACTTGTCTTAGTTAGGGTTTCTATTGCTGTGATGAAATACCATGACCAAAAAGAAAGTTGGTGAGGAAAGGATTTATTTGGCTTACACTTCCACATTGCTGTTCATCACTGAAGGAAGTTAGGACAGGAACTGAAAGTGGGCAGGAACTTGGAGACAGGAGCTGATACAGAGGCCATGGAGGAGTACTGCTTACTGGCTTGCTTCTCCTAGCTTGCTCAACCTGCTTTCTTATAGAACCCAAGACCACCAGTCCAGGGATGGTACCATCCACAGTGGGCTGGGCCTTTGCCCATTGATCACTAATTAAGAAAAGGTTTATAGATGGATCTTGTGGCAGCATTTTCTCACTTGAGGCTCCTTCCCCTCTGATGACTGTAGCTTATGTCAAGTTGATATAAAACTAGCCAGGCCAGTAAGGTAGCATCATAAAGTAAGAGTCCTGAGCAGATTTCTTAGAGTAATGAATTATTGGAAAAAAAGAACACAAAGAATTAAAGTTTGCTGGGTGGCAGGGGTGCATGCCTTTATTTCCAGTACTAGGGAGGCAGAGGCAGGTGGATCTCTGTGAGTTTGAGGCCAGTCTGGTTACAGAATGAGTTCCAGGACAGCCAGGACTAAACAGAGAGACCCTGTCTTGAAAGAAAACATACATACAAACAAACAAAAGAATTAAAAGTTCAAAAGGAATCCCATGTTATGGGAGGGCAAGGCTAGAGCCCCTGTACCAGCAAGAGGAAGTGCTTGCCTTTAGGAAGAAATTTCATAGAGTTGTGACAAGTTGTAACCTGTGCTTATTTCCTTCATTTTTTTCTGTAAAACTATAACACTATTATAGAAAAAAGCAGAGAGAAACTAAATTTCTTCCCACATTTTGGTCTGGCCAAATTGTAAAGAATTCAATTTTTCTTCACAAACTTTAGTTTCCTAATTTCTTTTAAATTACAGGGAAAATGGGCAGAAGATTTGTGATTCTAAGTGCCTTGTAACAAATACACTTTTAAAATTAATTAAAACAAATATAGTCCCTTTAATGTAAATTATGCTGTATATTTGGCTGTCTATAAACCACTTAATATTAATTTATTCACTTTTGGATCTCAACAGTAAGAGGCCCAGAATTTTAAGTCCAAAGGTCCAGGGAAGAATTAACTCAGGAATTAGTTAATTAAGTATAATATAAAAATTTAAATTTAAAGGAATGGTGAAAATAGAGAAAGGAGATTAATTCAGTATGATCTCATTGGAAATGGGAATATATAAGAGTTCCCATAATCCTAAATCTGGTTTGACATTAGCTTTGGGTTTAAGTAGAGAAAGAATTGGCTCAGAGGACCAGAGTTATGTATATAATTAAGCAGTCCTAGTCTAGGTGGGATCTGGTTAATCATTGACTAAGTTCTGGTATTGAAAGGTGGTCTTAAGAAGCCCTTGACATCACTTGAGGGATCAATGTGGTTCTAAGTGATGATTCTTTCTAGGATGTACCCTTATACTCACTGATAATTGTCCTCATAGCAAGGTCAGGGATGGTTGACAGGCTCTGTCTTGTTAGGGTCTACTGATTCTGGAATCCAAGTTGACTGCAGTTTTAAACAAAGGCTTGTCTTTGTTTTCAACATTGAAATTGGATGAGATAGGTTAAATAGCCACTTCTTGAGTGATTAATATGCATACCTTCCTAAGTAAGCAAGTGACCCAAAGTAAAGGAGACAACCACAGTATAAAGCTAGAGATTCCGAGCTTTCATAATGTTCCCAGTTACCTTGTGGACACAAGTGAAGAATCTATGTGGTTTAGCAAAACCAGCCCTTAAGGGTCCATTTCAATTAGCATTGTTTCTAATAGAGAAAAAGGGCAATGCACACAAAAAGTTATGACTTATCACTACTTGGGACCACATCATTTGTCCATTCCTTTTTTTATTTCTTCCACTTTAAAAATTTAAAGTTAAAAGCATAAATGGAGGGATTTATTTTATTAGCTATGGTCTCTCAAATACCTAGAAGAATGTTTGGCGTAAACAAGCAAAAAATATTGAGTAAATGAATTAAGTTCTGTTTTCATTAGGGTTTCTGTTGCTGCAATGAAATACCATAACAAAAACACAAGTTGAGGAGAAAAGGGTTTATTCTGCTTAAGCTTCCACATCACAGTTCATAATCATAGGAAGTTAGGACAAGAACTCAAAAAAGGGCAGGAATCTGAAGGCAGGAGTTGATTCAGAAGCCATGGCTGGTGTAACAGGCTTTCTTCTGGGCCACCAACCAGCTCCCAAATCATAACACAGAGAGTTTGTATTAGTTATGAATGCTCAACCGTAGCTTATGCTCATTTCTGGCTAGCTTTTTTTCAAATTAAATTAACCTATTTCTCCTCACCTACATTTGCCTTGGGGCTTTTTAACTTTCATTCTGTATGTCCTACCCATGTCTGGTTGTCTGGTGGCTGCCTGGCTGGCCCTGGGCATCTCACTTTCTTTCTCCCTCATTCTCTTCTCTCCTCTTTTCTCTCCTCTTGAACCTAGATTCCTCCTCCTACTTATTCTTTCTGCCCACCAGGCTGCCTATCCTTATATTGCCTATCTATTGACTGTTCAGCTTTTTATTAGACCAATCAGATGCCTTAAGCAGGCAAGGAGAAACAGCAACACATCTTTACATAATTAAATGAGCACAGCATTAACAAATGTAACATACCTTTATATAGTTAAACAAATATTCCACAACAGGCTTGATTCAGCCTGCTTTCTTATAGAACCCAGGACCACTAGCCAAGGGGTAGCACAAACAACAATGGGCTGGGCTTTTCCCCATAAATAACTAATTAAGAAAATGTCCTAAAGCTGTGGAGTCCCCTTTTCCTCACAGTTCATTGGCCATCAGTCCATGAGGACAAAGGGGCAACAGAGCTTTTTATGTGGCCTGTGAACACGACAGAAATAGCCTTTCAGCAGACTGCTTCAGTAAGACAGCTCAACTTTATTCCAGAGAATAGGGGATATATATTATTGGAGATGGTATCTGGGGAATCACCTAACTTGCATTAAACAGCACACTCCTATCATAAAGCTTCTAGTTATCATATGTGCAAGCATGGTCCTTATAGCTAGAGTTTTCCTGCCTGGCCCACAGTCACTCAGACCCGACCAAGTAAACACAGAGACTTATATTGGTTACAAACTGTATAGCCATGCCAGGCTTCTTGCTAACTGTTCTTACAGTTTAAATTAATCCATTTCTATAAATCTATACCTTGCCATGTAGCTCGTGGCTTACCGGCATCTTCACATGCTGCTTGTCATCATGGTGGATGGCAGTGTCTCTCTGACTCAGCTTTCCACTTCCCAGCTTTATTCTCCTCCTTGTCCCGCCTATACTTCCTGCCTAGCCACTGGCCAATCAGTGATTTATTTATTGACCAATCAGAGCAACACATTTGCCATACAGAACATCCCACAGCACTACTATAAAACTCCTAGCACAAGCCGGGCAGTGGTGGCGCACGCCTTTAATCCCAGCACTCAGGAGGCAGAGCCAGGTGGATCTCTGTGAGTTCGAGGCCAGCCTGGGCTACAGAGCGAGATCCAGGACAGGCACCAAAACTACACAGAGAAACCCTGTCTTGAAAAACAAAAACAAAAAACAAAAACAAACAAAAAAAAACTCCTAGCACAATGTCTAAGTACCATATGGGCAGCAGGCAGAAAGCCCCTGCAGTGAACTGTGTCAAGGGTTATAGTAGAGATAAGTCAGACATCTGGGCCTAAAGGCAGTCTCCAAATAAGGTCAGGTGGAGAACAGGGTGCCTTCCGGCTGGGGGGTAGAGGGAGTCCTCCATGATATTGAGCTTGGAGAGAGCTGCCAGGCCATGGTAGACTGTAACCTCTGACTAGCAAGGTCTCCCAGCATATAGCCTGATGTTTTGGAGGCATTTTCTCAATTGAGGTTCCCTTCTTTCAGGTAACTCTAGCTTGTATCATGTTGACATAAAACTGTCTCACATAAGTTCAATTATGAACCTAGTATTCTTTGTATGCAATGTAACTTCTGACATATGACTTGTAATACTTTTATTATGTCCTTAATTTTTGGATATTCTATCTACCTAAATTTCTATGTCTTGGTCTTCATTTTAGTAATATCATGGTATTTTTCTTAGTATCTTCACCTGCAGGTAGAGTTTTCATTGTAGATTACCTGGGTAGAGGAAATTATTAGATCTTCATAATAATTCAACTACTAGAAATTAGTTGTAAGTCTAACTGTATGAAATAATGAGATACTGTGTTTATAAAACAAAAACAAACAAATTATTTTCCTGAGTATAAAATACAAAATTATGTTTAATAAAGATAAATTTATTTATATGTAATAAAAACTAGGAATATAAGATATTAGATGTAAAATAAAGTACTAAAATGAACATTTTGAGCCCAAATGACATTTAAATGATCTAAAACTTCTTATTCTATTTAGTAAAACTCACTCATCAAAAGGTGCATTGTAATTTATTAACTGCTGATCCATCGCTCCAGCCCCTATTCTAGAGTTGTTTTTTCCTAAAAGGGTATGAAAGAATGAAAGAATTGGTGAAAGAATTCAACCTCTTTGAACTTTAGTTTCCACATACAAGAAAAGGGAGATAGATAGAATTTAAGTTTCTCAATTTCTATATATCTCAAATTGGTGACTATTAGTATTGATAATGTCTTTATAGGGACAGTAATTTATTTGACCTTTATAACCATTCCCTTACTGGGCTACAGGCATTGAATGAACATTGGTCGCCATCACCTGAAGTGAGTCCTTCTCCCAGTCTGACAAACTGGCTGTATCAACCTTCTAAAACTCAGAAGGATGGAATTGTTTGTTTTATGACTCTATGAATCTCTGAATAATTAAATAAAGAATAATAATAAAATAAAATAAATAAAAAAATAAAATAAAATAAATAAATAATTAAATAAAGAATAATTAAATAAAGAAACTTTGGGCACCTGGTCTATAGCAATGGCTCAGCGGTTAACAACACTTGCTATTCTTGCAGAGGGCTTGGGTTCAGTTCACAGCACCTGCATAGGAGCTCAAAACCATCTGTAACTCCTTCTCCAGGGAATCTGATGCATTCCTCTGACCTCCATGGGCACCAGGCAAACATATAATGCACATACATATATGCGGGCAAAACATTCACACAAAATAAAATAAAGATAAGAAAAAAATTTAAAAGAAACTTTGGGTATCTGTTAAAAGCTATGATTATCCAGGTCATGTTGGTGCACTTCTTTAATTCTAGCATGTAGGAGACAGAGGCAGGTAGATCTCTGTAAGTTCAAGGCCATCCTGATCTACAGAGTGAGTTCCAGGACATCCAGGACTGTTACCCAGAGAAACCATGTCTTGAAAAACAAAATAAATAAATAAATAAAATAAAATAAACAAATGCTAAGGGTTGAAGAAAATAATTTGTTAGTATATTATCCATGGTACAGCCATTAATGGAAAACAAAAATGAAAATAGCAAAAAAAAAAAAAAGTACTTTGAAAGCATGTTAACCTATGTGTATAAGGCATACCACTTAGTATCTACCTATTTAGGACAGAGCCATAGCCCAGTTACTGCCATCCACTTATTGGCATATTGTAAAGAACCTTCTTCAAATGTTCTATGCTTAAAACTCCAATACCACAATGAAAGAAGGCAATGCTTCTTGGTCTTTTGGATAATATCAAGTAAGAAATTGGACAGTAGAGGGGGGAAATGGCCAAATTTTCTGTAGAGGTGAGAAGGGATTAAGACACAAGACCAACACCACTCCATTTGAGAGTAGAATTGTAACTATCTTAATAGTATGGCAAATAATGTCAATAGTGTGATAGCAGGAATCTTAACAGTTCTTATTAATAAAAACTTTTCCGGGCCAGGTATTGGGGTGAAATGCTGAATGGTCAGAGAGACAGAACAAGCCACAGCTAACCTCACCTGGCCAACTTCTCAGCTGATCTTGTTTCCTCAGACTGGAAGCCTCTGTGTCCTCATTCAGAATGAATCTCAGCTGAACTTTGTTGCTCAAAGCCTAAAAACTTAACCAGTCAAATGCTTCTAGTTCCTGGTCCTCACGCCTTATATATCTTTCTACTTTCTGCCATCACTCCCTGGGATTAAAGGCATGTGTCACCATGTCTGGCTTTTCCAATGTGGCCTTGAACTCACAGAGATCCCAGATGGATTTCTGCCTCGGGAATGCTAGGATTAAAGGCATGAGTGCCACCATTTTCTAGCCTCTGTATCTAGTGGCTGACTGTACTCTGACCCCAGATAAATTTATTAGGGTACACAATATTTTGGGGAGCACAATACCACCACAATAGTGTCTATTTTAATTGTTAAGTTACAAATTAGATGTATCTGGCTGCCTTCTGGGGAAATGATTTTTAAATTAATGTTTTGCCAAAATAGACTATTTAAATCTCCAAAGGAAACCTTTTTCTAATTCCTTTAATGTTTTGAAAGGAATTCCTGCACTTAAAAGTAGTAACTAAGCTTTTGAGTATTTCACCATAGTCTCAATTCATCTCTTTCTCAGTAAACTGCCAAGACAGTACATACAAATAGTCAAAACAATCTGTAGCTGTGGCATTTATTGCACAGAGTCTGAATTATTGTGAGAGAAATATGCAGGTAATTTTTTCTTGTACAATCCGTAACACTAATAAATTAGTAAATAAATGACTCCTTACAAACTAAGAGAATTAGTGGTCTGTATTTTAACCTAATTATAAAATGGTAAATGCCATTATTCAGTGTTTCAGCATAGTTTGCAATGCTATCTCTGATCATTCCAACAGCAATCATTGACTAAAGCAGAGTATCTCAACCTGAGCACTTTCTCAGGCCAAAATATTATTTGTCATAGGATATGTCCTGCTTACAGAAGGGTGTATTAGCAGGATCCTGGACTCTTTCTAGATGACAATACTGTATCTGAAAGCTATGACCCAAAATATGTCTCAGGATGTTGCCAGATATTTATTCCAGTGGGGGAACAAGCCTCCAACTGAGAACCACTGAGCTAAAGAAATCAATGAACAGAAAACTAAAACTCAAGATGGAAAAAATACTGCTATATTAATAATGAGCAAGCACTGCATTCACTTTAAATCTGCATAGTTAGTAATATGTAGTCCCATGACTGTCTTCAACTTAGAAAGCTCCTCCAATAGCTTAGGTGTCAATTTATATTCCTCAAAATTATTTTCTATTTGCCTGTTGGTACTTGTTGTTCTTTTTTTAATATGGCAGACTTTTTTTCCCTTTTTAATATTGTTTTTGTTGAAGATGTACTTTCTTGAATAGTTACATAGATTTACTTTTAATTTTTTCCTCTTTTTCCAAATTATCTCTCTTCTCTAGAATCAGTTTTCTTATTTGCCTTTGTCTTTCTCTGCATTTACATTTCTTTTTTTCAGAGTTGTCTTTTTCTAATAGGGTAGAGACCCTCAAACGTTCTATCAAAATATTCTTGGCCGTTTAAAAATACATCATATTCATTAATGTCTACCTTTAATTTAGCAATGCATTAGAGTGAAATTTAATGAAGTAAGAAATCATAACAGTACTTGGGACTTTTTCACCAGTTAAATTTACTGATATCTTCAAATCACATTCTAGCCAAGCCAAATATTTAAAAATATAATTTGGACTGATGACTTATAATGGCAATTATTATGTATTCTGCTAGATTTTGTTATTTAATTGCAAAATACATTTCAGTATTTTTAGAATTTCATTTAAAGGAAACTGATTTTCACAATAATCCTAAATACTTTATATTAGGCATTTAAAGTATTATCCTAAATATTAGGGCTTTTTATGGCATAAAACTTGTGATTCGAGGCACTTGTGGAGGCTTAAATGAGCTTAAACTTACTCTTGGAACTGTCCAAATATTTTTAAAATGTCATTAAATACATTCAGGTTTGTTCTTTAAAATTTTGGTAACTATGCTGAGAACAAGAGAAATAGTCTTCCTCAGAGAACAGCACACCAAATGGTTATCCAATACCAAATGGTTAGCCATGAAAACATACATACAAGTAACTTATACAAACTGAGCAGGTTAGCTTAGCGCATATATATATATTATAGAATATATAATATATAATATATGTAACAGTTAATGAAAAAAGAGGCAATGAATTTGAGAGAAAGAAAGAAAGAAAGAAGAGCTATTTGGGAAGATTTTGAGGAAGGAAAGGAAAGAAATGAATTATGTAATTATATTATAATCTCAAAAAATAATTTTTAAATTGATAATTTGAAATAATTGATTACATGTTTAGGCTATCTTAAAATATGTCTGTTTTAGCTTCTGATTATCTTTTTGTTAACTGATATCAAGTAATTACAATTTTTATCATGTATTATGTATCTGTTCTATGCTAGGCATATAATTATGTATATTTGAATGTTGGTTTCCATTATATGTTAATGTAAAACGATTACTAGTCTAGTTATCAAGAAACGTTGATCTACATGGACATGATTATTCATCTTAGGCCACTAACTGTGTTCTTACACTGTTTCATTTTGAAATTATTTTTCATTGTTATCATAGGGAAAAAAATTACATATGTTAAAATCCACTTTATGGGACTTTAGGTGATTAGACCAGATGACACAAACTATTTATACACACTTTATAGTTGTGAACTTCACAATTGTATATGATTCAATCTCCTTTTAAAAATAAAAAAGAATTTATACTGCAAGCATAGACATGCAGAATTTTTCAGAAAATTTGGAAGCTGTCTTATTTACTTAAAATTACACTTTCTTGCAATTCATTAAAAATAATAAAAACTTAGTTTCAGTTATAAACTTGCCAGCAACTATTTATGTAATATAAAGGGCAGTACAGGTAAGTATCTTAGTTTTTTAATACAAGCCAATCTAATTTCATATACACAAGTATTTAAACTTAATTCAGTAAACTCAAAGCATAGCTTGAAATGTGGCTCAATTTAGCTTATGAATTACTGAAGCTTATATAAATATTTTGGTAAAATATCAAAAATTATATCTACTGTCTTGATAATCTTGATATGTTAGTATAATTAGTAGTGCAGGGCTTTTAAGCTATAGGTTTAATTTTTATTTTTATAGTAAATCTTATCTACTTAAAATTGCTTGGTTCATGTATGCACCAAAACAGTAAGAAGTAATAGTGATTATCAAAAATCAATGTATTTCAGGGGAAAAGTTACCTGTTGAAGAACTAAAAGTACTAATGTAGCTAACAAAAAGTGAGAGGAGGAATCAAGGGAGATGTGTTAATATAAATTGACTATTTTCTTTGTCCCATAAGATTAAAAAAATCATCAGCTCTCAATCAGACCAAAGTGATCACAGGAATCAAAGCTTTAGACTTTGAAAATAACTGCAGAAACTAAACTAGAAACTGCTAGTATTTACTGATTTATAGGAAGGCAACTGGCCATAGGTATATATCAGAGCTTTAGGTTTTACCAATTGGTATTTTTATTATTCTTATTATCATTAAAATTATCAGTCAGGCATGATGATGCATGCATGTGATCCCAGCACTCAGGAAGTGAAAGCATAGGATCTTGAGTTTAAGACCAGCCTGGGCTTCAGAGTGAGAAGTTGTCTTTAAAAGTCAAAAGTCAAAAAGTCAAAAATATTTAGAATGGTGTATTTATGTATATGTATTTATGTGTGTGTGTATATATATATACACACACACATAAATAATCATCAAAAAGAAGCCATCAATTGGAGAACTGGAGAGGGAGTCCTCAGGAGACAGACAAGGAAGGGAAGAAGGGAGAGACAGGGAGGGCTGGGAGGACAGAGAAGTGAGAAAGTAGTGTAATTATATTTTAATTGAATTTTTAAAAATTATAAAAGGAAAACTACAGATATGTATCTAGATTTTTTTTTTTGGTGTTTCGAGACAGGGTTTCTCTGTGTAGCCCTGGCTGTCCTGGAACTCACTCTATAGACCAGGCTGGCCTCGAACTCACAGAGATCTGCCTGCCTCTGCCTCCCGAGTGCTGGGATTAAAGGCGTGCGTCACCACTGCCTGGCTGTCTGGAAATTATTTTTTCCAGGAAAAATGTAAAAGAAGATTTGATACAAGAAAACTCAGAAATTAACAAACAATAGAATAAAATGGAAAATTACAAAATTGCCTACTACAAAGGGGGCTGGCACAAGAAGTATTATAAAACTTATTTTCTCATACTTCAGTTGATCATTTTAATTCCATGTAAGTTTTTTGAACTATCATACCTTATTGCCAAAACAAAATAATAAACTATCAGAATACCTAATAATAATTTGACCCAACCATGCATTAAAAAAACAACAAACAGTTGAAACAAAGGTTCATTCTAGAAATTGAAGGAGAAATTAATAGAATGGAGGATAATAATCTAATCATTTAAATTCTTTTTAAATTTGTATGGATGTATGCAATGTTTCTTGGTCATGTCCATCCCCTGCTACCTCCCTCCAGCTCTCCCTGTAACCTCCCCATGATGTCTCCCTATTCTCTCCTTCTAGTTACCCCTTCCCAAATGCCCCAACATATTCCCAACTCCCTCCCAAGTTAATGACTTTTTTCATTTATTTATTTAGTAATATTGTTGCTTTATAACCCACTAAATCCATTTCGTGATTCCCACATGTGCACATGTGTAGGTTCATCCACTGGTTCTTGGGCTATGTACCAATGACTACCCCACCTTCTCACACACAATGAAAAATGCCACACCCTTCTTTAGCAGCCATTAACTGCCATTAGCTCCTTAGTTCAGGGTAGGGCATCAAAAGCCCCTCCTTCCTCCATGCTGGAATATTAATTTCACTTGATCTTCTGTAGGTCTTATGTAATAACAGTACCTGCTGTGGGTTCACACGTACAATAGCCATGTCATGTCCAGTGGCCAGCCTTTCACAGCAGTCTTGCTTGTCCTGTGGTTGTTAGATTCTAATTTATCTCTCTTCTATAATAAAATGACTAGCAACTCCTAATTATAGTAAAGTATATTTGTACTTTCCTACATTCTAATTAATCTCCCTTCTATTATAAAATGACTAGCAATTTTTTATTATAGTAAAATATTTTGATGCTTTTAAAGTTTTTAAAGTATTTGTATATTACTTCTACATGTTTAGGTGAAGTTAAAGCGTTATCATTGCCTGATCAAATGAATATGGAAAATTATTATAAGTTTTTAATTTGATGGGTTAGTTAACTTGCATATTCTTTTCTTTATAGGATTTTATAAATTGCTTCATGAAGGCAAAGGCCCAAAACTGGATCGATTGTAAGTTTCTATTTGTTGGCTTTGTTACCTTCTCTTCTTGTAAATGCATTTCTCTCAACTACTGCTTGTATTGAAGAGCTGAAGCATAATAGCCCTAAAATCTCAGAGATGTTATAGAACATTTTTGTTATAGTTCCTTTTAAAGAATAGTAGCATGAGCAGATAGTTTTAGTAACATATGCATGCCATATGAAAATATCCTGATAGTAATGATTAATCCAAAGAAATAGAAACACATGGGTTCTAAGAATTATATTTGACTCAAACTTTTGTTGACTGTGTATATTTTCCTTTTGTCGGTCATTCTTCAAACTACCCCAGTTTCATAATGGGTAATTTTCCTGGCAATAAATTAAGTTAAACATTCAAAAATGATGAAAAAGATTGTGTGTGTGTGTGTGTGTGTGTGTGTGCGTGTGTGTGTGTGTGTGTGTGTGTGTGTGTGTGTGTGTGTGTGTGTGCGTGCGTGTGTGTGTGTGTGTGTGTGTGTGTGTGTGTAAAATACAGCAAACCCTGTATGTTGTACACTGAGGGGTTTCTTTTAGTCTCACAGAAAATTCATAAAATAGACAAACTACTTTGTTTTATTTTTGTTAAAGAGGGATGTCTTTTTCAGACAGATGTGTTTGTTGAATCTTGTGGTGGGTTTCTTGTTAGAAGATGCCTGTCTTATGATTACTCCAAGTATTTAGAAAAAAATATTGCTGACATAATTTTCTTCAACCTCTCCTCAGTGCACACATTTACTTTAACAATATTTTAGCAAGCTATCAAGTACATTTCCTTAATATGGATCCAGTAAAAGGCTTTAAAGTAAATGTATCTTTTAAAAATCTCAGCAAGAGTTATGGGCAAATATAGGAAACAGGTATAATTGAAGACTTAGAATCTTGATAGAGATCTGTCACCAACTTGCAATAACATTGCAAATATCACTTGAATTTTGTTGGTCTTAATTCTCCTTCAGTGACGCAAAAGATTAAAATATATGATCTCTAACACATTTGTAGCTTTGAAAATATTTGGTTCTAAGGTCTTGAAGAATTTATCTTTATCACTGACGCTTCCACAGTAAAAGTGGAAAGGAGAGACTAAAATTTGAAGTCTCAATATTGAAAAATCATTACCATCCTAGTCTTCATCTTTCTTACATATTATACCTGTATGAACTAACACAACAAAAGTGAACTACTGTGCTAGCAATACCATTACTTTATAATTCTCTGTTAAACTATTCTCTTTGGTAATGTACTCCTGAGAAATAGCTGACCATAAGAAAACATGAAACTTTGAAAAGCTTTGTGAAGAGATCTGTAGTTTTTTTTTTTTTTTACATAAACTCTTCAAGTAAAGTAACCTAATATGAGCAGCTATTCAACTTAAACCTGCTGGAAAATTTGCTTATATTAGTAGGATCCCGAGGGACCAGTAAATTGGTAATTAGAGTAATTTTTATAGGCTGGACTCTGGAATGATATGTTTTTAGAAGTACAACTATAAACTTATAGTGACATATACGACAGTTATAATTAATATAATATGAACTTTTTTTAAAGTTTAATAGTAGGAGTAGGTTTGTCTTGACCTTTTACAAAGCAAGGACTGATAAGCTCAATACATCGAAGTATTCCCAGGCCAAACTTCCATGTTTATAATGCTGAGATACTTTAAAAGTATTTTTCAAATGAACCAAATTCTTTTCTTGGTGACATTCATAATCTCATTTGCACTGACATAAATGTTAGATTTATATCCATTAACTTACTTTAATTAAAACTAATTTATATACATTTCAGATTTGTCTTTACAGATTTAGGTTATTTACTAACAAGTAGAATAAGAGACATTGAACTTGTGAGGTTAAAACCATTTATATCATATAATGCATAACAACAATAAAATACTAACAAGTAGATGGAATTTGATCTAATATAGCAACAAAAACAATAAAATTCAAAAGACCAAAGAAAATGAAATATATAAAACATATATGAGAAAAACAGAAACTTTTCAGAAAAGTCTTGATAAATTGAGTTACATGGCTATGTTTAAAGCTAATAATATCCACTGTAGTAAATATTATGTGTTTTAAATTCACCTTAAATTTTTCAAAAAGAATTTCAACAAAATGTGTTTGGAAGCTAAGCCTAGTTCTAAAAGCTCATCTAGGCGAAAATAGTATGAGAAAAATCCAAAAATAATTATAAAATTAACTGGAAATAAATATTCCTTAATAAATTACAAAAATTATTTTGAGTGTATGATAATACTATCCAGAAAAAATAAAATGTTTTGATATTTTAATGAAAGAAATTAGAAATATTTAAATAGACTAAATATACAAAATAATTCAAAGTATAATGATGATAATACTTGAAATCAGTAGAGAAAAGAGTATTCAGTAGATGGTTCAGAGCAACTGTCAGAACATTTGTAAATAGAAATATCCCAAGATCCCTATTTTATATGATATACAAAAAGCAGGATGTCTTAGTGATTTGAATGTAAAAATGAGTAAAACTTCTAACAATAAAAGGCAAAAAAAAATATGCTTTTCATATCTATGGCTAAATAGTGGAAACTGTATACATACACAGTGTCATAAACAAAAGTAAAAGGCAGATAAACTGGGGGAAAGATTTTGAATATATATAACAGACAGAAGGTTGATATCCTTAATATATCAATCAACTTAAAAATTAGTCGAACAGTAGGAAGAAAAGCAAAAGGAATGCTTAAATAACTACTGACAAAATAAGAAATATAAATGACTATAAGTAAAGAAAAATAAAAATATTACCATTTGTAGTGAGAAGAACAACTGTCTAATATTGATGATTTGCTAGATTATTGTAAATTTGTGAAAATGTTATGATAATTTAGTCTGTATTGCTATGATATCCAAACTAACATTTTATTCCTGTTTGTTTTTGCAGTGTCTTGGTTTAAAAGGCTCTTGCCCACATTTTTCTCTGAGGAAGACCGTCGTTCTTGTTCTAAACCCCGATTTTGTGCAATAGCCTGTACTGAAATGGGCCATGGGAAATGCGAGGGATGGCTTTGGCATAAGAGAGAATCTAGAGGAATCTCCTTTTTTAGTTGGAAAAAATACTGGTTTATTTTGAAACACTCAACTCTCTACTGGTTCTCACATCTGAATGTAAGTACACCAGGAAGCAAAGAAAGTCTATTGCTAAAAATAGTCCTTTGTGTTAGTAGTAAGGGTATATACTTCTGGCAAATAAAAAAATGCTCATAATACCAAATGTTAGGAATAAGCTATTGATGCTACTTCTTGCTTTTAAAAACGCTGTCCAAGTTGTCTAGTATGTCTAGTAAAGGTATTTTAATCAATGATTTAATGGTTTTGAAACAAAAAATACCTGGTTTTACTCCAAGCCCTTTCACTTATTAACTTCAAGAGACCAAGAAAGTTATTTATCTTCCTTGAAGCCCATTTTCTTCAAAATGAGTCATAATACTTGCCAAAATTTTCATCTCTCATTCTCTTTTGTGTTGATCCTCTCCCTCTCAACCAGATCCATGTCAGAAACTTTTTTTAAAAGTACTAGAATCCTTTCATTTGGATAAAAGTGAAATGAATGAGGTGCCTTTTACTGGTTATAAAACCAAACAAATATCATTTTACAGGAAGGAATTGACAAGGTCATGAGTTTTATTTTGGACATACCAACTATAAGATGCTCTGAAAGTTATCCCACTGGGGAGAGGAGTCTAGAGCTTTGATTAAAGCTTCAGCATTTACTTTAACACCTGTCATGTACAGCCAAACTTCTTGATACTATTTTTATGCTTTCGGTTTTCATTAACTCACTTCAAGTATTCTCTAATCTCTCTTTCCCCATACTCTGTTGGGACAATTTTCAGAAGATAACCATGAAACGTTGATGTTGCTAAGTCCAAAAGACACCTTCAGACTTCATTTTACTGGACCTTTCCTCATTTTTATCATATTTTCTAACACACTTAAGTTTCAGTTCTTTAGGAACCAGCTTTAGGTTTTGTTATTGTTATACACATCTTTCAATAATTATTTTCCAATGTATAAAGCCTCAATTACTATATGCATATAGAAGTCGCATATATTTATTGCTATACCCTAAATTTCTCATCATATGTTTAGGACTCATGAGTTCAGTTATCTCTCCATAGGGCTATCAAGATTTCCCCTGTTCAGCATGTGCAAAGCAAACTTCATTATACTGCTGTCCTTAAAATGATCTCTTCCCTCTGGTTTTCTGCTAAGGAGTTATCCTCAAATCCTACTTTTTTGCTTCATACAGTATATCCATCTCTAGTCTCTCCAAAATTATCCCCTAAGTATCTATCAAATTCATCATTTTCTCCCCATTTCCACTGTCTAGTCCAAGCCATTGTTAGCTTTCAAACAATTTCAATAGCCACCACTCTCTGTCTTGTTATATTCACTTTGGCCTCCCTCTAGTTCATGACTGTAATTAGGGGATCTTTTTAAATATAAATTTTGCCATATCCCTACTACCTCATTTCACCCCATTTTCTTATTTGTCTCCCTATTGAAAGCCATTACTAACTTTCCATTACTCTTACACAAAAAATGTCCTTATCATGGACTATCAAGCCTTATATAAATTCTGTACCTCTTCTGTTATATCTTGTACTATCCACCCTGTGATTTTTACATTCCAGCTACACTGGCCACTTCTATTTTCTCGAATGTGCTGTGCTCTATCCATTTATGGAATCTTTATATGTGTTTTCCTTCTTCTTGTAATATTCCATGACCCCTGCATGTTAATTTCATTAACAACTCAATTTCTCTTCAGATATTACTTCAATACATCACTTCATAGGGAAGCCTTTCTTGATCCTACTCTACCAGTTAAATGCTCATTATCACTCAGTGTCATATAACTTTAATCACAGCATTTGACCCCTTGTAATTCTAATTCATTATTCTTATATTAAAACTGTCTCCTCCTAGATCATAAGCTTTCAAAAGTACTATATTTATCTCCCCTGGTGTCACCTAACTAATTCAGCAATATATCTCTCATATGTGGCACAATATATTTATATAATCCAATATAATAGTTTAATCAATGACTATTTGTGATAATGTAGTTAACATATGTAAAAAACCATGGTACAATGTCTGTCACATAAGTTTTTAATGAATATTATTTCCCATCATATTTTCCCATTCCCTTTTTCTCAACCAATGTGGAATTTTTCTGTTTCAAATTTGAAAGTTTTCAAGAACAAATGTGAAATACTAAATCATATTCCAGCCAGACATGATGAATATCATGAATGTTACCCCTGTTGAAATTAAACAGAAAAACACATTGGGTACCAGATGTAGGAAGAATTGCTAAACAGTCTTAATAAAAAATCTGGAGCCTGATATTGGGGTTAAAACTGAGAGATCAAAGGAATAGGACAAGTCACAGACAACCTTACCTTACCAACACCTCAGTCTCCAAAGAGACCTACTTCCTGTATACCCATTCCTATATGCCTTTCTGTTCTGCCAACTCACTTCCTCTCTCTACCCAGCTATATCATTTTCTCTCTGTCTGTACAGACCTCCAGACTTCTGTGGTTAGTGCTGGAATTAAAGGCATGTGTCACCATGCCTGGCTCTGTTCCCCAGTTTGATCTTGAACTCACTCTGCCTGATGGATCTCTGCCTCCCAAATGCTAGGATTAAAGGCATATGCCTGACTTCTATGTTTGCTATAGTGGCTAACTGTTTCCTCTGATCCTCAGATAATCTTTATTGGGGTGCACCAAGAAAATATCACCACAATAGTAAATTCTATTCACTATAGTGTTTTTCACCTAAAGAGTTTTCTTACAATTAATTTACTTAATATAAGATGAATCAATGTTCTGGCACCTTTTTTAATGATTCCACTTTTGTGAGTATTTTTCTAAATGATCCTTTATCAGATTGTTACTAAAATATATAGGTTCTGATTTGTTTTTAATTTCAAGATTACTAGACTTATATTTCTCATAACTTTAATATTCTAAAGTATCTTTTCCCTTGTGAGTTACAAATGTTACAACCTAGCAATAACATAATCCCCTTTTTATCCTTGAAGAAATTGTGACTCAGAAAAAAAAGTGGCCTGGTAAACATGGGCAGATTTATGATGACTAGGATTGAATAAGTTCTATAAATATGTAGGAAGGTATTCAGCCTTGTGTCAGTTCATGACAATGTGTTACAAATCTGCTCTGTGATGCTCTAATGCTAAACAATTTCATCCTTAGATATTTCACTATTAGATATTTCAGAAGCTTTGAAGTTGAAAATAATTGATACCTGTAATCATCATTCTATGTGAGACAACTGAAGGTTTATTAATGTTCTAAATGCTGCTATAGCTCTTCTCTTTGCTGCGCTTCATTGATATATTTTTGTCTGCATCAAATGCTTTAATGATGGTGAGAGCTATTTGCATATTTTGAAATAATTCTGTATAATCATTAATGTAAAATCTGTTGTTACCATTGATGGTTTAATAAATGCATGGTCCATTTGCTTTGCAGAAAGCTATTTCAAGTGCATGCTAAGCAAACTGCATTCCTTAATAAGCAGTCTAGAAAAATGTTGTTTGTTACAACACTGGTGACCTAGCTCTTGGTTTTCCGTTTCAACTTGTACTCTCTCTCTTAAATCTTCCACTTATATTTTTTCATTCTTTCCTAGGACACCAAGGCTGATGGTTTCATTTACCTACCAGAATTCCGAATTGACTTAGCTCCACACTGCAGAAGAGAATTGTAAGTAATAAGTGACTTTTAAATTGAGAGTTCAAATTAATACCCTAAAATAGAGCTATAACAGGGTCCAGTTTATAATTCTAAATTCTTCTTGTAGTTCCTTTCATGATTTTTCAGACAAGTAGTGTTTCAGAATTATACTGTGAGTAGAATTTATAGTTAATAGATCCCATAGGATTAACATAATAGCTAATATATTTTCAAATTATGATACCACTCTAATTCATTATTTATCTTTATTTAACTATAAACTATTTTAAAATATGAGTATATTATGGAATAATCATAATATTACTTTATTTTTCACAATCTTTCTACATTTGCCATAATTATAATTGTAGAAGTCAAAGTTGTTCACTCTGGGTATTATATAAGTATTATAAAATTAACATGTTAGAGGGAGGTCAGTATATAATTAGGAAACACTGATTGGATAGCTAGAAATATCTGGATGGTATGCTTTTTATTATGTAAGTCAGATTCTTATTATAGAGTATCTGGATTTAACAGACATCAAAAGAGATGAACAGACTTCAGAAAGTCCAAGGAAGAGAAATAAATCCAATTAAAGAGATATTAAAAGGGATATAAAAATAGGTTACATGGTACAAAGTTAAAGCAACTGTCATACATTAGTGGTAGGGATAATGATGTTATTATTTAATTTACTGTTTCTTAATTATATTAAAAGACACGAAAACTTGGAAAGAAATTGGAAAACATCAAGTTGAAGAAGTGTTTGATTTACCAATAAGATTAAATAAAAGGCTATTAACGAATATTTTTATATCTTAAACTCTCTGCTAGAGTCTTTATATGTTCATTATTAAAGTAAGTAGAAAAAATGTCCTAGTGTGTAGCTTTCCAACTGCAAATACTATGTTTCTGCTACGTAGACTTGCAAATATTGTTAGACAGCATTTATGTATGCAGTTAGTATTGCAATTTACATTGTTTTTCCAAATCTGGCCTATGATGTATAGGTATGATTTATCTACCGATGAGAAAGTTGAGGGCAGAAAACCAGACTTAATTTAAAAGTGGAAGAGAGTTAAGCTACTCAAGGCCCAAGTCACTTGAACATTAGAGTAAATGATTAAATTATAAAGAGAATAAACATATAAATATAAAACTATATGGATCCAATTCTTAAAATATACTTTCAAACTTGTATATGTTGTTAACACATATCCCCTGAACTTGAGGTTTTCATTTTATTATTCTCATTTTTACTATGTTCTTTATAGTATTTACCTGCTCTTTTCAATTTGAAAAACAGAAATCAATCATTATAATGACAAATCATTCACAGTACTGGTATTTTTTTAATCAGTGATTCTTAATTTGATAAGATTCCCTGCAGAAGGGGAACAAATACTACTCCTGAATTTGGTGCAGATGTTAATATTCCACACAGCAAGAGACTATGGATAAAATATTTATTTACAGAATGAGCCTTTTTGAGGAGACCATAACAGGCAGGCACCCCAAGCTCTATAAAAATAGCTTGAAAAGGGAGATTAGATTTTTTTTCTTGTGGTTACCTGTGGCTTTAGAGTTTAACGGTCCAGCCAAACATGAAGAGATGGCAGAGTAGAAAATGAAAACTATCAACAGTCAAATATCAAAATAGAGTCAGACTCTATATAAACCTTAAGGGATATCTTATCTTACTTGACTGTATTTAAGTATATATAAGGAAAATGAACTCCATATATATATATGTATATATATATATATATGTGTGTGTGTGTGTGTGTGTGTATGTGTACATATATGCCTTATGATATAAAAGAAATGTTAAATGACCATTGATGGACTCAATTATTGAGGTTTTTTTTTCAATTTGAAGAGGCGTTCAGTTGTTTCATAAATGCTCATCATATATGAATATAGACCAGATCTTCACCTCAGTTCTCAAATATCCCCATGTCCATCAAGTGATCCCCTACAAAAAATGGAAGTGAATTCTTACCCATTTGCATCCTCTAACTTTGTTTCATTCTTTTTCTTCATGTCATTTACATACTTAAGTGGTAATAGAGTTATAAACACAGTAAATTAATTGCTAGATATATATACTTCAGGTACCAGAAGTTAGAAATCTTCCAAAACCAGAAAGATCTAAATTCCTTGGACAATTATTTAAGGAAACTCAAAATTCAAAATCAGATTTGATTAGAGTTTAAGGTACTATCAAATCAAAGAACTTATAAATTCAGAACCACTTAAGGAAGAAGAAAATGTAGCCTTCTGATTCATAAATCAAACTTCAAGAGACCATTTTTTAGTACAGTGAGAAGTTCTTGTTTCTAAAGTCAAAGTTATATTATTTATAATAATTAATTTCCATCGTTTTGTTATTTTATGGTGTTTTTTTAGACTTTGATTTTATTAATTCTTCTGACATGATTAGTTCCTGTGACTTCTTGTGTGTGTTTATGAAGGAGTAGACCAACCTGATGGTTTGAGAAAAGTGAGGGAATCACAAAGGCTATAAATTTGGTCACATATACTTACCTAAATAAAAATTTTAAACCTATAGCATTGCAAAAAAAATCAGTGAATTTTAACATTTTCTAGTGAGTTTTCTCTACTGATAAGTCTAATTATATGATCTAAGTTTTTCTTTAATCTGATATATAAAGTAATTATTAAATCAGTTCTCTTAAAGTGAACTATTCTGCTAGTAGAAAGATGCCAATACTGATTCTATGCTATCAATATTATGATATTCTAGAGAAAAAACATTTTATCAGGGTTTTAATGTCTTATGTGTATGATACTTAATTGAAATTTTTGTTTTAAAAGATTAATTATGAATACACAATTCACATTATGAAATAGTCATTACTTCAGGAAAATGCCTGAGTTTTTTAAAAAGTAGTAAACTTATTTTTAAATGAAGAATTTGTAAAGTAATATGTTTTTCGGTGACAATATATGACTTAGAATAAAGAGGAGTAACACCCAACTTTTGAAAATTTATTTATTGTGGGAAGAATGTTATACTTTAAATTGACGACTTACATAAACATTAAGGGATACCCCATTTTTCACTGTGATTATTTTTCTTTTATTATTATTTCATATATTACATCTCAGCTGCAGTTTTCCCTCCAACCCTTCCCTCCAGGGCCCCCATCTCTCCTTTCCCCCAGACCCATGCCCCCTCAGTCTCCCCTCAGAAATGAACAGACCTCCCAGGGACATCAACCAAACACTGCATATGCTAAAATAAGACCAGGCACATACCATCACATCAAGGTTGGATGAGGCAACCCAGCAAGAGGAAAAGAGTCCCATAATTAGGCAAAAGAGTCAGTGACAACACCCATACCCACTGTTAGGAATCCCACAAGTACACCAATCTGCTCAGCCATAACATATATGCAAGGAACCTAGGTCAGACTCCTATCAACTGTGATTGTTATTTTATTCTCCTCCAATTCTCTTTTTTAGATAAGCCATACTCTCAACATAAAGTATGCTAAAATATCTAATTTGTGCTATCACAATTTTCTTTGATTTTCAGAAATGTCTTGAATGACTTATGATATAATAGAAATGTTAAATGTCCATTGGTGGACTCAATTGTTGAAGTTTTTCAATTTAAAGAGGCATTCAGTAGTTTCATGAATGTTTGTCAGCTGCATCATATTTATACTTATGAAAAACAAAAACACAAAAATATAGTGCCTTAAAACTAGGGGGAAAGAACATCGAAACATAAATCTAACATCGTTATGCAAAGAACATTCGCAAATTTTGATTTAAAAAAAAAAGGTTGAATACCAAAAAGGATATATCCTTATGTGAGTCACTGGATATTTTACTTTTAATAGCAGCAAATTGGAACAGCTTCATACCAAGACTCTAGAAAATTGTGCACCAAATTTGACCTCATCGCACAGGATGCTCAGGGAGAAAATTGCTTTGTAATAAAGGTCATCTGTTCTTGATGCAGCAAAAGCACTTTCCTTTTATTCTTTAACATTTATAGAACTAGGTAATTTATGGCAGACCATGATCAGACTATGATCTACAGCCATCCTGCCCTGAGCATGTCTGATATCATTAGCTATGTCCATGGGAAGAGTCAATCTTTAAGAATGATGTCACTTGTGAATTTACACACATGATAAATTTGTATAAAAACACAAACTACAGAAGTATTTTTGGAATTATAATTGTCTATCTATCTACGTACAAATTTTGTATTTTTTATCCTTTCTGGAATTAGTCCACAGAAGTACTGTTCTTCAAAGGTATTAGAAAGAGACTAGATCAATGGCTGGTGCATATTAACACCAGCAGTCTGACAGATGCATTCTTTGCCAAATTATTAAAAGTGCCCTTTCTGGAAATAATTAACCACCTTCCCTCTGCTTTGACTTGGACAAACTAAGAATTTTTAAAAATATGTTCTATAAATCATCATTAATCATGGAGAGCTGTAAGTAAGTAAATTTAAAGTAATTTTTACATAAACTGATCTATGGAATCTTAAAACACTATTTTTGGTCATCCAGAAAGTTAAGAAAAAAATTATATTAACAAAGCTCTACATGAAACTCTTTTTAAAAGGCTGTGAGAGAGCTTATTACAAAGGCTTCTCCTCCTTTCATAAAAGAAACAAGCTATGATATTCTAACAGATTCACTATAGGAACATAAGCTATGACTAAATACGTGATTGAAAAATAGTAGCAGTCATCTAGATGTATGACTTAGCACCTGGAGTAAATAGCAGGAAGTATGCAAGTATGTAATACCCTTATTGCTAGGTTACTAAGAGAGCTTCAGAAATTAAGAAGGTAGTGATACCAAGAAATTTAAGATACAAACCATAAGGTGAGCTGGGTGGTGGTGGCACACAACTTTAATCCCAGGACTTGGGAGGCAGAGCCAGGCAGATCTCTGCGAGTTCGAGGCCAGCCTATTCTACAGAGTGAGATCCAGGACAGACACCAAAACTATGCAGAGAAACCCTGTCCCCCCCAAAAAAAATAAAAACAAACAAACAAAATGATATAAACTATAAGGTGAAAAAACATACATGGGTAAATAACAATAAAAATGGTGTTTCTTTGGTCAATTTCCACTCTTGAATTGGAATTTCATATCTGAATTTGAACATATGCCAAATATTGGAATTAATATCTCAAATAATTTTAAACTGAAATGTATATACAGACCCAACATGATTGAAGTAGTAAATTACAGACTGAACAAGTATGAGAAAGTTAAAACTCCATTGTATATTTTCATGCATTTAAAGCAATATCAGAGAACATGTTTCATCTAGAGTTTTTGAAACAATAAAACTTAGAAGCCCAAATTTTTAATCCAGTCTCAACTCTCAGGTACTATGAAAAGGTATTTGAAAAGTACAATGCTGCTGTTGCTAGCCTTGAAAATTAGTTGGAAAAATCTGATCCTATGAAATTCCTGATTTCTATCTTTTCAGTACACACTGTCTACCAGGTTCTGTGTGCTAAGCAATTAGCCTATGTTATGTAATATAATACATCTCCAGGGGGCCATTGTCCTGCTTCTACAGATGAGATGACTAAGAGGTTAAATGTACTTGGCCGAGTTTTTCATCTAGCAACTGACAGTCTGTTGGATTTAAGGAAACTTCAATATTTTTTGTGAAGCAGGGCCTGGAACCAATGGCTTTGGATGTACGATGCAAGTGTTCTACTGCTGAGCTACAACCCCAGTTCCAATTTTAAACTCTTAATTCATTATCATGCTGCTGGAAAGTTTAAACTAATAAAACTTAAGGCTTTCCTTAAAAGAAGCAATTTGGATTTAAGAATTTAAGTGTACTTGTAGATTTATTGTTTTTAAAACTTCCAAAAGAGGTTTTCTTGATGAAGGCCAACACCGCTATTTTACAAAAGAGTAATATTAGATGTTTTCTACCAGTTTGTGAGAATATTTAAATAAATTAAATAACCATTTAACACATATCTTAAATGGAAAAGAATTGAACTAACTGTAAATTCATGCTATTTGAAAGTAATATCCCAATTAATGAAGCAATATCAGGATGATCCTTTATTGCTAATGTGGGATGAATTTGCAGAATCAGGGTCATTATTGAAAAAACATTTTTGTATGGAAGTGGATATCAGAAAATTCTCAACTTTGTAAGGTGACTTATAAACTCTAAAAGAAAACAATCAAGAGCTTCTGTTACTAGGGATATTATCAAATTATATTAAATTTACTAGAAAATACTGTGATGGGAGGTATACAAGAGTTTGGTTCTGATCAAAAGAAACTCAGTGTTATAAATATCCCATAATATTACATAGTGCCCTATACTACGTTAATCACATTCGAATTGATGCTCTCAGAGTTCTGTTTTAACAGGACATTTAAAAATCCTTCATTTTTTGTCTTAATTTGCATCATTTTTTCTACTTGAAAGTATATATTTTACACATGGGAATTTAAACTGTAAAATACATGAATTAATGAATGAGAGGCACATAGAAAATTTCTGCTAATTCTAATAACATTTACATATATGAAAACAGCATGCAGGCAAAGGATAGGAATTGGAATTATATCCATATATGATTAATAATGATATTAATGAGTAAATTAAACAAAGAAAGATCCTCAGAAAAATTCTATTTTTTTTAAAGATTTATTTATTATGTATACAGTGTTCTGTCTGCACATATCCCTGCAGGCCAGAAGAGGGCACCAGATCTCATTACAGATGGTTGTGAGCCACCATGTGGTTGCTGGGAATTGAACTCAGGACCTTTGGAAGAGCAAGCAGTGCTCTTAACCTCTGAGCCAACTCTCCAGCCCCAAATTCTATTTTTTAAGGCATAGTTTATATTATTGCCAAACTGACACTACTTTTTAAGTACTGTCTTTCATTCCAGACAGCATTTGTAGGTAGGTAGGTAGATATATGATAGATAGACAATAGATGGATGGATAGATATAAATTATTTCATAGGCATAGGCACATCCTTTGCTTTTGAAAAGACATAGATCAAGAGAAAGAAGAGAGCCATATTTATTTTTCTACATATCAATAGAAAAATACTTAATGGAATTTAGAAGAACTATTTGAGAGAAACTTCATTATTCTGAAGAAGTGTAGAATCTGATGAATAACTCAATTATTTTAAAACACCCTAGTTCACCGGTTTGCTTAAAAACAGTAGTGCTTCAAATCTTGTTTACTTTTTTCTTTATTCTTTTCTCAAACAATAAATCCTAACCACAATCCCCATTCCCTCCCTTCCTCCCAGTCCCCCCTCCCTCTTTTAAGAATCAGAATACTCTCTGAGTGCCTGATTAAAAAAATCAGTATCCTTCTTATTTTTCCATTACTAACGTATTACCTTTGGCAAGTTATTTAATCCTTTAAGGCTTCATTTTACCTAGATATATATTAGAGATTTTACTAGATGGCTGCTTCACTCCTTTCAGAGTGTTATAGGATTAAATGTTCTAACAGTTGTTAGAAAGAAAAATGAATTCTATGCTTTTTGCCTTTTTCCCATAGTGCTTTCCAAGCCACCCATGCAAGAATCAAGGATTTCTACTTTGCTGGTACATGCTTGGATGAGATGAATTAGTAAGTACTTTATGTTCATTTATTCACATAATGTATATTGAGGAACAATTTTGTTACAGGTAAGTCCTTCAATCATAGAAAATAATGACATTTTAAAAATAAAAATTATTTCATTTTCATCCTAATGTTATTTAGTGTATTAGAAGGTCAGGGTGTCAGAATGTGGAAATAAATGGAAATATGTGACAGAATAGGACTTATAGAGAAGGTACATTTATACTTTGAGTGTTTATGGACCATCAAGTAAATAACTTTATTTAGCCGGGCGGTGGTGGCGCATGCCTTTAATCCCAGCACTCGGGAGGCAGAGGCAGGCGGATCTCTGTGAGTTCGAGGCCAGCCTGGGCTACCAAGTGAGTTCCAGGAAAGGTGCAAAGCTACATGGAGAAACCCTGTCTCAAAAAAAAAACTTTATTTAAAGAGGCAAAGAAAGCAATTAAAGGTTTTCAGAAATAGGTAGGATCCTATAGAGAAGAAATTGGGAAAAAAAGGAGTAAAGGGCTTATAGAGAGATAGGTAAAAAGACTTACTTGGACTATAATGGTGGCAGTGAAATTGAAAACTAGTAGATATATTCAAGATACCTTGAGGAGGTAAAAATCAACTCAGTTTTCTATGGGAACTGAAGGTGTAGAAAGTGTCAAGGATGACTACTAGGTCTATGGCATATAAACCAAGATGAATTTCATCATAATTTTTAGTAAAATGGGGGATAATGGAAGAGTACCATGTTTGTGAGACAAGAGTGTGAGTTTTATCTGGGAGCACATAGAGTTCGGGGTATCTTCATATATCCTGTGGTATTTAAAGTAGATAGTTACTTTGAGTGGAGCTCAGAGTAAAAGATTCAACTGGAGATATAATTTGTGAGTCATCTACATTGATATGACATTTGAAGTCATGGACATAGGTAAGAACAATCTGGACAGTGGTTCTCAAGGTCAAAATAAATTGTGAATCTTACTAAAATACAGATTTCTGGGGCCCATATCTGCTCATACAATCACTCATTTAACAGGCTCTGGGTGACGCTGACTATTCATGATTTCAGGGCTCTGAGAAACACTGATCTAAAAGGGGGCATAAGACAGATAAAAGTGAGAAGGGAGCCTTAAACAATTAAACATTTAATTGCTGAATATAACCTGCAAAATAGAAATTTCAGAAATATAGGCATAATTGCCATGATTCTAAACACAATTATTGTATATTACCCCTGAGATTCTGTAGCAGAGACATATGCCCTTAAGGAAGAAAACATATTATCCTTTTTAACTCAGGGCTTTTTCCGACTACAATTTATTTGAATTTATGTTGTTGACCCCAGAAGTTATATGTAAATATTTGTAGATATAAATGCTCATTTTCTATAACTTAAAATTATCTAAAAGTGTGCCTAAATTTAAGGACTAAATGATTTTGATCAGAGCTGTCTAATATCTATCTTATTGTGTTTTCTCAATGTAAAACTAAAAGCCAAAATAGTTTTAGATACCTTATACAATGTGTTCATTATTCATAATAATCACAGTGTTCTTACTGGCATTTACTACTACAGAGCAAATAAGATATTCTATGTACTATTGTTATGTGCTGTTGAAAATCTTTGGAAAATGATTGACACTAACTGCCTTTACTGAAGTGGAAGTTCAGCTGTATCTTGCAGGCTGACATTGTTTTGTGTAATGAAGAAATATGTTATGCAATTAGTTTTACATTAATTTGCTAGAATTTTGAAAGAATGCACAATACAATTGATAAATCATTTCTTATCTTCATTGTTCTGCTGTCCATAAACTGACTACAGCTCTGTGCCACAAAGTAATTGAAAGTTTATTACTCTTTCAAGTATATCACCTTTAAGCTCTTTATATATAAAACACCATGTATATAGATGCAGTTTTTCCATTGTAACAAAAAATATTCCATGTAAATAAAATATGCTCTGTCATGCATTAATTCTAACTTAAGAAAGCTTTTTATTGATATTTCAAGCTACATCCTACAAATTTTAAAGTGAGACGACTAACATTAACAATGAACTTTTCTCTATAGTAGGCTCTTATATTCATGTTTAATTAAAATTAAATTAAATTACCCTTAATTTCAAAGAGAATATTGCTTACATTTGTATTCAACATGCCAGAAGGAAGGGTTGTTTTTCCCTTAGTGAGTTTATTATAGCCCACTCTCAATTTTAATTATGTTGAATTTAATACTAGTACATTGCTACTGTCTTTAATTTATGCCTTAAAGACCCAAGCACAACATTCTTATTGTCTGGAGGAAAAAATAACTTCCTTCCTGACAGCACTTAACTAATAACTTGTTATAAGAAGAAAATAAAATTCTGATAATTATCAGAGAGGCTATGTGATTTTTCCCAGAAAAAGGCATTTTAATTAATATAGCTAGAAGCCTCCTGGAAAGGCACCAAAAAATATACTGAAACAATAAGTGCATTTTATGCTGTCAAGACGGAAAGAAAAAGAAGATTGGCATTTGAGAGAAAATAGGGAATAAAGGTGGTGTTTAAGTATAATCATGCCTGTTGCCCTCTTGTCTTCATGAAGAAGATGTGATGCTCCAAAAGAGTTAAATCCATTAGGTGTTTGTTAAATGACACACAAAAGAGTTAAAATGTGTCATTGAATACAAAATGACTAACAGAAACAAGATTGAGACATTTGGCTGCACTAAATAACATCAAAACAATTCAACTGTTTCAAAGCAAAAGTGTTTTAACCCTGACAATTAACTGTGACTCATTCTCCTTACCTTTTAATGTTGAAGAGCAGAGTAAGTGAATGCATTCCATGGCATTCTTTTTATAATAATTTCTCTTTTCTAGTCAAAGAAATGCTAAAAGTACTCTGTGATAAATCTTTGTTGGTTAAATTTAAAATATTCAAATTACTATGTCATAATGTGCAACAAGAACCCAGAAATCTTCATAATCTTTTTTTCAGGAATTTTATGTAATGTAAAAATTGAACAAGTGTTATTTAGTGAGAAAGAAGTAGTTATAGTCAGTCTATTATTATTTTAATTATCATTATTTATTATTATTTTCCCTGAAAAAATCATAGTTTGTGATACTATTTAAGAAGTGAAAGAAAGGAGCATAAGATTGTTTTAATTAAGATAAATATTTCTCTACACTGAAATATAATTGATTTT
Source organism: Peromyscus eremicus (assembly GCF_949786415.1). NCBI lineage: Eukaryota > Metazoa > Chordata > Mammalia > Rodentia > Cricetidae > Peromyscus > Peromyscus eremicus. Next base: position 65,574,541 of record NC_081439.1, read on the forward strand.
GAGCATACACATGGAAAATGAAAATTGAAACATTCAAAGTCATGTATGACTGTATGAACCTTAACTTATTCTATTTCATCTGATATCTGAAGCTAAGCAGGGTAGGGCCTGGATAGTACTCGGATGGGAAATATTGAAAAACAGTGATATATGTCACAAGTTTTCTTTTCTTTTCTCTTAGAGAAAGAGATGATATACTTTGAAAACAGAAATAACTACTCAACAAAAATACACTGAGTTCAAGAGATCACAAATACAATGTCATCTAAATCAATATAGTTTCTCTGATCTAAGTTATGATATAACATCTAATATGAAAAAGCTTCTAATGTAAATTTGATTTTACATTAATATGAAATCATATTTTGGGTAGTAATAGGCACATAAACAAAAAGTAACCTATATTAAAGTAATTTTTGTCTGCCAAATAACTTCTAATTTTATATTTAATTTGAATAATAAAAAAATTAATTTTCATTTTATTTATTCTTTGTGTTTTTCACATCATGCATCTCTATCCCATTCATTTCCCTGTCCCTTCATATCTACCCTCTGCCCTTGCAACCTTCTCCCCAAAATAAAATAAAATAAAATTTAAGAGAAAAAAAAGGAAAAAATCAATCTCATCATGGAAGTTAACCCTTTTATCTATATATGTTTTCTTGCACAAGTTAATTGTAAACAGTCATTGGTCTGTTTTTAGGCCTCTGGTTTCTGCTACACTATCAATGCTGGACCCTCACTGGAACTCTTTTTGGTTATCCTGTGTCATAGAGATCCTTCAGCTTTGTAATCTGCAGGACCTGCCCCTTCAGGTGCTCCAGCAAAGCACAGATGAGGTGAATGTTGGAGTAGATTAACTCATAACCCTGATTCTGGGCCTGGACAGCTGCAGAGTAGTTGCAGGGTTGGCCAGCATGCCAGCTCTCCTTTGTCCTCATTACCAGTGTGAGCTCTCAGGCATTGCTCTAGCTAGTTCACCCCTTGCAGCGATGAGTAAGGGGGAGGGCCAGTTCTCCTGCTTTCAAGTCCTCAGGGTCTGTTCTCCCATACCTAAACCTTCAGGTTAGTTCTACTATGTTGCCTGGGCAAGGTGTAGGGGCCATTCTCCTGAGTGCTGCAGCTGATAAGGGGCAGTGACAGCTCTCCAGCTCTTATGACCTCAGGGCCAGCTCTCCCACCTGCATGATGGGGGGGAAGGCTACTCTTCCCCAACCATGCCACCACATGACAGATGAATAATGGGGACATCTCTTCCATGCTCACCACTTACAAAAATATTTTGAGTGATGTGTTAACACAAACCTATAATCCCAACACTCCTGCTGAGGCAGTAGGATTTCAAGGGCAGCCTCAACTACATAGTGATATCTTGTGTTAAAATAATTATTTTAAAAATTAATAATCTATAATGATAGTATATAATATATATATATATATATATATATATTTGTTGTAGTAGCAAAAATGCAGAAATGAAGATCCATCGCTAGTGTTTTTCAATGTGATGGAAATCATTATCAATTGAAAATATAAGGTTATGACTTTAATATATTTTCTACAATAGCAATGATAACCAGAAAGAAAGCATCTGTAGGACATATACAAAAGAAAGAAAGGAATGTCATTGAATATCACTATAACAAAGTGAATAAAAATAAAAATAAGGTTACAACTTTAATATATTTTCTACAATTGCAATGATAACCAGAAGGAAAGCATCTGTAGGACATATACAAAAGGAAGAAAGGAATGTCATTGAATATCACTATAACAAAGTGAATAAAATTCAAAGGAAAGCAGGAAGAGAAGAACAAGACACAATACATGTAGAAAAAAACTAACAAATGTCAGTAGTAAGTCCTTCAACATCAGTAGTTACATTTAATTGGAATAAATTCTATAGTCAAAGGACAAATTGTCTGAATTCATTTTTAAAAATAACAGATTTGAACCATACTATGTCAGTGCACATAGGATACACATGGATAGAAAATGGAGGGACAAAAAAAGTTTCCCTTGGAAATGGAAACTAATTGAAAGCACAGATATCCAAATTTGTATCAGAAAAAAATAGAATTTAAATTAAAAATTGCTTTAAAAGCATAAGGGCAAGGTGAAGACACTTGTTGCCAAGACTGATGACTGAACTACAACCCCAGGATCTATGTGGTAACAAGAGCACACTGACTCCCAATGTGCAGGTTTTCCTCTGACTACCTCATTCATACTATAGTACATGTGCCATTGTTTGTGTATGCCCACACAAGCATGAATGCATGCAGAGACAAGCAAATGCAAAAACACACATTATTAAGTAATCATGGGAAATTATCTAGGATGGACCACTCAGTTTGCCACAAAATAAGATTCAGTGTATTTTAAAAGAATTAAAGTTTTAAAAGTATCTTTCCTTATAAAGGGAAGAAAAATAAAGATTTTTTACAAATAATTAATTCAGAACCCTTAATTCATTTGATATCAAAAAAAGACTCTCAACACATTTTATTAAAAGAAATCTATGTGAATGTATCTTCTAAATCAAAAGAACAACAGAATTTTATTAAATTTGTTAAAATTTAAAGTCAATTTTGTTTTAAATTTAGCCATCCATAAACCAATTGAATATTAATGCACTGTTTTCATCTCAATAGAGAAGGAGCATAGAATTAGAGATCAAAAAGTTTAAGGAAAAGTAAATTTATTCATCATTCAAAAGCAGTATTTCAAAAGCTGGGAATGGAATTATAAACTGGAAGCTCCAAATGGTGGCTATTATCTGATGAAGTACATAGAAATATATCATTTTATCATGTAGAAACTTACAGATGACTCTAGTAAACATACCCTTATTACAGCTAAGTAAATCTGAGGTTTCATTGTTTTAAAATATGATTGAACTTATAAATCTCTAATGCAGCAAAAAATAAACTGTAGTATGTGATATTGTTATGAGTAAAGCGTTTATTCCTTCTATAATAGGTATCACGATAATACCTAGGGAACTTAAGGGACATATTAGACAAGAAAAAAGACAAGGCTAGAATTTTATGTAGAAAGTTTCTCTAGAGTATACATGTATAAAAGACTGACAAATATTTTTGATTAAAGATTATAGGCTTCCTATACTAAGAGCCTGTAGGATATAGATATGATAGGATGAAAGGGTAGATTATTGAATCTACTTTTAAAAAGCAGCAACTTGTTTAAAAATATTTTACATTGCTATGGATTTTAATTTATTGATATAAATTTAGAGTTGGTTTTCTTATACTATATATAAATATTTCTACTCTCATTTAAATTTAACTCATTTAAATTATAATGGATAATTAAGAAATACAGATTAATATTAGTCTTCTATGATAGTCAAACTTATAGTCATGTTAAGTTCTCTAGGTATACATAGATATAATTCAATTAGGTAGGTAATCTTCAAACCCTTCAAAGACCTACAGAATATGGCATTTAAAATGTTTTAAAAACTCAGACTTTCTGGATAATGAGACATGCCTGCTCCTGGCTGCAACAATTTACTTCAAAGAGGAAGATGGGCATTGAAGACACTCCATATGGAGTTTATCTTCTTCTTGACAAAAATAACCATTTGGGCAAGAAACTGTTCTTGCCTGGACTGCTTGACAAAATGTTGTATCTGGACATACAGGACCCATAGGATGGTGGCCAGTGAACATTGTAAGGTGAGATAGTCCTTCAGTTTCCTGCTTCACAGAAGAAACTGCCAGACATTCTACAGGACACAGAAAAGAGCAAAATCAGAGAACATGGGGAACTCTAATTACTTGCTTGTGGCCCATAGCTTGCTCTGCCTGCTTTTATATATACTCCAGAACCATCTCTCTGGGTGGCACCTCCTTTTTTATTAAGGAATTTTGTATTCATTTTACATACCAACCACAGTTCTCCCTATCAACCCTCCTCCCACCCCTCCCATCTTCCCCCCCCAACCCACGCCCTATCCCTCCTGCAATAAGGCAAGGTCTCCCATGGCGAGTCTGCAGAGCCTGATACATTCAATAGAGGCATGTCCAAGCCCCTCCTCCTGCACCAAGGCTGTGCAAGGTGTCCAACCATAGGTAGTGGGCTCCAAAAAGCCAGCTCATGCACCAGGGTTGGATCCTGTTCCTACTGCCAGGGGGCCCCTTAAGCAGATAGAGCTATACAACTGTCTCACTTATGCGAAGAGCCTAGTCCAGGTCCATAGAGGCTCCACAGCTGTTGGTCTAAAGTTCATGAGTTTCCACTAGTTCGGTTTGGTTGTCTCTGTACATTTGCCCATCATGATCTTGATGCCCTTGCTCATAGAATCCCTCTTGTCTCTTTGACTGGACTCCTAGAGCTCAGCTTGATACTTGGCTGTGGATCTCTGCATCTACTCCCATCAGTTACTGGATGAAGGCTCTATGATGACAGGGTATTCACTGATCTTATTTAGATAGAAATATAGAAGAGAGAGACAGTTAGAAACACAGGAGCCTCAGGAGGGCCTGCGTCAAAACCCACCCGCCCCTTCTGTCTCTACTAAAGGGCTTTTAAGGGAATGTCAAGGGGTAGAGCAAAAGACCTCCCCAGCACAGCCAAGTGCAGACCACCCCAGGCACCTGGTGACCATGCACATGGACAAGCCATCCCCTAATGCAGCCCTGCTGTGTAAAGCAAGCTCAGATCTCACTAGGAAGCTTTTGTGGGCTCCTACAGGTCCCTCCTCTTAATTTTTTAAAGAGCCCATCAGGCCCCTCAGATAAGCTGGGTCTGTCTTAGGTCGTCCCTTTCAGTCAGACAAACCTTACCCATCTTGGAGGTACATGTTCCATCAAGTGCCCTCTGTCTTAGGTTGAGAAGCTGGCAAGAAGAACCTTGCCCGTCCCTGACTCTCAGCCTTTGGCAGGAGGGGGTACTGAGTTTAACTCAGCTGTGGCCCAGGTTCCTATGGAGCTTACAATCACCACAGCAATCTCCATAGCTGTCACACCTCACAGCATAGGAGTAGAGGATGATAAGGATGGCATTTCTTTTTTAGAATTGATGTTAATATGTCTATAACAGCCTTACCTGTGCCAAGCCCTCTTTAAATCAATAAACTCTTGATACAAACTGCATCAGATAAATTAACATCAAGCTTAAAGATTCCCTTAGCTTCTACCAAACTGTGGTTCATTAATGTCAATATAATTCTAGTAAAAAACATTACATATTTACAACTATCATGATTATTTACTATACGTATTTACAACTAGCATAGCCATTTACTATGTGTATTTACATGTCTTACAAACTTACATCACTACATATTTACAACTCTTTACAAGCTTACTTATTTGTACTTCTTACAAATTTATATTCAAGAAAAAACTCTATATAACTATCTTACAAGCTTATATTCAAGAAAAAATCTCTATATAACTATCTTATAAACTTATATTAGCACATATCTGTTAAAAGAACTACTTACCAAGCTTATATGTAAGAGAAAATTCTATAGAACTATACAGACATCTAGAACTAATGTATACTAGCAAGCATCTAAAAGAGATTGCTTAGTATTTTGAAGAGATTTCTTAACACCTAGAAGAGATTTCTTAGCTAAACTATTAGCAAGACAAGAAGTACACAAATCATTTCTAAAGTCAGAGTTCATAGTAAAGTTCAGAGTTTATAGTCACTTTTGATATCATTCTGAAAGTTCTCCTAACAGTTGGAAACAAGAGCCTAATTCATCAATGACTCCCTCAACCCTGGGATTTAGTGAGTGCTATGGCTATGGAGTTGTAACACTTGTTTCTAGGGGGCTGTAACACTCGGGACAATGCCACTCCCCCAAAGTCACTTGTCCTGCTGAGCTCTCTCAGCTGTTCCAGAACTGTCAGAGATGCGCTCAGTGGCAGACAGTTTTTAGCTAGGAGCTGTCCCTTTACCCAACTCATTGCAACTCCTCTGTGCCACAATTCAGACTAACATTTCTGTTACAGCAGAACTTTCAGTTTGCTCTACCAAAAAGCCTCGCCTCAGGATGAGGGTGAAATTACTGTATTGAACTGCCATAAAGTTCTTAGCAAAAACTCCTTGTGCAGCTATTACACACTGTCTCAAGCCTGCATTGATTTGCCACTAGTCAGACAAAAGTGGTGTGGCTCGGAGTTCCGTTTCTTATCAGCTTTTCATTGGAGCTGATATTCCTCTGTTCATACTCATCACCAAACTCTCAGACAATTATCCCCCTTCTTAATTTTTTTAAAGCTATATTTACCATAAGTTCTTCTAACAATACTGATGTTTCTGATAAATTTATATTAGCCCAATATTTCTGGAAAGATTATTTGTTCACCAAAACTGCTACTGTTAAATGGTGTCAAGAACATAGATGTTGTTTCATGAAACACATCCTTCATTAGCTTAATCTGAGGAAGAACATTTTCATGATCTAGTATTCTTAACTCATTCATTAGCTTCTCAACCCCTGATGTTATTTTTATTAGCAGCTGTGATATACTCTGATTATGAGTCATTCAGCTTAGACTGTAGTTGTAAGTTTTCAACCTTCAGTATTTGACCTATTTTTCCTATTATTACATTTATCAGTGAATTCACTAAGCAAGCATTCTAATTTAGCATTGCTTTCTTATAGGAAACTTTCAAGTGAAGCAACTCTATTTTGTAAGACAGCTAGATTTTCTGAAGCTTGGTTCACATCTACAAAGCAATTTTCTATAGGAAAATTTTGTGGGCTCCCACAATCATGGTATTACCCTCACTGATCCCCCACTCTGTCCCTGCTCCAGCTTGACCATCCTGTTCCCTCATGTTCTCATTCCCCATCCCCACCCTCTATTGCTTCACCTCATCCCCAATTTACTCATAGAGATCTCCTCTGTTTCTCCTTCCTGGGGCAATCCATGCATCCCTCTTAGGATCTTCCTTGTTAGCTAGCTTCCCTGGAGCTATGGATTATAGTCTGGTTATCCTTTGCTTTACATTTAGTATCCACTTATGAGTGAGTACATACCATATTTATCATTCTGAGTCTTGGTTACCTCACTCAGGACAATATTTTCTAGTTCCATCTATTTGCCTGCAAATTTCATGATGTCACTGTTTTTTTTACTGCTGAGTAGTATTCCGTTGTATATATGTATCACAATTTCTTTATCCAGTCTTTGGTTGAGGGGCATCTTGGTTGTTTCCAGGTGCTGGCTATTACAAATAATGTTGCTATGAACATAGTTGAGCATTTATCAATAAAATGCCCTAGAGACATGCCTACAGGCCAATTCTTTAGAGATATTTTCTGAATTAAGATTCCATCTTCCCCAGTGCCTCTCATTTGTGTCAAGTTAATAAAAAGAAAACTAAACAGCATAATCACATACACAAAAAATAAGATCAAAAATTAACAACTGAAATTTACCCTTTTAAGTACAGTTAAACAAGTTAAACCTAAATCTAGAATAAAGGGCATGATCATTATTAGAACTGATGTTAATGAGTTTTGTTGCCAGCACCCACATAGGGCATCTCAAAACCCCAGCCATAAAAGTCCTAATACTGTTAAATTCCTAGAGTAATGAAATTCACAAATATAAATTGAGCCATGGGAACACAGCAAATAAAGGTGTTTGGTGGAGATAAATTTCAATTCTGCATTATTTAAAGCTTCTGATAGCTATTTAACAGCAATGTAACAGTATTTATCACTAATTAACTGTATATGAAAATGGTTAAAATGATATATTTTATTGTGATTTTTTTATTACAGTTGAATTAAAATTACCCCATATAATTTGCTATGTAAACAATTTCAAAGCTATATTAATAGTTCAATAGATACCAAAATAGCATATGACAATATCAATTACTGATAACAACTCACAACACAAGGAATGGAAGGGAATTTTCTTGATTTGATTAAAAAATAGCCATAAATAAAATAAATTTAACATCCTAATTATTCTTGGAATAACTATTTCACTATAAGGTCAAGAAGAAAGCTATGCTATCTATTCTTATCATATATTCATTATACTTTATATTTTATTCCATGCTGTCAAGAAAAAAAGGTGAATAAATAGAGGGATTTTTATTCACAGATGTCCTGATTATCTTTATATAAAATTGATCCAAATGATTTTGAAAGTTATGTGTAATAAGAGAAGTGAGCAATTTAAAATTAATGTAAAAAAGTCATTTGTATTTTCTTATTTCAGCATCAAACAATCAGAAATTAAAATTCTAAAATGTCGTTTAAAATAGTATCCAAATATATTAAATGCTTGAATGAGCCAGCAAGACCACTTACTAGATAAGTGTGTTTACTGCCAAGCCTGATGACCTGAGTTTGATCCTCAAGTTCCACATGCCAGAGGGACAGAATGAACTGAAAGTTGTCACAAGCTTTGACACACTCATGATCACATGCATACGCATATTCAAAATAATTAAAATGTAATAATTTTTAAGTATTTTAACTCTTTGGAGATTACCATGAAAAAATATGTATAAAAAGTATATATCAGAAAATGAGAAATATTGCTGAAGTATTTTAAAGTACTTTTAGAGGAAAAAACATACCATTATGTTAGTATTAAGACTATTTCTTCTTAAAATCATTTATAGTTGTCATTGTAATTCAAGAAAAAAATTACTTACTTTAAAGTAGAAATTGGCAAACTGAATATAAACGTCATATGAAATTGAAAAATATTTATAATAGCCAAACATATTTTTACAGTATAATAAAGTTTGATATCTACCACAACCTGATTTCAAAACTTTATATAAAACTATTAAATAAAGACAATGTGGTATTAATAGAGAACTGAGGATGTAGGTCAGTTGGTCAAGTGCTTGCTTAGTATACAAGAAGTACCCCCGTTTGATCCCCAGAACTATATAAACCAGGCATGGTTCATTTATAGTTGTCATTGCCTATAATCTCAGCATTTGGAGGCAGAGGAAGGAAGAAGAGAAGTCAGGGTCATCCTCTACAGAGCAAGTTTAAGGCCAGCTTGAGATACATGCAGCCCTACGCTTGCATGCATACACACACACACTCACACACCAAAGAAAAGAAGCAGAAAAATAGGATAGATTTTTGTAATAGTGGGCAGAACAGATATTCTATAAAATAATATAATCACAGCCCACAAACATACTGACCAATTGGACCATTGAAATAAAAAAAAATCTTATTTTTGAGTGATAATAATTAAGAAAATTAAAACACAAACCACAGAAGAAAAAGTATTTGCAAATCATGTATTTAAATATACTTATATCCAAAATACACAAAGAATTCTCAAAATTCAATGAATGAATAGAAAAATTATAAATAAACAAAAGATTTGACCTAATATGTGGTTATCAAAGACATTCAGGTAATCACAAAAAAATAATTTCCAACATCTTTCAGTCATTGTACCACTTACTAAAAATGGTCAAAATTTAAAAGAAAAAGCACTGAAAATTCAGACTGCTATTGAAAGCACAGAGTAACTGGAATATCCACACATTGCTGCTAGAAATGGAAATGCTGCAAATTATTTTAGAAAGCAGAAGTCAAACATATACTCTGTTGCTGTGGGATGTTCTGTATGGCAAATGTGTTGCTAATTAGTCAATAAATAAAACACTGATTGGTCGGGTCTGAGTGGCTGTGGGACTGGCAGGTGAGAGAGATTTGCCCTGACAGTGGGCCAGGCAGGAAAACTTAAGCTACACTCTGTACATGATCCAGCCATTCCAGCTTGTGCAGTTGTCCCAAAGAAATAAAATTATATGGCTGCACAAAGTCTTGTAAGACAAGAGTCTCATGAGTATGATCTGTGAAAACCAGCTTCACCTTGACATAATATGCCTTAGGCAATGAAATAAGGCTCCCTTTGTGGCATTAAATTTGTGTTTCGATAAGATACCACATTGAAAGAATACTTGTATGATTTTTTTTATTCTTAAAAATTTGACAGTTCATTATACACAATGAAAATATTATAGTGACTATGTAAAGAAAGAATATGCCCTTATAATGACATGCTAAGAGAGGAATTATGTCAGATGAACATTAAAGAGGCTTTGAACTATTATTGAAGGTTTATCAAATGAACAATACAGTGTACCTCCACTTTTTATTTTTATTGTGGTGTGCTGTTTTAGTGGCCCTGAAATGTTTCTGAGCTGAAAGTGAGGTAAACAAATTAGAATTGTAATCTTTCTCTAATTGCTATCTAATATAGTCTCAAAGACTAGAATTAGTCTTTGTATAAATTATATTATTTGATGTGTAACAAATGCATACATCATCTAGAAAATATTGAGTGCCTAGTATATAGTAAGTAATAAGAGGACAAAAATGATGAAGGCCATCTCTCTCATCAAAAATTGATGAAATAGGTTAAGAGGATGAATATTTTTTTAATTAGCAAGGCAGTATAATATATGCTGCAATAGAGATGTGGAAAGAAGATCAGTTCTCCCTGGAGAGGACTGAAAGAGACAGCACTGAAGTTTAGAATTTAGCCTGAAGGGGATGGAAAGTTACTGAAAACTTTTAAGCATCAACTTTGGTTGTGATTGATTTATGCTTAAAGGAGATCATTCTGCATAATAGTATTGAAGATAGATTTAACAGTGACAAAATTGACAGCATGTATGATCATTAAAAATATCATAAGTAAGTGTTGTGATTCATGTCTATAATCCCACAACTCGGGAGGATAAGGGAGAAGGATTGGTGGAATGCAATTATGCTTCTAGCCATTAGGGAAACTGAAGAATTATGAGTTTGAGGTAAGGCCAACCTGGACTACATAGACAATTTAACAATATTCTGACTTAAAAATATATAATGGGAGCCAGGTGACAAATGATTCTATTTTAACTGAAGTGAGCCACACTGAAGATGAAATATTGTTGTATATAGAAATGTATATTCCACAGACATGATCACAAAAAGGATCTGGAGGGCATGACCACATTTTCTCCTTTAGAGAACTCAAATAAATTTGGTTCTCTTAGTATCCTGCCCAATAAAAAAGATTAGAATTGATGTCTTCCAATTTTTTGATAATAATTTCAATCTCATCCTTATCAGATAAAAGAAAATTCTGGAAGCTAACTTCAAAAACTTGCAATGTTATATATGTTCCTTTAAAATTTAACATTTATGACAATAATATGAATAGTTCATTCATAAGTACAGAAACTATGTTCACAGATCATATAATAAGACATTTGGAGAAGTTCCTTTCAGTGAGTTAGATGTTTTTATCTTAATAGTAGAAGACCCACTCTGACAGCCATATCCTTTTCTTTGTAAAGTATTGTCAAAGTAGTGCTCTCCTAAATCAGTTGGATAGATATTAGATGAATAGTTCTGCAAGAATAAAAAAGGAGATTTTCATAACTAAAGAATATCCAGTAGAAGTGGAACTGTGACCTGATATGTGTAATATAACAACAAAAATTACAAATTATTTTATTAAATTACTGCACTCAGTTCACCAAAATGAATTGATACACCTAACACAAAAATGTAGCTGGAGATTTCTCCAGTCCCACAGGGGCCCACAGCCACTCAGACCCAAGTAAACACACAGAGACTTATATTGCTTATAAACTGTATGGCCGTGGCAAGCTTCTTGCTATCTAGTTCTTATATCTTAAATTAACCCATTTCTATTAATCTATAAGTTGCCACGTGGCTTGTGGCTTACCAGTACTTTATATCTTACTTCTCATAGCAGCAGTGGCTGGCAGCGTCTCCTGACTCAGCATTCTACTTCCCAGAATTCTCCTCTCTGCTTATTCCGCCTATACTATACTTCCTGCCTGGCTACTGGCCAATCAGCGTTTTATTTATCAATCAATCAGAGCAACACATTCACAGCATAGAGAAAGACATCCCCAGCACACCAACATATTTTATGATAATTATTTGGCTTTATATTTCTACACATATAATCAATAGCTATATTGGAAACCCTGAAGGAAATATGGTGTTGCATGGCTATTTTTGTTATTGGAACAATCATTCCAGACAAACAAAACTGTTTCTATAAGAACAACTAAAGGATAGAAATAGGGCTTGTAGCTAGAGTTTTCCTGCCTGGCCCACAGTCAGGACAAATCTCTCTCACCCGCCAGTCCCACAGCCGCTCAAACCCAACCAAGTAAACACAGAGACTTATATTGCTTACAAACTGTATGGCCATACCAGGCTTCTTGCTAACTGTTCTTATATCTTAAATTAATCCATTTCTATAAATCTATACCTTGCCACGTGGCTAGTGGCTTACCGGCATCTTCACATGCAGCTTGTCATCGTGGTGGCTGGCAGTGTCTCTGACTCAGCCTTCCACTTCCCAGAATTCTTCTCCTCCTTGTCCCGCCTATACTTCCTCCTGCCTGACTACTGGCCAATCAGTGTTTTATTTACTAACCAATCAAAGCAACACATTTGCCATACAGAACATTCCACAGCACTTCCCCTTTTCTTTTTTTTTTTCAAAAAGGAAGGTTTTAACCTTAACAAAGTAAAATTACATATAATTTGGGAATTTGGGCGTAGCTTCTCTTACTACTTCCTGCTGGAGGGGAGCACTGTATCTTATGGAGACACAAAGAAAATTTTAGGATTATGGAATAGTCCATGAGGCTGTATTGTCTGAGCCAGTTGCCTTCAAACCATTCTGGATGTTGGATCATCTGGGCCATGGTGTCATCAGAGACCTTTTAGGGGGTCTTGGTTGATCAAACCTGATGTATCTTAATCTGGAACAAATCCATAGCCTCTTGCTTTCTGTGGAAACAAAAGCAGAGACTCTTTTCCAAGGCAACATATCCTTATATCCAAATTTTGAAGTCAAAGTATCTTTAAAATATACATATTGGTTTAAGTCAACATCTTTTACGATCAAATGTTTTTTTGCAGTTAAAAATCCCAAAGACAACACAATCCAGATTCTCTGTGTAATATTCATCTTTACATGGCTTATTTTTTATATTAATTTTACTATCTCTTTAAAGACTTTATTTTTATATAGTTTATATAACTGTATATATCACCTTTTTTGTCTCTTTCAAGCCTACATATATTTTACACACATTGTAAACTATTACATCTGAATCTGTCTTATTGTGAATCTATTGCTTTAAACTGTAGCATTTTTAAGACTGAAATGGTGCTATGGCTGCTGGCTCTGCCCACCTCAGCTTCCAAACATGGCGGTGGTATGTTTACCACCAGCTCTGGGAGCTATCGTGGGTCTATGCATTTATCCAAGCAGCGTGTAGCCCAGAAACCTCTTTTTTTTTTTTGTTTTGTACTAGCAAAGGCTAAATCCGCCACGCAGCTTAATGTGCCACTTGCAGAGGCCTCATTCCCGCCATACGGCAGGTCGAGTGCGCACGCTAGGAACCCACCAGTAGCTCAAACAAAATGATGGCTTTAGTTGACAAAATCAGTTCAACCAACAAGTGAGGGAAACATTGTGAGACATAATCTCACTACAGATCTCATACTGCCCTTGCTCTAATAAGATAGCTATGCATGCTCACATCAAATAACCCATCTTCATGCCTCAGTCTCCCGACTTTTGAGATTACAGGCATGAACCACAGTGCCCAGACCCACTAGGAAGATATTTTGACATTTTTTAAAGCATTAAAATAGCACATTTTGTTGTTGTCATTGTTTCTTTTTTGAAATTCCTTGCATAATTTAGTTCCTCTCTGTTGACAAAGAATAATGACAAATAGATTGTAGAAGTAAAACTGGATTAGAGATTACCAAAAAAAAAATGCAGATATATTATCCTTAAAACATCTCTGATCTAGTTCTATAAATACTTTGTAAAAGTAATATATTTATATGAAATAATTGATCAGTAAGGATCAAAAAATGTTCTGACTGTTTTTTTAAAAATAGTATTTATTCATAGTACTGCTCCTTCAGCTTTGGTAGCCTGGGTCCACTATGATCTCAGGATCAGTTTCTCTCTATTTTCCCAATATGCTTGTATAGCAACAATATATTAAAATTTTCTCAGTCTCCTTTTTTGACTATATTTTTATCTTCAAAATCATGTATAAAAAATTCAATATCAAATGGATTATTTACTGTATTTTTTTTAATAAATGAGAGAGGCGTATTTGTGAACAGAAACATAAAACACATTACTGACAATTTTTCATTTTTCAATTCTATTTTAATTTCAGCAATGCTAACTAATAGACTTTCTGACTAGATCCTCTGCAAAAGTGAGACCGTTGTGTAGCTTGATCTGTTTAAGGGACCCCCTGGCATTAGGATTAGGATCTATCCTTGGTGTATGAGCTGGCTTTTTGGAGCCCACTACCTATGATGGGACACCTCGCAGAGCCTTGAGGCAGGGGAAGGGCTAAAAAAAAATAGTATTTATTATTTTAAAAATGTATACATTATCTACCAGAGTCACCAAAAAAATGTGAAAGAAAATTTCAAACATATATACAATGTGGTTTGATTATATCCACCACCAGTAGCTCTTTCCATGTCTGTGAGGATTCTTCCAACATGTCTTCCTCCCAACTTCATGCTCTCATCTTTTTAATAGCCCACTGAGTCCAATTAGTACTGCTCATATGCACATGGGTGTAGGACTATCCATTAGGGCATGGGCAACCTTTCAGCAGTCACAGCCCCAAGAAGAATTACAACCTTAGCATTCAATATATGCCACTAATTCCTCAGCTAGGTCTAGGGCCTTGGAAACTCTCCTCAGTCCATGTTGGAATTTTAACTGGATTAATCTTGTGCAGGTTTCTGGCAGGCAACAACAGCTGCTGTGAGGTCATGTATACAATGGCCATGTCATATTGAGAATACAACATTTCCCAACTGTCCTCCCTATTCTCCAATTTTTATATTCTGCCCCCTATTCTGAGAGATTACCTGAGCTTTGGTTGGGAGGATATTGACCCGGCTTTGGCTGAAAACTCAGTCATATATTCTCAGCATTTTTATTATGAATCTCTGCATAAACCTCTACCCACTCCAAAAAAAGAAGAAGATATTTCTCTGGAAAAAGTTGAGAGCAGCAGCCGGGTGGTGGTGGCACATGCCCTTAACCCCAGCACTCCAGGAGAATCTCTATGAGTTCAAGACCAGCTTTGATCTACAAGTGAGTTCCAAGACAGGCTCCAAAGCTACACAGGGAAACCCTGTCTTGAAAAACGAAAAAAAAAAGTTAAGCGCACAAGTATATGCAAGTATATGGGTATAACCGCATATTTAGAAGACAGTTTGACAACCTGACCATTTAGTACAACAGCAGTAGTTTATTCCTCCTTAGGACCTATGTCCTCCCCAGACATGGGTTTTTGACAAGGTTTATGAGAATCTCTCAGGCAGGCCACAAAGCCAACCAAAAAGTGTTGGTTACTACCACAGCCACCATACTATTGTTCCACCAGTGAGCACATTTTGCCTCACAGGTCAATATTGTAGCCTCCCATGTCCAGTGAAAGTAAAATCATTAATGTCTTTTCTCCCCCAGTAGCTGACTGCCTAACACCTTCCAGCAGTATTGAATCTAGGTAACACACACAGAGTTACCTTTCCAGTTTGAGATTGATATCTGTAGGCCAGTGGGAAGATACCTAAAAATGAGTCTGTACAGTCCTAGTAGAGACGGGCAGAGTGAGGGGTGCACCTGGATTAGAGATAAAGATCTTTATTAGTCATGACCCTGCAGGTAGAATGAGTTTCACTCATGTCAGTTCCCCTTACCACCTCTCAATTCAGGAGAGTAGACCAGCTGAGTACTGCACTCACTGTCTTTGTGCTGCAGTTGAGAAGCCAGTGTTCTTTAGGGGCTGCTGCCAGGCCTGCCCAAACTTTGATCCAGTGGTATACTTTCTTATTAACCTACTCAGGCAAAAACTTCTTTTCTACATGGGAGGAACCGCTATCTTCCAAAATATTTTTTCATTTATTTAATTATTTATTCTTCTCTCACATACTACATCCCAACTGTAGTTTCCCCTCCCTCCTTTCTTCCTAGTCCCTGCCCTCCCCTCTCCCCCAGATCCACTCCTCCTCCTTTCCCTTCAGAGAAGGTCAGGACTCCCAGGGATATGAACCAAACATAGCATATCAAGTTATGACTAGGCACAAACCCTTGTATCAAGGGAGGACAGGGCAACCCAGTAGGAGGAAAAGGGTCCCAAAAGCAGGCAAAAATATATTTTAATGCTGTTTTAAAAAGAAATAAAGAATATATTCAATATGACTCATACCTTTTAAGAATTTCACTTTATAAACCCCAACACAAGTTTTGTATTTATTTTCAGTTTTTGTTTGATTTAATAATATTATTCAATAAAATCACATTATTAAAGATCACTTAGTATGCCTGTAAGAACATTTATATTTTAAAGTTTAAAAATCAATAGTCCAGCCGGGCGGTGGTGGCGCACGCCTTTAATCTCAGCACTTGGGAGGCAGAGCCAGGCGGATCTCTGTGAGTTCAAGGCCAGCCTGGGCTACCAAGTGAGTTCCAGGAAAGGCGCAAAGCTACACAGAAACCCTGTCTTGAAAAAAAAATCAATAGTCCAAGAAAATACTATTAGAAAGTATACATAAATCTCAGGGAGAATTGCAGTCTGATGGTGTTATATGCTTGCATCTACCTGGGCACAGAAGAAAGTTTTTTATGAAAATGTTAGTGTTTACGGAAAATTCCTAATTCCATTAGAATTTATACACCTATGGATGAACCCTCAGTGTAATAAACAAATTTCTATCATATTGACATTTATTCCAGCTTTAGAAGTCCCTATACCCTTTAACAGTCACAGCACTGTTTAAAATTTCAAAGATTCTTCTGAGACTTAAGGTAGTCTCTTAACTGTGATCTCTTATAAAGTTATAAAAATAAGTTACATATTTCATTTTATAAAGGCACAGATTAAATATCCCCATTCCAAAATGGAAGAATGGAGACATTGCAAAGAAAGACTAGAGAAAAGAAAGACAAAAAACTAGCAGGGAAATTATCCAATGATGGAGTGCCATGTTCAGCATCTGGAGCTCATCATGTATTTGTCTGGGCTCAAATGTGTTCCAGTAGCTGTGCCCTTCCGTCTCCGCCACCTAGGTAAAGCCAGCTCTACTCCTACTTGCTTCTTTCAGCATGCCTGCAGCTTTCTTCAGCATATATCCCATGAGCCGGGTATCTTCAGCATTCTGGGGTCTCTGTTGGAACTTAGGCTTCACATTTACCACTTCACCCAGTGTCCTCCTTGCAGGGAATCCAACAATATCACATACCTCCTGGCATCATGACTTTCCATATCCTTGGTAAAGCCTTGATGACCCACTCACTCAGACTTTTTATGTCTGTAAAACAGGTGCCTATAGATGATGCTGCCAAACTCTACTGTCAGCTCAAGATATAGTCTAGCCCCTTGTTGTAGGTGATATTGTCTGAACCTGAAAAAAAAAATACTTCTCTAAGCAGTTATTTTTGAGCAAGGTACTCCTTCAGTAGTATTCTTAATTCAAGCCTGTTCCTTTAAATGAATTTGCATTTCTATAAGTTGAAAGCTTCAAGAGGTGAGGTCTTACACTCTTTCCTATTTCAGTACAGAGATCTACCCACACTCTTTGTCTCTGCCCCCTGCCCCCTCCTGTGTGCATGTGAAATGGGGTTTCACTCTGTTGCTCTGGCTAGCCTAGAACTCACTATGTAGGTCAGTCTGGCCTAGAACTCACAGAGGTCAATCTACCTATCTTTGGTTCTTGAGTGCTGCTGGGATTAAAGGCTTACACCAGCACACTCTGGATAGGTTTATCCTTATTGTTCCAATCAATGTAACAATTAAAATTTCTTTCACTTCTGCCTTGTCAGAAACTTTAAATGTGTTCATATACCTTTACTCACTAAACTGCACAAATACGTTTCTCATTTTTGTGCCTTACTTATGGCCTTTTCTCACAGTAGACTTGTATAAACAGCAGTCATGCCATAGCCTGAATGCTATCCTATCTTTAAATTTCCTCTGCCAAACAAATTAATCCATTACCTTTCAGGGCATAGGTAGAATGGAGCCAGATACTTGGCTAAAATGTTAACTGAATGGCCTCTCTTACAGTTCCTGAGAGAGTCCTTCTATCTTCTGAAACCTCATGAGCTGAGTGAGCCTCTGCTATCCATGTTTCTCTTTGTATTCTGGTATTCTGAACTATATATGACTTAGTTTTACATTTTCATATACCATCATGCCACTTCTAATTCATCTTGAAATTTTGGCCATAAATATTATTATTGGCATATCAGCAATTTATTCCCTTATTGATGATGTAGCTTAGATGATTTGAAATATTCAGTGATGCAGCTTTATTTTATGTCATAATGAGAGATGCTTCTATAATTATTGTATTTGTCTCAAATAATTATCTTCATTTGTTTTAGTTCTAGTTGTGGCTATATTAAAAACTTCTTCCTAATGGGAGCTATTATTTATAGACACCATTGACATTTGATGTGAAAGTTTCATTCTTTTGAATTTTAATATGTTTCAATGAGAATAACAGCAGTTCTTAGCTCTTGTAAATATCATAGTTACTCAATAATTATTGGATGTCCTATTAACTGATTCCTTCTCTCCCCTGCCCTCCCTCGTTATTTTTTCAGTTGGATTTGTCAGATGTTACAGCTAGCACTTGGTTCTTCCTTTGGAGATGCAGCTGCTAATGCAGGTAATGATTTCAAAGTTCCAAATATTTATGCCACTAAAATGCATAAATAGGCCAGGTAATGATAGCACACACCTTTAATCCTAGGACTTGAGAAACAGAGGCAGGTGGATCTCTGTGAGTTTGAGACCATCATGGTCTACAGAGCAAGTTCCAGGACAGGCAATGTTACACAGAGAAACCCTGTCTTGAACCACCATATACACCAGCAAAATAAAAGCAGAAATATTATTTAAATTTAAATGATAAATTTATCATTATCACAGCTTTCCATACATGATATCACCTAAAGATTAGCAGAAGTTTTACTATATAATGTATTTATCAAATACAAGACAATTGCTATTCAAATATTTATTAAAGAATCATTGAATAGTATCAAAATGTTTTTATTTCTAAAACTTGGCTGAAACTAACATATAGAAACAAGTGAAATATTATATCATGCTTTAGAGAGAAAATTGGCTTGTTATATCTAGAAATGGGGATTTTATAGATACAACTTCCTTTTATATGCTTATTACTTTCTTTCTTGAATGGCATATGATTCAAAGAATAAATAAATGACCTGTTCACTAATGAATCATGAATATAGTGTATAATCATGTCTATGCTCTCATGTAATACTAAATATAATTGTATAATTGGATTCTTTCTAGTTGAAAAAGTTGAGAATAGGGAACATTACCTAGAGATATTCAGTTCCCTCCAAAATGAATAAATATGATTTAATCACTTCTGGTTATAGAGGAATAACTTACAATTTTCTTGAGACTAAGAAAGCAAGAATCATCTTGAAAATATTGTCTTGTATATTTTTCCAATAATTTTTAAAAATATCTCATATAATCTGATCTAAAAGTAAAGGAAAAAGAATAAAGTTGAGAAAGGCTTATGGGCGAAAACACATATATTTACTTCTTTGTATATTCTTCAACAAGCAATGAAAAATGACTTACTAAATTGTAATATTTGATGATAATCAATTACATTAAAATTTTATTGAAGAATTTGAGCATTGCATGCTTAGAATGGAGTTCATTAATATGAGTAAATAAAAAATAAAATTACTTAAAGAGCTATTCCAGATAGCTATTTTTTTTAGGGACTAATCTGCCAACACACAGAAGCACAGACATACTCAATAATGAAGAGTAGGAAACACAAGATCTCCATTCTTTGCTCACTACTCACTACTGTTTGCGTAGTTGAGCTCAATTCAATTGTCTTAAAAGAGCTCCAGCAAGCAATATCAGTATATAGTAAAAATCCTGAATGCAGCAAAATCAACAGCTATATAATTAAAATGTCAAGACTAGTTGAAGACAGTGGCCTGTGTATACACTAAATAGGCTATGTGATAGAAGGGAAGAAAATAATGTTTATTTTAAAATGTGTTATATTACCTCTATTCAAACTCTAACATATAGGTAATGATATCATGAAATTTCCCAGTCACCAAGTTTGATGATAATAGAGTCTTCAGATTTAGAACCCTATGTTTTCTTACAGAATACAGACATATGAGTGCTAAGCTTTATGAAAAATGTGTTATGGCCTTAAAGAGAAACTTCCCTGTGATTTGGTGTAACTTCTGCCAAGAAGCAACTACCGTAAGTAATATCACTATTTCAATATTGATTAATAGCAGTTAAATTCAGAAAAGTCAGACTTTCTATTATTTAAGAGTATAGTCAGCAGTGCAAAAAGGTATATTCACATCATAATTCAAAGATTCTATATAAAAATCCTTTGTATGAAATATTAATTCCTGTCTAATAATAGAAGAATCCATAGAGGAAAAGTAACAAAAATATGAGGAGAATTCCCCCTTTCACTTTGCTGTTCTACTTACTGTAATTAACACTGGTTTGATATGTGGACATTGAACATACTAGTTTTTATCTTTAACTATTGAAAGGATGATGTCAAGCTAAGTTGAGCATAATAAATATACTTTCAGGTAATAAAGTTATTAGAATATTATTTTAATTAGTTTACAAAAGAATCTCAGTAGTCTATAGCTTCAGGTAGGTTTCTTATTATTTTCTTGATGACTTTGTTTTACATGTAGGGATTTTTTTGTTTATTTGTGTGTGTGTGTGTGTGTGTGTGTGTGTATGTGTATACACCACAGTGCTTATGTAAACATCAGAGAATATTTCTACCCTGTGAGTCTCAGAATTGAAATGAAGATGGCATGTAGCTAGAGTTTTCCTGCCTGGCCCACAGTCAGGACAAATCTCTCTCACCTGCCAGTCCCACAGCTGCTCAGACCCAACCAAGTAAACACAGAGACTTATATTGGTTACAAACTGTATGGCCGTGGCAGGCTTCTTGCTAACTGTTCTTATATCTTAAATTAATCCATTTCTATAAATCTATACCTTGCCAAGTAGCTCGTGGCTTACCAGCATCTTCACATGCTGTTTCTCATCGTGGCGGCTGGCAGTGTCTCCCTCACCCAGCTTCCTGTTCTCTCTATTCTCCTCTCTGTTTGTCCTGCCTATACTTCCTGCCTGGCCACTGGCCAATCAGTGATTTATTTATTGACCAATCAGCAACACATTTGACATACAGACCATCCCACAGCAATGGCACACTTGGCAGGATGCACCTTTACCCATTGAGCCATCTCTGGAGCCCTCCCTTCACATTTTTAGATGCTATATAATACAGATTTTAGGGAAAAAACTGTAGTAAACTAGATAGAGTAGCTCATGCCTATAATATAAACACTTGGGAGGTGGAGGCAGGAGGATTGCCACAAGTCCAGCCTGGGCTACATGGTGAGTTCCATGTTAGCCAAGATACATTGTATGACCATGAAACAAGATGGAGGGAGATGGAGAGTGGAGAAGAAGGAAGGGATAAATAGACAGATGGAGAGGAAAGAAGGAACAAGGAAGAAAAGAAAAAGAGAAAAAAGAAAAAAGGAAAAGAGAATGAAAGAGGGAAGGAAGGTATGGCGGTTTGAATAGGAATGCCCCTCCCCCATAGATTCATGTGTTTGAATACTTGGCCCATAGGGAGTGGCACTATTAGGAGGTGTGGACTTGTTAGAGTAGGTGTGGCCTTGTTGGAGGAAGTGTATCACTGAAGAGACAGGCTTTGAGGTCTCATATATGCATAAGCCACGCCCAGTGTGATAGTCTCTCCTTCTGCTGCCTGAAGATCAAGATGTAGAACACTCAGCTCCTTCTCCAGTACCATGTCTGCTTATATACTGCCATGTCCTGCCATGATGATAATGGACTAAACCTCTGAAATTGTAAGCCAGCTCCAATTAAATGTTTTCCTTATAAGAGTTGCCATGGTCATGGTGTCTCTTCACAGCAATAGAAACCTTAACAAAGAGAGAAGGAGATAGAGGAATGAAGAGCGAGAGAAAGGAAAGAAGGAAATGGGGAGGAAATAAAGCAGAAAGAAAAAAGAAAGGAATGATTGAATTATGAAAAATGGCACATCCAAAACAACATTGTGCTGCTAGAATCCCAAATTGGCTCAACTTCACAAGAACAGCAAATGTAAGACACCTACCAGAAAACTGGTAGAGGAATCTGAAATTGAAATATTTCTAACATCCGTAATTGTACTTCTGTGCCATTGCCCTTAGGATGAGTCTGACCATGATACTGTGTGAAAGCAGTAAGAGCTCTGAAGGGGCTAAACCCAGCCCAGCTGAGTCTATTGGGAAAGTAGAGTGTCTCTGCAACCCATGGACACTCCTCCACTGGAGGAGTAATGGACCCTGAAATTGAGAGATCTGCAGTGTTCTTTCCTTCCGGCTATAATATAACCTTGCAGAGCAAGAAATGCATGGTATTTGGGGAAGGTCATGACAAAATGTGGAACATTGCACAGCACAAAGATATAAAGAACACACCCCAAGCTACACAGACCATGGAGGTAGCAGCAGAAGTATAAGAAAGGAATCTGAAGTTGAGAATTCTCAACATCCCCACCTAAGTTGTAGCCTTTCATACCTCTAGCCCATATAGTTTCTTTACTCTTACTCTACTCCTTCTTATTCTCTTCTTTATTCATCCCTCTTTTCACAAGTTAAATAGTGATACTCTTAGTTCTAAAAGCCAAACAAACAAAAAAAAAACACTATAAACTAAATTTTCCGAACTACTACCATGTTCCCTTATCTCTAAAATTCAAAGGGGACATAGATTAAGAGAACAGTCTCTTCTCCTGCAGCTAATATTGGGGCTGCTGTCATATTCAGTGTATTTGTTACTGTGTTTGGCTTTCTCAGTGAATAAAAACCCAAGTGAAGACAACCCACACAAAAGAAAAAGACTAAAACAGTGAGCAAATGAGGAAAACTACAGACCAAAGAGACTATACAGACCAACAGATATGCAAAATACAACAAAGAAAAGAAAAGCCTATGACAACACTCCACTATAATACCCACACAAGCCAATAGCTTCTCAGCATGAGGGAACAGTGACGAGATAACTGAATGCTGCAAACAATATTTGAATCATACTTTTAAGAAAGAATCAATAACTCTCTTGGTTGCTTTTCCTCTTGCTGTGATAAAAATAGCCAGGCAAAAGCAATATAAGGGAGAAAAGGTTTGTTCTGGCTCATAGTTTGAAGTTAAAACTCACCATAGTAGGAAAATCAAAGTAGTAGAGGCTGGAGGCATCTGGAGACTTTGCATCTGCAATCCAGAAGAGAATAATAAGTGTTTATGCCTATCTCCCTCTCTCCCTTTTATACTGTCCAGGCTCCTTGCCCAGGAAATTGTGCCACTCACAGTGGATAGATCTCCCACTTTAATTAACCTAATAAAGATTATCTCACCCACAGGTGGGTCCAGAGATCCTCCTCCCAGCTGATTATAGATTTCATCGGGCTGACAATTGATTAGCTATCTGAGTTCTATCTCCAGTCAACCTGACACCCAAATGTAGTGGGTAGCTATTCCAGCTTTGACCTTGAAACACTGCCCCTAGAGTGACAGCAGGTAACTGCCACACCTGCCTATAACCTGCCCCTGGGGTGTGGCTGAGAGGGAGTCCCTTAAGACTCAAGGTGCATATGTGTTTGGCCCTTCTGGATGCCTCGTGGTCCTGGAAGCTGGATGGGACACAAAGCCAGAGTTCTCCACTGGATGGTACCTCATCTCTCCTGGATCCTGTAACCAACCCCTATTGGTTGTAAGTTATCCCAGAAATAAACCTCTCTTGACTATCAGATAAATTACATGGAATTGTCTCGTTAATTACATTATTATCCATACTACTTCAGATTATAATCTTCCTTCATTGTACTACAGAAATTGCTCAGTGGTTAAGAACACATGTTACTCTTGCAGAGGAGCTAGTTCAGTTCCCAGCACACAGTGGTTCAGAACCATTTGTAAATCCATTTCCAAGGGATTCGATACTCCCTTCTGGCTTCCACAGGCATGCAAATGTACACATGCATACACATAAAATAAAATAAATCTAGAGCAAGCTTTAAATCATAACCTTCTACCTCTTATCCCCATGTTCTTCTCATGTTCACCCCATGTTCATCTCATAATATGAAAAACAATCCAATTTCATTTTAAAGTCCAAAACTGACATCTCATCTCATCCGAGACCCAAAGAAATCTTATAACTATAAGCTTCTATGAAATAAAAATGTCACATTCCTCCAATATACAATGGCACAGAGTAAACAAACAAGAAAATTTAGCATGACAAGCATCAAATACCATAGCACCACACCAAGCATCTGGAGTTTATGATGAAATTGGCTGGACTACAACGAGCTTAAGCAACCCTGCCCATCTAGATCTGCTACCTGCAAAAAACTCCACATTCCCTAGCTTTCCTCAACAGACATCCATCTCACGGTCCTGTGAGCTACAGTATTCTGGGATCTCCATTGTAACTTAGGATTCACCTTCATAACATCACACAATGGTTTCTCAGAGATTGCTTGGAGATATTTCAACACTGCCACACATTGCTTAGTCACATTTGTGCTCTAAAACATTGGAGCAGGACTCCATGATCCCTTTAATCTTTTGTCCCCCAATTCCTGCAAAATCAAAACCATGTAGATGCTGCTGCCAAGTTCTGCTGCCCATTTGAGATATAAGCTAAGCCCCCTTGGGTCACAGCTTCTGTGTGCTGACCCTGGGGAAACCATTCCTTGTGCAGCTGCCTTTGAGGAGAAAGGAACCCCTTCAGTTTAACCGTTCTTCTTCAAATGAATTTAGATGTTCATAATATGGAATCTCCGATGATTGTGATTTGGTCTTCAGGACCTTTACTGTCATCTCAGTCTATCATAGAAGGTTTCTATTTGATGATGCCTATCTCTTTAAAAATAAAAGTTGCTTTCTTGCACCAGCCTGAAGGTCTCATGGCTTAAAATTTCTTCTGCCAAACAAATCCATTCATTATATTCAAATTGAACTTCACTGAACTTCTTAGGATGAGAGCAGAGAGTAACCAGATACTAGCCCAAATTATCACATGCTAATTTTTGGTGGAGTCCTTATTCTCTTCTGAAACCTTGTGAGCAGGGTCCTACTTTTCTCAAAATTCTTGTCTTCCAAGATTCCATCACAATGGCCCATTAAGCTTTTCTAATATCATTCTAAGGGCTTTTCAAACCCAAAGTTTCAAACCCTTCCACATTGTTCCAACAAACTAGTTAAAAAGGAATAAGGACCACAGTTATGTTAGCAATGGCTCTATTCCTGGTGCCATTGCTCTTCTGTCTGTCTTAGTTGCTCTTCCTGTTAGTGTGATAAAAATACCCTGACCAAAGCATCTTATTAGAGGAAATGTTTATTTGGGCTCACAGTTCAAGGTTACTGTCTACCGTGCTGGGGAAGTCATAGCAGCAAAAGCTTGACACAGCTGATCACATTGCTTCTACAATAAAAGAGCAAAAAATGATGAATACTCATGTGCAGCTCATGTTATCCTTTTTATACAGCCCAAAATTCTATCGCAGGAAATGGGGCCATTGACAGTTGATGCTCTTCCCACTTCAGTTTTAACCCAATGAAGATAGTCACCTACAGGCATGCCCAGAGACTAACCTTTCAGGTGATTCTAGATCTATCAAGTTTACAATAACCAAATAAATATATAATGAACTTAAATTCAAGATCTAGACATGAAAATTACAAAAACAATTCAAGACATTCAAGAAAGTTAACAATAGATAGATAAAAAAAATCAGTTACTTGGAGAAAAAAAAC
Source organism: Peromyscus eremicus (assembly GCF_949786415.1). Classification (NCBI taxonomy): domain Eukaryota; kingdom Metazoa; phylum Chordata; class Mammalia; order Rodentia; family Cricetidae; genus Peromyscus; species Peromyscus eremicus. Next base: position 65,600,520 of record NC_081439.1, read on the forward strand.
GTAAGACATGGGAGGGGAGGATTCAGTGAGGAGACTGAAATGCTAAAAAAGAACCAAATAAAAAATTCACAAAAATGAATGAATCAATCGAAATTTTTAAAAAAATAACTGTATTAGCCAGGGTTCTCTAGAGGAACATAACTCATAGAATGAATATGTATGTATGTATGTATGTATGTATGTATGTATGTATGTATGTACATATTTATGTATGTGTTTGTGTGTGTATTTATGTATAAAAGGGATTTATTAGAGTGGCTTCCAGCAATGGCTATCTTCCAATGAAAAGTCCAAGAAAGTAGTTGTTCAGACCACATGGCTGGATGTTGTGGGTGATCTTCAAGATATATGGGAATCCAGAAGTAGACTCTAATGTCAGTGAAGGAATAAATTTGCCAGCAAGAGTGAAGGCCACCAAGCAAAGAGCAAGTGCTTCCTTCCATGATTTTTATGTAGGCTGCCAGCAGAAGATAAGGCCCAGATTAAAGGTGGAACTTCCCACTTTAAAAAATCTGGATTAAAGATGGGCTACCCACTTCAAATGATTTGGTTAGGAAAACTCCCTCACAGGTGTACCCAGTCACTTGGATCTTAGTTAATTCCAGATGTAGTCCAATTGACAACCAAGAATAGCCATTACAACAGCAAAACCACCATCAACAGATAAGATTAGGGGAGAATAATGAATTTTAATGAGAGAGGACAAGATCAAGACAATAATAAATACACACACACACACACACACACACACACACACACACACACACACACACACACATATATATATATATAAACAATTGGCTATGACCAAAACTTCCAAAAAGTCTGGCATATGTTCCAGAGACTGATCCAAAGAATCCATAGGCTAGAAGGATCTGATATCAAGTCAAGAGTTTTAGACAACCTAGACAGTGAACTATATCTGAGAATTTCACAAACCTAGAGACCTAAACAAATATCTAAGTACGTTAAACATCTTAAATTGCCAAATAGACGTAATCAGAAAAGAAACTCTCTACAAAATATCATAATCAAGATGTCAAAAATACAATGTAAAGATACAAAACTTAAAGCTACAAGTGAGCTGGGTGGCGGTGGCATATGCCTTTAATCCCAGCACTTGGGAGGCAGAGCCAGACAGATCTCTGTGAGTTCAAGGCCAGCCTGGTCTACATAGCGAGATCCAGGACAGGCACCAAAACAACACAGAGAAACCCTGTCTCAAAAAAAAAAAACAAAAAACTACAAGTGAAAATTGCAATTCATGAAGGCAGAGACATTAGCAACCATAAAAGCAAGGAACACATGGAATGATATATTTTAAACCCTGAACATAAATAATTGTCAACCAAGACTATTTTTCCCATCAAAGTTATCTATTAAAACTGATGGATAAATAAGAACATTTCAATACTGGTACAAGTTAAGACAATTCATGACCCACAAATACAGGAATGAATACATTTCATGAGAGCAATGGATGAATAGAAGAGAACCAGGATGAAATTAATCATGTACAGAACACCAAATTAGCAAACATCCAATGCTACCAGGAAAGGATGAGAAAACCTACCAATAAACCAACCCAAAAGAACAGTTGATAAAAGTATTTATAAGAGCAAACTCTTCTCAACAATAATTTTGAATGCAGATGGCTTTAATTCACCAACTAAGAAACACAGAAGAACTAAATGAATTACAAAATAAGTCTTGACTACATGTTATCTCAAAAAAAAAAAACTCACAGAAACAGGAAAACCAAGAGTCTATGGTAGGAAATCAGTCTAACAAACAAATGGAATAACTATCCTTATATCTAATAATATAGACTTTAACCCCAAAGGACATAACTACCATGAATGTTTATGCAGTGAGTCTCAGAACCCCTAATTTCATTAAAATTTCAATAGACATAATACACCATATAGGTTCTGAAATAATACTGGTGGGAGATTTCCAAATCCAGCTATCACATCTAGATTGATCTTCCAAACCAAAAATTGGCAAAACATCTGAGATAAATTGTACCACATAAATGGGCTGGGTTGAATGGATATCTACAGAATAGTCCCCTTAATAGATAAAGAACATACATTCTTTTTTCATAAGATATTTTATTGTTTTGTATATAATTCTATATGTGTAGCAATTATTTCTTTAGATTTAATGTGCTTTTAAAAGTTTTATATAGGTGAGTCTATACCTCTTCCCTGTAATAATTCCTATAAAGTATTCACTATAATTATAAATATTTCCTTATGAATATTCATACTTATTTTTAAAACTCTTATAGTTTAAAAAATGAGTCTTTAATTACTTTAAAGCTTTTGTTAGGAGCACTGTATTAGACTCATGTCTAAGTATTTTTAACAATATTTTGTGAAAATACATAAAGAATTGTATACAATGTATTTTGATCATTTTGAGCCCAACAACTTCTCCCATGACTATGCTCTCCACATTCCTGTCACTACACAACTTTGATATTTCTCTTTTTTTGAATCTTCACCAAAAATCACAATCACTTTTTTCAGCAAACACACACATACATACATACATACATACACATATATATGCTTATGTTATCATTTTGAATGGTAAAAATGGTTTGGAGGGATCCTCACTGATATCTCTGGAATTCTTTCTGTATTTTTTTCCTTTATTGAAAATAGTTTTGCCTGGCAGTGATGGCGCACGCCTTTAATCCCAGCACTCGGGAGGCAGAGGCAGGCAGATCTCTGTGAGTTCAAGGCCAGCCTGGACTACAGAGTGAGTTTCAGGAAAGGCGCAAAGCTACACAGAGAAACCCTGTCTCAGAAAAAAAAAGTGAAAATAGTTTTTATACAGTATATCCTGGTTACGTTTTCCTTTCTCTCTACTCTTAGTTCCTCCCCACCTCCCCAGATCCACCCCCTTTCTGTCTCTCATTACAAAACAAACAGGCATCGAAGGGATAATATTAAAATAACATAAGATAAAACATGAACACATCAGAATAGGACAAAACAAACAAAAAGAAGAAAAAGGCACAACAAACAGATATAGGTGCAAAGACCCACTTGTTCACATACTCAGGAATCCCATAAAACCACAGACCAAAAGGCATAATATATATGCATGGAACCGGTAGGGTAAAAAGAGAGGAAAATTAAAAATTAAGTTGATGTTGTTCTTTCCTCCCTGCCTCTCCAAGCAGCTATAAAATGTCAATAGTTCCTCAGCTAGTGGTAGGATTTCATGCTCACCTTCCACCCTCTATGCCTGGCTGGAGCTTGGGCAGACATTTTGCAGGCTGCCACAGTTTCAGTGAATTCATATATGCAACTGTCCTTTACTATCTGGAAACAGTTAATTTGATGTTATCCACCACTTCTGGCTTTTACAATATTTCTGCCCTCTCTTTCTCAAAGATTCCTGAGCCTTGGAGGGAGGGCTAAAACCAATTTATGGCTCACTCTCTCATTCTCTGGACATTGACCAGTTTAGAAGTTTCTGTGTTAATTTCCATTGCATGCAAGGAGAAGCTTCTCTGATAAGGATTGATATACTGATCTATGGGTATAACATTGAGTCATTAGAGAAGACACCAGAAGATGGGACTATACATTCTTATCAACAGTGCATAGAAACTTTTTAAAACTATATGTGTGTGTGAGTGTGTACATACTATATGTACATATACAATTATAATATGCATATTATATGCTACAAAGAAAGCCATAACAAATGCAGAAAGAATAAAATAATTCCTTGCTTCTCATCCAAATATAGCAGAATCAAACTTCAAATAAATAGCAAGATTAACCTCAGAAAATACAGACTACTAGGAAACCAAACAATGTACTACAGAGGAAATCAAAAGGGGAGTTTAAAAATGTTGAATCAAATGAAACTGAGAGCACAGCCTAACAGTCTCAGGCATACCACCAAGACAGTTGTAAGAAGACAGTTTAGAATTGTAATTGCTTACATTTAAAAAGAGTAAGAGAGGTCTCAAATAAATAACATAGTGATGCAACTCAAGGCTCCTGAAAAATAAAAAGTCAACCAAATGCAAAGGATGGCAAGAAATAATGAAGACCAGGGCAGAAATTAATACAGACAAAAAACAGAGTTGATTCTTTGGAAAGATTAACGAGATTAGCAAACCAACCCAAAGATACATAGAAAAGCTCAAATTAATAAAATTAGAGCTAAAAGGGGAATTGTTACAACATTATCTGATTAACACGAATGTAGAAATTTTCAAAAAATTACCGATAAATTTATTTCAGAATCAAATTAAGGATATCATATATCTTTAGCAAGTTAATTTCACCCAAGGATGCAAAATACACAAGTCAATAAATGTAATACAACATATGAATTTAAGTTAGAAATCACATGACCTTGATAGAGAAGAGCCATTTGACAAAGTTCAATATGTCTTCATGATAAAAGTCCTGAATAAACTAGAAATTTATGAAACATATTTCAACATAAAAGCTGTATACAACAAACCTATAGCTAACATAACATGGTCATACTATAACATGAAAATTTGAGAGCATTTCAACCAAAATCCAAATTGAGATAAAAGTGCTCACTCTCTCCATTTCGATTCAATATAGAACTTAAAGTCTTAGCTACAGAAATTAAAATAAGACGATATAAATGGGGATAATAGTGGGAAAGAAGATGTTAAACTATCCCTATTTACAGAAAACATAGTACTGTTGAAAGACCCAAGGACTCTACCAAAAAAAAAAACCTTTTAGATTTGATAAACACTATCAATAATGTTACAGGACATAAAATCAACATGCAAAAATCAGTAGATTTTATACATGCCAATAACAAACATTGAGAATGAAATTAAGGAAAACATCCCATTCACAATAGCTTCAAAATAAAACTAAAAAAAAAATAAAAATTGAACTAAAGAATAAGATAAAAGACAAGGAAATTTTAAGATGCTGAAACTTTTTTGAGAAAGACATTATTTGGTAGAAAGACTTTCCATATTCCTGATCTGAAAGAATTAATATTATAAAAATGGGTAATACTATCAAAAGTAAGCTATAGATTCAATGCAATCCCAATCAAAATTCTGGTGCTATTTTCACAAAACTAAAAAAAAGAAAGTAATCTTAAAATTCATATGGAAACACAAAGCACCATACAGAGACAAAGCAATTCTAAGCAGAAAAGGCACAGCCAGAATAATAACATTTCCTGTCCTCAAAATACACTACAGAACTAGAGTAACAAAGACAGCATGGTAATGTCACAAAGACAGACTATGTAGACCAATGCAACAGAATAGGGAACACCAAAGTAAATCACACAGCTATGTACATCTAATTAGTGACAGAGGTATCAAAAACATTACTGAAAAAAAGGGTAGCTCATTCAATAAATGGTGCCAGCAAAACTGGACACACGCTACAGAAGAATTAAATTAGATCCACCCTGAAAAAAAAAAACACAAATTCAAAATGCATCAAAATTCTAATTTAAAATCAGAAACACTGAAACTGCTCATGTAAAACATAAGGAAAATACTTGAGACATAGTTATAGGCAACAACTTTCTGACCAGAATCCCAATAGCATAGTAAGTAAACCCAAGGATTTAAAGGATTGCATAAATTTAAAAATCTTCTGCACAGCGAAACAAATTATCAACAGAGTAGAGAGACATGGTATAGAAATGGGAGAAGGTCTTCACCAGATATACTTCAAACAAGGAGTTAATATATAGAATATATGAACTGCCAATCAGAAATTCAGCCAGTGAACTGAATAGACAGTTTTCAAAATAAGAAACACAAATGGCCAATACATATTTTAAAATATTCAATATCCTTGGCTATAATGGAAATCCACATTAAAAGAACTTTGAAATTGTATCTTCCCCAAATTAGAGTGGCTATCATCAAGAAACAAAAATATCCACAAATGCTGGTGAGGATATATGTGCATTAAAAGAAATCCTTATTTACTGTTGATGAGAGTGTAAACCAGGGAAGTCTTCTAAAATTGTGTTTAACTTAGTTTTTCTCCCAATATATAGTTTAATATGTAACAATTTTATGGAACCACTTATATTGTTTTGAAACCATCATATGGAAGTATTCTTGGAGAAAGCCTATTCTAATCAAATCACAAAGATCTCTTCAAATTATCACTCCCAAAATAAGAAAATAAGAAAATTATCAAATACATGGACTTTTCTCTACTAAAAATAGAACAGTAAGTGCCACAGAGTTAGAAGATTTAAAAAATGAAACTCATACTCAAGTTGATAACACAGCATGTAACTGATAAATGCTAGCCCAAATTTTTCAACATAATACTGTTACTTTAATGTCATTCTTTCTTTGATTTAATTTATACAAATATTGTATGCGGAAAGCTAGAGAAAAATATAAAGACCGGTAGTCTTACAAATCAAATGTTAACAACAGTCAATGAGTGTGATAAATTTTACCATAGCTTGCTTTGGTGTGTGCAAGTACATGTCTGTGTGTTTGTTTTTCTTTTCCTTGGTTTTTTTTCTTTTTCTTTTTTAGAATATAATGTGAAGTAGTTGCCAGGCAAGTCAGTTAATGATAACTCCATGAGAATGAGTATGTGGAGGTGATTGAATTCTATTCCATTCCCTTCAGTTGTTGGTAGGCCCTGGGTTTCCACCATGATTCTAAATTGTTGGCTTGTAAAGCATCTATAAAACTGGAAGGAGACAGTGATGTTGGATCAGGGAAAATGAAAATGTAACAAGCTCGCTATTGCAGTTCAGCCACCCACATTGAACAAATTACTCCAAGCCTTTGGCTAATTCCTAGAGTTTTGAAAGTTGATTTTGACATTTTCTGCTAGATCTTTTTCATTGTATTTTTTGGAAGAATTTTTATGAATCTTTATTCTCACTTTTGCTGATGTCCTGGGATTTCTTTTGGAGGTTTTTGAAAATCTTCAAGAATCGCATAGTGGTGATGGGTATAAGATCAAAGTACACAGTTTAAGAGTGATTATCATATGCAAATATGAATGTTCAGTATGTTTATTTTTCATATATATTCATATATTATGAGGTCAGCAAACATATCAGTAAATGACAGCCATTGAAAATATAGTCTGCTATACTCACACATCCCAAGAGAAGTGACATACTTTGACATGAGGTAGGAGACACATGGGAAACACCAAAATCAGTGATAATGCAGCAAGGCAAACAGACTAGCTTGAATAATTCCTATGGATTCTGGGATATAGGAGCTATCCCTAGTTATCCAGTGCCTGTCCTTAAAATGATTGACCGGGCAATAGAGGCCTGGAGACTGAGGTGGTTGGAAGTATGTACTGTAGCTTGGTTGGTTTACATTTTAAAAGTGTTCTCAAAGATAACTTGTTTATTGTCTCTAAGAACTAGCAACCCTGAGGGGGCAGTTCCCTTCAAGATAAGATTTCTAAGCCAGCAAAAATGATTCGTCAAGTAAAATCTCTTGCCACACAACCCTAATTATCTGAGTTTGATCCCTAGAACTCAAATTTTAAAAATAACAGATGTGGTAGCTTATATCTGCAACACTAGCTCTCCTGTGGCACACATCCAAGCAGCCAAAATAACGAGAGACTGTGCCTTAGAAACAAGATGGAAGGAGAGAAATGAGTTATAGAAAGTTGTCCTCTGTCCACACAACTGCTATGTCACAGGTGTACTTATACTCATACATACACACACAATGTACCTGCACACACAGATGCATACATGCATACATGGCAAGCACATGGACGTACATAGAAAAAAATAGAAACAAAGATTTTAAATATATTTCTAGGAACCTTTAAATGAGTTCTACATATTATGAAGTTATAAGAATTATAAATTGTTTTCCAAGCTATTGGCCAGAGACAATGAATGTTCTTGGAGGATAACATAGAGTCTTTGATTAGGTTATTAGGAAATAAACTTGAGAAATACTAGAATAAAATAATCTGTTCCTGAAATAAATAGATCACTTTGGGGGAATCCTTCATATTTCTCAATTTGAAGTAATTAACTTATGTCTATAGTGCCTAAGTTAGTATTATCCTGTCCTTACAATAAAAAATACAATGTGTCAGAAACAAGAATATTATTCAAAGTGTTGACATAATGAACTGTGTCTTTGAACTTGAATTTTCTTTCAGATTGTTTCTGTGAATCCAAACTTCCAATACAGACGTACTCAAAATATTTCTGATGAATTCATTTATTTCCGTCCTATTAATGCGGAAATTGAGGAAAGGGACAGAAAACAAAAAGAAGAGAATGCAACTTTGGCTGCCCAGCAACCCATCCGTGAAGGTATCCATCAGAGGGACTTGGGGCTTACGAATGAGGTGGTGACAGTTACCACCCCCCCACTAACTAAGGAGTTAGAAAGCATTGCTCTTGTAAAACCAAAAACTTCAGGGCTTCTTCGCATAGAGAAAGTACCAATTAAGTCTCCAGGGTTCCCAGAATTTGAACGCTTAGATGTTACAGGAATTGCCAGTCCAGAGGAAAGGGGAAAAGGCACCGCAATACTTGTTGCCGGTGTGCCTGGAAAGGAGGATCTAGATGATACAGAAATTCCAACTTTGCAATTCACTGGGTTTGTACACCTGGAGTCTTTAATAAATGAATCTTCACCATCCTCCTCAGAATACAGTCGCCCAGGAACCCCAAGAAATTTATGGATGGAATCTCCAGAAAATGCAGAGTCCCCAGGAAGTGATGATATGGAAGTAGCAAGAAGCATGTATCCTTTTAGAGAAAGATCCATCTTTCGGCGTTCCTGGGCAGAGCTCTTAGAGGCACCACTAAACAGTGAGGGGCTCCATATTCTCCAAACTAGTCCCAGGGAAGAAAACAGAGATATGGGTTACAGCAAACTAACATCAGAAGAAGAGAATCAAGTAATCATCCTCCCTGAAGACCAACATTTCCAAGCTTTGCAAGGCCCTTTCCCCTTGTTGCCCGAGCGCCCTAAGCTCCAGCGGCAGCGCAGTCGGAGCTTACCAAGATACAGTGAAGTCAAAGGCCAATACTTAAATGCACCAGAATTCAAATTAAATGCAGAAGAAACTCACTTCTTCCCACATGACCATGATTTACTAACAGAAGGTAAGATTTTTCTTGCTGTCACTACTCTTGTAAGTTATATATAATTTTTCATATAGGTAGACTGTCACCAGTCAGTTTATCTTCAAACCCACCACCTAGATTATCTATCCCTTTCTATATCGTAAAACATTTATGGTAGAATTAGTTTCTCTTCCACAACTTAAAGCCTTATATTCATATTCAGTGATTGCAGCTTGATGCTAAGTTGAGTTAATCCAGTAACATACCAATTAATAATCATCGGGGGTGGGTTCTAGAATATACAGACTTTTTAAGACTGCAAGTTAGGAATAAAAATTCACCTTTCAAAAAGAACTTCAACTTAGGAAGAAAAGCATGAGAAAATTACTAGTCCTCACTCATTCAGTTTTAATCCACAGAATAGAAAAAAGTCTGCTAAATCACTCATTACCCAACAACTAAGTAGTAGGTAAGAAAAAAGGAATGATGTGATGATGGGCATTGTTAACTAACCCAACAAAGATTTCCTCTATTGCCTCTTGTATGTGAGGAGCTACTGACAAGAGAGCATGAATCTGCAAATAAACCATTAATATTTTAACCTATAATTGATTAAAAGTAATATTAACGTAACTTATATCTATAACATTTTAAATCCTAGATTGAAATTTGCTACTAACTATAGAATAACATTTTTCTTTCATCATTACACCTATATAAGCATATATGAAAATGCTCCTGTGCTTACTGGATAGTATTAGGAATCTTCCTGTCTAACTTCTGTTAGAACCCCAATTCTACAACTTCATGAAAATTATGCCAACTAGAAATATTTTTTTTAAAAAAAATAGCATCACCAAACTCCTGAAGATGTTTTCGATGAAAAGTTCGAAGTCTAACACAGAGTTTACCTGGAAATCACAATTTGACTCATTCTGTAATATTTCTTTTTCTATAAAATATTTAGAACTCTAAGAAGTTATTTATCGAAGGAAGAAATTAAAGTCTAACCTAAGGTTAGCTCAGATCACATTATCCTTTGAAATGTAGAGTTGGTTCAACCTTATTCTCAAGTTGAAAACCCTTCTGAAGAGTGCTACAGGATTAGCAACACCACACTGCTGAATCAGTAAAGAGCTTGCCTTACAAGCAAGAGAACTGAGTTTGATTTTGAAAACTCTGGTTGAAAAATGAAGAGACATAGTAGTGTGTGTTTGTTATCCCAGAGCTGGAGTTTGCTGGGTAGAGACTCTGCCTCAAAAAAATAAAAAAGTGAGCAACTCCTGGTGAATAACATCCTAGGTTGTTGTATGGCCACCATGTTCACTTGCACACACAAGTGCCTGCATGCTTACACACATACACACATACACACACACACAAAAAAAAAAAAAAAAAAAAACTTCCTGGGTGCTTCCAGTTTTTAATGGTTACCTTTTATCTAATTCCTGTTCCCACTAAATTCTTAATTGCATTAGTGTTTTATACTATCAAAGAAATAAAATTTCATACTAAATACCTTTGTTCCTAAAAGGCCTTCAGCCTATAGCTCCTCCATCATACCCTCACTGTTTATTCTCTTTCTCCACCTTACTTTCCAATAAACCTAAACTTATGGTTTAGAACCATTACTCACTTTTTTTCTTTGTCCATCTTTTACATCCAAAAGTGTAATTGCTACATAAAAGTTACATATTGTATTAAGATCACCATGACATTTTGAGGTAAAAATTGGAAATACATCTCTCATTCTTATTCATAGCTTCATCTCAAAACTGAAGCCAATCTGTTAATCACTTATAAACTTCTGGCTTTATGTTTTAGAAAACATCAAGAGAAGATACAACATGGAGGGAGCTCAGCAAAGAACAATTCCATCACATTTTGGAGAACATCTTTCCATCAGGCCAAGATTTGAGAACTCCGCAATTCGAGGAAACATTGGAATTCCTGAGGATAATTATGCGTGTCCCAGAGGCAATGTTAGAATTCCCAAGAATAATGTCAATACTATCCCCATGGTTAATGTTGGAGTGCCCATGGATAATCCTCAATTTCTTAGAGGCAATGCTGGAGTTCCCAGGGGCAGTGAGTTTGGCGTTTACATGGGTAATAGTGGTAGAACTTCCGGACATATGGTATCTTCTCCACTCACTGAGCTCTCAAAGATAGGTGAACACCAGTTATAAAAACTGATACTTTACAATGCTGTCCATTGAAGAAACAAACTAAAACACTTAACATCAAAACAGACATGTACAAACTTGACAACTCAAAATACTAAATGGGACATCTAAATTATGAATACACAAAACACATAATTAAAAAATGTGTGATAATTATTTATTAGATTGGATAAAACCAGACTGTAGCTAGCTAGTTTATCCTGTATGCAGTCATCAATTGTATATGATATAATCTAGTGTGTTGTAGATGTGGACTTCTTCATTGAACAAAATATCATGTACTTTTCAAATGACAATTTTTCCTAGTAATTTCAAGTCCTCTTGGATACTTCAATAGACAAATGAAAATGATCTTAGAGGTATTGGCATTTATTTTGATGAGTCTATCTTGATGTCCAAAACATTTATTGAATGAAAGCTAGAATCCAGGAGATTTAACAGAAGATTCTTGAATATAGTACTTCTTTTGAAATACTTTAAAAAGACATCTAGGGAATAGTTCATTAAAAGTATTTAAATATTTCTATTTGGGTTTTTTGACATAAACACAGCAAAATTGTAAATATTTATGGAAGCCTTAACAATACAAGGAGACAGATAACTGTAGAACTGTAAATATCATATGTGGTTGTGATGTTAATAATATAAGACAATAGCCGGGCGGTGGTGGCGCACGCCTTTAATCCCAGCACTCGGGAGGCAGAGGCAGGCGGATCTCTGTGAGTTCGAGGCCAGCCTGGTCTACAGAGTGAGTTCCAGGAAAGGCGCAAAGCTACAAAGCTACACAGGGAAACCCTGTCTCAAAAAAAAAAAAAACAAAAAAAACAAAAAACAAAAAAAAAACAAAAAACAAAAAACAAACAAAAACAACAAAAAAAATAAGACAATAATAACAGCACCACAGGATGCCTAAAATATTGCATGCTAAAACAATGTTTTTGGTTTGAAGTTAATTTATTACCTTTCCCAGCCACTCTATTGATTTGCATAAGAAGATTCAGGATAGAAGATAAAAATTCTTGAAATCCTTTATGAGATGAATGAATATGATGCTCTTCCCAGAAAAATAAAAATAGCATTTCGTTGGCCCAGATGATCAGCACAGTATTAAAATTACTGAACCCTACTTATATATAAAATATGGCTTTCTGGAACATTTATTTCACAAATGTTGTAAGATAGATAAAATATTACCAGAAGGTTATGAGATTAACTGACCAATTACTTGGGAAAGTAACTCATTACTTTATATTCACACATAATATAAAATTTGTGCTGAGTTTTAGGGCACATGGGCCACTATTCAATTTGTACATTTAAATTTTCAACTTTCCTGAATAATGGTTGCTGTTGTTTTTACAAAGCCAAAGGCAATGTAAACAATAGAATACCACCTAACCCCTTATTATGTGCCTTAACACATAGTGCAAGGGGTGGTACTCTTTGGTATGAAGGCAAACTCTTGCCTTTTTTATGAGATTTCTTTGGCTTCTGAGGAAGGAGGTAAAGAGGCTGGCTAGCCTCCCTCTCTTCAGTCCCCATGGTTCAGCATGTGCTTTATGAACCAGGGCTTTGACCTCAGAAAATAGGGAAGGTAGTGAGATTTTTTTTCTCCTACTTCTTACTCACACAGAAGATGGGATATCATTTCAGACTTGAGTAACCTGATTTTTACATAGTGTGGCAAAACCACAGAAAGAACAGAAAGATACAGGCTACCATACTTGAGTTACTGCCACTACTTGACTGAAAATAAAAAACCAAACTGACAGATCACCTTGATAACAGACAGCCTACTCTATATGCTCTCTTGTCACATTGACTTTAGGAAACAGATCTATTGCATTCTCATTTTCAAAGGAAACCACCTTGTGAGTGAAAAAAAAAACTAATAAGTACAATAGAAACTGAGAAATAACTTACCAAGAACTAATGTATATCAAAAACAAGTAGGAAGAAAGACAGTAAACAAAATTTGGTTCAATTGTATATAACACTAATATATAATTGAAGACAGAAACAGCAGCTTCATCATCAACAAAACCCTGCTATGTGAGTGTTATTCCTCATGATCCATATAATTTTGGATATTGTGTTTAGTGGCTTAAAATTTAGATATAAAAATATATGTATAGTGGCCAGTTGCTTCTCTGTAAATTTTTAAGAAATTAAATGGAACTAAGTAAAAATCAAACCTGAAGATGGTCTAAGAAGATGATTCTCAATCCTGTAATAGAAGTTCTGTATAGCCTTGGTTTTATTCTTTAAATATTGTTAGTATTTATTGAACTGAGCAAGGCAAATGTTCAGTAGCATGTCATTATTTATTTTCAAAGATTATGCCCTATCGTCTTAGGGTTCTCCATACCAAATTAATTCTCTAAGTCACTCAATAGCATCATAATTCTACAAAAGAGAGAGTAAAGAACATAGGGTTTTTTCATGAGAAAACTTCATAACAAAATTCATATAGCTGTCAGAAAAGCTTCACTAATTACATATTATATTTCCATCTAATCATTATGTTTTCAACATGTTTTAGAAGTAAAAATCCAAAATATAGCAAAGTGCTTTTAACATATCATAGGTTACAAAGTACATGTGCCTTTTTGAGTAATTATTTCAAGAGCAGAGAGCCTCACTGATATGGAAGACAATTTTATGGAAAATGAGAGGAACTCTAAGAAAACAAAAATGAGAATAAAACTATAGCTTTAAAGTAAATGAAATTCTGCTTTATTATTTGAAAAGAATATTTTTTTATTTCTTTCTATTTAGAAACTCACTATTTCATTAGTTAACAAAATGAACCAATAACCCTAATACTGTCCTCAGATACCCTAATCCCCTGTAAGTGTCCCTCAGTGCATCCTAACTCCACCACATCCTCTACCTTTCTTAGCCCCAGTCCACTTCTCCATATCCTCCATACCTCATCCACACTTGAGCTTTTTCCTCACCCCTATACTATTTTGAGTATCTTTGATGCCTTCCTCCTCTCCCCATCTAATTCCACAATGACATTGTCCCCATGTTCACTACACCCTATTTATCATCATGCTTTCCCGCAGCTTATTCCCAAGATTCATTCCAACTCCCACCATACCCTTACTCTCTCCTGTCTCAAGTCTCCCCCACCTTTGACCCTTAACTTTCCCCCCAGCACTAATCATAAATTCTCCCCACATTTTGACCTTCAGGAACCAGGATATAATGAATATTAAGGTAAATACCATGAATGAAATAAAGATGTCTAATTGATACCTTTGTTGATTTGTAAAAAAATAAAACCCAAAAGTTGCATATTTTCCATACTACATTAAAGTATCCAAAATTGTAACATCCATAGTAAAACAGCTAGATAGAAATGATGATGTGAAAGTGTAGGGGCTAGAACACCATGTACTCCCCCGACCAGAATTCCTTGATATTTAAAATAAGCTGGCTCATGCTAGCCTTTGAAAGATTATGAAAGCATATACAGCATAGGATTTAAATATTTTTTTAGTTTTAAATTTTAAGTTTTGCATGACTTTGAAAGCACTTTTTTATTTTTATTATATATTATAAAATCATCCTTTTTTAGGCTCTTTGAGAAAAATAAAATGGACATACAATACCAATTTCTTCATCTAAATTGTAAAGTATGTTGATGAAAAACGATAAAATACGCACTTTGTGAATTTACCTAGAGCATATTTTTGCTATTAAAATAATATTTTAAGAGTTTATTTTTTAAAATGACTCACCTTTAGTAGATTTCATTATCTTAAGCAACTGCTATTCACCTACAAACCAACTTCTTTATTCTTATACATATATTAGAGTAAGATAAAAAGATCATCTTCAAAATAAAATTCACCATAAAATGCAGTGACATTTTTTAATTCTAAATTATGATAAAATGTCAACAGTTAATATTACCCAGATACTCAATGTTTTTTGAACATTGCCATGATGATATCAGCTAATTTTCATAATTTTTCAATAAATATACCTAGTTATTCAAAATAAATACACATACATTTGAAGATTTTAAAGTTATAAAATAATAATTTCCAGAGTTCCTTTCTTAAACCCGAACACTTCAGAAGAACATAATGCCAATACATGTGCAGAATGGTATTCAAAACTAAGAAAAATTTCATAAAGAAGTAGTATCAATTTGAAAACGCCCACTATTATTAAAATTCAGTAAAAAAAAAAATCAGGCCACCTCTACACATTATACCTCCCGAGCCTTTACACTCATCCGACACTCCAAGTGTTTCAGTTTGTTCTTAGTACATTCATTATGTTTCAAGTTAGTAACTCCATATTTCTCATTTTCTACACCTATCACCAGTGACTAGAGAACAAATCTGTCTAAAATCAGCAAAAGCTGGTATGATGCTCACAGCTTTAATATTTATTGTGAATGTAAATTTCCACCTTTTGAAAGTAAAGGAAACAACTGGATTTTATTTTCAAAGTAAAGCAGGACAGTTAAGTACACTAGTATGGTGAAACATTGTCCATTTTACACTGATGCTGTATTTAATTTTGTGAAATGTATAGTGGCATTATTTGCTGGCCATTATTGACTTCTTTCTTGTTCACTAAATATTTATTGTGATATGTTTAAACAAAGTACCATTCAAGGTGATATCGTAATATATATGTGACGTGTGTGAATTGGCCTGTATTGTATCTTTAAATAAACTGTGGTGTAGATTGATGTGTTTTTATTTATTCAGGGGTTGAATTACTGCAGCACTAGAGTATAGAACTCCTGGTGCTTATTCTATAATATTATCTTGTAAAATTCACAACAGGTATTTTAATATCTTACTAATTTAAAATTCAAATAAAAAATATTACAAAGGGGTTGGATCCATTTAAAAACTAAATTGCTAAATCAATCTTATTTCTGTAGCAGAATTTACCAAACACTTACTAGGACTATGTTCAAAACTAAAAACAAAATGAATTCTGCACCTGTTCAAGTAGCTGTTTCTTCTATTACATAGTCTTTTGTCCAAATATAGCGACATAATCTGGGCACTTTTGTTTTTAGATCTTCCTCTGTGTGTATGTGAGACACAGAGAATATCTGTAAAGAAATCTATACAGCAGCAGCAGCACTTTTATTTAATCATCGACAATTTTTTTCAACCACAATGTATTTTTTTCTTAACTACACTGACAAGGTGATTTTATATTTTATTTCAACTCCAATATTACCTAATCTGTACCTATCAAATAAACCTAACCTTAGCCCTGATAGGTTGGTAAACAGGAATATGGAGATTTCAAACATTGAATTTAATGTCTGAATCAGTTGTGAATAAAAACAAGAGAGCTCATCCATTTTACACATTAAAAAACTTGATTTGTTCTAAATATTTCGCCTGTGTGATTTATGTACAAAATTTCCTCAAAATTCATTTTATCTTCATGCAAATATAGACACTTTTGTAATGTGGGCTGCACAAACCTTATTAACTAGACCACCAGAAGTGTTTGATGTTACAGAAATAAAAATATCAATTCACCCCTTCTTACATCTTGAAAACTAAATTTCAACTCTTGGATAATGGTGTTTTGCCTAAGTATTTTCAATTTTGTATTTGTATCTTGTTGAGACTTGTACTCTAAATTATGTAATCTATAAGTGTCAGCTGTTTCTCTTTCTTCTCAAGTAAATTGTGATACTAATTGTGATTGATGTCATATTCTTATACTATATTTCTGCCAATTACCTTGTTAATATTTTGTGTCTGGCAAAATTTATTGATGGTTAATGCCATTGTGTTGTCCTCACTATTTTCCAATACATAACAATGATGTGTAAGGTGCATTGCAAAAATGTTTAAATTTGCTCTTTTTTCTAGTACGTGAATCTGCTGGAAAAATAAATATTTGACACAATAGTGAAAGTAATATATTTCTTCCTGAATTGAAATTGTCCTTTGCTTTAAATATTTCATATGTAAATTCATATTTCAATAAATGGTGTCATCTGCATTCAAATATTATATTGTCTATTTTTATTTCTTTTAAAAACATTTCCTATAGAAACATGCCTAAAACAGACCTTTTAATTAAAAAAAATAGGAAAAAACCTGGGCATTGTGGTACACTCCTTTAATTCCAGCATTTGGGAGGGAGAATCAGGAGGATCTCTGAATTTGAGGCCAGCCTGGTCTACACAGTGAGTTCTAAGCCAGCCAGGACTACATAGTAAGATCCTGTCTTAAAAGAACAGTTAGAAGCAAACAGAAAAATGAATAAAGACAAGAAAATATGAATACAGTAATTTGAAAGCTTGAAAACTTACTACATACCCCACAAAACAGAGAAAATTAAAACATTGACAAGTGAATTTGATGGAGTACTTTAAACCTTGAGTAACCTATTGTTCAATCTATTCATATGTATATGTATATATATGCATATATATATTTCACAATTTATGAAAAACACAAGCTTCTATCATACCCAGGATATCAGCTATAACTTTTTTATAGTTCTTTCTTCTCTGTTCACCAACTTCAAAATAATCCTATTGAGGTCTTTGTTTTGGGAGACTTCAAGCACATCAGAGATGCCACTGTGATTAACAATAACTCTAAAATTGCACTGGTAACTTCTACTTAATAGATGTTTAGAAAATATTTATATGCGAATTTATGTATATGTGTCAAACACTTCAGTTTATTTCAAACAAATTATGATGTTGAAACGATGACAAATGAGGCAAAAATCAAACTACTTTCTAATTTTAGTCTAACAGTGTAACAGTTATATTTTTGCAATTTATAAAACTTATCATTTATGTGGGATAAAATCATTCCAAGCACCCAATGAATGAACATCAGTATCCTATAATAATGTTTCATTGAGGAAAGAATTACTTCAGCAAACTTGAGTAGGGAGGACTGTGACATACATTCATTTTAATGAATATACAATTAAGCAATAATCATGTAGCATGTACTACACAAAATATGTATTGGGTGATATACTGGTAGGAAAAACTAGTCGGAAATTTTTCTATGTCTCACCTGACCCACAGTTGGGACAAATTTCTCACCTACAGTCCTGCAGCCTTTTATAAAATAATTACACAGAGGCTTAATATTAATTATAACTGCTTGGCCATTTGCTCAGGCTTATTACTGACTAGCTCTTACACTTAAATTAAGCCATAATTCTTATCTATGTTTAGCTATGTGGCTTGGTATATTTTTTCAGTTCTGCCTTCGCGTCTTGCTTCCTCTGTGTCTGGCTGGCACCTCCTGACTCTGCTCTTCCTCTTCCCAGCATTCCTTTAGTCTGCTTGCCCCACCTATACTTCCTGCCTGGCTACTGGCCAATCAGTGTTTTATTAAACCAGAGTACAACAGCATTATCCCACAGACTTTCCCCTTTTCTGTCTAATCAAAAAGGAAGGTTTTAACTTTAACATAGTAAAATTACATAAAACAATTATCTACCAATAATTAAAGTTACAATAGCTAGTCTATTTGTATTTGGTAAAATTAAAGAAAATATTCAATTTATTCTATATTTGTGATTCTAAAGTTTTATATCTAATTTATCTTTTATCATAACAAAGGAAAATTATAATTATCTAGTCTTTAACTACATCAAAGACCTCAGAAGGATATAATATTACCTAAGTAAACAGGAAAAGCATTGTAAGCAACTTCCAAAAATCTAGAATGACAGAGACAGCTGGCTACCTGGACAGTTATCCAAAGTTCTTCTGCAACATTGGGGCATCCATTCTTCAGCCTACAGGCCTAGAGTCTCTCAGTTGCTTCTCTCTTTAAATCAAGTTCTCCATTGTAATTGTGCTCTGGCTTCTAGGATGACTGTAATTAATTCTTTCCAGTCCTGAGGGATAATTCTATTACAAGTTGACCACAAATTTAACATCTGCTTTACAAATGGAGAATGCATTCCATAGGATACTATAGCTTCTTTAAAACTCCTTAAATCTAATATTTCCACTGGAGACCAATTAGCTTGTACACGCCCTAGAACAGATAGTTCCTGTAAGGTTACCAGGTAGATTAAGTTTGATTGTTTGAAAACAGGCTGTCTCTCTGTAACCATATAATTCAATCCCGGAATAATTTCATCTTTAAATTCTTTTGTCTGGGTCTGAATTTCTCTAGAATTCATTTTAACGGGTTTTTCTGAAGTCAATCCTGAGTTAAGTTCACCTTTAAATTCTCCTGTCTGGGTCTGAATTTCTCTATGATTCATTTTAACAGGTTTTTCTAAAGCTTTTATCTTCATTCTGTATGCTATGAATATGTGTTGCTCTAATTGGTGGATAAATAAAGCTGTTTGGCCAACGGTGAGGCAGAATAAGTTTAGGCAGGACATTCTAACTAGAGAGACGCCAGCCACCACCAAAGGAGAAGTAACATGCCAACAGACCAGTAAAGCCACAGAACATGTGGCAAAACATAGATTAATAGAAATTGGTTAATTTAAGATATAAGCTCTTATAGAGCTAGCTAGCAATAGACCATACAGTTTGTAAGTAATATAAGCCTCTGTATGTTTCTTTGGCTCTGAGAGGCTGTGGGCCTGGGTGGGACGGGAGAAAACTTGAGCTACTAAAAGCAAATCTATCCATAAACTTATGTAGTTTGCAGTGTAGTTGGAAAATGGAATAAAGAAGAAAAATAGTCATGAAAAGCTAATCTGTCAGTAACTGGTAATCATGGTTCCCTAATTTTTAGAAAATGTGACTCAAAATTACCTATAAATAAAATATTGACACAGAAAGATCTGTTAGTAAGAGAGATCCAGAAGAATGTTCTCTTTCAGAAAAAAAAAAAGAAAACAGCAAATTTCTCAGTATGAAATCCTAGTATAAAATCATAGAGAAAAAAATCAAGTCACATTTTTGTTTCTATTTAACTTTTTCATAAGTCAGACTTTTTCCTAGTACAATGAATCTCAAATTTAATATGCATCTAAGTTCAATTTTTATATCAAGACCTATGTAACTTTCCATTTAGTGGAGTTATTTCTTTTATAGCTTGGCATTTTTATTAGTTTTAAAGAAAAACCACAGGGCAGGAAAGCTGTAAATCTCAGTAGCTGCCCTGAGTCTGAGAATGAAGAAGTAAAGGGAAAAATCCATGCCATTTGACATACTAGCATGGAGGTCCACCACAAGGCACCAGACAGCCACATGGTGGGAAGAGTGGACTTTGGAGAAAGAATAAAGTAGCTCAAACTATTAAAAACTAGAGTAGAATAGAATATAATAAAAAGCTTGGTGACTATCCTAGTTAGGATTACTATTGCAATTATGAAACACCATGACCAAAGCAACTTGGAAAGAAAAGGGTTTATTTGGCTTATACTTCCAAATCACTGTTCAATATTAAAGAAAGTCTGGATAGGAACTCAAACAGGGCAGGAACATAGAGGCAGGAGCTGATGCAGAGGCCATGGAGGAGTGCTGCTTGCTGGCTTGCCTAGCCTGCTTTCTTATAGAACCAGGACCACCAGCCCAGGAGTGTCACCACCCACAATGGGCTGGGCCCTCCGCCATCAATCACTAATTAAGAAAATGCCTACAGCTGGATCTTATGGAGACATTTTCTCAACTGAGTCTCCCTCTTCTCTGATGAATCTGATTTGTGTTGAGTTGACATAAAATTAGCCAGCTCAGTGACCCATTGTCAAACACTCAGTTTCTACTGAGGCCCAATAGCCAGGCCAAGAGCTGTCTCTCAAAAAGAAAATAGTTGTCTGCAGATGATAGAGCCTTGCTCCAAAATCCCAAATCTCCTCCATGATTCACCTATAGGGGCCTGCCAAAGGCTCCAGACAGCAACCCTATCTGCTACTGATACCTGAAGTACTGTCAGGTCTACTGGGTCATATGGTCCAAGTAGTATAGCATCCTTCACTGTAGCCTGGACCTGTTGAAGAACCTTCTATTCCAGGCCCTACTCAAAGCTAGAAGCTTTTCTAGTTGCTTGGTATATTGGCCAGAGTATAGTGAAGAATTTGCTGTCTTCAGAATCCAAATAGGCCCAGAAAGTATTGTGCTTCTTTCTTGGTCATGGGAGGATCCAAGTGCAATAACTCACCCTTCACCTTAAAATAAATATTTCTACATGCCACATATTACAGGACTCCTAAAAATTTCACTGAAGTATAAGGCCTTCGAATTTTGGTCACATTTATTTTCCATCTTATGATGCACATATGTTACCAAGACCAAAGTGGTTGTTGCTACCTCCTGCTCACTTAGTCCAATCAACATAATGTTGACAATATAATGGACCCATGTTGTATTTTGACAGATGATCAAGATCAACCCAAGCCAAATGTTAGGTGCAACTCGGGGAAACCCTCAGAAGAGAGGGAAGAAGGATTGTAGGAGTCAGAGGGGTCAATGACACCAAGAGAACACAGCCCATAGAATCAACTAAGCAGGGCTCATAGTGGCTCACAGAGACTAAAGGGGCAATCAGGGAGCCTGCATAGGTCTGTATGAGGTCCTCTGTGTATACGTTGTGATTGTTTAGCTTTCAGTTTTTGTGGGACTCCTAACAGTGGGAGAAAGGTGTCTGTGACTCTTTTGCCTGCTCTTGGGACCCTTTTCCTCCTACTTGGTTGCCTCATCCAGCCTTGATATAAGGGTTTGTGCCTAGTCTTATTCCATCTTGTTATGCCGTGTGTGTGGTTGATATCCCTGGAAGGTCTCATCTTTACTGAAGGGAAACAGAGTAGCAGTGGATCTGGGGAAGTGAAGATAATGGGGGAGGAGTAAGAGGAGGGGAGTAGTGGGAGGGGAGGAGGCTGTGGCTGGGATGTATTGTATGAGAGAAGAATAAATAAAATGGTCTTGCCAACTGAAAGCAAATTGCTTCTGATGGATAAGTACCAATAAAAGGGCATTTTCTAGATCAATAGTTACATGCCATGTACCAGGAAATGTGTTAATCTGCTCAAGTAAGGACACCACACCTGATATAGCAGCGACTATGAGAGTTGCTACCTGATTGAGTTCCCGATAGTCAACTGTCATTCTCCAAAATCCATCTATCTTCTGCACAGATAGGAGAGTTAAAGGGAGATATAGTGGGAACCAAAATCCCTTAATATCTCAAGTCCTTGATAGTGGCACTAATTTCTGCAATTCCTCCAGGGATGCAATGTTGGTTTTTGGTTCACTATTTTCCTCGGCAGAGGAAAGTCCAAAGGCTCCCATATGTTCTTTTCAAACTTCATTCCACAGGTCAAGGAACCAATGTGGGAATTCTGCCAAATTCTAAGTACATCTATCCCAATTACACATTCTGGAACTGGGGAAATAACCACAAGAGTTCAGGGACCCACTGAACCTACTGCAAGTTGGACTTCAGCCAAAATTCCATTACTTACCTGACCTCCATCAGCCCCTACTTTAACTGGAGGGTCACAATACTTCTTGGGGTCTCTGGAAACCAGTGATAATTCAGAACCAGTATCATATAAACCCAAGAAAGTCAGATTGTTTCTTTCCCTCATTGTACAGTTACCTTTGTAAAAGGACATAGGTATCTCTGGAGAAGGACTGGAGAAAGGCTAGAGGTAAAACTCTTAAGGTATTTATTCAAGATCTTTCCTTGGGTGAACCTGGCCATCCCTTCATTCAAGGGGTTCTGGATCTGCACACTAACTCAAGTCTGGATATTGGTTCACAGGTTGAGATTTCATCTTGTCACTATTCAGTACAGTCTTTCTCTCATTTGTTTGAGATTTTTTTCTGTTTATACAGGTCAAACAAAAACATAGGGGTCTTCTTGTCTATTTCATGCCAGGAAACACTATGGCTGATTAGCCAGTACCAAAGGTCCATACAACTCATGTCACTGTAAAAATCACTTTCCCTGTGCTGCCCATTATGGGTTAGGCCATTATGGACATTGCTTTGTCTATGTTGCCTGTTAAGATAAATTAGATTGCCTTGCCTTTGGCAATTCAGTGCTGCCACGTGGCCCCTGCTGCCTCAGAGCCCAATCAAACCCATTGCATTTAGTTCATCCAACTGAGCAGCAGAATCTCCAACCCTAAGGTCTGATACAATGAAAAGGGTGACAACAAAACTCTTCAAATGTGTGGATACCCTTTATTATTATTATTCCTAGCCACTCTTGGAGCCACATGACCACGAATGTGTTGTCAGCAGTCAGGCAAAATGCTTAGTCACTCCAGAGCCTTAAGTCCTATGTAATCTGTGCACAATGTGATCACATAGTCTATGCACATATGTGTCGTAGCTTTGTAAGCCCATATATGCATTCTTGAGATGACCTATAAAACTGCTCTCTGCTCTCTCTCCACATCTTTCTTTTCTTACGCCTATCCACATCCACCTTTTCCCTTCCCTAATAAAAACTCTTATACTGGGTTCTGTTGTACCTCATGTTTTCTCATACCTGGTAAATAATGTTGACAAATAAATAACACCCTTCTCATCATGTTATGTCTTAAAGGATTAGTGAAGGACACATCTTCTGGACCTTCCCATTGTGGAAGATGAGGGTTTATACAGCCTACCTACTCTAGCATTGCAATTTCTCTGAGTCTTAAAATCCCTTCATCTCCAGGCAGTGGTGGTGCACACCTTTAATCCCAGCACTAGGGAGGCAAAGTCAGGTGGATCTCTGTGAGTTTAAGGCCAGCCTGGGCTACCAAGTGAGTTCCAGAACAGCCAGGGCTACACAGAGAAACCCTGTCTCAAAAAACCAAAAAAAAAAAAAACCCAAAAAACCTTCATCAACAGTAAGCCAAGGGATGTCAGGCATCCCCATCTCCTTTTCAGTAGGCCATCTTTTGACAAATGCTTCAACCAACCATTCAAACAAATTTTGTCGCCTTTTTTAACTGTGTGAGCTTCAATATTAAACCTAGAATCTCCACTCAGTGGGCCTGTATCAGTAAATGCAACCCGATATAGCTTTTCACTATTGTCCCGCACCCTTAAAACTCATTCCCACACATATTCTCCATACTTCTGCTTGAATAAATTAGCAAACTCATTAAACGCCTTAGTGTTTGTAGTGCAACTCTTCATGAATTACACTTTGTATCTCTCCTCTAGGAGCCTACTTGAGTCTGGTTATAGATCTAAAAGCCACTGAGCATCAATCAGTATTGTCTTACCTGGCACCTTCTCAATGGAAGACTACTACTGGTTTGGCAGACAATGAAGGATTAATTCCCTCATTCAAAGGCAGAGAGGGCAATATGGCAGGAGATGGGTTGTGGATGAATTATCTGCTAAAGGGGGAGAGACTACTTCCTCAAGTGAGATAAACCCTTTTGAATCAGGGTTCAAAGTCACCAGTCTCAGTAGAAAAAAAAAAAAAGCAAAATTCTGAAACAGAAACCTATATGTCTAGAAGGACAGACTGATATTAACAGAAAATTAGCAAGAGTTCAGGGCTGCAGTATGAGGAATAGGTTCTCAAGAGCCAGCCAAAACATTAGGAACAGCCTCTGCTCCCATAGTTAGTAGCACCACAATTGACCAAGCTACACAACTGTCTCATATAACACATTTGTTGTTGCTATATAAGAAAACTACAAATTTTTTTCCTTTCCCTTTTTTTCTTGAAACAAAGTATCACTATGTAACCTGAAACTCACCATGTAGATCAAGCTTGTCTCAAAATCACAGAGAACCCTTTTCTTTCTTTTGGTTAGTCTGGGTAAGGGTTTGGGTTTGATATTTTGTTTAAGGGTTTTGTTGGTTAAACATTTGTCTTTTCAAAGAATGAACATTTTTGGTGATTCTTTGTACTTTTGCTTCCATTTCATTAATTACTACCCCAGTTATAATTCTATTTGTCCATTTGAGCTTTTATCTAAGTTAGACTTTCTATTGCTGTGTTAAAATGCCATAACCAAAACCAACTTGGGGAGGCAACAAAATCGGCTTACATTTCCACTTCAAAGTCTATCATTGAAGGAAGGTAGGAACTCAAGGCAGAAACCTAAAAGCAAGAACTGAAGCAGAGACAATGGAAGAATTCTGCTTAGTGGCTTGCTCCTGGCTTGCTCAGCCTGCTTTCTAGTACAATTGAGGACCACCTGCCAAGGGATGATACCACCCATAGTGTCCTGGGCCCACTCCCACATCATTAATGAAGAAAACCCACAAGCCAATTGTTCAGGTCTGAGAGAAGCCCCCAAGAAAGACCAACACGCATGTATGCAATTTAACAAGAACATTTATTGTTTCCAACAGGTTAGGGGTGGCAAATAGCGACACCCCCCCCCCCACCGAAGGGAGGTCGCAAGCTCCTTTTAAGTGGAGTTAGAAGAATTCCAGGCAGGAGAGATTAATCTGGTGCTGATTGGTGGAGGAAAGATTAGTCTAGGGGCTGATTGGTAGGAGGCTCCAGTGGTTATGGACCTTCCAGCTACAGGGTAGGAAAAGTTATCTTTAGCCAGCAGAAGGCTGAGGGGCTCCTGCTGATTGGTTGCCCCTGAGTTGTGGTCTTCCTGTGAACTGCTTTCTCAGCTCCAGCCAGGTCCAGTAAACTGAAACTAAGGCCTGGTCCCTGGCAGGACTATTAGAAACCTGTCATGGCTCTGGTCTGGCTCCCCAGCCCTCTCATCAATCAGGTGGGTGCATGTTCTCAATTGAGGTTTCCTCTTCTTAAATGACTCTAGCTTGTGTCAAGTTGTCAAAAGAAAACTAACCAGGACAATTGACCTCTTGCCCACTTGACACATAAACTACTGTTAAACCATATCCATTCCTTTCTTGTGCATCATCAAGAACTTATATTAATATCAATATCACAGCATAAATAATCTTAAAGTGCAACCATTCTTAAAAATCTGAACACTTTAAAAGTTCAGTCTCCTTAAAGCATCCAAAGTCTCTTCAGAGTTCAAAAGCCTCTCTAAAAAAATTCAAAAAATCTCTCTAAAATATCCAAAGTCTCTGTAAAATTCCAAAGTCTCTTAACTGTGCACTCCTGAAAAATACAACATAAATTATATATGTCTTATTTCAAAAAGGAAGAGCCAGGCACTTTTATAATCAAAGCAAGCAAAACCCAAGTCCAATGGTATAAAAAGCTAAGTGTCAGAATCTGAGATGCACTCATGATCCTCATGGCTTCTCCAAAGGGCTCCATTTTTCCAGCTCTGACACTGGCTCTCAGGCTCAGGCCAGTTCCACTCTATAGCTTCTATCATTTGGTGATTGTTCCATAGTAATGGCATCTCCAAAATCCTGGGGTCCCTGCTTTCACTGGGCTGCAGCTTCACAAATAACTTCTCCTGAGATCCCTTCAAGGACTCTGACCTTGCTACATGGTGTTGAGCCTCAACTTCTCTCCATGACCCCTTCAATCTCTGGGGCTTATACTGAAACTGAGGCTGCACCTTCACCAAGGGCCTCTCCTGGCTTCTCACAGTGCCAAGCCTCAACTAAAGGCAAGATCCCCTCATGCCTTCAAAACCAGTAACACTTGGGTGAAGCTTAGACATTGCCAAGTCCAGCCACCAGCATGAGGTACATCCTTGGAGCACAGCTCTTGTATGCTGACCCTGAGGAAATACACCTAGATTTCACCTCAGTAATGCTGGTCTCAATTATCCCAGTAAAGCAAAGGTTTCATTTTAGTGGTCTCTGTCTCTTGTTAATCAGCAGCTGATTCTTCAGCCCTGGCTGATGGGAACCACAGATTTTTAATTCAAAATATCAAATGGCCCTGATTGAATCGTTAAAGGACTCTTAAAACTTCCCTCTGAAACTTCTCAAGCCAGGCCTCCATTTATCTACACTCCTCTTAGCAATTTCCTCTAAGTGCCCACAATAATATCTCATTAAGCTCTGAATATTCAATGGCTTTTCTACCTCAAAATCCCAAACTCCTACTACAATTCTCCCCAAAACGTGATCAGGTCTTTTACAGAAATATTCCACAAATGTGGTACCAATTTCTGTCTTATTTAGGGTGTCTATTGCTGTGATTTAAAACACCATGACCAAAATGAACTTGGGGAGTAAAGTGTTTATTTCATGTTACAACTTTCAGGTCCCATTCCATTGCTGAATACAGAGATGGTGGGAACTGAAGCAGAGTCCATGGAGGAAAGTTGCTTACTGGCTTGCTCAGTCTGCTTGCTTGCTTCTTCCTTCCTTCCTTCCTTCCTTCCTTCCTTCCTTCCTTCCTTCCTTCCTTCCTTCCTTTCTCTTTGTTTCTCTCTTTTGTGCTTTTATTAAAAATATCTTTTTCTCACATAATATATCCTTATTATGGTTCCCCTCCTTCTAGTCCTCCCAGTGTGACAGGGCAAGAAAATGTAAATGTTCCTCCATCTTATATTCTTCCTGAGGCCATTTCAGGTTTAACTAGAATTTGATTGCCTTGATGGAGACCCCTTGTGCCTACCTAGCAAGATGCCAAGCCATGGTTTCTGCCTTTAAAAACCCCATGCTCTGGACACTTGGTGCCACACCTAGGTCTTTGAATGCTTAGATATGATCTGGCTGGAATTAAAGACTTTCAGTTGGAGATAAACTGTGTCTGAGTGGTCATCTGTGGTGGACTATCCTTAACACCAGTTCCCCTTCCCATCCCCTCCAATTCAGACCCACTCCTTTTCTCTCTTTCATTAGAAAAAAAAAGACTTCTAAGGGAAAATGATAAAATACAATATAATAAGATAAAACAAAAATCAACATCTCATGCCCTCTGCCCTGATGGTGTAGGTGTGGGAGAGTCGACTCTAAGGGTGTGAAAGCAGGAGAACTGGCCCCACCCTTTACTCATTGCTGCAAGGGTGAATTAGCGAAGGCAATGGTGGAGAGCTCACCCTGGTGATGAAGACAAGGGAGAATTGGCAGGCTTACCAACCCTGCAGCTGCCCAGGCCCAGAACCAGGATTATGCCTTGGCCCACCCCAACATCCACCCTGTCTATGATCTGCTGGAGCACGTGAAGGGGCCTGACCCACAAACCCAAAGCTACAGGATCTCCACAACACAGGACAACAACAGGATATCCAAGAAGAGTCTCAATGAAGATCTAACATCAATGGTATAGTAGAAACCAGAGGCCTTGAACCAGATCAATGACTCTTTGCAAGGAACACTTATTTGCAAGTAAAGATATATGGACAAAAATATATGGACTGCATGACTCACTGTGTCACACTGCAGCTTCCATATCCAGATTTTTAATTTTTTCATTTTTTTTCTCTTAAATTTTGTTTTATATTTTTGGGGGGTGGGTGCAGGGGCAGAGGGTGGATTCAAAGAATGGGGAAATAGATGGGATCATGATGCATGATGTGAAAGACACACCGAATAAATAAAAAGAAGGTAAAGAAAAATCAACATATCAAAATAGGGCAAAACAAACAGAAAAAAAAAGAGCCTAAGGGAAGGCACAAGAAACAGAGATCCACTCATTTACACACTCAGGAGTCCCATGGAAACACTAAACTGGACCTGTAGTGTAAAAAGAGAGAAGAAAAAATATACATAAATAAAATAAAAAAAATAAGATTTTTTTTTGTCATGTAATATAATTCTCATAGAAATCCCAAAAGAAGTAGAAATGTCTTCTCCAACGACAAACCACCTGAAGACAGAGCCACACATGTATTGATTGTTTCTGGTACCACAGTAAAACATCCTTTGACTAAACTTGTAGATCAATGGCACCTTTTAGATAATTTAAAAAAAAAAACCTTTTATTGATTCTTTGTGGATTTTACACCATGTATTCCAATTCCACTCATCTCCTCATCCCCTTACTTCCACCCTGCTACCCTTGTGATGCTCCCCCCCAAAAAAAAAACCCAAAATTTAAAAGGATAGCCTAAAAACAAAAAAGTAATAAGGAAAATCTTGTCATAAAAGCTGTAGTGTTGCTCAGTGAGTCACAGAATATATCCCTTAGTCCATACATCTTTATGTGTAGTGTTCTTTGCAATGGCTCCTTAGTCTGGCTTGA
This sequence comes from Peromyscus eremicus, assembly GCF_949786415.1. Classification (NCBI taxonomy): domain Eukaryota; kingdom Metazoa; phylum Chordata; class Mammalia; order Rodentia; family Cricetidae; genus Peromyscus; species Peromyscus eremicus. The sequence continues at coordinate 65,629,792 of NC_081439.1, forward strand.
AGCCTCTGGCTTCTGCTACTCTATGGATACTGAGCCCTGCTGGGACTCCTCCTGTGTATCCTGTTGTTGTCCTGTGTCATGGGGATCCTGCAGTTTGGAATCTGTAGGTTCCTCCCCTTCACATACTCCAGCAGTTCACAGATGAGGTGGATGTTGTGGTAGGCTAACTCACAGCCCTGGTTCTGGGCCTGGGTGGTACCTCGTTGGTCAGCCCACCAGCTCTCCCTCATCATCACCACCAGGATGAGTTCTCTAGCACTGCCTCAACTAGCTCAACCAGTGCAGCCTACATCACAGAGCAGGGGGCCAGTTCTCCTGCTCTCACACCCTCAGGTCTGGCTCTCTCACACTCACACCACCAGGGCCAGCTCTGCTCTTTTTCCCAGGCAAGGTGCAGGGCCTGCTCTCCTGAATGCTGCAGTTGTTGAGGGACAGGACCAGTTCTTCTGTTGTCTTGCCCCTGAGGCCAGATCTCCTGCCTGCCATAGGTGGCAAGGGGCCAGGGATGAGGGCATCTATACTTCACCCATGCTACCACATGGCTGACAAGGGGGTGGTCAGCTTTCCTGCTCTCATGCCCTCCAGGTCAGCTCACCTGTGCCCCAAGAGGTTCAGTTCTACTGTGCTGCCCAGGTGAGGAACAGTATCAATTCTCCATCTCTCATGGCCCCAGGGCCAGCTCTCTCACCTGCCACAGGTGGCTAGGGGTGGGGAAGTGGGGAGGTTTTCTCTCTTTTACCCATTCTACCATATGGTATATGAGGAGTGGAACCAGATCTCCCACGCACTTTTGCGGGGTCAGATTACCTGTGTGTTCCTGTCAACAGAGTCAATTCTAATGTGTTGCCCCAGTGAGGTGCAGGGCCTGTTTTTCCAAGTTCTGCAAACAATGAGGGGCAGGATCAGCTCTCCCACCCTTGTGACCTCAGGACCAGCTTTTCCCTCCTGCCATAGGTGGCAAAGGATGAGGGGCAAGGGGCAAAGGGGATATTTTTCCCTCAACCACTCCACCGCATGACAGACAGTGGGGCCAGCTTTCCCACTCTCATGCCTCCAAGGCTGACTGATGTACACCCACACCACCAAAGCCAACTCTACTGTGCTGCCCAGGTGAGGTGCGGGACCCACTCCCCGGAATAATGCTGGAGTTAGTGAGGGGCAGGGACAGTTCTCCTTAGTGTTGGAGCCAGAAGGACAGGGCCAACTCTTTGCAGCTCCATTCTCATTGCTTTCAGTAGCAGCAGGAACCATGGACCTCACCAAAGATGGTAGCTCTGGCAAGGCCATTGACCCAGACATGGCCTTCTACAGCAACCCAGGCCCGTTTGACACCATGGCCCTGGATGGCAGCACAGGCCATTCTGATCTGTATGGCCCTGCAGTGGCTCAGCTCTTGGCCACTAAGATGGCCCTAGGTGGTGGCCTAGAGTCCTGACTTCCACTTGGCCCTTGGTGGCAATACAGGCCAGGAATATCCACACAGATCTCCAGCTGCAGTTAGGCCATAGACTCAGACATTTTCCATGGCAGCAGCCAGGGCCTGAATGCCACCATGGCCCATGTTGGCATTGCAGGTCACTCAGACCAGCATGGACCCAGTGGCAGCATGGCCCTTGAACTCACCTGGCCCAAGGTGGAGGTTCAGACCCCGGGAATCCACATGGCCTTGGATGGCAATAGGAACCCAGACCCTGGCTACAGTAGGGCCAGGGACCCAGACATGGCTCTGACTGAAGCCTGGGGCTAAAGGATTCCCTGGCCCCGGGTGGCAAAGGATGTCGCTCAGGTCTGTATGGCCCTCTGACACCAACATAGCCACAGGTGGCAGCCTAGATCCTGGTCCTCCATGTGGCCTATGGTAGCAATACAAGTCACGGACATCAACATACAGACTCAGGCTGCAGAAGGACCACAGACCTAGACCTGGTCCTTGGCAGCAGCCCAGGCCAGGATGTCATCGTGGACCTAGTGGGCACTGCAGATTGCCCAGATCAGCTTGGCCCCAGTGGCAGTGTGGCCCTCAAATGCCAACATGACCCCAGGTGGCAGCCCAGAACCCAGGCATCTGCTCAGCATTTTATAGTAACCTGAGACATGGACAACAACACAGACCCTGGCCTGCAGTAGGGCCAAGGACCCAGACATGACTCGTGGCCACAATTTGGATCTAGAAGACACCATGGTCTTGGATGGCAGTTCAGCCCTCCATTCAGTCCTTGGTGGCAACAGAAGCCATGGATGCCAATTCAAAGCCTGGCTACAGCAAGGCCATGAAACCAGGCATGGTCCCCAGCAGCAGTCCTGGATGGCAGCTCAGGCCTCCTGGATCAACATGGACCCTTGGTTCCAGGTGGCAGTACAGGCTTCTTCAATCAGAATGGTCCCTATGGGGGCACATCTGTGAGACATGGACCTGGTCACAGATGGTAGCCCAAACTCTGGGTGTCCATAGAGCCCCTTGGTGGTAACAAGAGCCATGGACATCAACACAGACCCCATAGACCTCCACAGCTGCATCAAGGCCACATACAAAGACATGGCCTTTAGCATGCATGCCAGGCCATCACCACAGACCCGGATGGCAAGCAGGCCATCTACATCAGACTGTTCCTCACTGTCCTTGGGTCTCCAGATCCATCTCTCTTCCCAGTTCATGAATCTTTCTGCCTCACTCTGTCTCCCATTTCCACACCCTGTTCTCACTCACCACAATGGTGCCCAACCACCCAGAACCAGAGGACTCTGGTGGATTGTGCCCTATCCTCCAGACCGAGGGGTCTGGGGTGGGGGCTGTTCCTGTCCTCCACATGCTCAGGCCTGAAAAGTGCTGAGCAGCTAGTCAAGATAATTAAAAAGAAAAGAAAAAAAAAGCCTGACGTATTTTGAGACAAGGAACCTCCAAAGTTTGTTTTCTATTGGCCATCTACTGCTGGGCATGGAGCCTACCCTTAAGAGTAGTTTGGGGAGCTGGAGTGATGGCTCAGTGGTTAAGAGCACCAACTGCTCTACCAGAGGACCCGGGTTCAATTCCCAGCACCCACATGGCAGCTAACAACTGTCTGTAACTCTAAGATCTGACACCCTCACACAGACATACATGCATACACCAGTACACATAAAATTTAAAAAAAAAAGATTTAAAAAAAAAGAGTAGTTTGTTTCCCCAGGGAGATTCCATTGGAGAAAACTAAATTTTCATTTTCGAATAGTTATCAATTGGAGATAGCTTCTGGAGGTGAATATGTGTTCATTTCTCCTTTGAGCTCTAGGGCTCCATCTGGTGCAGACCCGTGCAGGTCCTGTGCATGCTGCCCCAGTCTCTGTGAGTTCATATGTGCATCCATCCTGTTGACTTGTAGGACCTCGTTTTCTTGGTGTCCTCCATCCCTTCTGGCTCTTTCTGCCTCCACTTGCACAGGGTTCCCTGAGCCCTGAGAGGAGGGATTTGATGGAGACATCCCGTCTACGGCTGAGTGTTCCAAGGTCTCTCACTTTCTGCATGACGTCTGGCTGTGGGTCCCTGTATTTGTTCCCATCTGCTGCGGCAGCTTGCTTTCTTATACAAGTTATGACCACCTTCCCAGGGCATTTCAGCACTCATTCCCTCTCCCATGAGCCCTCCCACATCGACCATTCATCCAGAAAATGTTCTACAGACTTTCTTTCAGGCAGTCTGAAGTAGATATTTTCTCAATTAAGGTTCCTCTTCGCAAACAACCGTAGCTTGTGTCAAGTTAATCAAAGAATCTAACCTGGACATGCATCCTAAATGAATTTCTTTGCCTAATTTTGAGAAATATTCTGCCATGCTTTTACTTTAAAGGTTTTGGAAAATATTCTGCTATAATGTTATTGGAAATGTTTTTTATTCCTTTAGAGTAAGATTCTTTATTGGTTATTTTTCTATTGCTGTGATAAAATACCTAGACCCAGGCAACTTATAGAAGAAAAGGTTTATTTTGGACTTATGATTCCAAGGGGCTAAGATTCCATGACCATTATGGTGTGAGAGTGTGGTAGCAGGTAGACACAGTGGCTGGAACAGCAACTGAGAACCATTAAAAGAAAGCAGAGAACTCACTGGAAACGGTGCAAGGTTTTTGAAACCTCAAAGCCTGCCCCCAGTGACATACTTCTTCCAGCAAAGCCACATTTTCTAATTTTCTATAAATAGCTCTATCTATACACCAAGTATTTAAAGATCTGGGCCCAGGGGGACATTCTCAGGCAAACTACCACAGATTCTTATTCTTGTGTGTGCATGATTCTTAGATTTAGTCTTTTCAAAGTGTTCTGTACATTGTTCATCAAAGCACCATACCTTATTTCATAAGTTATCCTTTTTAGGGTCAGAATTTTCTACCACTTCTACCTCATTGTTGTGGAATATTATTTTAAGATGTGTTACATTTGTTTATGCTGTAGAGCATTTGTTTAATGATGTGAAGATATATTGCATTCTTTTATGCTGCGTTTATTTAACTCTGTGAACCTGTGTTACTTTGCCTGTCTAAAACAGCTGATTGGTCTAATAAAGAGCTGAACAGCCAAGAGCAAGGCAAGGGAAAGAATAGGCTGACCTGACAGACAGAGAGAATAAATGGGAGGAGAAATCTGAAAAGATCAAGGAGCAAGAAGGAGAAGAAGAGAGGACACCAGGGGCCAGCCACCCAGCTAACACAGCAAGCTATGGAGAAAGAAGCATTTGGGAAAGGACCAGCATACTCTCAATAGTGTGTTTTCTGTATTCTCTTTTTTGATGGTATTTAAAGATAATAAATTTTAAGAATGGTCAAAAAAAAAAAAGGTATACAGAAATAGAGAATGGTAAAAGCCCAGAGTCAAAAGGTAGATGGAATAATTTAAGAAAAGCTGGCAAGAAACAAGACAAGCCAAGGCTGGGCATTTATAAGAAAGAATAAGCCTCCGTGTGTGATTTATATGGGAGCTGGATGGTGCCCCCTAAAAGAGCAAAGAGTGGAAACAACCAACAACACCTCATATTCATTCAAACCCCATTATTCTGACCCAAATCCCAAATGTAGGAGGTCCTTGTTCTCACAGATAAGCACTAGTGGAACCTGGAATGCTAAACACACAGGTTTGTTCCTGCAAAGGAAGGGATGCATAACCAGTTAGAAGGCTTGAAGCAGATGTGGTTAATGGCCTGTGGACTTTGTGTGGCAAAGACCACACCCTATTCTATCCCAGGCCCTTGATATCTTATGAATCTATAAAAGCTATCTTTATGGGAGATGTCACATGAACTTTACAAAGAGTTTTGATGTAGTCATTGTAAGTGTTAAAATTCTGAAGGGAAAAGTATGTTGGCCAAGGAATACAACAAAGTCACACCACACAACAAACCTCATACATGAGTTTTATTTGAAAAGACACTAGAGGGTGACTGTCTCTGCTCCTCCAGAGAGAAGCAGCAGAGAACTGAGTGGGAAGCAGGCTTAGATAGGGTTTCTGGAGGTAGAGTTTTCCACAGTGGGGATTCATTGTTGGGGAAAGCCCAAAGATTGGTGAGATTTCAAGCTCAGGGATTGGTTAGTTTTCAAGTACTACGCTTGAGATTTTTTTTTTAATTTTTATTTTACAATACAATTAAGTTCTACATACAGGCACAGATTCCCTTGTTCTCCCCCCTCCCGCCCCCCTCACCTTCCCCCCAGCCCGCCCCCCTATTCCAATCTCCTCCAGGGCAAAGCCTTCCCCACAGACTGAGATCAACCTGGTGGACTCAGTCCAGGTAGGTCCAGTCCCCTCCTCCTTACGCTTGAGATTTTTATTCTGTAGGGCAGAGCTTAGCCACCTGTGTCTTAAGGGACTGGGTCTGACTGTTATGGTCATTAGATTGTTGTGTGGACAGAGCCTGGTGGATGGAGGTCCTGACCACTCCACTCATGTGCTTTGAGGTGCTTACAGTCACGTCTTAAGCTTTATTGTACACATGGGATTGAGTTAATTATCACCAGGAAAAATTTTCAACACATTGTTCTGTGCTTAAATATGCCAAAAATAAGCTACTAGGAGTCAGATTCCTGAAGTTTGTTCCTACACTGGCTATCAAATCATGTTGAGCTGAACTACCTTCTTGCCTCCTATTAATTATTACTCTGCTGATGTGGTGTTCTCAGAGAGCCCTGCACCCTTGATCCATTCGATTGGTAAAGTTGTATTTTTTCATTTATAGTATCTCAGTCTACTTTTCCTTCAGTGTTTTCTCTTATTGACTTCGTTTTCATGTCCTATATTGACATCCTTATCTCATTCTTGAATTCAATAATTAATTTGTGTCCTCTTTGGATTTTTTTTTAAACTTACAATAACTCTTTTGAATTCTTTTTCTGGTATTTAATCTTAGTCCCTTTGGAGGGCATTACTGTGAGATTAGTAATTTTTGGAGGAGGAGTCCTGTTGACTTGAAATTGTTTAAAGCATGTTTCTTCTACTTTTGTATTGGAGCATGCAAAAATAAGGTGAGAACATTGAATTAATTTTTTACTTTTATCTCTCAGTTATCCCTTTTTAGAAGAATATTTTGCAATGTTTAAGAAGGACCTGCTTTAGATGTTGTTTTACTCTGCTAGACCAGTGGTCAGGGCAACTGGAATGAATACTATTCCCCTGAAATTAGAATACTGTCTTAAAAACAATCACTATCAAAACATTGGCCTACTATGAAAGTACAACAATAGTTATATAAAAGCCAATCACCTCATAAGCACCAATAATTTTAGAAATCAGGAAGTACACATAATGGTTTATGCGTTAATATATTTGTTACTACATGAGTAGAAGAGAACAAAGATATAAATGGTAAAATAGCTACAATAACCTAGGGTAGATAGATAAGGTAGTTTTGACTAAAGATGGAAGGAAAAGGCAGAAATGAATGAATATAATTAGAAAACCACAACTGTTCCAAGTCTCAGGAATGAGATACAGAGATTCTGCAAATGAGACTAGCCAATGTTATTTGAGAAGACCTACATAATATAAAATGGAAAAAAGGAATCAATAAGGGAAAAAAAAGATAGAGGGCAAGAACATAGTAGGACAGAGTTAGTCTACTAAATTAACCTTGGAAATTAAAGAGGAATAAATATTAAGGATGAGAAAGATAAAAGTATTTTATGTCATCTTGAGTGTTTGCAGGCTTCAGCTTGAAGTCATTTGGAGTTCAAGTGCTGGTCTTATTCTTGGCAATGCTTTAGGAGACCAATGGGGAGTGCTGAGCCCACCACAAGGCAGTACTATGCAAGGTATGTCCTGTCTTCATGGGTTGGGTTAAAAACGTGGTCCCCACTCCTGTGGAATTCTTCCTGTATGTCTAGCACCCACTTGGAATGTATTTAATTTTTTTTCCCTGCAGATTCTGTTTCCAACCAGTATTCAACCTTGCTGGTTATGCATGGTTCTGATTCAAAGGTTCTTTCTTGTGGCCTAACAGTAGTCTGATGGTCATGTTTCAGTGTCTACTTCTGGGACATTTTCTCTGAGTTTCAGGAAAGTGTTCTCTTAACAGAGGGATGTAAATATCTAGCAACTGACTCAGCAGAGATATTTTAAAAATGGTATTCTGCAGCTGCTCTTGTGAATACCAAGTACAAAGAATTTTCCTGGCACCATTCCTTCCTCCTTTAGTACTGCTCTTGCATGCCTTCTGTCTGGTTTCCTCTCTTTATGCTATTTAAAACCCCCACAACTGAAACTACAAGGAGATTTTTCTGTGCCTGTCTGCCTCAATCCATGGCTTCCACTGGTTTGTTTTAATATACACTTTCTCTCTGACTAAGAATGGAGAGCTCTCCAAATCAAGCCAATCCCTCTGAGATTGATTAAGGACTTTCTCTCCTGCTTTGTAAAATTCCATACATTATTTTTTTATTAAAGCTAGAGATATTCAGGCATCACTCACCTCCCCTGATAGCTGTTGTCCAAATTTCTTCCATTTATTCCCTGGATGTTGTAGCAGATGGTGAATATGTGTCATCTTCCATCTTATTCCCTCTGTATGTATATATTTCTTGTTCTGCACACTCAATGCCTGTAGTTGAATTGTTACAATAAGGTGTATTAGTTAGAGACTTCAGAGTAGTATAGGCCAGAATGTAGTTAAATTTACAAGGATTTTTATCAAGAGCAACTGTGAGAGGAAAATAGAAGGGGATTGGGAATGACTGAGACATCAGACCTCAAGTTGATGCAGAAGAAACTCAAAGCGATAGAATTGATGATGTAAGGATTAACTAATAGATTTTATTTGAAGACATTAAGTCATCCAAGATAGAATTTAGCTAAGGGAGCACTGCTTCAAAAATAACCCAAATATTAGTAGTTGCTAACCAGACCTATTACAGATAAGTGAAATTTAGGATGCTAGGATGTAAATGTTTGTTCACCATGATTGGCCAGTCATTAGGCCCATTCTCACAACAAAGGAGACATCCCTGACTTACAACCAGTCATTAGACCCATTTCTCTATCAGAGAATATGTCTCTTGTTAGTGCTCAAAGTATGCTGTGTAGGGTCACAACCATGCTTAAGTCCTGGCCTGCTATAAAGCCCATAAGTCTCTTCTTAAGCAAGCCATAACTCTGCCAGGTGGGCAAGATTACCCTGCGGAACAATTATTTGAAACAGAATAACACTAGTGTACTCAAAATAATTCTGACAACATGCAATATCTGCGTTGTGTAAATCTCCTATCTGCCTGGGTAGCCAGACTTGCAGTCTCTTGTCTCTTTAAATTGTTCAAAGTGTAACCTGGGGTAGGGACCTGAAATATATTTAATGATGATAGTGTTTGTGGAATGTATAAACCCGATGTACAGAAGTACATAAGTTAGTAAAATCTTCTATTTGAGGCGGCTTCTCTCAGAGCATTAGCCTGAGCTAGACAGGTACTACCAGCAAAGAGCTTTCTTTTTATTTTGTTGAGTATATGGAATGATTGCTCACTGAGAGGAGCATATTTCTGCTACAAAGGAAAGGAAAGAAGGAAGAAAGAATAGTCTCTTAGTTACTTTCTAGTTGCTATGATAAAATATCCTGATAAAAGCAACATAACAGAGTAAGAGTTTATTTTGAAGGGAAAATTAAAAAAAACCAAAAACAAAAACAAACAAACAAACAAAAAACAACAATAACAAGGTCCTAAAACAAGTTCAGCAAGTCACTACACATGGAATTTCTGGAAAGCAGCTAACCCCCAACATAAGCCTTGGGACCCAGGGGTTGCAAAAAGCAGACAATTTGACTTATTTCCCACCAGCAGTTTTAAAAAGCAGTTTATCCAGAAAAAACAGTTTCTGGGTCTGGTGAAACCATGCCCTTCCTAAAAGGTCTTTTTTTGGCACAAGGGTATCTTGGCAACCAGAAGCCAAGCAATACCACAAAGTCACACCACACAGAAATCCTCACATAGATAATTGGGAAGAACAGAATAGTGGCTGCCTCTAAACAGGAGGAGAGACAGCAGCAGGCTGGATGGAGAGGAAGGCTTTTATAGGGTTTTTGGAGCATGCTAAGAGATTTTAGTGGGAGACAATCGTACAGTAGAAACATTGTTTGGCTGTTAACTGTTGGGTTACAGGGGCAGGGATTTCCAAGCCATGGAACTCTGGATCAAGCCAGGGGCAGCGTGTTTTCCCTTTGGCCCAGGTGCTTGGGGCCAAGTCAGGATCAGGGTGTTCTTTCTTTGGCTCTGGTCTCTGACTTGGGATCAAGTTAGGGTCAGAGTGTTCTTCCCTTGGCCCTTTTACCCTACACTTCATAATCTAGATTACAGAAACTGCTTTCAGGCTCTGGACAGGGAGTTCTCTTGTACCCTCAGGTTCAGTGCCACTAAGACTTAAGGTGCCCTTTTCAGACCAACCAAAGTCTGCTTTCACCATTGAGAGCAATCTGTGTTTTTATTCTTTAATTTCCCTCTGCCCATTTAATTTTGTATGTTTTGGTGCTGAAACCAAGGAAAGATGAGGGTAGGGGGTGTGTATGAGACAGCTCCACCAATTCCCTTATTTATCAGGCTTTCTTTCTATCTCCAGTTTCCTATCTTTCCAAGGTCCCTCTGAGCTTACTGAGGCCAAAGAGAGGCCAGTACACAACCCAGAAACCTCATACCACTATGTTCCTGGGAACAGTTTTTTCCCTGTAGCATATTCAACAGGAAGAAAAACCCTATCTAAACCAGATTTCTAGCTGTCTCATTGCTGCCCACAGTAAAACAAAGGTTTTGTCTAGGAAAAGTAGAGGTCCATCAAATAAGCCATTTTGACCTCATTCTCTCTTTTCAAGGAAACAAGACTTCTTGGGGGTTTGCAGAACAAATAGCAATATATGCGTACCCACTAAGCAGGGGGTACCTACAGTCTCGCCTTTTTGTCACCTACCATTTCTAAACCCCAATTCCTATCTCTGTGCTTACTGTGGGAACTGCTAACTGGGCCACCAAACTCATTCCTTTCTTGCCACTCTGGGAATTCTTTCAGGACTCTAAAGAGGAACAGTAGAACTAAGGTTTTCTTTACCCCTAACCACTCTATCGTGCCAGCTCCCAGAAAGCCTGAAATAAACCAGTCAACTCTACACTGTTCAGGATCAGCTCGATTCTTTGGCCACCATGGTACTCCAAAATCAAAGAGGGCTAGACCTTCTGACTGCAGCCAATGGAAGGATAATCACCTTTCCTCCACAAACAATGCTGCTTCTACACCAACAGATCAAAACTGGTTTGGGACAGGGCCCAAAGACTTAGAGACTAGACACAGAAAATTCAACAAGCCTCCTCCTATGGATGACTTTTAACTCCCTCCCATATTCTTTCCCTCCCCTTACTCAACTTTTTCTTCCTTATTATCTTTATACTTACATTTTAACCTTGTCTTTTAAACTTTTTACAGAGGTTCCTCCTGGACCACATTGCCACCATCACCCAGTCTACTACATAAGACAAAGTAAAGACATCGTTTCTGTTAAAGTTATTCTAAACCCCCAAACCCCAAAATGATGCTTCTGAAAGCAGGAAGTTGCCAGACAAAAAACAGTGCCACATATCCTTTATATGTAAAGTGTCTGGAATAAAGAAAAGTGCCCCACTAGAACCAGGTCCTAAAACATGCCCAAAATTCCATGAAGCCCACCACTCATGACATTCCTTGAAAGCAGGTAGCCCCCTCCACAGGCCCCGTAACCAGGAAGTGGCAAAACCAGGCACTTGAACTTATCTCTCACCCCCACAGTTTCAAAAAGCAATTTATCCAGCAGAACAGTTTCAAGGTCTACCACAGCCATACCCCCCTCTTCCTATTCTCAACTACAAAAACTGCTTTTCTACATGGGAATTTCTTGGATGTGGCAAAATGTAGAGACATCATGATAACAGAAAGCTTAGCTGGTCTCACTGTATCTGAACACAGGAAGCAGAGAGTAAACAGGAAGTGGATAAAGGCCATGGTAGTGGTTGGAATGAGACTGTCTCCCATAGGCTCATGTTTTAATTCTTGGTCCCCAGTTGGTGGAACTGTTTGGGAAGATTAGGAGGTGTGGCCACCTTAGAGTGGAGCCTGCTGTCTTTGTCTTGCAGTTGCACTAGCTTCTGTGTACTTAACCTTGGGAAACATTTCTTCAGGCAGTTATTTTCCAGAAGTAGGAAACTTCTCAGCATTCTGATTCAAGATTCTCATCTTCTATTAGAATTTGCATTTTCACAGGTTGCAGCATTTGGTAGGTGGCATCTTGCCATAGGGTTACCTTTGCTATTGTTTCAATGTAGAGTACAAGGTTTCTCTTTAACAATTAGAGGCTGTTTTCAGCTGAAACCTGGGCTGCAACTTTGAATGTGTTGGGGATCTTGTAGGGTAAAAGGGCCAAGGAAAGAACACCCTAACTTGACCCCAAGATCAGGGCCACAGGAAAAACACCCTGACCCTGATTTGATCCCAAGACCAGGGCCAAGAAACAAACACTCTGACCTTGACATGACCCTAAGCCCAAGGCCAGGGCCAAGATCAGGCCACAGAATCCCACTAATCCCTGGGCACCACATCTCACCAATCACTGAGCTTGCCCCAGAGTCTGACCACAGAATCTTATTGTGGTGCTATTTTATTTGTGCTGAAATGTGATATTTTATTTGTAAGTTAATAAATAAAGTTTGCCTGGAGATGAGAGGTCATAGTCAGCCATAAACAGAAGTCAGGCAGTGGTAGCACATACCCTTAATCCCAATCACATGGCAGGCAGAGTCTCTGTGTGGTCAAGAACACAGCCAAGTGTGGTGACACACGCCTTTAATCCCAGTACCAACCATAGAGACCTGGGGGTCTGTACAGACAGGCAGTGACAAAGAAGTGATGTGCCTGGGCTTAGATCCAATGAGAAGGCAGAACAGGAAGGCAATAAAGGCGCAGGTTAGACAGGAAGAGGCTCTCTTGATGAACTAAGGTTAGTTGGCGGCTATTGCTCTGATCTCTATGACTTGCACCCCTGTATTTGGCTCTGTGTTTCTTATTTAATAAGACTGTTTAGAAATTCTACATCTCATCAATCCCAGAGCTTGCTTCAAGATCAGGCCACAAAAATTCCACCAATCCCAGGCCACCCTGGAAAGCTCTGGCCCCAAGAAAGTCTATATAATTCTGTCTTTTGCTCAATTCTTGGCTGCTTCTCACCCGAGTGGAGGCAGCCACCCTCCTGGCTTTTTTTTTTTTCCCTCCCAATAAATCTCTTGTGTGAAGTTTGTTGTGCTATGTGACTTTGTGGTATTCCTTGGCTCCCAATTGCCAGGATACCTTTCCCTTCAAAGCTGTAACACTTGCATTGGGAAAACCTTCCCCTGCCAGAGCTGAGCTGCTACACTTGCTCTGGAGAATCCACCCTACATCTGAGCAGAGCCATAATATTTCTGTTGGGTAAGCCTTTCTTGTTGGAGCGGCACAACACTTACATTTGATGACATGACTCAGATAGGCTCTCCTGGTGCCTGTGCTTCTCCTTTATTGTCTGAGCCTCACTGAGACCCTATCCCTCATCTCCAGTCCACATGCAACAGAATCACCTTCTTGTTCACTGATCACTCAGCACCTCACCACCAGCAGCAATTAGGTAAGTTTCCCCTTTGGTCAGTGTAAACATTTCCCTGAGTCAGACAAAGTTACCATTGAGTGTCCAATATCCCTCTGGTACTCAGGTGGAGATAGCCCAGCCATGGTCTTTAAGACTATGACTGGCCCTCTTCACCTGATCTCATGCTACTATTCTTGGAGCTGTGATCCAGCAGTTTCCTCAGGCCCAATTGGGCTATTTTGCCCCTTCCTGCTGTCTTCTCCCATCTTCCCTTCAGAACTGTCTGTAATCCCACAGCTCTTCTAGATCCTAGTGACTTTTGTAGTCCCATCCTCCCTGACCCTTTCCTGTGAATGAGACCCCCACTTCAAGCTGAGTTGTCACCCTCACCTTCTCACCTCCATGAAAGTCCTGTTACCAGGCACCGAATCTCTCCTCTGCCTTAGCCAAACTAAGCCCCTGACCCCCACTGAATGTGGTGACAACCCATTGAACAGCTTGGTCCTTGTTTGGACCTCCATGAGTACTGGGGACACCCATGACTACAGGCAGCAGTGACATTTTCCTTCTCTTCTCTCAGGAATTGTATCTTCTGTACCCTCTCTTTTCTCCTTGGGATACCTCTTAGAAAACCTCCAGCCTCTATACCTGGTGCCCAACCTGAGGGGCCCTAAATGTATTCACTTTTGCAATCAAATTTGGCCTCAACAGCCCTTATAATCCATCCAAGTGGCTGCCTAATAGCACCCTGGATCATAACATTATTTGGGAACTTTACAAGTACTATAAGCCATTCCCTCCATTTAAGCTTTCTCTTTTCTCGCCCCAAGTCCTGTTTGTTTTTCGTTTGGTCTTCCCCCACACATACACTGTGTACATGTCTTTAAAGCAGAGCTGTAACACTTCTGTTGAGGAAGCCTTTCCCTTCAGAGCTGCAACACTTACAGCTCTTTACCTCGACAAATTGCACATTTTTTATATCCTTCTGTCCCACTGTTACAGTAGTAACCTTGTAAGCCATTGAGGCTTTGGACTTCACCTCCTGGTTCCCTGGTAACCCTTTAAAGGTAAACATCAGCAGTATTGCTCTTTACAATTTAAATTACCATATGAGAAGTTGAGGGTGTCTGGAACCCATTAAGGCAACATTACTTTCTCCAGTTTAAAATAATGCAATTTGAGTTCTAGTTCTGGTTCTGGGTAGATACCCAAAACATTACATACCAATATCTCATCATTTTAAGAGTTACTCAAGCTAGACAAATTGATTACCAGACCAAGAGTTCCAGCCCCCACCCCAACCTCTCACCAGGAAACCTGAGTCGCCCCAAGCCACCTGTTGTTTGGTATTTCTCTCTACATTGAAACACTTGCTTCTGGAAGGAAGCGTGGCTCTTGAGCCTCTGGAGGTAAACCAAAGGCCACAGGTCTAGGGGGGAAAAAACAAACTTGGAAGATTCTTGAAGGCTTCTGCCCAACAGTATAAAATAGAGTGGACACTTAGGGTGGATGGAGACTCTAACCAGCCATACTGCAGAAAGCAAGTGTTCTAACTGGAGCTGCCTCCAAGCTGCAGACTTCAGGGTTGCCGCTTTGGGGAAATCATCACTTGGCTAGAGGTGAGTGTTCCAGTGATGGAGCCGCTTTTGAGTTGTCTGCTCTTTGTAAGTAACTCCTCACCCATGCTTCTCTTAGCAACCCCAATAAAAACTCATTGGTTCACCAAATGGTACATGTTGTGCCTACATCGTAAGACCCCCCAAGCAACCCAAGCAAGATCACCTTGAGCAGTCAGAGTATGTGCAGAAAGGGAGCTACTGCAAGGACTATGTCTTTTGTTTATGGCCCTCCCAGAAACTGCTTGCTCAAGTTTCAGGAAACTGAAATTGAGGCCCAATCTCTGAGAGAAGATTGAGCAGCCTGTTATGGCGTCTGCTTAGTCCTTTTAGTACATTGGTGCTATCATTATGTCTTGTATAATATTAGTGGGACCAGCCTTAATATTATACATCCCGGGGGCCCAGGAGAGAGAACTACGAATGGTGAGGACTATTTTCGGGAAATAGAATCTCAGCACACAGAGTTCTTAGTTCAGTCATTTATTCTTCCAAATCTTCATCCTCCCGTGCCCTGGGAGTCCCGGTATATACACACTTAAAAGCAGTTATCCCTTGGCAGTGCAAAGCCAGGCTTCCAGAGTCAAACTGAGGTGTGATAAGAATTACATACAGGGGCAGTAATTGTTAATTACCTTTTGCAACCCAAAAGGGAGGTGACTAATGGGGAAATGAATTAACTAAAGGCTAAATTCTGGTAATATCTAAGAAGAGGGAACTTACGTGCTCTACTATAATCTTAAACGTGATTGGTAGGAAATGTTAAGTATCTATAAGTTGCTAGGTCAATGGGAGAAAATAAAACTGCCTTCTTTTTTCCTGTGGCTCCTATCTGTCCAAGCTATCTGCCATTTTTCTGCAGGGTGGGGGAAAGTGTGCTCTGTTGCTAGGCAACCTATGTACAGCTAGATGCCTCTGGTGATAGTTAAAGGGAGATCTGGAACTAGAGGAAAGAATTAGGAAAGGAGGAAGTTAAGCTTAATTGGCACATCTGCCAGGCCTTCTTAAATGAGTAGTCTGGACACTTAAGCCTGTTCTTGGAGAGTGCAGAGGTATCTCTGATAAGGTACTTTCCTCCCTCTGGGGATGGTCCTGGCCTGATGCTGCCAATGGTGATAATTACAGGGAGGCTTGAATTGGGGTTCTGGCTGTGCATAGCTGTCAGCGCAGAAGGTTATCTAAATATTCCTTTAGTAGAGGGGAAATGGTGCCCAATAAATGATGGAAAAGCTACAATAGCACACAAGAAACTCATAGCAGAAAATGGCTGATAATCAAAAGCCAAATATCACCAAGGCTCCTTGAGCCTCAGCTTGACCTCTGGAAGGCCCTTGGCTTCTTCCAGGTATTATCTTTGTCATAGTCAGCTGAAATCCTACTTTGTATATTTTTGCGGCTTATAGCAATCATGGTCTGTTGTGGGCTCCCATTTTGGTGTGTGTGGCTGTGGCTGTATGTGGTGTGTTTCTCTAGTGTGTTGCATTTCTCACTCATATAACATATGCTAGAGAGAGGGAATAGTTTATTCCCTGGATGAGATAATGTACTTTTTGTAGGGTAAAAAGTCTAGGTTTTGAAAAATCTACCTGTATGAAAATAAGAAATAAAAAGGAAAGAAACATGACTGGTCCCATGTTTTGGCATCAGATGAATGGGGAAAAAAAGAAATAAAAAGGAAAGGAAAGGAACATGACAGCTCCTAGGTATGGTGGAGAAGAAAGTTTATTGTAGATAAAAGGGAAAGCATAGCCAAAGGCAGAGACATCTGGGAGAGTCCAGAGTGGACCTGACCAGACTGAGACATGCGAGTGGAGGAGAAGGAGAAGGGAAAGAAGGAAGAGGGGGACCAGGTGCAGCCACCAGGAGGCCCAAAAGAGTAGAATGAAAAGGACCAGGTAAGCAAAATCGCTGATTATATAGGGAAAGGCAGCTGGGGGAAGGGAAGCCCAGACCCTGGGCTGGAGAATTCTGGGTAGGAGGCAGAGTATGCCAGCTAGGAGGGCCCTTGATGGGTAGGGACTAAGGGAGGCAGGGAGAATGTGGAGGTCAGTGTCCATTTTGATGTGTTAGCCACCTCAGCCATTTGTTACAGGTTTGAAATGTAACATCAGCAGTCTCAGCTTGAAAACCCACCAATCCCAGCACTTGCTCCAAGCTCAGGACTTGAAACCCCACCGATTCCCACCATGGAAATGTCCACCTCGGAACACTTTGCTTCCAAGAAACCCTGTGTATCTTGCCTCCCACTCAGTTATCTGCTGCTTCTCTCCCAAACATAGGCAGCCACCCTCATGTGGCTTTCCCAATAATTCTCGTGTGATATTTGTTATGTGGTGTGACTTTGTGGTATTCCTTGGCTCCTGACTGCCAGGTTACCTTTCTCTTCAGAGCTCCAACACGTCTATTGTGTAAACCTTTCTCCTCAGAGCTGTAATGCTTATACTTTTCTTTCTAGAAGGTCCTCCCTAGTGCTGCTCTTTACAGAGCTCCTATCAGGCAGCACTGTAGAACATCAGAGCATCAGTCTACTAAAACACAAGCTGCTTGGCACTTCTGTGAGAGATTTTATCCATGAGATTATTGAAGCAGGAAGACACATCTGAAATCTGGGCCACACCTTTTGGTGGCAGGCCAGATAAAAATACACGGAAAAATGAAAGTTTTTTGCCCCATGTCCTCACTCTCGATACCAAGTTCAATGATCCTGTTGCTGCAGCATTCCTTTGTTGATTGGAACCAACTTCTGGGTTCCAACTAAGACTGAAGACTAGCAGCTCTCCAGAAATCCTCCACATCTTCAGTGCCAGATTGGGAGTGCAGAGACATCCAGCCTGATGGACCAAGCAACTACCAAATTCTTAGCCTTTCCAGTTTGAGGCAACTATATTAGTTACTTTAGTGTTGCTGTGACAGAACATCATTACCAAAAGCAACTTGGAAAGAAAAAGGTTTATTTCAGTTTACAATTCAGGTCATAATCTGTCACTGAGAGAAGCCAGGGCAGGATTTCAAGTCAGGAATCTGGAGGTAGTAGCTGACGAGAAACCATGAAAGAATGCTGCTTACTGGCTTGTTCCCTATGGCTTGCTGATCCTACTTTTTATGCCATCCATGCCCACTGCCTACAAAGAGTTGAGCCCTCCCACATCAATCATTAATCAAGAAAATGATTCAGACTTCCCTACATGCCAATCTTGTGGAGACAGTTTATCAGTTAAGATTCCCTCTTCCCATATATGTCTAGGTTTGTGTTAAGCTGACAAACAAAACAAAAACTAATACAACAGCCGTTGATGGACTACTCAGCCTGTATCTTGTATGTTAGGCTAATAAATTGTGTGTGTGTGTGTGTGTGTGTGTGTGTGTGTGTGTGTGTGTGTGTGTGTTTATTCTATCAGTTCTGTTCCTTTTGAGAACCCTAAATAACACAGACTGAATATTGTCCTACGTGGATATTTGCTTCAACAAATACAACACTTCTTTACTTTTAATTCAGCTTCAGGAGATTTTTTCAGAACATGGGCAGAATGCAGCCAGATTCTTTGCCAGATTACCTGAATAGTCTTTAAAGCAGTTCCTATTAGTTTCTTACTAAAAATCCATGAGATGGACATCTATCATGCACATTTTTCTCTGCATTTTAGTCTTCCAAACTCCCACCAGAGTAACCTATTACATTCTGCTCCTAGCATGCTAGGGTTTTTCTAGTCCCAATTTACAAACTCTTCCACATCCATCCTACAAACAAGCCCCAAAGGCCTAAAATGACAAGTCAAGATTGTTGTTGTTGTTGTTGTTTTGGTTTGTCAAGACAGGGTCCAACTCGCTCTGTAAACCAGGATGGCCTGGAACTCATAAAGATCTGGCTGACTCTGCCTCCAAAGTGGCAGGATTAAAGGCGTGTACCACCACCACCACCACCACCACCACCACTACCACCTGACACACAGTCAAGCTCATCCCAGTAATAGACACACTTCTCAGTATGAATTTCTGTCTTAGTTTCTTTTCCTGTTGCATTGATAGAATACCCTGGGACAAAGGGCTTATTTTGACTTATAGCTCCAGAATCAAGACCCTCCTCCAGTGATCCACTTCACTCAGTGGAGCTCATCCCTCTAAATATTCCACAGCCTTCTTATACAGAGTCTTCATCTAGGAAACAAGTGTTCGAAGAGATGAGCTGATGAGGGATATCTAACATTCAAACCAGAATAGCCTTATCTCAGACCTCAATAGGCATTCAAGCACAACTGGACTTTGAAATTATGAGGACCAATGGGTAGAGAATCATGTGCTTCATCCTTGATTAGCTTGAGAGCTTCCTCTTTTATTCTCACACGAAGAAAATTGTTTTTCCATTGTCCAGTAACTAAACAGAAAAAGATGTGTGTAAATTTCATATAGATCCCCCCAAATACTTTTGACATATTTTATCTTATGACAGGAAATTCAAGGCACAGAAGCTTATTTTTCACACTGTAGGGAAATGCCATATACCTCTGATCGTAGCATCTGCTAGTAAAATAATATACTGAAGAAGCAAGTAAAAATCCCATTTTAATATTCATTTCCACTCCTACTACTATTTGCTGTGCTCAGTGTATAAGGACAATTAACACAGTATCACCTTTATATGTCATAAAAATTGTAGTGCATTGGGTGATGACTTGGAGGATAATAAGATTGTCAATGTTTTAACATAGTAATCCAGTGTCTTGGAGAAATAATTTGTGTCTCATAGCAAGATAATTGCCCTACTCCATGGGCAAAATAGAGAAGATGCACTATAAGCACTGTTAAGTGAAGATGAATTGCTTCCGATGGTAATGTAGTGGGTAAAGACAGGAAAAAATGAATTATCTAGATTAATAGCTGCATTTTAAATTCAAGACATCATATTAATCTTGTTCAGAAAATGAAATCACATCCAAAATAGAAAATATAATCAGAGCCACCCCTGGGGTATGTTCTTAGCATTCGTTTGTAATGCTTGAACTAGAAAACTGAATGGGAAACATTACACAATGTGATAGTGGAGCTTCCCTAGAAGGACACCATTATTGTCTTTGTTTTAGTAGTTTAAAGTCATTTAAATTCAATTTATTTTAACATATATAAAACAAACCTCAATTCTCCCCATGTGTTCTATAAGCACTGCCTTTTTTTCTTCAGCCTTCTCCTCTCTCCTAACTCACTCTATTTAGCATATAAATGCAACCAAAGCTTTCTGATCTTAGGAAAAAAATTAAAACTTACTTGAATTTATATATTCACTTTCATGTCATTTTCTTTTTGCTTTAGAGCCCAACAACTTGAAGAGGCAATCCATAGTCTATTTTCATTCTCTGGCCTCCTACTCACTCTTTAAGCCATCTTTTTTTTTTTGTCCTTTCAATGTAATTAGATAACTAATGTCACCAATCATCACTTATTAATTGACCCAGTGTTTATTGTCTGCTGTTGACATACTCTTCTATTTCTCTTGTCTATCAAATTATCTTTTGTCACTTTTTAATTGCCCTGTATGCCTGAGAAATTTTAATGTTATTGTGAAAACTCCACAGAATTCTCTTTAGTATATTTCACATTTCTCAGATTTTCAGCCTGGTAAGATGTCTTGATAGAAAATTCTTCCACAAACAATCCTTCTGGTGAAAGTGCAAACTTGTACAGCCACTGTGGAAATCAATATGGAGATGCCTCAGAAAGTTGGGAATTGATCTACCTCAAGACCAGGCTATACCACTCTTGGGCATATACTCAAAGGACACTCCATGCTACTGCAAACAGACTTGTTCAGCTATGTTCATTGTGGCTTTATTCATAATACCCAGAAACTATAAACAACCTAGATGTTCCTCAACAGAAGACTGGATAAAGAAAATGTTATACATTCACACAATGGAGTGAAAACCAATGACATCATGAAATTTGCAGGCAAATGGATGGAATTAAAAAAGATCATCTTGAGTGAGGTAACCCAGACCCAGAAAGACAAACATGGTATGTATTCACTTATAAGTGGACATTAGCTGTTAAGTAAATGATAAGCATACTACAATCCATGGACCCAAAGAGACTACATAACAAGGAGGGCTCCAGAGGGCACACATGAATCTCTCTGAGAAGGAGAAATAGAATAGGTTTTTCAAGTGGACTGGAAATGAGTGGGGATGGGAACAGGAGGGTTCAGGCAGGGGGCATGGAAAGAGAGTTTTGGGAGAGATGACTGGAAATGAGGGGCTTCTGGGGGTGATGTGGAAACGCCCTGGAATATATGAGAGTGACACTAGGGAAGTTTCCTAGTAATGGGGTATATGGAGCCTGAACCGACCATCTTCTATAATCAGGTGAAGCTTCCACCAGTGGGCCTGGGATATCAACCCAGCCACAAAACCGTTGACCTACAATATGTCCTGCTTGCAATATGTGCTGGCATAATGGCAGTGCAGAACTTGTGGGAGTGGCCAACCAATGATTGGTTCAACTTGAGGCCCACACCACAAGAGAGAGCCCATATCTAACACTGTGTTGATGGCCAGGACCCAGAGGCTGGTCAGCCCAGAGATCCAGGATAGAACCAAATATGACAGCCAAAAAAGAAAAAAAAAGCCAATGAAATGATTCCTAATGGTATTCCACAATACTGGTTAATTGATGCCTATGCAATTGTCATTCGAGAGGCATCATCCAGCAAGTGACAGGAACAGATGCAGAGACCTACAGCCAAATACTAGGCCAAGCCATGGGAACCTCAAAGAAGAAGGGAGAGGAAGGATTCTAGGAGCCAGAGGGGTCGAGGACACCACAAGAACATGACCCACAGAATCAACTAAGCAAGGCTCATAGGGCCTCACAGAGACTGAAGTAACAACCAGCAAGCCTGTATTGGTCTGATCTATGGCCTCTGCATGTTCTGGTTGTGTAGTTGATGATCTGTGGTACCCCTAACAGTGAGAGTTGGAGCTACCTCTGACTCTTTTGCCTATGCGTGAGACCTTTTTCCTCCTAACAGGTTGCTTTGTCCAGCCTTGATATGAGGGTTGGTGCCTAGTCTTATTGTAATTTTCTATGTCATCTTCTGCTAATATCCCTGGGAGGCCTGATCCTTTTTTTTTTTTTTACAGAAAATAAAGGAGGAGTGGATCTAGGGGAGAGAGGATGGGGTGTATTGAGAAGAGAAGAGGTAGGGAAAACTGTGGTTGGGATGTAATGTATATAAAGAATAAAAATTAAAATTAAAAAAGAAAATCCTTCCACAAATAGTAAATTTTCAGTGAAGTTGTTTAAAAAAAAAACAGCTGTTTTGTTTTAATTTCAGTTGTTTTTTCTTTCCTGTTCATTGTTACACGAATTAGTATATGTAAATCTCAGATACAAAAGAAAAATAGTGGTGGAGATATTTTGTGTGTTTCTTTGCCTTTTCTCTTATATATGAAATAATATCAAATATGTGTTCCAAAGTATACTATTTTCACTCAGTTATTATTTTTAAATTTGTATATACAGAGAAATGGCATTTTCATTAACTGTTTTATAATGTCTCACAATAAGGCTAAACCAAAATAAGGTAGCAGCATTTCATCAACATTTATGTTGACTTTTCTTTTCTATGGTGTCACCAAAAGCTGCTATAGGAAGCATCTTTGTGTAGATCATCTACCTTGCAAAGAGCATCTGTGAAAAAATAAACCAACAAAAACCTAGGTTTGGCTAGCCTCAAAATTTTTTTTCTACAAAAGTAGATACCCTCAAACTAGTGATGTGGTATGTTAGGAAAATGTAGTAGCATGGGTAACAGGCATATTACCAAAAATCTAACAATTTCACAAAAATTTCAAAATCCTTCAGACAAATCAAAAAAATAAGATTCAGTATAAATTAATGTCATTAGATATAAAGCAATTATATATTTCTACCCTATAATTAAGAGTGGAATGAGAGTCTTTTAATAAAAAAGACTATAAATGCTGTGACTAGAAAGGACATTGGGAAAGGAATTGTTCTGCATTAGCTAAAAAGCAAGAGGCAGGCTTAGTGGCACATGCATTTAATACCAGCACTCCAGAGACAGAGGCCGAGGATCTCTGTGAGTTTAAGGCCAGCCTGGTTTACATAATGAGTTCCAGACCAGCCAGGGCTGCATAGTGAGACTCTGTCTACAAATAAAAAATCAGAAACAACCCCCTCCCAAAACACACACACAAAAATAAAGCAACAATGAATAAGCAAAAGGAAAAAAATAAAGCCAAGTGATCAATAAATGTGCTCCAAGAGGGAAGTAAAATAACCAATCTTCTATTTTATCCATTTCTGGGATATCATAATTCTCCATGGCACTTCTATACATAACCTTGAAAAACCTTTTCCTATATTATATTTACAAGGATAAATGTATATAGCAAATATCCTTAGAAAATATAGATCAGCTGTGGAAAAATGGTAGCTTTTTTCTTTCTTGACCAGGATACTAAAGATAATGGCTACCTCCGTGAAAGATTTAACAAATTTTCTTGTGACATCTTTTTGTTGGGTTTGTTTTTTTTGTGTTGTTGTTTTGTTTTGTTTAAGACAAGGTCTCACTGTGTAACCCAGGCTGGCATTGAACTTAGAGATCCATCTGCCTGCTGGAATTAAATGTAGGCCACCATGCCTAGCTAGGACATCTTTTTAAGATTACAGGTCTCTTCAACTGTGACACAGATTCACTAAGTATACAGTATCTACCTAGGCTTACTTCTGCATCATCTTCATGAGACCAGGGGACAATAGGAACTTGATGTGAACATGAGGTTCACACTGCCTGCTGTACCACAAGCAATACATTCTTTTTTCCTCTGAAACAGGAATTTCATATTTTCTCCCAACATCTTTGAAATTACAGCAAGCTCACTTAATAAGTGATAAGTATGGTGTAATTTCAGACTCTTCACAGCTCTTGAAAGTTTTAGCAGCAAGGATGTGTTGCTGACGAGGAAATGTCATACTGCAGTAGACAAGTGTAAGAGCTCTCCAGTCATTTGTGAACTGAGATGGAAGATTAGACCTAACAGCATTTAGAAGAGAATGATTTTGCTTAAATTGTGCCAGTGGCTATGGATTAAAACTCTCTGCTGCCCTTGCTCCTGTGCTCATGAGGCTGTGAAGAAAGTGGCAGGGTGGAAACAAGAACCCAAATGGTGCTTTTATATGTTCTTTTAGCTCTTCCAGTAGGGGCACAAAAAATCAACAAACACCTAGAATTGATCTACAGTGTTAAGTTGATCAAAACACTTGAAATTAATTAGTGGAAAGTGGGAGCAGTTGATGAACTATGTTAAAAACTTCATGGGAGGCCATCTGAAACCCAGCAGATCAAACCAAAACAACAAAACTCATGCTAAAGAACCATACAGATCCCCAAACAAACTGTGTTTTCTAAAGACAGGAAATTCTAGTTTGCCTGTATAATAAAGAAAGATTCTCTTCATTAACCCTTCCAGAAGTAGTTTAAAGTACACTGACATTAACCAATCTGCTTTGTCCTGCTCTGTTTCCTTCTTCCCACCTTACAAAACCTACTGTTCTGCTATTGCTCAGTGGGAATTCACATCTTATTTTATACAATTGAGGTGACCTATATCAACAAATTATGACTTTGAACCAATTCTATCTCTAACTAAATTTGTTCTAGTTTTGTATTTTGACAACTGCTTGAAACAGAAAGCATGTGTGTCTCGATCACTTCTGCCAAAACACAGTCTTTATTCTCTCTGATCCATTGGCTCGCCTTCAATATCAATCATGTCCAGGGAAAAACTGGGTATATTGGAGCATTTCAAGGAGAGTTAAGACTCATTTTTTTTTATAGCTTTGTTCATCGCAAACACAAAGCCACCTTCCTAACAGATGGATTGGTAAAAAAGTACAACTGAAATTCAGTTGCTAAGGTTTGGTTAGGGTTCATAGTAGGGGATGGAAACAAAGTAAATATATTTGGGGACCATCTGGGATGATTCAATGTTACATTTTTGTGTTTTATATGAATGTATAGTATAGGCAGCACTTTAACCAACTGATCCATCTTCCTAGCCACTAATCTATAATATAAGTTGATGAGTTATATTTTATACTATCCTATCCCTAAATATCAAAGGGGATGTGTGTGTGTGTGTGTGTGTGTGTGTGTGTGTGTGTGTGTGTGTGAGAGAGAGAGAGAGAGAGAGAGAGAGAGAGAGAGAGAGAGAGAGAGAGAGAGAGATTTGCTAATGATTAATCTAGATTTTTTTACTCAAAGTAAACATCACTCTACAATTGGCCTATAACCCTTATCCAGGAAAGGGATGATCTGTATTATCGGGAGACCTGTGCTTGTCCAGCAAGATCTCCTAGTTGCCATCAGTGGATGAGTATTCAGCATTATTTGTTCTATCACATAAAGTTTAGAGCTTTTAGACCAGCTCTGAAAGCATTCATGAAACATCTTATCATATTTTTGGTTCTTTATTCAACAAAGGAGGTTCATAATCTTAATAGACAGTTTGGTGGTTGGAATCAGTACTAATCTTTGTGACTATTGGTTATAAATATCAGAAACTCTGGAGAAGGAATATAGCCTCCACCAAGAGGCTACCTGTAATTTCAGGAGCCATTTCTAACTTTTTGGTTTAATAGTTTTAATTTTTGTATTGATCAACAACTAATGACCAGATAAGGAGATTATAAAAAGGCTTAAGTGAAAGTGATATATTTAAAAAGCTAGCCTAGCTTCATTGATATCTTGACTTTAAATAAAAAAGAGGGCAGCTGTACTTTGGGAAGAAATGCTATCACCCAGTCTGCTTGCTGAAGCAAAGTCACTAAATTTGATGACTCTAAATGTATGTACTTACTTTATAGATAATTTAAGTGCATTGAAACCCAATATCTATGTAGATGCTGTGGAGGTTCATTCCCAGCACCAGGCAGCTGTTGTACTCAATAGGCAAAATTTAGACTATTGGCTTATTGCCAACAGTTTAGGAGTAAGCCTTCCACTCCAGAAACTGCAGTGTCCGGTTTCAAACACACCTCTTGTGGACTTTGAAATGTGAAAGTGAAATGAGCCTCTGGTCAAACTGAGCTACTCATGTAGATGTTCTTTAGAGAAGTCTGTTGTCTTTTGAGACTGAATCAAGCTGTTTATAAAGCATGGGTCTGTTTGATGGAAATTTGACCATTGGATATCAGACTTGTTCTCTCCCAAAGTTGTATTCTTTATCTTAAGACATAAGAGGATATTCCACATCATCTCTCAACCTGTGGTTTGCAAACTGTGGGTCATGACCCCTTTGAGAGTCAAACAACACTTTCTCAGGGGTTGCATATCAGATATCCTGCATATCAGATATTCACATTGCGATTCATAACAGCAGCAAAATTACAGTTATGAAGTAGCAATGAAAATAATCCTTGAGGCTTGTTGGCTTGTTGTGGTGAGGGTCACCACAACAGGAGGAACTGTATTAAAGGGTCGTAACATTAGGAAGGTTGAGGACCATTTCATTAGATCATAGTTCATTTCTCAAAACTCTTAGCAGTTCCTTCCATAGCTGACACCTTTTGAAGTTCAAATAATTTGACTGCATCACACTACTGTGGTCCTTGAAATTTACACCCACATTTATTTCAGCTCTCCATTCATTTTCAGCATGAAAATTGTACCTTTTAGTGAAAATACAACTTTCCTCAATTATGGTTTGCTATTTTGACTCTACCTCTGGCAGCTTCTGATGCACTCGCCCTAGAAAAAATAAAGGAAGTTAACAATACATCAAGAGTTTACTGAGGCATATTTATACATTTTGCATGAACCTCAAGAACTTTGAATGTCTGTATAAATCTTCCAATCCAATATGTGTGTGGTATTCTCTTATGCTAAAAAGATAAGGTAATTTGAAGAGTGATTCCATGTATTCATTCAGCATTTTAGCTCAGGCATATCTTCCAAAGAGAAGCTACAAGTCTGGAAATAGACAATGTATTATCTAGGCTATGATTTACTTTAGGGAGGCAAACCCTTTACTTCTAACAGATTTCAGAGAATGAAAATGAGGAAAAAAAACATTTTCAGGCCAACAACAAAAAGACAAGAGGATTTCTGGATCCCACTGGCCATTTCAAATAGAGGGAAAACAACTTTTTTTGAAACAACCAAACTGTTATGATCAGCCACATTTTAAGTAACCAAATATTTTTCTACAATGCATAAATCTGCCTTAATCTGTACAGTATTTACCATGTGAGAATGAGGTCTTGTGTTTGGATTCCCAGCATCTACTTAATAAGCCAGAAACAGAGCATCTCAAGCCTCTAATTACATAGCTGCTAAGGTAGAGAAGGACATCCTTGGGGCTTGTTGGCTAGCGAGCTCTGTTGAATCAGCGATTTTCAAGTTCTGTGATAGACCCTGTCTTAAAAAATAAGGTAGAGGGTTGGTAAGATGGTTCAGTGTAACTTGCTCCAGACTTCCCTTCTGGAGCACAGGTGAGTCCCCTAGCTTGCCCTGGACCCCATCCCTGGGCACCAGCCACTCCGGGGAAGACCTGCCCAACTTGGCCCCAGGTTCTGGCCACCAGGCAGGTTCCCTTCTAGCCCCACCGGGAAGGATCCCCTTCTCCAAGACCCCTGGCAGACCCTGCAGTCTCCACGCCCTGCCCCCACGCCCATCCACCTGAGCCCCAAGCCTCTTCCTGAGACTTAGAGGCCGGCCCCCAGCTCCCATCCTGCCCAGGACTTCCCTTCTGGACTGCAGGTGAGTGCTCTAGTTTGCCCCGGACCCCATCCCTGGGCTCCAGCCACTCCGGGGAAGACCTGCCCAACTTGGCCCCAGGTTCTGGCCACCAGGCAGGTTCCCTTCTAGCCCTACCGGGAAGGATCCCCTTCTCCAAGACCCCTGGTAGACCCTGTAATCTCCACGCCCTGCCCCCACGCCCATCCGCCCGAGCCCCAAGCTTCTTCCTGAGACTTAGAGGCTGGCCCCCAGCTCCCATCCTGCCCAGGACTTCCCTTCTGGACTGCAGGTGAGTGCCCTAGTTTGCCCCGGACCCCATCCCTGGGCTCCAGCCACTCCGGGGAAGACCTGCCCAACTTGGCCCCAGGTTCTGGCCACCAGGCAGGTTCCCTTCTAGCCCCACCAGGAAGGATCCCCTTCTCCAAGACCCCTGGCAGACCCTGTAATCTCCACGCCCTGCGTCCACGCCCATCCGCCCGAGCCCCAAGCTTCTTCCTGAGACTTAGAGGCCTGCCCCCAGCTCCCACCCTGCCCCGGACTTCCCTTCTAGAGGAGAGAGAGAGAGAGAGAGAGAGAGAGAGAGAGAGAGAAGAGCTCCCATCCTGCCCCGGACTTCCAGTTTGGACAAGAGAGCTCCCATCTGGACAGGAGAGAGAGACTTCCTGAATCTGTCAGCTCTGTCTGAACCAAGTGTGTGGATAAGGCCAAGAACTAACCACAAGGAGATGGGCAGACGTCAAGGCAGAAACACATACAACAAAATGAATAGCAATACAGCATCACCAGGCCCTAGCCCTCCTCCAACACCTAGACCTGAACATCAGAAATTGGAAGAAGCAGAAGAAAATTGCCTTATGAATGACATCATGAAGAAGCTAGAGGCATGTGTAGAGGAAAAGACAAAAAAATGTGAAGAACACTGTAAACAACTAGAGGAAAGGGCAAACAAATTAGAAGAAATCAATAAAGTCCTGGAAGAAAACAATAAAGTACTGAAAGAAAATCAAGAAAAATCAATGAAACAAAAGAAGGAAATAGGCCAAGACCTGAAAAGGGAAATAGAAAAAATGAAGAAGACACAAACAGAGGGAATGCTGGAAATAGAAAATCTGAGTAAACGATTGGGAACTTTAGATGCAAGTATAATCAACAAAATGCAAGAGATGGAAGAGAGGATCTCTAGCGTTGAAGATACAGTAGAAGAAATAGATTCATCAGTCAAAGAAAACACTAAAGCCAACAAAGTCATGAACCAAAATGTCCAAGAAATTTGGGACACCATGAAAAGACCAAACCTACGAATAATAGGGGTAGAAGAAGGAGAAGAATACCAACTCAAGGGCACAGAAAATATATTCAACAAGATCATAGAAGAAAACTTTCCCAACTTAAAAAACGAAATGCCTATGAAGATACAAGAAGCCTATAGAACACCAAACAGACTAGACCCCCCAAAAAAAGTCCCCTCGCCACATAATAATTAAACAACTAAACGTACAAAATAAAGAAAGAATATTAAGAGCAGCAAAGGAAAAAGGCCAAGTGACATATAAAGGCAAACCTATCAGAATAACACCCGATTTCTCAGTGGAGACTTTGAAAGCCAGAAGGACCTGGACAGATGTAATGCAGACACTAAGAGACCATGGATGTCAGCCTAGACTAATATACCCAGCAAAACTTTCAATCATCATAAATGGAGTGAACAAGACATTCTATGACAAAGCCAGATTTAAACAATACTTATCCACAAACCCAGCCCTACAGAAAGCACTAAAAGGAAAATTCCAACCTAAGGATGTCAGATACACCCTCGAAAACACAGGCAATAGATAAAGCTACAGCAGTAAACCCCAACGAAGAGAAGTGCACACACATCACCACCAAAAAATAACAGGAATGAACAATCACTGGTCATTAATATCCCTCAATATCAATGGACTTAATTCACCTATAAAAAGACATAGGCTTACAGAATGGATATGAAAGCAGGACCCATCTTTCTGCTGCATACAAGAAACACATCTCAAATTCAAAGATAGACATTACCTAAAAGTAAAAGGCTGGGAAAAGACTTTCCAATCAAACAGACTTAAGAAACAAGCAGGTGGCCGGGCGGTGGTGGCGCATGCCTTTAATCCCAACACTCAGGAGGCAGAGGCAGGCGGATCTCTGTGAGTTCGAGGCCAGCCTGGGCTACAAAGTGAGTCCCAGGAAAGGCGCAAAGCTACACAGAGAAACCCTGTCTCGAAAAACCAAAAAAAAAAAGAAAAAAAGAAAAAAAGAAAAAAGCAGGTGTAGCCATCCTGATATCCAGCAAAATAGACTTCAAACTAAAATCAATCAAAAGAGATCAAGAAGGGCATTACATACTCATCACAGGAAAGATCCACCAAGATGAAGTCTCAATTCTGAACATTTATGCCCCAAACACAAGGGCACCCACATATGTAAAAGAAACATTACTAAAGCTTAAATCACATATAAAACCCCACACATTAATAGTGGGAGACCTCAACACCCCACTTTCACCACTGGACAGATCTCTCAAATTGAAACTTAACAGAGAAATAAAGGACTTAACTGATATCATGACTCAAATGGACTTAATCGATATCTACAGAACATTCCATCCTAACAAAAAAGAATATACCTTCTTCTCAGCACCCCATGGAACCTTCTGTAAAATCGACCACATACTTGGCCACAAAACAAATCTAAACAGATACAAAACAATTGGAATAACCTCCTGTGTTCTATCAGACCACCATGGTCTAAAGTTGGATTTCAACAACAACAAAAACTACAGAAAACCTACAGTCTCATGGAAACTGAATAATACCCAACTGAATCACCAATGGGTTAAGGAAGAAATAAAGAAAGAAATTAAAGACTTCCTAGAGATCAACAAAAATGAAGACACCACATATCCAAACCTATGGGACACTATGAAAGCAGTGCTAAGAGGGAAATTCATAGCACTAAATGCTAATGAGTTGGAGAAATCTCACACTAGTGACTTAACAGCACACCTGAAAGCTCTAGAACAAAAAGAAGCAAAGTCTCCCAGGAAAAATAGATGCCAGGAAATTATCAAAGTGAGAGCTGAAATCAATAAAATAGAAACAAAGAGAACAATACAAAAAATTAATGAAACAAAGAGTTGGTTCTTTGAGAAAATCAACAAGATAGACATGCCCTTATCCAAACTAACAAAAAGACAGAGAGAGAGAGCATCCAAACCAACAAAATCAGAAATGAAAAGGGGGACATAACAACAGACATTGAGGAAATCCAGAGAATCATCAGGTCATACTTCAAAAAACTCTATTCCACAAAACTGGAAAACCTAAAAGAAATGGATAATTTTCTGGTACCACATACCTAAGTTAAATCAAGACTAGATAAACTATTTAAATAGTCCAATAACCCCTAACGAAATAGAAACAGTCATTAAAAGTCTCCCAACCAAAAAATGCCCAGGCCCAGATGGTTTCAGCACAGAATTCTCCCAGATCTTCAAAGAAGAGTTAATACCAATACTCTCTAAATTGTTCCACACAATAGAAACAGAAGGAACATTACCAAACTCCTTCTATGAGGCTACAATTACCCTGATTCCTAAACCAAACAAGGATACAACAAAGAAAGAGAACTACAGACCGATCTCCCTCATGAACATTGATGCAAAAATACTCAATAAAATACTGGCAAACAGACTCCAAGAACACATCAAAACAATTATCCACCATGATCAAGTAGGATTCATTCCAGGGATGCAAGGGTGGTTCAACATACGAAAGTCCGTCAATGTAATACACCATATAAACAAACTCAAAGAAAAAAACCACATGATCATCTCACTAGATGCAGAAAAGGCATTTGACAAAATCCAACACGCCTTCATGATAAAGGTCTTGGAGTGATCAGGAATACAGGGAACATACCTAAACATAATAAAGGCAATTTACAGCAAGCCAACAGCCAACATCAAATTAAATGGAAAGAAAGTCAAAGCAATTCCACTAAAATCAGGAACAAGACAAGGCTGTCCGCTCTCCCCATACTTACTCAATATAGTACTTGAAGTTCTAGCCAGAGCAATAAGACAACATAAGGAGATTAAGGGGATACAAATTGGAAAGGAAGAAGTCAAGCTTTCCCTATTTGCAGATGACATGATAGTATACTTGAGCAACCCCAAAGATTCCACCAAGGAACTGATACAGCTTATAAACACCTTCAGCAACATAGCAGGATACAAGATCAACTCAAAAAAATCAGTAGCCCTCCTATATACAATGGACAAAGAAGCGGAGAAGGAAATCAGAAATACATCACCCTTTACTATAGCCACAAATGACATAAAATACCTTGGGGTAACACTAACCAAGCAAGTGAAGGACCTATATGACAAGAACTTTAAGTCCCTGAAAAAAGAAATTGAAGAAGATGTCAGAAAATGGAAAGATCTCCCATGCTCATGGATAGGCAGGACTAACATAGTAAAAATGGCAATCTTACCAAAAGCAATCTACAGATTCAATGCAATCCCCATCAAAATACCAACACAATTCTTCACAGACCTGGAAAGAATAATACTCAACTTCATATGGAAAAACAAAAAAACCAGAATAGCCAAAAGAATCCTGTACAATAACACAACCTCTGGAGGCATCACGATCCCTGACTTCAAGCTCTACTATAGAGCTACAGTAATAAAAACAGCTTGGTACTGGCATAAAAACTGACATGTGGACCAATGGAATCGAATTGAAGACCCTGACATTAATCCGCACACCTATGAACATAATTTTTGACAAAGAAGCCAAAAGTGCACAATGGAAAAAAGAAAGCATCTTCAACAAATGGTGCTGGCAAAATTGGATATCAACATGTAGAAGGCTGCAAATAGATCCATATCTATCACTGTGCACAAAACTTAAGTCCAAGTGGATCAAGGACCTCAACATAAATCCAGCTACTCTGAACCTGCTAGAAGAGAAAGTAGGAAGTAGTCTTGAATGCATTGACATAGGAGACCACTTCCTAAATAGAACACCAGTAGCACAGACACTGAGAGAAACAATCAATCAATGGGACCTCTTGAAACTGAGAAGCTTTTGTAGAGCAAAGGATACGGTCAACAAGGCAAAGCGACAGCCTACAGAACAGGAAAAGATCTTCACCAACCCCACATCTGACAGAGGACTGATATCCAGAATATATAAGGAACTCAAGAAATTAGACATCAAAATGCCCAACAGTCCAATTAAGAAATGGGCTATAGAACTAAACAGACAATTCTCAACTGGCTGAGAGACATTTAAGGAAATGCTCAACATCCCTAATCATCAGGGAAATGCAAATCAAAACAATTCTGAGATACCACCTTATGCCTGTCAGAATGGCTAAGATCAAAAACACTGAAGACACCTTATGCTGGAGAGGATGTGGAACCAGGGGAACTCTCCTCCACTGCTGGTGGGAATGCAAGCTTTACAACCACTTTGGAAATCAATATGGCACTTTCTTAGAAAATTGGGAATCCATCTCCCCCAAGATCCAGCTATACCACTCTTGGGCATATACCCAAGGAATGCTCAACCACACCACAAGAGCACTTGTTGAGCTATGTTCATATCAGCATTGTTTGTAATAGCCAGAACATGGAAACAATCTAGATGCCCTTCAACTGAAGAATGGATAAACAAAATGTGGTACATATACACAATGGAATACTACTCAGCAGAGAAAAACAATGACATCATGAGCTTTGCAGACAAATGGATGGATCTAGAAAAAATCATCCTGAGTGAGGTAACCCAGACTCAAAAAGACAAACATGGTATGTACTTACTCATAGGAGGATACTAGATGTGGAACAAGGATGACTGGACTGCTACTCACATCACCAGGGAGGCTACATGGAAAACAGGACCCCAAGAAAGACACGGGGATTGCCCAATGACAGAGAAATGGAATGAGATCTACATGAACAGCCTGGACATGAGTGGGGGTAGTGAAGGGCGAGGTTCGAGGGAAAGAGAGCTTGGGGGAGTGGGAGATCCCAGCTGGATCAACAACAGAGAGGGAGAACAAGGAATAGGAGACCATGGTAAATGAAGACCACATGAGAATAGGAAGAAGCAAAGTGCTAGAGAGGCCCACAGAAATCCACAAAGATACCCCCACAACAGAATGCTGGCAATGGTCGAGAGACAGCCCGAACTGACCTACTCTTGTGATGGGATGGCCAAACACCCTAATTGTCGTGCTAGAAACCTCATCCAACTACTGAGGGATCTGGATGCAGAGATCCATGACTAGGCCCCAGGTGGATCTCTGGGAGTCCAATTAGCGAGAATGAGGAGGGTTTATATGAGCGAGAATTGTTGAGACCAAGGTTGGATAAAGCACAGGGACAAATAGCCAAACAAACGGAAACACATGAACTATCAACCAATGGCTGAGGGGTCACCAACTGGATCAGGCCCTCTGAGTGGGTGAGACAGTTGATTGGCCTGATCTGCTTGGGAGGCAGCCAGGCAGTGGGACCGGGTCCTGTGCTCATTGCATGAGTTGGCTGTTTGAAACCTGGGGCCTATGCAGGGTCGCTTGGCTCGGCCTGGGAGGAGGGGACTGGACCTACCTGGACTGAGTCTACCAGGTTGATCTCAGTCTGCGGGGAAGGCTTTGCCCTGGAGGAGATGGGAATGGGGGGCGGGCTGGGGGGAAGGTGAGGGGGGCAGGAGGAGGAAGAACAAGGGAATCCATGGCTGATATGTAGAACTGAATTGTATTGCAAAATAAAAATTAAAAAAAAAAGATAGTTCAGTGTAAAGGCACTTGCTGCAAAGCCTGATGACCTGAGTTTTATTCCCAGGACACATATACTGGAAAAAGAGAATCAGTGCCTGCAAGTCATCTTTTGACCCCCACATGCATGTTATGGCAACCATGCACACACACATATACACACACACACACTAAACATAAACATACTTTTAGCCACTTAAAAGTATCCTATTTATGATTTCTAATTAGGCATTCTTAATTGTCATAAATTTTCATACCTAATATATGATATACATGTATATTAACATCTGAACTAATTTTGTGGAAATAATCAGAGATTTGGGGGGAAAGAGGAACAAAAAAGCTTATTATCACCCACCTTGTACTTGATTTAGTCTCTTCTATAAGATTATTAGCCATAAAAGCTAAAAGAGTAGTGGCATCTGCCTACATATTTAAAGAGAGTATTCTTTAAATAAGAATGTCACCACTGATGTTATTTGTTGTACACACACACACACACACACACACACACATCAGTACCACTTTATCACTTATAAAATCCTATTTCTTCATCTCTCTCATGCTACATTTATCATAGTAACTTAATGGTGCTACTTTCCTATCACCTGAAGAAATTCATTACTATCTATACACCAACAAGATTTACTAGATACCAACTTAGAAAATTCATTCTTTACTGCCAATGAGTCATACCTTAAACCTGAAAGAGGAAAATATGACTCATGATACACTGTAACTATCTTATGTTTTATCTTGAATTTGAGCCCTTGCTAATGAGAAAGTCTTCCAAAATAGTAGAACTTAGACACTCACCAGGGCTGGTCACTTAGCAAAAGTTAAAAGTACTAGCACATGTACTGATAGTAGATAGGCTTGGGGAGTAGTTTTTCATTTTGGAATGCTTAAAAAGCAAGTTCTTTTTTCCCCCTTAACAGAAACCCTATTTAAAAATTTTGAGGGCCTGCAGGATGGTTTATTTGGTAGAGGTATTTGCTGTGCTTGGCTGGCTTTCTGAGTTCAATAGCCAGAACCCATGTAAAGGTGGAAGGAGAGAACAGACTCTACAAAGTTGTCTTCTGAACTCCACATGTACACCATGATAAAAGTGTTTTTGCATACATAATGAACTTACATACAAAATAAAAAAAATAATAAATGCATGGATGATTTTGAGTACTTCTGTGGAAATGGCTATTAAGAACATAGGATTGAATGTCCTGACTTGTCTTTATACCAAATATCCTACAGTAAGACCCTAGACCTCATAAAATTTTAAATCTTTGAAGAGTATCTAAGATACTATTATATAGTCCCCAAAATTTTCAGAGTAAGAAAAAGGACAAAACAGAGTTCTGGTATTTTATTTTATGGTAGGATGAATATAGACAACAAAACAGTATTGTATACTTCAAAAAATGGAAAGAATTTGGAATGTTTTCATGTAAAGAAATGATTGAGGTTTGAGTACATAGATTTACCCCAGTTCAAACATTATGCAATACATAAAAGCATTGGAATGTCATATGGTATCCAACTACCATATACAATGAATATTTTCCTTTTATTCAGAGGAGGGGGGAGGGCAGGTCTGTCTATTCTGTGTAGGCCAGGCTGGCCTTGACCCTTCTACCTCCCAGTGCTGGGATTAAAGGATTAAAGGAATGTGCCACTATACCCAATTTACAAATAATGTTCTTATATTGTAGTAGTTTGAATGAAAATGGTCCCATAGGCTCATTGATTTGAATACTTATTTACCGGGGAGCAGCATTATTTGAAAGGATTAGTGTGGCCTTGTTGGAGGAAATGTGTCACTGGTGTAAGCTTTGAGGTTTCAAAAACCTCATTCCAAGCCAGAGTTGTAGCTTGAGTTTTCCTGACTTGCCCACAGTCAGGACAAATCTCTCTCACCCGCCAGTCCCACAGCCACTCAGACCCAACCAAGTAAACACAGAGACTTATATTGGTTACAAACTGTATGGCCGTGGCAGGCTTCTTGCTAACTGTTCTTACAGCTTAAATTAATCCATTTCCATTAATCTATACCTTGCCACATGGCTCGTGGCTTACCGGCATCTTCACATGCTGTTTCTCATCGTGGCGGCTGGCAGTGTCTCTCTGACTCAGCCTTCCACTTCCCAGCTTTATTCTCCTCCTTGTCCCGCCTACACTTCCTGCCTAGCCAATGGCCAATCAGTGTTTTATTTATTGACTAATTAGCAACACATTTGCCATACAGAACATCCCACAGCACAGAGTCTCTCTCTTCCTGATGCCTGCTGATTGGATGTAGAACTCTCAACTACTTCTTCAGCACCAAGTCTGCCTGCATGCCACTATGTAGCCCACCATCATGACAGTGGACTAAACCTCTGAAACTGAAAGCAAGCCCCAATTAAATGCTTTCCTGTTTTTAAGAATTGCCATGGCCATGGTGTCTCTTCACAGCAATAGAAACCTTAACTAGGACATTTGAGTACATTAAAATTA
Organism: Peromyscus eremicus; assembly: GCF_949786415.1. Classification (NCBI taxonomy): domain Eukaryota; kingdom Metazoa; phylum Chordata; class Mammalia; order Rodentia; family Cricetidae; genus Peromyscus; species Peromyscus eremicus. The sequence continues at coordinate 65,666,552 of NC_081439.1, forward strand.
AAACTTAATAAAAGTGGTCATATGATATAGTTCAGTGGTAGTTATGTTTGTCTAGCTAGCATCAGGCTCTGGGTTCAATCACAAGGACAGCAAAAACAGATAAATAAAAATTATTAAATAATTATCTTAGGTCACATTTAACTTAAAAAATTGGAAGTCTGCTGAAGCTAGTTCAAGTTGACTGTGTGTGTGTGTGTGTGTGTGTGTGTGTGTGTGTGTATGTGTGTGTGTGTGTGTGTGTCTGTGTGTGTGTGTCTGTGTGTCTGTGTGTCTGTGTGTGTGTTTAACTCTATAAAGTTAGTAGTTGGGTTCATGACGAAGATGATATTATGTAAATGTCCAAACCGAAAAGAGCAAAAGGGCTGTGAAAGAACCTCAATAGGAAAGCACAGTTGAGAAGGTGTTTTGAGTCAGAAAATGGAATTACATGTTGAGGATGCTTAAATAACATGATAGAAGGAGCCTCAGTTCCAAAAAAAAAAAATTGAGCTACATACCAGGCCTGGACTGAGTGTGTTTGTATGAGAAGCAAGTAAATAATTTATTATTATTAATATGTAACATTTTCTGTTACTAGTGAGGCTGAATATTTGAGTTTATTGCAAATAAAGTTGTTGAAGATATGTACCATGGAATCTGTGCTACTTTGAACATAGAATTAGATCAGTGTTGCTAATAGATACTAAAAAGGAAAAAATACTATGGTTCTTACCCTTCTTAAGCTAGAGCATGCTTCCCCTATCCTGGCGTAGGTGTTTTACTTAGTGACTCATTTCTAATAAATACAAGAATGTGACAGAGTGACATTCAAGATTGTGACATAAAAGGCACTACAGCTTCTTCCCTGCTCTTCTTTTGTATCACTCATTTTGAGAGAAGCTAGTTGTCGTGACATGAGACTACTCAGAAACTTGATGGAGAAATTGACATGGCAAGTAATTCAGATCCCCTCATAACCACCTAGTGACTCATCCGGCTCCACAGCCTCAATCACACCTTCTGATAACCACAGCTCTAGCCAGTAGCTTGACTAAAACCACATGAAATATCAAGAGGTAAAATCCTGACACTTGGAAAGCATAAGTTGATAAATTATTCTTTTTTCAAATTGCTACATTTGTGATAAATTCTGGGGCTATAAGGAGCCAGAGTAAATATTAAGGCCTAAGGATCTTGAGGGTCCAAAGAAAAGGTATGAGTCAAAGAGTTCAAAGGATAATAACTGAGGTCACAGAAGACTATTTGAATTTAAAATTTCAGTAATTAGCTTTTCTATCCTCATCTCTGATGATTTTTTATTCCAACTTTACTTCAGCCATCCACAGTAATGGCCATACCCTGAGCTGATTTTTGTGTGTCATTTTAGTACTCCAATTTTCTACAAAGCAAGATCACTTGTGATAGAAAAGGTACAGAATGGCAAACTGGCCCAGCTAGTCTTGCCTAATGCAATCTGTTTTAATATGTAGTTCATGTCGTGCCAGGTATGCTTCGGAGAGCAAGCTTCTATCACACAATTGCATACTCTCAGAAGTAGGATATTGTATTTTGAGAGGCACAGAAAATAAACAGAGGCACAATCTTGCCAGGGAACCAGGTAAACTGACTGCAGATCTTTACCTCTCCCTCTGTTCCCCCAGATCCAATACCACAGTCTCATCCTGAACTCGCCCTGTCCTATATCGCATAGATGCTGCAGATCTTCCCATCCTTATTCCCCTCCCTCCACTAATTGCTTTATCCTAGTCTCCAACTCCAACAGTCACTCCTTGCTAATCCACAGGCCACTCTTGCCAGGGAAGTAGGTAGGTTGACTACAGATCTTCACCTTTACCCCTGTTCCTCCAGACACAATTCCCCAGTCTCATCCCCACTCTGTAAGGGAACACCTTCTGCAGCCTTCACTAGCCCCCTGCTGCCACCTACTGTGGATCCCACAGATCTTCCCCTTCTAATCTCCCTACTTCAACTCATTGATTTTTCAGCCCCCAACCCCAGCAGGCATCCCCTGTTAACCCAAAGGTCACTACTTCTTGGGAAGCAGGTAGGCTGAATGCAGATTTTCACCTCTCCTTTTTCTGCTCCAGATCCAACTTTCCCACTCAGTTTCATTCCCAGCTCTGTAGCAGAACACCTGCTTCAGTCTTCCTTTCCTCTCTGACCCCATCCCCAATGGATCACAAAGAACTTTTCCTTCAACCTTTCATCCTCCAGTGCATCCCATTATCCTACCCTCCAACACCAGCAGGCATTCCCAGGGAATACTGCAACTGAGCAGACAAGGGAAACAGGTCCACAGAAAATTTTCTACCAGGCAACAAATGGCCATTACACACTCCTAAAATCAACAGAGGAAGCAGAAACCAAGTATGGATTGCCCAGAGTCTTGGGAAGACACTACATCTGGCATGGGATATCTGAGGGAAAAATCTACGTACACTATACTCTCATGTCTGTTAACTTCATTCTTCTATAACAAAATTCTATCTTCACAGCTGCAGCTCCATCAAGCATTCAGGGCAGGAATAAATCTAGATACACCAAGCTCCTTGTTCGTCTATTTTATTTCTCTGGGATGAAATCCTATCTACATAGCTTCAGTTCCATCCTGACACTCAGTTCCTCTTTGTCCCCTCATTTACTGCCACCTCATAGTCCTGTTAACAACTAAATGAAATGAATGATAAATGGTGCTGGTGGTGGCACTGGTTACTGGTGAACAGGTCACAGTCAGGACAGAACCAAGTATTAGTTTTAGATATTTATGGGGTGGGGGTGGGGGGAGACAAGAGAACCAGGCTTGGGGAGGAAAGCACATGCAGAGAGGGAAGATGGTGGGGGGGGGAGAGCGAGCAGAGAAGAACAGTGAGAGAGGGTGGGGTATGAGTCATGGCTCTTTAAGTTGCAGATGGGCTTACAGAGCCATACCACGCATGCGCAGATTGTGTGATCACTCCACACATACATGATCACCTGCACACACTAATGACGTAAGATGCAAGACCCTTTGCTTAACTCCTGAACTGTACATGTGTGGTCATGCAGCTAGAGTGAGGGCGGAATTCTAACATTCCAGCCTTTTTGCTTATTATAAAAAAGCAAGTGAACAGAAATAGGGGCATCATTTCTCCTGGAAAAACTGCTTCCAGCTGACTTGGTGGGCATTGATTGGCTCTTGGGTGGGGGGTAGGGAAGGGGGCTTCCGAGGTAGACAGGAGTCCTGGGATGGTGGGCTGTCCTGCTGCCTCAGAGCCGTTCATCTTTCTTGGCTTGGCACTCTGGCTGCTTTTGTGTCTGACAGGACACTGGTGAGACAGAGAAAAGCTTAGAGAAAAAAACTTTACCTTCAGGGAGGTCCTAGGGTGAGGGAGGGGGAGTCCTGGGACCAGAAATTTGGCTTGCATTTATCTGAAGCAAATCCGACCTGTCCAGATGGATTCAAGCTGGTCTCTGGAGCTTACAAAAATTTTGAACATATTAAGAAGCAGCCATGAGAAAATTAAAGTCTTGGGCTGATGACCATTGTAGTGTTTGGTACTCTGCTTGTATTGGTTAGTGTTAATGAGAGAGACAGAGAGATTGGAATGTTTTTAATCTTTTTAACCTGAGATAACTTTTATCAGAGACAGTTTATTTTATGGCACCTGTTTCCTTTACTAGTTTAGCATCCAGGAGACACAGGTGATCAATTGTTGAGAGCATTTAACAATAATAGATGGTTATATTAAAGTCTGTTTTTGTAGATCCCAGACACTTTTGAGTCTGGGGGTGTAAATACCTTTTAGCTGTTACAGTTTATTATTTGATAATCCCTGGACTTCAGCTCTGTGGTGGTCCTGTAACAATTAGCTGAACAGTTAATTAGAGGAGGGAACTGGGAAGAGAAAAGCTTGTGGGGTGAGAACTTATTTCTTTGGAATTAGGGACAAGGCAGAGATCAGGGCCCTGTCTGTGTGTATGAAGAGGAGAAACACTGCTGAATGGTCTGGAGTGAGGCACATGGAGGGAGCAATGAAATGAAAGCTCCTTCCTTAGCTGGAATTTTTTTCTCATTAAGTAACCCTGAAAGTACAATTAAATATGGTGAGGTGGATAAGGCTGTCCTCCCTACCCTGACAATAGGTGTGGGATGACTCATCCCTAGCAGGCCAGAGGCCCAGCCAAGTAAAAAAGATACTTTCTAAAAGCGAACCTGGGTCTGCCTTAGCAACAGCAGCTGAAACATGATCTGGAGATGACCTGGACCAATGAGAGACCGTCATGTCACACCAGCTGATGCATATTCATCAGACCTCCTCCCAGGGTGGGGGTGGAGGGTATATAAGGCTTGCCTCTAACTGAATAAACTGAGCTTGTTGTTTTAATATTCTCCAGGAGTCTGTGTGGTTTGACTCTGCACCTACTTGGCCCCCTCTCCCAAAGGGAACAACAGAAAGGACCCTGCTATAAATAGGGAAACGAGGATAGGTGAGACCCCAAAACTCCCAAGGACTGGGTAAGTGGCTCCGGTGTCCAGAAAGAAGGAAACAGATTGCTTCCATGCTGGGTGCTGGGTTCTGGGTTCCCTGCAAGCGAGACAGTGGCCAAGCCTAGGTCTGCTGGAGGTCTTAGTTTGATGCTCCCATGCCCCTTGGTGCCTGGGTGCAATCAGTTGACCAGTTGTCTCTCTAGGTGGGACTTTGAACAAGGCTCAATTGATGGCCTGGCAGGGAACCCACACTAGCCCACATGGCCTTCTCCCCCCCCACACACACACACTTAAAACAGGGACCCATCGGCTTTTGGGAGCCAGTTGGACAGCGTGTGCCAGCACTTGGCAATTCTGTTTTCGGGCTTTTTCATCTCTCCCCTGGTACACCTGAAATGCCACAGCTGAAACTTCTGCCTGTGGGGTCAGGAGCCTTGCTCTCCAGATGCTTAAGTTTTAGCCCTTATGTCGGGGAAGTATGGAGGACAAGAGACGGATTTTACTCCATGTCTTGATTTTTTTTCTTTTCTTTTGATGTCTGCTGGCTTGAGGACAGCTTTAGGAAGACCTGCCAGGAGGCAGGCTACAAACTAATCTCTGGCTAAAGAGCCATCCTGATTACTGTGATCCCCATGTGGGTCCTGATTGTAAACTTTTTGCATACATCCTAACCTACTTTCAGACCCATCTGTGCTTTTCAGGGCAGCTTGAGAACAAGTGGGAGGAGTTAAGGTGAGAGCCAGGGTTGGGCAGAAGCAGCCTGCCCAATACTGGAGAGCCTGCCCAATACTGGAGAGTGGGAGTGGAGCACAGAGCAGAGAACAGATAAGGTTCTTTGGAGTCAGAGATTCCTTAGGTTTAGGAATGCACATGGTCAGGAGAGAGAGAGAGAGAGAGAGAGAGAGAGAGAGAGAGAGAGAGTCAGAAAGAAAGAGGGGCTTTAGAACTTAGATAAAAGCGTGGGGATAAGGTAACCCTTTTCATTTGCCTGTTCACTGGCAGAAGTTAGATAATTCCTGTGAAATATCAAGGTTGAAGCAGTCATTATGCAGCCAAATTTACTGGTATCTGGGGATATTTAAGGCATTTGTCAGAGGAGCAATGAAACCATGAGAAGGAAGCCCCTGTGTCTCATGGCTGCAATGCTGAGAGAGAAAAATAAAAAATTAAAATAAAGAAACAGGATCAGACTCCAGTCCCAGGCATCCCCAAGGTTGGAGAAGGACCTATGAATCAGCACAGGTTACTCTGCCCTTCATCAAAAGAGGCGTAAGGGCTGGAAGTATATGCAGAATGAGGACCCCCTGGAGGTCTGACAGTATTGACCTCTTTGTCAAAAGAGAGAATGAGCTGGTGCCTGCACAGCCCGAGCCCCCCCCCCCCCCCCGGGATCCAGGCTACAGTCATGAGAAATAGCTGGGGTTGGAAAGGGGAAAAATCTCACCAATCTGGTTGGCAGGTGTGGTGTGTGGGTCCAGCGGCTGGACAATGAAAAAAGTGCAGAGCGATGGAAAAGCCCATCTGAGTCACCAATGAAATGAATGATAAACGGTGCTGGTAGCCACACCGTGAAAAAGGTCACAGTCATGACAGAACCAAGTATTAGTTTCAGAGTTTTATTGGGGGGGGGGGTAGACAAGAGAACTAAGCCTGGGGAGGAAAGCACATGCAGAGAGAGGGAAGAAGGTGGGGGTAAGAGAGCAGAGCAGAACAGAGAGAGAGGGTGGGGTCTGAGTCATGGCTCTTTAAGGTGTAGATGGGCTTACGGAGCCACACCACGCATGCCCAGATTGTGTGACCACGCTGTGCATACATGATCACCAGCATACACTGATGGCGTAAGATGCAAGACCCTTTGCTTAACTCCTGAACTGTGTGCATGTGTGGTCATGCAGCTAGAGTGAGGGCAGAATTCTAATACTAAGCTCTTATGCTTCCAGCCTCATCTTCATCCTCTGTTTCTTCACCCTCCATCTCTACTTGCTCTCTGGCTCTGATGAACTCTACAAGAGTTCTGCCTTACTGTCTATAAAATCTCTGTGTTCTTCCCTTCTCCCTGGTCATGCTGTTCTGTTTCCTCTACAGAAAATGCCTGTTCCTTCTTCCTCTCAACAGGCAGTTCTCTGCCTCCTCACGAATGTTGCTACACCCTACCTTCCACTTTGATATGTAAAAACCCTTTTTGGAGAGCCACTAGGCTTCAAGGAAAGGGCATGGTCTGAGCTTCATTAGCACAAGAAGCAAAGCTATGCATCTCATGCCACCTTGTCTTTACCTACATGACTTTATCCAAGTACTGGCTTGAGGAGGGAAGTTCACACATGCATTCTATAAGAATTGTGAGCACAAGAAATTCATAACAAGGTATAGCTTTAATATACAACTGGACTCCTTATAACATGTTCTTGTGGCTTGCCACAACCAAGAAAAGAAAATCCACCCAACAAAGATATCAGCTAGATCTACAATCATCCTCTCACCACATAATAATCAAAACACTAAACATTCAGAACAAAGAAAAAAATATTAAAAGCTGCAATGGAAAAGACCAGATAGATAGATACCAGCATAAAACACAATAAAAAACAACCAGGATAAATATGTCTCCACTAGAGCCTAGCTATCCTATCGCAGGCCCTGAATATCCTAACATAGCTGAAGCACAGGATAAAAGATCTTCAAATAGCATGTATGGATGTGATAGATGTCATTAAAAAGGAAATGAATACTTTAAAGAAATCCAAGAAAACAAATAGTGCAATAAAATAAATAAAACTGTTCAAGACCTGAAAATGGAAATAGAATCGAAAAGGAGAAACCAAACTGAGGGTATTCAAACAGGAACCACAGAGGAAATCTTCACCAACAGAATAAAAAAAGATAGAAGAAAGAATTTCATAGAAGATATGATAGAAGAAATGGATACATTGGTCAAAGGAAATGTTAAATGTTAAAAATTCCTGACATAAAGCATCTGTAAATCTGGGATACTATGAAAATACCAAATCTAAGAATAATAGGACTTGAGAAAGAGAAGAAACTCAGCTCAAAGCCCCAGAAAGTGTTTTTAACAAAATCATGGAAGAAAATTTTCCTAACCTAAAGAAAGTCTTGCCTATAAAGGTACAAGAAGCATACAGAACAGCAAATAGATTGGATCAGAAAAGAAATTCTCTCACCACATAATAATCAAAACACTAAACATTCAGAACAAAGAAAAAAATATTAAAAGCTGCAATGGAAAAGACCAAGTAACATATAAATACAGACCTATTAGAATTACACCTGACTTCTCAATGGAGTCCCTAAAAGCCAGAAAGGGCCTGGAGAGATGAGCTACAGACTCTAAGAGACCATGGCTGCCAACCCAGACTACTTAACCCAGCAAAACTTTCAGTCACCATAGATGGAGAATATAAAATATTCCATGATAAAGCCAAATTTAAGCAATATTTATTTAGAAATCCAGCCTTACAGAATGTGCTAGAAGAAAAACTGCAACCTAAGGAGGTTAACTGCAACCATGAAAATATAGGGAATATAATCATCAGCCAAATCAAAAGAAGTAAAACACCCACACACACACACACACACACACACACACACACAAAGAAACAACAACAGCAAAAAACAGGAATCAACAATCATTGGTCATGGCTATCTTTTAAAATCAATGGTCTCAATTCCCCAATAAAAAGACATAGACTAACAGAATGGATGGGAAAACTGGATCTATCCTTCTGCTGCACCCAAGAAACACCTCATCATCAAAGACCGACATTACCTCAGAGTAAAGGGTTGGAAAAAGATTTTCCCAATCAAATGGACCTAAGAAGCAAGCTGGTGTAGCTAACAAAATAAAATTGTATCTAACAAAATAAAATTCCAACCAAAATTAATCAAAACAGACATTGAAGAGCATTTCATATTCATCAAAGGAAAAATCCACCAAGATGATGTCTCAGTTCTGAACATCTGTGCCCCAAAGGAAGGGCACTCACATTTGTAAAAGAAACAGCACTACAGCTTAAATTGCATATTGACCATCACACACTAATAATGGGAGATTTCAATACCCAACTCTCACCAATAGACAGGTCATACAGACAAAATGTAAACAGGGAATTGCTGGAGCTTGTGGGGACCCGCCCCACTGGGAACTTAGGTCACCTGTGAAGAGGTGGCTTGGAACCGAGGAAAGGTAAGTGCATGCCACTCACCCATTCCCCAGCCTCCCTCTTACCCGGAGACAATCAGACACAGCAGGGAGTCAAGTCAAGCAAGAACTCCTTTATTGATGGGCAGTGAGCCTCTTTTATACCAGAAAACCTCAGAAACCTAGGAGGGGGTGAAGGAACCAACCAATCATTTTAAAGGTCACCCTATTTACATGTTGTTTATGCCCTGACATCATCTCCTGTTTTTAGCATAAATAACTTGAGCTAACTTCCTTTCTCACCATTTGTCTTTAATCTCCATACAAACAACCCAAGCTAACTTCCTTTTAGCCATCCTTTGTATCTATTCTCTGCACAAACACCTTAAACTAACTTCCTCTGGTACCATTTGTATCCACTCTCTGCACAAACAGCTTAAAGCTTAAGCTCTATTTCTCTAAATTTCTTTCAGCACCCTCTTTGCATCCCATGTATGCCCCACAGGAGCTAACAGATGTTATGACTCAAATGGACTTAACAGACATCTATAAAACATTCCTCCCAAACACAAAAGAATATATAGTCTTCTCTGCTCCTCATGAAACTTTCTCCAAAACTGAACACATACTTGGACACAAAGCAAGTCTCAAGAGGTACAAGAAAATTGAAATAACCCCCTGCATCCTATCTGACCACCACGGATTAAAGCTGGATTTCAACAACTTATAAACTCATAGAAACTTATTAGTTCTCTACTGAATAAAAACTGGGCCAAGACAGAAATAAAGAAACAAATTAAGGACTTTCTACAATTGAATGTAAACAAATTCACAATATACCCATACTTACGGGACACAATGAAAGTGATTTTAAGAGGAAAATTTACAGTAGTAACTGACTACATGAAAAAAAGGAGAAAGCTCATACAAGCAATTTTATAGCATACCTGAAAGCTCTAGAATGATAACAAAAAAATCACACCCAAAAGGAATAGGCAACAAGAAATAATAAAACTCAGGGCTGAAATAAATAAAATAGAAACAAAGAAAACAATACAGTCAATGAGTTGGTTGTTTGAGAAAAACAAGATAGACAAACGCTTATACAAATTAACTAGCAAACAGAAAGAGAATATCCAAGTTAACAAAATCAAAAATGAAAAGGGGGACCTAATAGACACTGAGGAAATCAAGAGAATCACAAGCACATACTTTTAAAACCACAAATTGGGAAAAATCTAAAAGAAATGGATAATTTTCTCGATAGGTACCACTTACCAAAGTTAAATCAAGATCATATAAACAATTTAAATATCCTATTATGTCTATCGAATAGAATAGAGGATATTCCAAGGACATTGTGTAAAACTTGAGACCCTTAGGAGTATTGGCTGAAGATTGTGGATGGAGTAACATATAGATGGGATGACAAACTAAAAGTGTGGGAACCTAGAATAGGAGGAAAATAGTGGTCTCCACCAAGAAAGGGAGATGGCAACTTTAATTCAGATATTTTTGATTCCTCCTGAAGGAGTGTGGAGACAATGTGGCAATTGATGGAGTGATTGCTGCAAGCTTTATTGGGTTTCTAGATTAAAAAGAACTGCCAGAAAAGGTGAGCTTCCTTTCATGGAAGCTCTGAAAATTGGATCCGGTCTTCCTTGGAATTGTTGAGACATAGAAGGACAGAAGTTGCTGACTTGCTGGGACAGATTTCTTATCTGAGTTCATTGTGGCCCACCAGTCATGGGGTTTGGTGTTTGCAGAGAGCTGAGGAGGAACTTAGGCAGCTGCAGGGGTCTTGAGGTTGGAGCAGGCTGTGTGAGAAGGAAATGACTGTCTGGTACATTGACCACTGTTTTTATTTTTACCTTGTTTTGCGAAATTGCATGTTGCTAGCCTCTGGGTCAAGTGCTCAGAAGGTTGTATAATCATTAATAATAAATATAGATTATTGTAGCTTTATTGAGTTTTCCTGCTTGTCCCACAGTCAGGACAAATCTCTCTCACCTGCCAGTCCCACAGCCACTCAGACCCGACCAAGTAAACACAGAGACTTATATTGCTTACAAACTGTATGGCCATGGCAGGCTTCTTGCTAACTGTTCCTACAGCTCAAATTAATCCATCTCTATAAATCTATACCTTGCCATGTGGCTTGTGGCTTACCGGCATCTTCACATGCTCTTTCTCATTGTGGCGGCTGGCAGTGTCTCTGACTCAGCCTTCCACTTCCCAGTTTTATTCTCCTCCTTGTCCCGCCTATACTTCCTCCCTGGCCACTGGCCAATCAGTGATTTATTTATTGACCAATCAGCAACACACTTGACATACAGACCATCCCACAGTACTTCCCCTTTTCTTTTTTTTTTTTCAAAAAGGAAGGTTTTAACCTTAACAAAGTAAAATTACATATAATTTGGGGATTTGGGCATAGCTTCTCTTACTACTTCCTGCTGGAGGGGGGCGCTGTATCTTATGAGGACACAAAGAAAATTTTAGGATCATGGAGTAGTCCGTGAGGCTGTATCTGAGCCAGTTACCTTCAAACCATTCTGGATGTTGGATCATCTGGGCCATGGTGTCATCGGAGACCTTTCAGGGGGTCTTGGCTGGTCAAACTTGATGTATCTTAATCTGGAACAAATCCATAGCCTTTGGCTTTCTGTGGGAACAAAAGCAGAGTCTTCTTTCCAAAGAAACACATCCTTACATCCAAATTTTGAAGTCAAGGTATCTTTAAAATATACATATTGGTTTAACTCAACATCTTTTATGATCAAATGTTTTTCTGCAGTTAAAAATCCCAAAGACAACACAATCCAGATTATCTGTGTAATATTCATTTTTACGTGGCTTATTTTTTATATTAATTTTATTGTCTCTTTAAAGACTTTATTTTTTAAAACTATGTATTTGTTTATATAACTGTATATATCACCTTTTTTTGTCTCTTTCAAGCCTACATATATTTTACACACATTGTAAACTATTACATCTGAATCTGTCTTATTGTGAATCTATTGCTTTAAACTGCAGCAGCTGTGGCTGCTGGCTCCGCCCACCTCAGCTTCCCAACATGACAGTGGTTTACCACTGGGAGCTGTCGTGGGTCTATGCTTTTATCCAAGCAGCATGTAGCCCAGAGACTTCTTTTTTTGTTTTGTACTAGCAAAAGCTAAATCCACCATGCAGCTTAATGTGCCACTTGCAGAGGCCTCATTCCTGCCATACTGCAGATCGAGAGTGCACACCAGGAACCCACCAGTAGCTCAAACCTGCAGCTGCCGCTCATTTGAGAGAGACAATTAAGAACTGTTTTTAGCTCCATTTTAGAATCTTTTTTCTCAGTTTTTAGGGGGAAACTCTTGCCACCACGTTGGACGCCATTTGTAGCTTGAGTTTTCCTGCTTGTCCCACAGTCAGGACAAATCTCTCTCACCTGCCAGTCCCACAGCCACTCAGACCCGACCAAGTAAACACAGAGACTTATATTGCTTACAAACTGTATGGCTATGGCAGGCTTCTTGCTAACTGTTCCTACAGTTCAAATTAATCCATCTCTATAAATCTATACCTTGCCCCGTGGCTTGTGGCTTACCGGCATCTTCACATGCTCTTTCTCATTGTGGCGGCTGGCAGTGTCTCTGACTCAGCCTTCCACTTCCCAGTTTTATTCTCCTCCTTGTCCCACCTATACTTCCTCCCTGGCCACTGGCCAATCAGTGATTTATTTATTGACCAATCAGCAACACACTTGACATACAGACCATCCCACAGCAGATTATGCTTGCTTTGGTGTTAAGTCTGGGATAGTTCCTGTGTTTAGTTAAAGATGATGAAGAATATATTGGTGATTTTCTAAGAATAACCTTTGGAATCATGAGAATATTTTGTATTGGGTGATTTCCCGTTTTCTTTCTGTCCCCCTTGCTTATGATAATAAAAGACTGAGGTTATCAGGGCAAAAGCAGAAGCTGAGAGAAGCTAGGGAAGCTAAAGAAACTGTAGCAGACAAGCTACTTAGCAACTGCAGAAGCCCAAAGTGACCTGTCAGCTTGCATGAGCACTGTCTCTGTGTTATTACTGCACTTTCCAGGTATCCCATCCTTCGGACCCCCAAAACTGCTGAGGTTGGTCCCCAGCACCATAGAACCCACAACAGCCTCCTCCCACCCTAACCCTCTTACCAACCATCCCCTGCCACACCAGCAACCACCAGAGCCCTGTGCCCCCTCCTGGACCGATTGGGAAGAAAAGCAATCATATGAGCCAGAGGCCCTACCTATTCAGATTAAAGGAAGAAATGGGTAGATGGCTATGTAAGAACACATTAAACAACATAAAGAGTAATATGGTGCCATCAGAACCTAGTGATCCTACAACAGCAAGACCTGAACATCCCAAAGCAGATGATCCAGAAGAAAATGACCTTACAAACAACTTTATAAAGATGATAGAGGCCCTAAAAGAGGAAATGAAAAATTCCCTTAAAGAAATGGAGGAAAAGACAAACAAAAAATTAGAGGAAATCAAGAAATCTCTTAAAGTCAAGAAATCCAAGAGGAAAAAAAAAAACAATCAAACAGGTGAAGAAAACAGTTCAAGACTTGAAAATTGAAATAGAGGCAATAAAGAAAACACAAACTAAGGGAATTTAGGAAAAGAAAAATCTAAGTAAAGGAATAGAAATTACAGAAGCATGCATAACCAACAGAATACAAGAAATGAAAGAAAGACTCACAGGCGTTGAGGATACAATAGAGGAAATAGATTCATTCGTCAAAGAAAATGTTAAATCCAGCAAATATTTAACACGAAACATCCAGGAAATCTGGGACACCATAAAAACCAAACCTAAGAATAATAGGAATAGAAGAAGTAGAAGAATTCCAGCTCAAAGGCATAGAGAATATATTCAACAAAATTGTAGAAGAAAACTTTCTCAATCTAAAGAAAGACATGCCTATGCAGGTACAAGAAGCATACAGAACACCAAACACACTGGATCACAAAAAAGTTCCCTTGCCGCATAATAGTCAAAACACTAAACATACAGAATAAAGAAAGAATATTAAGAGCAGCAAAGGAAAAAGGTCAAGTAACATAAAAAGGTACATCTATCAGAATTACACCTGACTTCTCAATGGAAAATCTCAAAGCCAGAAGGTCCTGGACAGACATTCTGCAGATACCAAGAGAACACAGATGCCAGCCCAGACTACTATACCCAGCAAAGCTTTGAATCACCATAGATGAAGAAAACAAGATATTCCATGACAAAACCAGATTTAAACATTATATATCCACAAACCCAGCCCTACAGAAAGTACTAGAAGGAACACTCCAACCCAATGAAGTTAGCTACAATGACCAAAACACAGGCAATAAATAATCTCATACCAGCAAATCACAAAGAAGGGAAACATACACACACACACACACACACACACACACACACACACACTACCATCAAAAATTAACAGGAATTAACAATCACTGGTCATTAATATCCTTTAATATCAATGGACTCAACTTGCCTATAAAAAGACACAGGCTAACAGAATGGATATGAAAACAGGATCAATCCTTCTGCTGCATACAAGAAACACACCTCAACCTCTAAGATAGACACTACCTCAGAGTAAAGGGTTGGGAAAAAACTTTCCAATCAAATGGTTCTAAGAAACAAGCTGGTGTAGCTATCCTAATATCTAACAAAATAGACTTCAAACTAAAATCAATCAAGAGATGAAGAAGAGCGTTGCATATTCATCACAGGACAAATCCATCAAGAAGAAGTCTCAATTCTGAACATTTATGCCCCAAATACAAGGGCACCTACATTTGTCAAAGAAACATTACTAAACCTCAAATCACATATCAAACCCCACAGACTAATAGTGGGAGACTTCAACATCCTTCTCTCACCAATGGACAGGTCTGCCAGACAGAAACTCAACAGAGACCTAAGGGAACTGACAGATTTATTATACAAATGGACCTAACAGACATTTATAGAACATTTCACCCTAACACAAAAGAATATACATGCTGTTCAGCACCCCATGGAGACTTCTCCAACATTGACCACTTACTCAGTAAAAAAACAAACAAACAAACAAAAAAAACAAGTTTCAACAGATACAAAAAAAATGGAATAACCCCCTGTATCTTATTGGACCACCATGGCTTAAAGCTAGAATTCAACAACAACACAAAATGCAGAAAGCCTACAAACTCATGGAAACTGAACAATGCTCATCCAAATCACTACTGGGTTAAGGAAGAAACAACGAAAGAAATTAAATACTTCCTAGAATTCAATGAAAATGAATGCACAACGTACCCAAACTTATGGGACACTGAGAAAGCACTGTTATGGGACACTAAGAGGAAAGTTCATAGCACTAAGTGCCCACATAAATAAGTTGGAGAAATCTCACATCTCACACTAGTGACTTAACAGCACACCTGGAAGCTCTAGAACAAGAAGAAGCAAACTCACCCAGGAGGAGTACATGCCAGGAAATGATCAAACTGATGGGTGAAATTAATAAAATAGAAACAAAGAGAACAATATAAAGAATCAATGAAACAAAGAGCTGGTTCTTTGGGAAAATCAACAAAACAGACAAACCCTTATACAAACTAACCAAAAAAGCAGAGAGAAAATATCTTTATTAACAAAATGAGAAATGAAAAGGGGGACATAATAACAGACACCGAGGAAATCCAGAGAATCATTAGGTCATACTTTGAAAACTTGTACTCCACAAAATTGAAAAATCTAAAAGAAATGGAAAATTTTCTGGATAGGTACCACATACCAAAATTAAATCAAGATCAGATAAATAATTTAAATAGACCTATAACCCCTAAAGAAATCAAAGCAATCATCAAAAGTCTCCCGACCAAAAAAAGCCTAGGTCCAGTGCAGAATTCTACCAGAATTTCAAAGAAGAGCTAATACCAATACTCTAGAAATTGTTCTGAACAATAGAAATAGAAGAAACATTACCAAACTTTTTATGAGGCTACAGTTACCCTGATACCCAAACCACATAAGGATGCAACTAGGAAAGAGAATTACAAACCAATCTCCCTTATGAACACTGATGCAAAAATTCTCAATAAAATACTAGCAAACTGAATCCAAGAACACATCAAAAAAAATCATCCACCCTGATCAAGTAGACTTCATCCCAGAGATGCAGGTATGGTTCGACATATAAAAATCTGTCAATGTAATCCACCATACAAACAAACTGTAAGCAAAAAAATCACATAATCATCTCATTAGATGCTGAAAAAACTTTTGACAAAATCCAATACCCCTTCATGATAAAGGTCTTGGAGAGATCAAGGTTCCAAGAACATACCTAAAATAATAAAGGCAATACACAGTAAGCCAACAGCCAACATCAAAACAAATGGGGAGAAAATTCAAAGCGAGTCTACTAAAATCAGGAACAAGACAAGGATGTCCACTCTCTCCATACCTATTCAATATAGTACTTGAAGTTCTAGCTAGAGCAATAAGACAACAAAAAGAGATCAAAGGGATAAAAATTGGAAAGGAAGAAGTCAGACTTTCACTATTTGCAGATGATATGATAGTATACATAAGTGACCCCAAAAATTCTACCAAGGAACTGCTATAGCTGATAAACATCTTCAGTAATGTGGCAAGATACAAGATTAACTCAAAAAAATCAGTAGCCCTCCTATATACAAATGATAAATGGACTGAGAAAGAAATCAGAGAAACATTACCTTTTACTATAGCCACAAACAACAAAAAATATCTTGGGGTAACTCTAACCAAACAAGTGAAAGACCTGTATGACCAGAACTTTAGTCTTTAAAGAAATAAATTGAAGAAGATATCAGAAAATGGAAATATCTCCCATGTTCTTGGATAGGTAGGATCATCATAGTAAAAATGGAAATTTTACCAAAAGCAATCTACAGATTCAATGCAATCCCTGTCAAAATCACAATGCAATTCTTCACAGACCTTGAAAGAACAATACTCAACTTCATGTGGAAAAACAAAAAACCCAGGATAGCCAAAACAATCCTATACAATAAAGGAACTTCTAGAGGCAGCACCACCCCTGATTTTAAGCTCTACTATAGAGCTATTTTAATAAAAACAGCTTGGTATTGGCATAAAAACAGACACATTGATCAATGCAATCAAATACAAGACGCTGACATTAATCCACACACCTACAATGATCTGGTATTTGACAACAAAGCCAAAACTGTGCAATGGGAAGAAGAAAGCGCCTTCAACAAGTGGTGCTGGAATAACTGGATGTCGACATGTAGAAGATTGAAAATAGATCCATATCTGTCGCCATGTACAAAACTCAAGTCCAAGTGGATCAAAGACTTCAACATAAATCCAGTTACACTGACTCTGATAGAAGAGAAAGTAGGAAGTAGCCTTGAATGCATTGGCACAGGAGTCCACTTCCTAAATATAGCACCAGTAGCACAGATACTGAGAGCAACAATTAATAAATGGGACCCCCTGAAACTGAGAAGCTTCTGTAAGGTGAAGAATGCTGTCAATAAGACAAAAAGGCAGCCTACAGAATGAAAAAAGATCTTTACCAACCCCACATGTGACAGAGAGCTGATCTCAAAAATATATAAATAACTCAAGAAACTAGATAGTAAAATATCAAACAATCCAATTAAAAAATGAGCTACAGAGCTAAATAGAGAAATCTCAACAGAAGAATCTCAAATGGCCAAAAGACATTTAAGGAAATGTTCAACATCCTTAGCCATCAGAGAAATGAAAATCAAAACAACTCTGAGGTATCTTCTTACACCTGTCAGAATGGCTAAAATAAAAAACACTAATTACAGCTTATGTTGGAGAGGATTCAGAACAAGGGTACATTCCTCCACTGTTCATGTGAGTGCAATCTTGTACAGCCACTCTGGAAATCAGTATGGCGGTATCTCAGAAAATTGGGAATCAACCTACCTCAAGACCCAGTAATACCACTCCTGGGCATATACCCAAAAGATGCTCAACCACACCACAAGGACATTTGCTCAACTATGGTCATAGCAATATTATTCGTAATAGCCAGAACCTGGAAACAATCAAAATGCCCTTCAATTGAAGAATGGATAAAGGAAATGTGGTACATTTGTACAATGGAATATTACACAGTGGTAAACAAACAAACTAACTAACAACAAAAAAAAACCCACAAAACAATGTTATCATTAAATTTGTAGGCAAATGGTTGGAACTAGAAAAAAATCATCCTTAGTGAGGTAACCCAGACCCAGAAATATACATCTGGTATGTATTCACTTATATGTGGATGTTAGCCATTAGGTAAATGATAACCAAGCTACCACAGACCCAGAGAGGTTAGGCATAGATCAAGGGACTAGGAAGGATGCAGGGATATCCCTGGGAGCGGGAAATAGTATAGATTTTATCAGTGAACTGGGGGCAGGGTCAAGAAGATGAAAAGAAGAGGATCAATTCTAGAAGGGAAAGGGAGATGGGGTTGAGAGAGGGAATGCAGGAACAGATGACTAGAATTGACAAGCATTTGAACGGTTGTATGGAAACCTAGTGCAGTAGAAACTTCCTAAAATATATGAAGGCAATCCTAATGAAGTCTCCAAATAATGAGGGAGATGTAGTCCTAACTACCCAACTGGCCATCTCTTGTCACCTGACAAAGCTTCCAATTCTGGGACTGGGTTACATCAAATTGAGTTTTTGACCAAAGGGGTTCTATGGAAATTCCCTAACAACCCAGGCTGTTTTTGCCAAGACAGTGGATTGCTCTCCACAAACAAACAGCAAGGCTCCGGTGCTTGAGTCCTCACTCACACAACTCATTGAACATGGCGAGGTTGAGCTGGTGCCCACACAGTGCCTTCACCCTACATTTTAGTGTCTTTCATATGAGAAGGTACTCTTCAGGCTATTAAAAGAAAAATGTAAACATGTAAACACCAACCCAGCCCATAAACCTTTGGTATGTCCTGCTTGCAAAATATGCTAGGGCAATGATGGCACAAAGCTTGTGGGAGTAACCAATCCATGTCTGATTTGACTTAAGGCTCACTCCAGGAGCTCACACCTGACACAGCTTGGGTGACCAAGAACCAGGGACTAGATAGCCCAGAAATCAAGGGTAAAACCAAATATTACTGTTCTAAAGCTAAACAAAATAACAATAAAATGACTCCTAATGATATTCTGCTATACACATAGATCAGTGCCTTGTTCAGCCATCATCAGAGAGGCTTCCTCCTACAGCAGATGGGAACAAATACAGATACCTACAGCCAAACAACAGAGAGAGAGAGAGAGAGAGAGAGAGAGAGAGAGAGAGAGAGAGAGAGAGAGAGAGAGAGAGAGAGAACCCTTGGAACACACAGCTCTAAATGGGATATCTTCATCAAATCCCTTCCCTCAAATCCCTTCCCTCAGAGCTCAGGGAACCCCTCAGAAGAGGAGACACAAGGAGTATAAAGAGCCAGAGGGGATGGAGGACACCAGGAAGGACAAAGTCCTCCAAATCAACTGAGCAATGTGTACATGAGCTCATGGAGACAGAAGCCACATGCACAGGGCCTACACTGCTCTGCACCAGTCCTCTGCATATATATTATACCTTTCAATTTAGTATTTTTATGGGATACCTGAATGTGTGAACCAGTGGGTCTCTGATTCTTGTGTCTTCTCTTGGGGCTCTTTTTCTTCTGTTGGTTTGCCTTGTCCCACTTGATGTGACTGTTTTGCTTTATTTTATTATATTTATTTTGTTAAAAATTAAAATCAAAATAATTTACTACCACCTCCCAAGGGATATAGCTTATACATCTTTCAGACAAACTTTTATAATTATTTGACACCCATAGTCTATGAAAAATGATGCTTGTAAAAAAAAGAAAGAAAAGAAATAAGAGCAAAAAAGAGAACAAAGGCAGAGTATAAAGTAACTTAATTCTAGGAAGTCAACAACTACTAAAATATTTCCTTATATTTTCCTACTTTCTGTGGGAAAATATTTACATTTTACTGAATTTGAAATTGTCAATGAGGTTTTTATCACATAGAAAACTATATGGAAAGCCAAAGTCTGTCTTGAAATACACAGCTAAAAACTAAGCTTCAAATTTTTTTTTGAATATTAAGTAAAAGAATATGTGGAGAAAATCAATTACTAGTCAATAACTATGTATGAAAATGTGATTTTTAAAAATCAAAATTGAGAATGAAGTACTAGTCTGATTACTAGAGTAGGCCAGTTCAGGCACCCTCACCACTATTGCTAGTAGTCTAATCTGGGGTCATCCTTGTGGATTCCTGAGAATTTCCCTAGCACCAGGTTTCTCCCTTACCCCATATTGTCTCCCTCTATCAAGATATCTCTTTTATTGCTTTCCTATTCCATCCCTCCCTCAGCTTGATCATCCTGTTCCCTCATGTTCTCATCCCCCATTCCATCCCTTCTATTGCCCCTCCAATTGCCAGTTTACTCAGATCTCATCTATTTCCTCTTCCCAGGTTGATGCATGTGTCCCTCTTAGGGTCTTCCTTGTTTTCTAGCTTCTCTAGAGCTGTGGGTTGTAGTCTGATTATCCTTTGCTTTACATCGAGTATCTACTTCTGAGTGAGTACATACCATGTTTGTTCTTCTGAGTCTGGGTTACCTCACTCAGGATGATATTTTCTAGTTCTATCCATTTACCTGCAAATTTCATGATGTCATTATTTTTTTACAGCTGAGTAGTACTCCATTGTGTATATGTGCCACATTTTCTTTATCCATTCTTCAGTTAAGGGGCATCTAGGTTGTTTCCAGGTTCTGGCTATTACAAATAATGCTGCTATGAACATAGTTGAGCATGTGTCCTTGTGGTATGATTGAGCATTCCCTGGGTATATGCCTAAGAGTGGTATCATTGGGTCTTGAGGTAGATTGATTCCCAATTTTCTGAGAAGTCACCATAGTGATTTCCATAGTGGCTGTACAAGTTTGCACTCCCATCAATAGTGGAGGAGTGTTCCCCTTGTTCCAAATCCTCTCCAACAAAAGCTGTCATCAGTGTTTTTGATCATAGCCATTCTGACAGGTGTAATGTGGTACCTCCGAGTTGTTTTGATTTTCATTTCCCTGATGACTAAGGATGTTGAGCAATTTCTTAAATGTCTTTTGGCCATTTGGGATTCTTGTGTTGAAAATTCTCTGTTTAGATCTGTAGCCCATTTTTTAATTGGATTATTTGATATTTTACTGTCTAGTTTCTTGAGTTCTTTATATATTTTGCAGATCAGCCCTCTGTCAGATGTGAGGTTTGTAAAGATCTTTTCCCATTCTGTAAGCTGTTGTTTTGTCTTATTGATCATGTCCTGTAGCTGAAGTTTTCCTGTGTCCTGCCTAGTCTGTGGTCAAGACAAATCTCTTTCATCCACCAGTCCCACAGATGCTCAGACCCAAGTAAACACACAGAGGCTTATATTAATTAAAACTGTATGGCCTAATGGCTCAGGCTTCTTGCTAGCTAGATCTTACATCTTAAATTAACCCATTTCTATAAATCTATACCTTGCCACGTGGCTCATGGCTTACCAATATCTTTACATCTTGCTTCTCATGGCATCAGCTGGCAGCATCTCCTGAATCAGCCTTCCTGTTCCCCGCATTCTCCTCTCTCTTTGTCCCGCCTATATTTCCTGCCTAGCTACTGGCCAATAAGCCCTTTATTTACTAATCAATCAGAGCAACACATTCACAGCATACAGAAAGACATCCACAGCAATGTCCTTTGCCTTACAGAAGCTTCTCATTTTCAGGAGGTCCCATTTATTATGCAGAGATCCACAGCCAAGCACCAAGCTGAGATCTGGGAGTCCAGTCAAAGAGAGGAAAGGGGGTTATATGAGCAAGGGGGTGTCATGATCATGATGGGGAAATCTACAGAGACAACTGAACCAAGCTCATAGGAACTCACAAACTTCAGACCAACAGCTGTGGAACCTGCATGGGACCTGACTAGACTCTGCATAAGGGAGACAGTTGTGTAGCTGGGTCTGTTTGAGGGGCCCCTGGCAGTGTGATCAGGATCTATGCCTGGTGCATAAACTGGCTTTCTGGATCCCATTACCTACGCTTAGATACCTTGTTCACCCTTGAGGCATGGGGGAGGGCCTGGGTCCTGCCTCAACTGAATGTACCAGGCTTTGCTGTTCCCCCATGACAGAACTTACCTTTTGGAGGAGGAGATGAGGGGTGGGTCAGGAGGGAGGGTTAGGCAGGGATGTGGGGAGCAGGAGTAGGAATGAGAGGGGGATTTATGGTTGGCTTGTAAAATGAATAAATTTTTTTAAATAAGAAAAGAAAATGAAGTACTAGGGTAAACATGAAAAGATGATTACATAGCATTGTACATTATTTTACATTACATTGTATTGGAGTGTCTGGGTCATTTTCACACTAAGCAGTTCATCAATGATATCAGTGTTTCATTCAGACATTGCTACTCATTTTTAAAAAGGAAAATTTTCCAAAGTTGTAACTAACTGTGATAGACATTTAAGATTAATTTTCTGAAGAAGTTACTTTGATAGAAAATGATCAGTTATGGAAAATTTTAAGACCTTAATAATCAATTCTGAAGAAACAGAGACATGATCTGTATCATAATTCCCAAAGTTTTGAGAAAATAAGATTTCTCTGATTCTGTACATGCTTATTTGTGATTTTAAGTATTTTCCTATTTGCATATTTACTGCTAATTGTGAAGGAAATTTTATTAATATTAAAATTAATGACAAATGCACTTCAATCAACTATAAACAATGAGCCATATTTAAAAATCTACCTAAATTACCCATTGAAAATTCAGAAATACTAGATTCTGATAATGCAATTAACAAATATACAAATGTTAAACCTTAAAACCAGAAACTGATATATTTGCTAGTCCTATAGTGGGTGACCAATATGTAGCCAGTTTTATTCTTATTAAAAAAATAAATTCATGAAAACTTTTAAATATTATCTATTTGTATTTTATAGTTTGTGCTATAGTATTTATTTTATTTTGTATTTTATTTTCATATTGATATTGTATTATAAATAAGTATGCTATACTTTAAGTGCTAAAATATAATAAAAGAAAAATTTCAGTCTTTTAATCATGACCATTGTTATTTGTTTATTTAATCATTATTTAATAATATAATTTCATTGGATACTCATTAAAAAACAATCTACTTCAAGTATCAAATATGCTTAATACACCATTAATTCCAAGTATATAGTTTACACTTAAATAGTTGTTGAATGAATGAGTGAATGCACTTAATTAATACTGAGAAGTTAATGGGCACATTATGAGCACTCCTTTTCTCCTAATTATTCACAGAGGCCTCAGGGAGCCTGTTCCCAGATAGAGAATAATATACCTTCTCACATCATATTTTCCTCAGAGCTTCATGATCATCATTTTATAATGTATTTTAGATCATCACACCGTGGCTAAAACCCTTTCAATTACTTTCCAAATCTTTGTTTGGTTTTTCTTTTTTTTTAGATTAAAATTTTTCATGTAATATATTCTGATCATGGTCCCCTCCCTCATCTCCTCCCAGATCCTCCCCAACTCCCCCATCCCACAGGCTTTCTCTCTCTCTCTCTTCAGCAAACAAACAGGCAAATAAAAAACAAAACAAACAAACAAAACCCTCAAATCAGTTATAGTGACACACAAAGCCCCTTTTGCAGTATGTTTTTCATTGCTGTGGCACTTGCCACTCTAGTCCTTTCACTGGCATTACTTTTGCACTTGTCCACACTCCTCATGACTTTTCTCAAATCATCTTATCACCATCTTCAATCTATATGAACAGTAAACGCCATTCCACTTCAACAGACACCTTCTGTTTTTTCAACCTTTTAATACATTTTTTGTGCGTGCGTGTGTGTGTGTGTGTGTGTGTGTGTGTGTGTGTGTGTGTGTGCCAAATTTAGGTCATCAGGCTTGGCAGCAGGTACCTTTTACACACTGAACCGTCTTGCCAGTCTGTATTCTGTTCTCTTGAATAGCATTTAGGCCTTTCTAATATTTGTCATTTTCTCCTGGTTGTCTGTGATAAGCCATTAGGTTTTGTAGTGTACTCTGAACAACTGCCTGGCAGAACTGGTGCTCAGTGACAGTTTTAGAATGAATGTAATTGCCCCAAGGATGTCAAAGGTGACTTGCTCTTGTGACTATATGGTTGTTTATTAAGGCAGTTGAACTTAAGTTTTAAGTTCTTACCTAGACAAATCACATAAAGAAACAAAAAAAAAAGTCATGCACCCAAGAAGAAAAACTTCTAATTGGAGTGTGGAGAATATTCTGAGAGGTTGTATCTATCGAGGACTGGAGTGTCAATCACAAGGACAAGCCCCTTTCTCCGGAAAACTCATAACTAGTTAACTTTGGCAGCAGAGCTGACAAAGCAGTTGCAGAAGGGCGGAGAAAGGGCAGGAGCCAGCCGGCTACCAGCGTAAAGGGGAGGGGCCGTGGTGACGCAAGTCAAACTGAACTGCTTTGTCCCTCTGCGCTCTCCGTCCGAAAAGGAGCCGAGGGTCATAGGTATGGCGGCTTTTAGGGTAAGTGAAAAGAAACTTAGTTTTCCACTCCCTACTCGCTTTGAGCCCACAACATTCCAGTAATTGTAGAAGGGATTGTCTGTCGTAACTCCTGGAGGGAGCCACTCAGCAAGTGGAGGCCTGGAGGTGCGACTGTGAGAATCGGAATCGTTAAGATTTGCAGTCTCCTTAATCCCCTGCAGTTAACTGCTTGTACCAAGGCGGGCTTAAGCACGGTAACACGCTGGGTGGTGAAAAGGCCGGGGCAACTAGCTGCTCCGACAAAGAGAAAAATAATCCTTGACTTTGTCTCAGTGCTCAGGGTGGGGCTCCATGACCCGAACGTAGGACTTCCTTCAAAAATTATTTGGGGGCAAAACAGACAGAGATGAGACTTCCTAGAATCTGTACTGGACGTGGACTTATACACAGTGCTGTTACTCCCATTTGAATATCAAGTTTCTTTGGAGTTTTATGAGAAAAGGTGCTTTTATGTAGGAATGGGGTAGAGGAAGCGAGCCAGCTGACTCTTAGGTTTCAACATTAGTTTACAAATACTTATGCACTGTATTTTTTAAGTGTTTAATGACCCTGTTAGGCTTGAAGGAGGTAAGAGTGTCAGTAATTCAGTCAACCGACGTTGATTTTAAGTTGGCTTAATGTTGTTCGTTATTTCCCATTCTTACTGCATTTCTGCGGTTTGGGACCTCATACTTTCCCTTGAATTACGGACCTCTCTCCTAACTGGACTCCACTCACTCCATTCCTCTGATGGAATCCATTTTATCCTGTGTTGCTATAATACACCAAGATGAGACTCGCACCTCTACTTTAAAGCCTTTATAGGCTCTCCATTATCAGCTCTCAGGGGTCAGGTTACACTTCTAGATAACAACACTTCACCTAGCCTCTGCTTTCCAGCTTTCTTTCCTGTCACCCAGGAATCCCCCCTTTGTACTTCTTACTTTATCTCTCCATGCCCCTTTTTACCTGCTCTTTCTGCAATTCCTAAAATGCCCTTGCCCATTCTCATTTAATTTCTACCAGGCTTGTCCAACCAACCTTTTGATAATGCAACCGACTTGTCATCTACTAAGTTTATTCGGGAGAATCACAATCAAGTTACAAAAAGAAAAAAAGCAAAAAAAATGAAACAAAAACAACCCCCCCCCCAAACTTATAATGTTTTAAATAAATTTACAATTTTGTATTGGGTAGGATGTGGTCTGTAGGCCACAGGTAGGACAGGCTTGCTCCCTTTAGTAAGGGAGTGCCGTTGACCAACTGTAATGATCCACACAAGATAGGTATTGACAACCATACTGATAAATTAGAAGTTCTAAGTCCTTTTTTTGATGGCCAAAGCAAGAGCAGTGGGTTTGTGACTCTGAAAAGTTTCTTGGTGCCCAAGTTCAGGGATACAGAGTTTTTAAAGGCAAAGCAAAACCCACAGAGATACATCAAAGTTAGATGAGGGTCACAGTAACCTTGAAACAATTATTTCTGGCAGACTATAGTAGTTATTTCAGACATAACTTTCCAGTTATTTTAGTTAATATATCTGGACTATGGTCAAGGCCATGGAAATCTCACATGTGATGCCAAGGCAGACATGACCATTTTAGGGAGGGGGTAAAGGGCTGAGAACTATCTAAGCAAACAGAAAATGGAATAGGAACAGGTTGGTATTACCTTAGTCTCATTCTCCCATTTTTAAAAATTATTTTTAAATTTTTTATCTTGGCTAAGGGGTAAATACTGGTTCCTGAAGATCATTAGCCTAACAGAGGGAAGTTTTTGTCTGATGAACTTTAAAAGGCAATTTATTGTAGAAGGCCCTATAGCAAGTTTTATAAAAAGGACAAGTAAGGGAACATCTAGGGCAGTGAAAAGTTGTGAGCCATGGGTTTTAATCAGATGTTTTATGGGACCAGACATTATTTAATTTATGTTTTTGATCTAAGTTATTTTAAACTTTTTGTAAAGTTTTTTATTTTAATGATAACTTTTGATTTGTTAGCATAGAAGCAACAAGTTTTTCCTAGCATCACACCATCTTCCCTGGGACATGAAAATTAAGTTTAAGCCTTGACTGTTTGTCAGAGACTCTATCTGGGCATGGAGTGTAACTGAAGGTGTCTGTTGTCTATCTATTTGATAAATTATCTGTTGTAGACTCTTTTTTTCCCCTCATTAGAGCCATAGTGTTCAAGGCAGTAGTTCCTATCATCCCTATTTATACCATCATTGGAATGAGGAGAGGGGCAGCCTCCTGTAATGCTGGTGGGCACATTTTTCCAGTAGTGCTCACAGCTAAGAAAAGGACTCATGTGGCTGTTCAGGTGCTGTTAGCAAGGTGGGAGTTGTAGATGATCTAGGCAATTTCTCCAAATAGTTGTTTCAATTACATAAGGAAATTGACTTAGGGTTAAAGTGTTTTTCAGATTCCCAACACTGGGCCACCCATGTGGGCCCAGTGTCACTTCCAGTTTGGTCCCTGGTTCTCAAAGCACCCCCAATCCAGCTTATTGACTGACCTTTGTAAGGCTTATTAATTTTTAAACTACTCCTTTTTGTATGCCATGGTCTCCATGGTAGTACGATGGAATATTTTGTGGTTTGGGTGCCAAATCCAGGTTATGAATTGCCTCTGCCGTGACTCCTGCAAACCATTGGTGGCGCACACCAGGAGCAGCAGCAATCAGGTAAAACAGCCACAGTGAGGGTCGGCACCAACTAGGATCCAGTGACTAAGTCATTGGAGGTCTAGAGTCACTGTGGGCTGCACTAGCCAGAAGAAGACTTCTGTGGTTACCCCCACAGCTTCGGTGGTCTGTGGTCATCTGTGATAAACCTGCCCTGGTAGCTTGTGTTATGCCGCAGTTAGTGGTGGTGAAGCAAATGGTGTTATCCTGCTACTGCACAGTAAAGGAATAATAGAAGGCTTCTGTAGCAGTGACATTTGGCTAGACATGAATCCTTTGCTCTTTTTCCTTTTGCCAGGAAAAAGACCCTCTGAGGAAAGCCCTTGTCAGCTTTATAGCTGTCAGTCATCCTCTCTCTTATATTGTCCTTCAAATAGCAAGCTAGAAATCTGAATGCAGATGTTTCAGCAGAGAATTCCTTGCCAAGTATAAAATAGTTATCATGGATTAACAAAAGCTGTCCTAGCCATGTAGGGTAGTGCACATCTTTAATCCCAACACTCGGGAAGCAGAGGGCGATGGATCTCTGAATTCCAGGTTAGCCTGGTCTAGAGAGCGAGTTCCTCTATATAAAGAAAAAAAGAAAAGCTATCCTTCCAACTTCCCCATCCCTGCCATGTGTTAGGAAATGGAATCTCCACCTTCATCTCCTCCTCCTCCTTCTCTCCCCCTCCCTTTTCTTTTTAATAACTTAATGAAGTAAGCAGGGTGTAGGGTGTGGAATCCTCCATTGGAGAGTGGTCTCCATACTTGGGGTTAGACCACTGAGGAAAACTGACTCTCCCCTCTCCTGTGGTTATAAACTGTCCATGGCTCCTCGTTAGGGCAGAGGAGACCCTTTCCAATCCTTGTTGGAACTTTGACTGGCTTGAGGTAGGGTAGGTGAACAGAGTTTTTGAATTGATGATTAACTCCAGCATGCATCAGAAGATGTTTCCCAGTGGTTTTCTTAATTTCTGGTTCTTACAATCCCACCTTCCAGTTGTGGTATTGTTGAGCCTTAGGGGACAGCGAGTGTGATGGAGATATCCATTTTCGGGCTGAGCACTCCATAGATGTTTGCTTATCTCCTATGGTAGATCTAGTTGTAGTTTTTTAGGACTATCCAAATTGATTTTCAAAGAGCCTGAAGTAGTTTATACTCACGCCAGCAATGTATAAGGGTCCTTTCCCCACACAGCCTCACCAACATTTACTGTCATTCCTGGATGCTGGGCATTTTGATTGGAGTTATCTTAAATTGGTTGTTTGTTGGTACCCTCCAGTCTCCCAGAAGTGGTTCAGCCTATAGCTCACATGTACATTGATTGGCCTGGTTGAATACACATAGCAAAAATCACAACAAACACACTAACTCCAGATGCCCAGGTCTTGTCAGGAAAACACATGCAGTATGAAAACCAACACAGTATGTCCCCACATCCCAAAGCATATTCTCATAATTTCTCACAGGCTTTTATTTTTAATTTCAACCCTTTGAAGTTGACTTTTTGAAATGCTAATGAGCAAGGACCAAATTGTACAAGTACATTTTTTGTTATTATTGTACTTGGGTTGTTTGTGTTGTTGTTGTTCAGTTACCACATTTTTCCCCAAGAGTTTTGCAAGAAAATACAGTGTGTGTGTGTGTGTGTGTGTGTGTGTGTGTGTCTGTGTGAATTTCCTTTTTCAGTAAAGTATCTGCTTTTTGTTTTATAATATAATAAATAACACTGTGGCTGAAGGACTTTCTGTTCTTAGTAGATTTAATAATACTTTATTTTTTTAGAGATGATTCACTTACCCACTATTTGCAGAAGAAAATAAGCACCCTGATATATACAGGTCCTCTGTTAGTGACACACTGGTGATTACTCTAAAACAGGGCACTCTTGTCTAAGACTTTTATGTTGCTGCCAAGAAATAGCTCCTGGTCTGTAGCTCCATGATGAAGCATTACTACCTTTTTTTTTCTTTTCAGTTTCAGCTACAGAAAATAATAGTATATCTGTTAAAGTAAAGAATGAGTTTAGTGACATTTGTTATTATCACAGACTTTATTATCCTTGGAAAATTGTCTAGTATGCGTAGGGGTATATGTAGTCCAGGATTCAGAAAAAGAGAATAAGTTGTGTTTTCATGGATAAGAAAGATAATCTAAGCCTCTTCTTTATGACGCAAAGGAGTATATGGAGATCAGTGAAAATGATATGGTCATTAACTCAGGCTACTGAAGATCTTTCTCAAAAAGATGTAAAGAAAAGATTCTGGCAGAACCGTGCTCTGTTGACAGCATTCCCTTTTACTGCAGGTCACAAATATACTGTTTGTGGTTGCTTGGTAATATGTTTTAGAAAGGATTTTATCATTATAGGAGAGGCTGGACCAGAAGCTATATTGTGAAGGTCTTGTATTTTGAGATATAAATTCCCATAATTAAAAAAGTGATATGTCTGTTATATGTCCCTTGCTTGTAAAACTAATCTCTTACCAATTATATTGTATCTAATAGTCATTAGTTTATTCTGGAGCACTTCTTGATCTTTCAAGTCAATTTCTGTTCTGCTCCCTACCTGTTATTTCATCAGTTGTGTATGTATGCCTCTGTGTTTATTTTCCTCTGGTGTGTACACACTAGCTCTTTAGAAAGAGGATATCACCCAGAAAGAACACTACTGGTATAATTAGTTACACTTCCCCCTTCTCTGCTGAAAAGACAGATATTGGGAAAGAAAGAAGAACTAGTAAATAGAGGTTTAAAAAAAGAATTGAAAAAATATAATTTGGAACAAATGATAGTGGAAAAATAAAGAGTGGGTGAAGGAATTGATTACAAAAAAGAACAATGATTAAACAAGAGGTAGGTAGGCTGCTTTTTCCTTTAGCTAGGTTGGTGAAATATAACTTCCCATTGTTTTCTACTCCAATCTAGTGATCCAGAGTTTACATATATAGCTCTGTGGTGATATGGTTCCCAAAGAATAAATGAAAACATGGCCGGGCGGTGGTGGTGCACGCCTTTAATCCCAGCACTTGGGAGGCAGAGCCAGGCAGATCTCTGTGAGTTCGAGGCCAGCCTGGTCTCCAAAGCGAGTTCCAGGAAAGGCGCAAAGCTACACAGAGAAACCCTGTCTCGAAAAACCAAAAAAAAAAAAAAAAAAAAAAAAAAAAAAAAAAAAATGAAAACATAAAAAAGAGCCAATCAAAAGTAGAGAGCAGATAAAGAAGATTTATTCACTGCAGCCACATTAGGAAGAGGGACCAATATACCCAGTTATTCCCTCAAATCCTTCTTCAGGGTCCTGAAGTTGTGTAAAGTTTAAATAGAGGCCAAGGATATGCACACCTAAGCAGTCCCAGTCTAAGTGTGGTCCTGCCTGTTGACCCATCACTGGACTTCAGTTTCATCATGTAAGGTGATTGGCAAGTTGTTAGAACTGTGTGAAATCTCTCTCCAGGAGACAAGTTCCCATTTGACTGAGGCCTCTTCCTTCTTCAAGGATGAAATTTCGAGGGGAAAATTACTATGTCTTTGGAATCTTTTGTTTCAATAGTTTGGTAGTCAAATTGAGAGGCCTCTCTTTAAAATATCTTCATTTTTTCTAAACTTGTTACAGCAGTCTCTTTTCACTGTTCTTTTGGCCTACACAAAATGTGGTCTATTTAAACAATATTTAAGCAGTTATACTACAAGTATATTTTCCCTAGGGAACTCACTAATGAAAAGATTATTGGTTATTCTAGCTAAAAGTATATTGATCTGAATAGAAAATACTATCTATTTATGTATTTGATACAGTATGATTAATTTTACCAAGTTTTTTCCATGTTATATGTGAATGAAGTTGAATTCTTTCTTTAGTAAGAAACAGTTATGCTCTGTTGGCACTAAGAAATGATCTTCAAAAATTTGAAATTTGGGCTAGAAATATGTTATAAATTAATATCCTCCTTTTTCAGCATTTCAAACATTTTATCTGTTTTAGTGTTTCCTTCTTAGAGTGTGAGAATTTTTGTATATATCAAGATAAAATATTATTTTAGTCTTGGAACCTATGAGCATATGCGAAATTTTCAGAGTAAATACATTTTGGGAGAAGATATTTCACAATATCCCGCCTGTTTTTCAGAAAGTTAAAAATTAAGAGCATTGATTAACCTTAAGATTTTCAGTTGTTTTGTAGTTGATTTTAATTGCTACTACAAATAGACTTTCAATAGCTGTTACATAAAAGAGCTTACTAGATTCTGTATTTTTACTACCATGTTTACAGTTATGGATCCTTCATTATTTGGATATGAAGTCATTGGTAATCCAAAGTCCATTGGGCTCAGAGAAACATACTGCTACCCAACATTCATTCATACATTCAAAACGAATAATATAACATTATATTTGTAAGTTCCAGATTATTGCTTTACACAAAGAGTTATATGAATTTGGAGAGATGGACTTGAGTGAGCCAGTGGAACTTGAGCTACTCTTTCAGAGCAGGGCAGAACTAAGTAAGAGTATTGACAATGTCTCCTTTTGAGTACCTGCTGTTTGCCAGGTATGTTAGTTCCAGGATTTGGGAGGTCGTTCTAGTAGGGAAGATGAAGGGAGTCTATGTACTGAGAGAAACGAGTGTGCTTTACATGTTTGAGGCCTGGAAAGATTCATTTAGCTAGAGTCAAAGGGTGTATGGGCAGAGATGAAGAAAGATGTTTGTTGAGGTGGGAGGATGAAGCAGTAATTTAGAAAGATTAATTTAGCAACCCCATACAGCTTATTTAATTGTTTTGAAATTTTGTAACATGTGAACTCTCAACTGAAAGCAACTTGAAAGGCATCTTCTTGAGTGTTTCTATTCAGTGTTCCTTTCCTACATCTCTATGAGCTATACAGAGCCTCATTTTTCCCTGCATATAATGCACATGTGTTTACATGTGTATGAAACATGGCCTTCAGGTAGTTTTTAAAATAGAATTGCTGTTTTTGACAGTGTATAGTATTTGTCTGACCTTGATATCCATAAACTGAATGAAGTTGACTATGCCAATCTTTTGCTGTTTCTGAAAGATTCTAAGTATATTTGGCTATATATATTTTTATTTTTATTTTTATTTTTTTTTATTTTTTATTTTTTTTTGGTTTTTCGAGTCAGGGTTTCTCTGTGTAGCTTTGCGCCTTTCTTGGGACTCACTTGGTAGCCCAGGCTGGCCTTGAACTCACAGAGATCCGCCTGGCTCTGCCTCCCAAGTGCTGGAATTAAAGGCGTGTGCCACCACCGCCCGGCTTATTTTTATTTTTGTACTTCTTGGATTTTTACTTACCTAAGATAGATTTTCAAGTACCATTCAGTAATAACTGCAACACCATTTAGAGTCATAACATGTTTAGAAATTCCAAAATAATTTAGTATTTTCATATAATATTTTAATTAAAATATTCAGTGTTTAAAATATGTTATCATTCTAGTTCTATTACTGAATTATGCAGCCACATTAAGCTGGGCTGTTTGTTCTGGTTATCTTATGATTGGCCTTTTAAGTGCTAGAGCTTTAATATTCATACAGATCTCACATGTACTGTGTAATTCCATCCATCTTAGACTAGGGAGTTAAACCCATTCTTCTTCACTCCTTCTCTTCTGGTTTCCAGTTTTGCTAATTGAACTATGTTGCAGCTGTTATAATATTTAAATGAAGTAGACTTGAACGGATAATTGACCTCAGAAAGAACTTTAGAAATTGCTATCTGGGAAAGTGTATTGGTGTTGTTTGCTTTTTGTCTTCATAAATGTGAACAGAATGTATACAACTTGTTGACTTTATGGGCAGGCTTGGTGATTTGCTCGGTGAATAGAGACAGCCTTTTCCCTCAGTGTTTTTCCAGTCCTTCAAGGACCTTACAGAGTACTTGTATCTATTTACTTATCTGACCCTTTCAAAATATTATGTATACTTTCTGCACTATTAACATACTTTCCCATGCAGAGTAAGCATTCAGAAAATGTTAATTATCTACCACTTTTCCACCACAGTGTATTATTAGACCACAGTTTTTGTGAGCACATTCGTCCTAAGGTGTGTCACACATCACTACTTGCTGTTAGTGTTTCTTAATATTTAGATTTCAATAACATACTAGCTCCTGTGCTCATTTTAAATGCCATTTGAATGTGGTCAACAGAGTAGAGGGATGGAAGAATCTAAGCTTTTTTTTAATAGTGGGAAGCAGAAAAATGATTTATTCAATGTGGTCACATTGGGAAGAAGGACAAAGAAATCTAGGGAAAACCTACAAGTCCATCTTTAGAAACCTCCAAGTCTGTCTTGGGGGCCTGAAGTGAGATTAAAGTTAAAATAGAAGGCCTAGGATTTGCGCAGCTAAGCAATTCCAGACAAGGTGTGGTCCTGCCCACCATTGGTCCATCCTTATCTGGGATCAGTCTCATCCTTTAAGATAGTCCAACAAGTTGTTGTTAGAACTATATGAAATTTCTTTCCAAAACACAAGTTCTCCCTCTCATTGGACCTGTTCCTTGTTCCAGCATGAGATTCCTGGGGAAATTCCCATTTCTTTGGAGTTCATTGCTTCAGTTGTCAGAGAGTCAGATTGAGAAACACAAGTCTCTTTAGAATAATAGCTTCATTTTCTGTCATGCCAGTTATAATTCCCCACTTTCTGTCTAATACCTCAGACTTGAGGTGGAATATGTTTCTTTGAAAAAATATAATAAGCAGAATTCAAGTAGGGACAAACATTAAAACACATTTAGTTAGTGCCAGGTAGCAGTGCATAAGAACCATTTTTTTTTTATAACCTTTTGGCTTTCAGTTACTTTTGGAAGAGCTGACAAAGCAACTTCATTTTGTTCATTAAGGATAGGGTGTCATCATGAAGTCTAGATTGACCTCAAACTTAAGGTCCTCCTGTTTCAGTTTCCCAAATGCTGGGATTATGGGAAAGCGCTACCAGGACCAGTGTGACTTCATTTCAGTTTTGACTACTTCCTGTTTGTTTCCAAATAATATTCTCTGAAGGCATTACTAATTAATCATCTGGTAGTTTGTTCTCCA
This sequence comes from Peromyscus eremicus, assembly GCF_949786415.1. Taxonomy (NCBI): domain Eukaryota; kingdom Metazoa; phylum Chordata; class Mammalia; order Rodentia; family Cricetidae; genus Peromyscus; species Peromyscus eremicus. The sequence continues at coordinate 65,700,566 of NC_081439.1, forward strand.
TTATTTTCTGAGGTGAGAGAAGATTTGTCGTAATTTGTCTGAATTGATCCACATTGAACAGGGCTGCTAAGTGACAGATGCCAATGAATTAGTGCCAATAATCCCTTTAGGCTCAATTTTAAGTACCTGAAGTATAGAAGCAGCAGCTCTGCTCTCTGGCATGCCTGAAGTTCTTTCTGCTTGTCCTGTGGGTAATGTCCTAGTATTTCAAAAATGATTGGGGTCCTTTGTCAGAAGCTGTACTTCTGTAGAATATTGACAGCTTCGTGACAAGGCTTAAAGAAACATAACCATCAAGAGGAAAACTATTTTGAAAATTAATTGTAAGTATTTATAAATATCCAATAACTGTTAATCTTTATAAGGTTTACATAGTTTGAGGCATCTATACATGTAAAACATCAAGCAACAATTAGCATAATTATACAGAAGTACTGTATGGAAGCTATTTCTAAAGCAAAATGTAGAATCTTTGGTTTAGTAGAATAAGTCTATAGCGCTGAAAAAAATCTCTTAAAAATTTGGGGAACAGTGATAGTTATTACAAATAGATTATATACAAGTATATCTAAATACAATAGCAAAATACTTATTATAAGAGTATATATTATAGAGAGAGGTTATATTATATGTATGTGTTAAATATATAAAATTTTAATAAACATATAAGAATATTATATATAATAGCTCCAGGTTTTAATTAGCAAGATTGTCCAGAATAGCCATTTTTAATGCCCTTTTAAGTATGTAAGACAGTAAGAGGTCAGCATTATACCATACATATAATGAAACCATTGCATCCAGAGAGTGGGAGGGTCTCTGAAGCCCCGTCATTATAGATGCCAGTTGGTTTTAGGAATCAGCAACTAAAGAGACTAAAGAAAAAAAAGTTAGCAAGGTCCAATATAGCATGAAAATATTCCATCATTTGTATTGGTTATTTCTTTAAAGAACACAGTTAGGTGAAGCTATGAGGATGGGAAGAATATATTTTTTTGGCATGTGAAACAGCCCATTTACCTATCTATCAAATTATTTATTCATGTTTATTAAATATATACATCATGCTTATTGCTGCATGTGCCAGTGGCCGAGACAAATATCATAAGCTTTATTAGTTATTGGAGAGAGAGAAAAGATGTTTTTCTAAGTTGAGAAATGCAGGGTTTATAGAGGACACATTTTAGGGTTATGTTATCCAGTGTAGGACTCAGAGGAGTATTTCAGGATGAAAGAAAGGGTTGGGAAGAATTTTTTTGTTAGTTCTCCATAATCCCTAATCTTTGAGTTGTTTCTTTTTTTTTTTTTTTTTTTGGTTTTTTGAGACAGGGTTTCTCTGTGTAGCTTTGGAGCCTGTCCTGGAACTCACTCTGTAGCCCAGGCTGGCCTCGAACTCACAGAGATCCGCCTGCCTCTGCCTCCTGAGTGCTGGGATTAAAGGCGTGCGCCCGCCGCCACCGCCCGGCCTTTGTTTCTCATTCTTATCCAGGATAATGTCTGGCCCATGGTCCAGCACAAGCTGTGCATGTTCTGGCATGCTGTACCCATTGCTTACACTGGCTCTGGCTGGCTACAGCCTGTTAACTGTCTCCTCTTCCACACTTGGTTGTTTAGAAGTCACTGTGCTGAGCAATAATACTTGTAGGTTATTTTACGTGTATGAACCTTACATGCTTTTAAGTTTGTAAATGGTGTATAATAAGGCTTAGATGCACAGCTATATATGTTTCTAGTCACAGATACGTGAGGCATCAATTGTAGTAGAGTCAATTTAAATTAGTTACTTACAAAGTAGTTATTTAAAAGACTTCAGTGTAAAACCAATCCTGAAATGAATTTTGACTTTGTGAAGACACTTTTCTGAGTAGCCACAAGTCTGAAACTCAAACAGCAAAAAAAAATGTAAGTCGATTTTTAAGCAAAACATAAAATCTTGCCCTAAGTTTATCACAAAGAGTAAGACAATCTGTTTAACAACTTTTGGTTGTTTAGACTTAAGAATTAAGTTATCGTTTTACATTGGTACCTTTACATTAGAGCATTAACAATTTTGAAGTATATGAATTTTATTAGTTCTCAAACTGGATTTTTATAATTGGGGTGAGATACCAATTTTTTATTTTGTGTTTTTTTAGCCTTGGTATAAATCTGTGTTAAAGACAGACTACATTTTAAAAGTAAATACAGAAATATCCAACACTATTAAGTTTTAAATTGTCAGAAATTAAAAAAAAAAAAAAAAGTGGGCCGGGCGGTGGTGGTGCACGCCTTTAATCCCAGCACTCGGGAGGAAGAGCCAGGAGGATCTCTGTGAGTTCGAGGCCGGCCTGGGCTACCAAGTGAGTTCCAGGAAAGGCGCAAAGCTACACAGAGAAACCCTGTCTCGAAAAACCAAAAAAAAAAAAAAAAGTGTGTGTGGCGGGGATGTCCACGGAGATTAGAAGAAGTTATCAGATGCCTTGGAGCTGAAACTATAGGCCATTTTGAGTGGCCTGATAATGGGTGCTAGGAACTTGGTCCCTGGAAGAGCAGGACTTAACTCTAAACCACTGAGCCATGTCTCCAGCCCAAACATATTTTTCTGCTTCACCAAATAGAGGTAAAAAGCAGCTAATTCTGACTGAACTGTAAAGATGGGAAAATGTCCCTGGAGAAAATATTCCTGCTGGGAACTTCCATCTTTCCTGTCCACTCAGGGTCAGCTCAGTGCCAGTGGCGGACACCCCCAAAATGTGTCTTAAGTCCATCTGAGTTACCGTTTTGTAATTGAACTTTGGGAGTCACAGCCTGTCCCCCAGGCCAGGTACAGACACCTGGCCTCACTAAGGTAATTAGAAGAGTCAAATTAAGAGTGGAGAGCAGAAAAGGGAAATTCGTGGATAAAAGGACCCAGTGACCTCACCCAAGTCTATTTCCCAGCATCTGATACTGACTATATTGAATTATCATGAAGATTTACAAATTCAATGTATGCCAAGTTCCTGGGAACATGCTAAGTGCTCCACAGACACAGAACTCAGTGTCTTCAGAGAACCTTTATGTGACTGGAGGCATTGTAGTAAGGTATGGCACAATACTGTACTTCTACCAGAGAGCAGGGCCATCCCTCAGCTTATTTTAACTCTCTGCACTTTTTCTTTCTTTTCTGACTGTGGGGTGCCTCCACTACCATCATTTGCTCTGCATCTGTTCTTTCTTCTATTTCCTGTCATTTCTTTTACTTCTTGACTGGTATATTCATTAATGGAGCTTTTTATAAAGGCAGCCACTGGAATGCCCTTGTCTCAGTTCTTTACCTCTTTCTTTCAGTTAGTTATTGATGTTCTGGGAAAGCTTTTTGGACAGGATATTTTAAGTTATGTTGTCCTGTTTCCTTTCTCCTTCTTATGATTTTAGGACTCCACTAAAAGTTCTAGACAGCTGAAATCTTCAGAATATTTTACTTTCACATGTATCCTATGTCTCTATTTGCTGTTATTTTTCTTTTTTTTTTCTTTTTTTCTTTTTTTTGGTTTTTTGAGACAGGGTTTCTCTGTGTAGTTTTGCGCCTTTCCTGGAACTCACTTTGGAGACCAGGCTGGCCTCGAACTCACAGAGATCCGCCTGCCTCTGCCTCCCGAGTGCTGGGATTAAAGGCGTGCGCCACCACCGCCCGGCTCTTTTTTTTTTCAAAGTGAAGTTTTTTATTTGGGTTTTATTCTTTGTGTACATAGGACCATGTCTGTTGGTGAAACTAATATTATGGTGTGTCCCACAGGTTCGAGTGTTTTGTCTTTTTTTTAATTTAAAATTTTTTTTTTTAATTTTACATATCAATCCAAGTTCCCCCTCCCTCTCTTTCTCCTGTCCCCCCTCTCACCTCCCACCCCCAACCCCAGTCCACTCCTCAGAGTGAGTAAGGCCTCCTTTGGGGAGTCAACAAAGTCTGGCATACTAAATTGAGGCGGGACCAAGCCCCTCCCACCTCCAAGCGCTGGGCAGAGATCCTAGACTTCAGTTGAAGAGAGGGAGGAGGGATCACAGGAGCAAGTGAGGTCAAGATCAAGATGGGGAAAACCGCAAGGACAGCTGACCCAAGCTAGTGAGAGCTCATGGACTCTGGCCTGTCATCTGGGGGACATGCATGGGACCGAACTAGGCCCTCTGAACAGTGGGTGACAGTTATATGGCTAGATGTGTTTGAGGGGCCCCTGGCAGTGAGACCAGGACTCATCCCAGGTGCATGAACTGGCTTCTTGGAACACATTCCCTAGGGTGGGATATCTTGCTCAGCTGTTATTGCTCTTTAATGCTTAGGTTAAATGTGATTTGTGAAGAAGACATTTTCCAGTGTCTGAACAAGGAAATGAATCTCCTTTGTAATCACACTATTTGATTTTTAAAAATTAAATGTATTAGTAAAGTTGTAGATGAATAAAAGAAAATATTTTTTCCTTAAGAGTATGATTTTCTCCTTCCTTATTTCAGATGATTGGGATTGTAATGAATTATGTGTCCCCATGACATTCTTAGGCTGGAAAAACAAAATTGGTATTCACATGTTTTACAAAATACATTTTAGAAAATTCAAGGTAATAGCGAATAATTACCATTGAAAACTGTTTATTGCAAAAAGTCAAAAGACTGGATAAAGATGATATAACTACTCTATATTTTAGATCTTGGCTCTGACATTTGTATAAGAATAACTTAGTGATTTGCTATCATTAATTTGTACTAAAACATGTATCTGATACAAACCCAGAGGTAAATTGGCTATAAGGCCTCTTAGATTTATTTGCTTCATTGTAAGATGGAAATGGTGAGGTTCAAAGTAGCATGAGAAGCCAAATCTAATTAAAGGGTTATGGGAAGCTTCATTGTGAGCCCTTATCTAGCAGTGTTGGGGTCTGTGAATTAATTAATCTGGTAAAAGAACTTGTAGAGCAAGTCTGCTGACCTGAGCCCTGTGCCAGAACCCACGTAGGGAGGAGGAGAGAAGAGGCTGAAAACTTGTCCTCTGACCACAATGCGTGCACCATGGCACCTGCACTACTCCCCTCCCCCACCCCACGTGAACATAAACACAGAGTGATCTGTTCTGAAAAGTGGTGTTTGTGGAGCAGTGATGCGGAGTTTGGTCAGAAGAATCCTGAAGGAAAGTACTAAAGGAGACACAAAGCTAGGAAAATAATGGATGACATGTTTCTTCAGAGATGGCACTGAGAGGGGAGGGGGCAATTTGTTTTTATGTTTGTATTCCCAGAACAGCTTCCATGTTTTGTTTAAGACTGAGAAAAATGTAAATAAAATATGTTTGTTTTTTATGATCATCATTCTCTAAATTATAGAGTTAGGCATCTTTCAGGAAAACCCATCCCATATGAGGATAAACTTTCTCATTTTTATTATTTCCATTCTTCCTTCTTGGAAGAATAACACCATTGTATTGCTTCACAGTGACCATGGCTAGCTTTGCTCCCAGTTTCAAGGCAGCATATATATTCTCTGAATGGATAGATACAGAGTTAAAAATTGATATGAGAATAGTTTAATCTCTCCTCTTTGAAAGGATCACAAGTTATTAAATGTTGCAGCTCCAAAGCAGCACCGTTTAATAAAACTGCCTTCAGTAATAGAAACTGTCTTAGTCTGTGCTATCCAGTAGAATAGCACCAGAGACACATTTATCTACTAAGGCCTTAAAATATGGCTTAGTGGGATAGAGGAGCTGCCTTTTAAATTAATTTTAATTCTAATTGATCGTAGTATAAGTAGCACCTGTGATGAGGGCCCTAAACACTTCTTTTTTTTAACAAATAAGGCATGACTAACTAGTTTTTGTCATATTTCCTTAAGCACAGATCTGTGACTAAACATAGTCATGCTGTGAGTAGTAGCTAGTGCTATTTCTACATCTGAATGCTTCAACACTTTCAAGTTGCTGATCAAATCATGATGAGTATTTCTACTCCATCTATCGTGTTTAGTAATACTTTGTATTGCTTCTTTTCTTACCATACAAATTCTACTATCCTTAGCAAAACAGAAAATAGAAGGTCTAGCAAGATGGCTTTGTGGCTTAAGGTACTTGCCCCCATACCTGAAGATCTGAGTTTGAATCCCAGGGCTCACATGGTAGAAAGAGAGAACCAACCTCCATAAATTATACTCTGACCTTCACATATGTGCATGGCATGTCCATCCCCAGAACACACACAAAATAAATACATGTCGATTAAAAAGAAAGAAGCAAGTAGGACTTCAGAATGAAGTTTTTAAATAAACTTGAGGGAATAGTTCTTAATTGTCTGTACTGAATTTAGTATTAGTACTCATTATTTTGTGTGCATGGGTATTTTGCTTCTGTGTATGAATGTACACCACTTGTGTGTCTGGTGCCCACAGAGGCCAGAAGAGAACATGGAACTGGAGTTACAGACGGTTGTGAGCTACCATGTCTATGCTGGGAATTGAACCCTGGTCCTCTCTCGAGGAGCAGCCAGCGTTCTTGACCACTGTGCCATTTCTCGAGCCCTTAACTTCATTTTTAAATTAGCACACACAGTATTAGATAGCATAATGTCTTTAAGTAGTGTGTTAAACTCAATTCTTTCCTCCCTCACTTCTCCATTCCCCTTCTCTTCCCTGCTGCTGCCTTGTATTCGCCACGCTCTGAGTCTTTCTGCTTCCCGCACTTCCTGCTTTCAGGGCACCTCTTTAACTTCTAAATTGTTAGAAATTTTCTAAAGTATTAAAATTTCCTTGTAGTTTCCATATTCACGATGTTTGATGTGAGTAAACATATGTTATAATCAGTGCAACATCACTAAATATAAAATAATTACTTCTGGTGACTTTCCCTTTTGGAGGAAAAGGGTGACAATAGCTTATTTGCTACAAAATTATGTACTTGAAAATTATCACTGTCATTTACCATCATACATTGTCATAATTAGAAGAAACTCTGGATGCTTTGTAGTGCAACCTCCTTTGAAAAGTGGGGAATTTGAGGCATAGTGTATACAAAAGGTCGGCTAGAACCCAATTTTTCTATTTCACAGCCTTGTGTTCCTTCAATGATAGCATTTTTACCTTTGCCTTTTAGACCTTCACAAGTGAACTGGCCTCGGGGCACTGGAAAGTACGAAATTCTATTAGCTGCTAATGGCTGTCCTATATTTTGATGACTAATCTCAACTTGTCACAGCTCATTAGGTACTAGAAATAGACTCACTAAGTTCCTGAGCCAAATATTTAAAAGCGTTTTATACTTGCAATATTGCAAGCACAATTGAATTTTACAAATCTCAATTTGAAGGACCAGCTGGCTGTTTGTATGAGGCACTTGTTGCATAGCTATATTCTAGGGTGCCAGCATGTTACCACAGGTGTCTAAAATATGATTCCTCTTTCTTTGAGCAAGGAGAAAGCACAATCACTTTTCTGAATTGTATTGATCAAAAGGCTAAATCTTGTGGTTGTAATTCTGTGAGGACAGATTATAATGTAGGCCAGCTTCAGTTTTCTCCAACAGTGAAACTATTCTAACCTGCCCACAGCATTTGCTGCTGCTATTAGATCTGACATTTTAAAATGTCATGGTGGATTTCCTGAGCAAAATTCTTTAGAAATGAAAGATACACTTGATTTTAGCCAAAAGGCAAAGAAGCGATCAAAAGTAAATGATAAACAATTAACTCACAGATTTCCTGGGCCCACATCTTTTCTATTTGAATCTCCATATCAATCTAGCTATAGCTGTCACTGCTGCCAGAAAAAAAAAGTATGTATTCTACCTTTGTCCCTAAGGAGTTAATAGTCTACTTGGGGAGCAAATGATCATGCCAGTGACACATGAAATAAAAAGCTCAGGATAAGAGTTAGGGAGAAAGAAGACTACCTGTATAGACTGGAGATAGATTACAGAGAACATGAAAGATAAAAAATGGTTTCAAGCAGTGTGTGAGGAAAGAGGAAGCCAATTTATTTTCTTGAAGCAGGATGGTGATCTGATTGACAATAAAATTATCTTGACTTGACAGAGGCAATTACACTTGGCTGGAGTTAGATGAGACCATAGAGTCGTGGCCATGGGCTAGGAGAGACTAAGGATGACAGCAATGATGATGATGGTGGTAACAGCTAATATATACTGAACCTTTTCTCTGTGTTAGTTCCTTTGTGATAGGTGACATTAGACATATGGACATTGACACATGAATTCACTTTCTCAGAGCCACATCATGAATAAAGAGTAGAGCCATAATTTACATTCAAATTTGACTCTGAAATCTGCCCTCTTTGTACTACTTTACCATATAGATGAGAAGGGCTTGGGCTAGGTTGTATACCTATATTATTAACACTCATTGACATAAGCTGTTGCATTATATATTGTCTCTCCTATTATTAGACTGAGACTCTGAGAATGCAGATCATAGCTTGCAACCCCAGTACAATTTCATTACAGTGTCTATGTGATAACGTTTGCCTCTTCCTTATCCTTCCTCGTTTTTCTCCTACCTCTTCCTCCTCCTTGTATGTTGATTAGCTTTACCCAAGCATGAGTTACAGTGCTGCTGGCCATGAGGTCAGTGTTAATGAATCAATAAAATATATTAAATAAAATGTCCTGAATTAGAAATGAATGTGAAACAAGGTTATATATTGATGAAAATAAAACCAGTGAATCATGGGAAGCTAACCCTGGATTTTCCCCAGGAGCAGTGGTTCTCAGCTACTTTATAGAACAGAGCAATCACAAATAACAAGAATCAATTGTTTTCATTATAAAAATGCTGGTAAGGGATGAGTTGTACCAGAATGAGAGAGTTATGTGCTGTTTATCTTTGCTGTTTATAATCTTTATGTTACAGAATGCTCTTCCTAAGGCTTGCTGTCTTTTGGGAGGAACTGGTTTTAATACTCATTGGCTTTTAAAAAATCCTTTATAATTTGCCCTTGACAAATCATTATTTTTGCAGTTACAGATAGTTTTAACTCAAGTTCTTTCATTCTTGTTAAAGCCAAAGCGCCTCTTCTTAATTTTAATGCTATTTGATTAATTGACAGTCTTACCTTATAATTTTATAGTATTCTTAAATTCCTCTGGTACTTAAAAATACTTTTGTTTGTTTGCTTTTATTTGCTTGTAAATCAGGAATTGACAGTGTTGTTTGTAGTGTTTCTGTTAAGGGTCAGTTAATACTTTTGGCTCTGTGGAATATGTAAGGTCTCTAGTCACATATACTTCTTTGCTCTTCCTTTTACAAACCTTAAAGTATGCTTTACAGTCATTTTGTTTAGCTCAGAGCTCAGTCCAGAATTGGCCCAGCATTGTGGTTTGCCAAGCCTTGTTCTAGTGTTTCAGTGTGCTATGCCATCAGCCACTCCATTTCACTGTTTTAACTTGTGCTTAACAAGGATGAAGCATGCTAATCTGTTTTTGTTTTAGATCATAATTATCAACCAACTCATATGAATTTATTTTAAAGTTTAGATGATATCACTGCATTGCATGAATTAATGTAACTACACTAAGAATAGTAGGAGAAAAGTTTTCATATATTACAATACTTCCAAAGTGTTTTTCTTTATATCTAGGGATTACTATCTTAGGAAAAAATAGTTTTTAAATACTATAAGACGACCTATTTCACATAATCATCTTAGGATTTTAGTAACAAAATTCCATAGGTTTGTAGGTAAGCATGCTTTATGGCATCAGTTTTAGTAATTTTGAATCTTTCAACGTAATTTTTAGTGATCTGGGTGATCACAAATACCTTGTGCGTCTAGGAAAAACAGCAGAATTAGCAAGAGACATGAATATGAAAGTTCTTGTTATGTAGCCAGCCCTGATTTAGAACTTGTCTTCCTGCCTTGGCTTCCCTAGTGCTGAGATTATAACTGTTTGCCACTTAGAAGTAGTGGCATTGAACATTATGTGTGTGTGTGGTATGTGTATGAGTGTTTATTTGTATGTTAGTACACAATTATGCGAGTGTACTTGCTTGTATGTGTGTATGGATAGGCCAGAGGTTGATAGCAAGTGTCTTCTTGATCACTTTCCATGTTTAATTCACTGAGGTAGGATCTCTTACTGAACCCAGAGTCCTGGAGCTCACCATTTTGGCTAATCTATTTAGGCAGCTTGTTCCAGGAGTTCTGACTCTGTCCTGAGTGCTGGGATTGTATGCTGACTCCAAGGCTCTTCCAGCCATTTAGAGTGCGTGACAGGGATCCATACTCCAGTCTTCATATTTGTATGGAAAGTGCTTTATCCACAGAGTCATTTTGTGGCCAGACATTAATTTTTTACTAAAAAGGTTTTGTTATTTACAAAACCTATGCTAAAAACAAATCAAATGAATTATACTTGTTAATTTTCTTTCATATTAAAATAACTAATATTCTTTTTATTTTCTTTAAAATTGTACTTAATATATTAACTTAAAGTATATATTATTTGCTGCTGTGTTTTGAAGTAAAAACTAGTTTTGCAGCTTCCTTGGAGTGAGGTTTTGTTTCTTTATTTAAAAATATTAATTAAGCAAAATTTAAATTATGTGTATGTGGAGGGGTATGTGCCAGTGCAGGTGTTTAAGGAGGCCTAAGGCATTGGATCCCATGGAGCTGAGTTGCAGGAAGTTGTGAGCTGCTATGTGGGTGCTGAGAACTGAACTCAGATCCTCTGCAAGAGCAATATGTGTAGCTAGAGTTTTCCTGCCTGGCCCACAGTCAGGACAAATCTCTATCACCTGCCAGTCCCACAGCCTCAGACCCGACCAAGTAAACACAGAGACTTATATTGGTTACAAACTGTATGGCCATGGCAGGCTTCTTGCTAACTGTTCTTACAGCTTAAATTGATCCATTTCCATTAATCTATACCTTGCCACATGGCTCGTGGCTTACCGGCATCCTCACATGCTGTTTCTCATTGTGGCGGCTGGCAGTGTCTCTCTGACTCAGCCTTCCACTTCCCAGCTTTATTCTCCTCCTTGTCCCGCCTACACTTCCTGCCTAGCCAATGGCCAATCAGTGTTTTATTTATTGACTAATTAGCAACACATTTGCCATACAGAACATCCCACAGCAAATATGTGCTCTTGACTGCTGAGCCATCTTTCCAGCCTCAGAGTTTCTTTTAAGTTGTACAGCTTCATTTAAATTCACATACAGGGTATTAGACACCAAGGCATTTTCAAACAACATGTGTTTCGGTAGATTTTCTTCTCCCTTCCTGTTTTCCACTACCCTGCCTTGATCCCCAATTCTGTCCTGTACCCAGTTTCTTTTCCTTTTATAAGTCACTTGTGCTTTTGCTCACCCTTGTCCTTCCATGGTGTCTGTTTTTACCCTTTCTTGTTCTCCTTTCTAGTTTTATAGACTTTAAACACATTTATAGTCATATGAAATTTGCAAAAAAGTGGATAGTCCCGGAAAGCATAATATTAACAAGGTAGCTCAAAATCTTCCATGTTTTTAAGTTATACTTTTATTTATTTATTTTGCATGTGCCAGGGTGTACATGTGTCACTGTGTTCACATGGAGGTTAGAGGACAACTTGTTTGTAAAAGTGGCTCTTTTCCTCTAATCTGGGTCCTGGAGATTGAATGCCACTAGTCAGACTTGGTGGCAGGCACCCTTATTAGCTGAGCCATCTCAGCCTTTCATTTTTGATTGCATGTGTGCCTGTGTGATATGTGTGTGTTAGTGCAGTCATCCATGTGACATGGCATGATTGTGCCATGGTGTGATTGTGGCCGTCAGAGGATGACAACTGTTGGGAGTCAGTACTCTCTTTCACCTTTTCCAGGCAGGATTTCTCTTTTCTTTCTGAGGCATGGCATACTCCAAGTAAACTGGCCCAAGTGTTTCTGGGAGATTTTCCTGTCTCTACCTTCCGTTCCCCTAGGCTGCATTTCAGGTGTGCACTGCTGCATCTGGCTTTTTATGTGAGTATCAGGAATTTAACTACTCAGGTCGCCAGACTTGCAAGTGCTTTTACCTGCTGAACCATCTTATTGGCCTCTCGATTGCTTTTTGTGAGACATAGTTTCATGTTGCCCAGGCTGGCCTTAAACTTGTTATGTAGCCAAAGATCACCAATAAACTCTGGATTTTTCTTCTCTGCCTCTTGAGTGCTAGTATTACAAGCATGTGCTACCTACCAAGGTAGGTTTATGTAGCATGGGAATAGACGATAGGACTTTGTCTGTGCTAGGCAAGTAATGTTATTACTCTAGGAGACTGTAGTAAAGATAAGAGCTCATATATGTTCATTTAAAATCAGACTTTGAAGAAGACAATAAGATTTTTGCACTACAATAGTTAGGGCAGCACAAGGGGTTTATGTAAATGTATAAAGTAATTTGAAATAGTTGATTATTGAATATATTTCCCAAGATTCCCCCAATACTTATCAGGACTTAGAAACAGAGAATCTTTTCACTTACAATGGTCATTTTCATGTCTTTTTCAGATGAGAAAGTTGACACCCATGCCTGCAGGTCTGATGTATGCATCTATAAATGTACATCAGGCCAAAGAAGAGGAACCCAAAAAGCAGCTAGTGAGACCAGAACAGGTAATTGGCCTACCAAAGCTTAAGAATTTTGCATGATATAGAGATAATGGAAAAACTATGTAGGTGTTTTTGCTACATCTATCATAATAGATGTTATCTATTTTATAAGTATAAAGAAATAGTTATGAGATATCTAAAATACATAGTATATTTAGTAGAAACACAAAATTGTAACTTAAAAATAGTGATTTTTCTTAATGGCAAACCATTAAGAATGGGGTCTTCAGCCACAAAATCTTCGCCCTACAGTTTGTCCTGCCTGAAGAGTGTTCTGGCACTGGAGCCTAGCAGAATCCTCATCAAAGAGACCAGAGAGACTTTATCCAGCAATTGATGAGAGCAAATGCAGAGTCCCACAGCCAAACATTAGGCAGAACTCAAGGTTTCCTGAGGAAGAGGTGGACGAAGGATTGGATTGGAGGAACCAGAGTGGTCAGGGACACCATGAGAACATGTCCACAGAATCCATTGATTGGGACCCATGGGGGCTGCAGAGATCAGGGAGCCTATAGGGGTCTGACCTAGGTCCTCTGCATATATGTTATGGCTGAGTAGCTTGGTGTTCTGTGGGATTCCTAACACTAGGAGCAGGAGCTCTCTCTAACTCTTTTGTCTACTTATGGGACACTAGAGGAATCACTTTCTCATCAAAACTTATACCGTTTTGAGATTTGTGATGGTTTGGGGGTTATCCTAGAAGTAGGGCATTCCTTCTCTTTCACCAGGATTGCCTGGCTTACTTTTTGGAGGCATTTTTTGCTTCCCATCCACCAAAAGTGAGCCATGCACCTGGAGCTGTATTCAGCTTGGCCTCTTTTCCATGAGTCCTTTTTCTCCATTCTTGTTAGTTATCTTCTCACTGCCTGTCCTATTTTGCTTTCTCTATGGCTGTGATAAACACAATGACCAAAAGCAACTTGGGAAGGAAAGGGTTTGTTTTATCTTTAAAACTTACACTCCATCATGAAGAAAAGTCAGGGCAGAAACCCAAAGCAGCAACTGAAGCAGAGGCCTTGCAGAAATGATACTGACCTGTTTCTCCTAGCTTGCTCAGTTTGCTTTCTTACACCATGTAGAATCATCTGCCCAGAGGTGGCTCCACCCATGGTGGACTAGATCCTTCTACGTCAATCATTACTCCAAGAGTGCCCACAGCCTTGCCTACAGTCCGTTCTGATGAAGGCACATGCCTAATTGAGGTTCTCTCCTTTCAGATGACTCTAGCATATGTCAAGTTGAGAGAAAACTAACTAGTCTGTGACTTTGAGAATTTCTGATGCTCTTCTTTCCTTTATTTCTTTAGAATTTTAATCTGCCTTTTCTTATTCTGATTCCTCTCCTTCACCAGGTTACAGGGCAGCATTTTCCAGTCCGCCACCTTATCTGAAAGGACTAATATTTTTGAATAGCAAAACTAGTGGGTTTTTTTTTTTGCTATGTTGTAGAACATACAGAATTCCCAAGTACATTTTAATTGGAATTCATTCATTTGCTTATTAAACAAGGCTGGTTGCTAGCTATATGCTAGGAAATATTTTTAAAAATCAGAATCTAATTTTGAGGAACTTAAAATGTCAAAAGGATGAAAATGTGATGTACACACAGAATGTCAATGTATCTTTATTGTGTAATTTGGACAATACCTCTGTTTAAATCTACTTGTTAATACAGTCTAAACCAAGTCAGAATACTTTGAATAAGGTGTTTTGGTCATTTTAAGTTTTTGTTAAGTTTCTAACTGAACAAAAAACTTTGACTCAACTTTTCTTGTTAAACATCTTTTAAAAAAGGATCAATATGTTCTTGCTTTATTGAGTGCCATTTAGTGAACGTAATTAAATCCTCCTTTAATAGAAAACTTTGCAGGGCTATGAGACAACCATCTTTTAACCAAGAAATTTATAGATCACTAGAATGAATGGTCAAGCCATAATTATCCCTGGAAATTTCTTTTCTAAATTCATCAGTGTCATGAATTTGACTTATTTTATTGTTATTTGATGGTGTTGGATCATCGCTAGAACAGGAGTTAAAGGTGATTATGAGCTGCCATGTGTGTGCCAGCTGGGAATTGAACTCAGGTTCTCTGGAAGAGCAGCCCATGGTCTTAACTGCTGAGCCATCTCTCCAGCTCCACCATTTCCTTAAAAAACAAAAACCAAAACCCAAAACTTTATGATGGACAAACATATAAATTAACTTTACCACATATAGGTTTTTTTTGGTGGGGGGGGGCTCTCTATAATAAACCTGATATCTATATTTATAACTATATCTAACTAATCTAGAGCTACATCACCTTTCATATAAATTATAAATTTCGGGCACTCCTAAATACACATAGGTATGTGACAAACTTAAATTCAAGCCTTAGTTTGAAAGGAGAAAGAGAAGCTCCTTAATCCTAGTATAGCTAGCAAAGAGCTAATTAATTATAAAACAAGAATAATGTTATAAGGCATATATACATTGTACAAGGCAAAATCTAGCTAGTCAGCATATGCACCATATCACCTAGGTATCTTTTACGTCTACTATACTATCCCATGTTTGTTTTTGGTAGATCAGATCCAAAGCCATTAGTCATCTAGTTCCTTTTCTGTTGTTCTGGAAACTTGAGTCTCCTCAGTTATATCCTCACCAACCTCCATGAAAAAGTGCTGCACCCTGAGTATGAAATCATTCTTTTCTTTAAGCAAAGAAGTCCTTATTTGTTTATTTTCATAAATTTTTATATTTATATTTGTTTTTATTAAATATTGGTTAGAGTGTATTTGACATTTGAAAGGTATAAATAATAATATAAAACCATAATGGATAACCATGTGCCTGCTACTCAGTTTAGAGCAAAGGCAAAATCTCCCGTATTCTCATCCCTTTATTGACATATACCCATGATTCCACTGAGTTTGTTTCATTCCCTTTTTATTTTATTTATTTTTCTTAAATTTGATTTAATGTAAATGTGGGTGTTTTGCCTGCATCCTTGCCTGTGTACCACATGTGTGCCTTGTTCACACAGACGCCAGAGAGGGTGTTGGATCCTCCCTGCAGCAGAAGTTAAAGGTGGTTGTGAGCTGCCATGTCAGTGCTGGGAATTGAATGTGGGTCCTTTGGAAGAGCAACCAGTGCTCTTAACTGCTGAGGCTTTTCTTTAACTCCATTATTTCCTTAAAAAAACAAAACCAAAGCCAAAACACTTTATGGTACCTTATCTGTTTTGGTAAGCAATTTGGGTGTTCATACACATTTGAATTATATATTTATGGAACATACTTGCATGTAATTTTCTGCATCTTAGCGTTTTGGTTTAGTAGTAGTTTCTTGAAATTCATCCTTATTTTTGTATGTGGCTGTAACTGATTTTTATTTTTTATTTTAATTGCAGCAAGATCTTACTATGTAGCTCCAGCTGGCCTGGAACTAGCAGTGTTGTGTAGGTTGGCCTCAGACCTGTGAAGATCTGTCTGCCTCTGCCTCCTGAGTAGTGGGATTAAAGGCATGCACCATCATGCCCAGCAATGTGATTATAGTGATTATAATTTTTATATTTTGCCCTAATTTATAATAGTCTGTGGTATGGATTATAATCCAGTTTAACTTTCTACTTTTCCTTTGATGAATATTTGAGTTGTTTCCAGATTTTTACAGTTAAAATTTTGCTAGGATTAAGGGCTGGTGAGATGGCTCAGAAGGTAAAGATCTGTACTGACTAGTCTTATGTCAGCTTGACACAAGCTAGAGTTATCTGAAAGGAGTGAACTTCAACTGAGATCCAGCTGTAAGGCATTTTCTCAATTAGTGATTAATATGGGAGGGCCCAGTCCATTGTGGGTGGTGCTATCCCTGGGCTAGTGGTCCTGGGTTCTATAAAAAAAGCAGGCTGAGCAAGCCATGAGGGGCAAGCCAGTAAGCAGCACTCCTCCATGGCCTCTGCATCAGCTCCTGCCTCCACATTCCTCCGCTTTTGAGTCTCTGTCCTAACTTCTTTCAGTGATGGACTATTGCATGGAAGTGTAAGCCAAATATACCCTTTTCTCCCCAACTTGCTTTTGGTCTTGGTGTTTTCACCATAGCAATAGAAGTGCTAACTAAGATAAGGTCCTTACCATCAAGCCTAATGACCTATTTTCAGTCCCTGGAATCCTCATGGTGAATTGAGAAAACCAACTCCCATATACCTCCACATGCACACCATAGCATATGTGTGCATAATCATGCATGCATACATACAATTAAATATAATTTAATTAAAATATGCTAGGATTAAAACTAATGTGTCTCTTGGGTATGGTGATCAACATCTGTAATCCTAGTACTCAGGAAGCAGAGGTTGGAAAATCGTGAGTTTGAGGCCATCTTAGTACCTTGAGCTACGTAGTGAAGCCCCGTCATAGAAACAAAATAACAAACAAAACAACCCACTGGGTCATACTATATATGACATCACTTGCTTCTACTTTTCTAAATAGTTTTTATGTTCTGTTTATCATATCCTATTGGTAGTTTAGATTCTATAGACAATTTTAGCCATTTTTTAGGAGGAAGGTTGATGATTCCTGCTTTGACACAATGCAGGAAAAGGCAGCCCAGCTATTTATTTTTGACATGAACTTTATTCTATCCCCAGCTCCCCATATATACTGCACCACCTCTTCATTCTAAATATGTTGAAGAACAGCCTGGTTATTTACAAATGGGCTTTGCATCCATCCGTACTACAACTGTTCGTTATATTGGCTGGTGCAAGGTAAGTCTATTTTGATAGTAGATAAATATCAATGTTTTTGATTAATTGTTTCAGGTATATATAGATGCATTCTTAAAAAGAGAAGAAACCACCTTGAAACTTAGTGGATTAAAATACTAAACATTGTATAATGGCTCAGTATTTTGAAAATTAGTAATATGATGAGAGTTCAGACAGCTGATTCTTCTATTCATATGGTATTGCCTGAGGCCACTCAGTGGCATTCATCGGGCAAATGGGCTGAGCTAGAGAGGCCAAAATAGCTTAATTTGTATCTTTAACACCCTGTCAAGGGTGGCTGGCAGACTAGACTCAGCTGACATTGTTGACTGAGATGGAAGCTGATAGCACACTGATGTTTTATTACCATCACCATATAAATTTAGTTGTGTGTTGTTAACATCTCTACTGTGAGGATCTTAGTAATAGTGGTACCAGTGTTTTTCTAATTCTAGAGTAATAATCACAGCTTTTACTTCACCAACAAATGTAGCCTGGTTGTAAGCCTGTGTGTGTTTTTAACATTTATTTCATTATTTTTTGATAATTTCATACATGAGCACCATATTTATATCAGTACATGAGTATTGTATTTACATCATTTCCAGCCCAGCCTCTCCCTCCTCTAACTCCCCCTGTGTATACACACACACACACACACACACACGCACACACACACACACACACACACACACACACACACACACACACACGCACGCACACGCCCCCCCCCCCCACACTGCTAGTCTATATAGTGTTGCTCATTTGTATATGTATTTAGGACTGACCACTTGGCATCAGATAGCCTATCAGGGTGCTTGTTTTCAGAGAACACTGGTTTCCCTTTAAGAGAAAAGGCCATTAATTAATTGCCTATGGCTCTTAATCTATGACTGGGGCCCTGTGAGATTTCCTATATCTTAGTTGGAATGTCAACTGATAATATCATTGTGAAGGTCTTGTTTAGGCTACCATGTTAAGATTTCTAGATGCAGATTCCCTGTCATATATAGTTCTAATATATTCCTTTTCAAAAGAAAATTTTGAGGCTGGTGAGATGGCTCAGTGGATAAAGACACTTGGAATGCAGGCCTGGTGACCTGAGTTTGATCCCCAGAACCCATGAAAGGAAGAAAGAGAGAAACAACTTCACACAGTTGTTCTCTGCCTGACTTCCACACACTGTGTGCATATATACACAGATACACAGACACACACACACACACACACACACACACACATCATCATCATCATCATCATCATCATCAAGAAATTCAATGAACTTATAAAAAATAGCGTCCTTCGGTGAAATATCTAATCAGTGAACTCTGATCAATCTGGATGGTATTTCAAACACGATATGGGGTTATTTTTGAAAGTTTGTGCTTGTCATACAATTCCAGGGTACTGCTTGTGCTAGTCATCCTTAATAATGTGATCTCTGTGGGAAATATCTTTACTAATTGTGGTCTGAGTCATGCCCCTCAGGCTATATGCCAAGAACTAGATGATTCAGATTTAGGTCTCTTGAGACCTAATTTTCTATAGTGTACTCAGATGTGTCTTCAGTGAGGTAATTGTTCCTGAGAGATCTTTAAATTGCTATTGTAACTATCACCCAATTTAAGACTGAAAGAACATTTTATTCTGTTAATATGCTGAAGCAAATAGGTTGATGAAGGGCACTTTCAAATGCATTTCATCTTCAATGTAAACAACTTTTCCTCTCTAATTTTCTCCTAAATACGCAATCTATTCCTCAAAAAAAAGTCTGATTTAAATTACTTCTTTGTGAAAAGTAGCATCATGTAGTGCAAATTTAAGTGCATGCTCCTAGCCTACACTTTAGTGTCTTGAAATTTAGGTAACAGTGCCCCCCAGTGGTAAAAATGAATTCTTAAACACAGCTAAAGAAAATTTCCCCAAAGACCAGTTTTCTTCCTTGATGGTTAAATAGTTCAAAACAGATCAGTAAGTATTTTAATGCTGCAGTTGATGTTTTCTGAGTCACTCAAGAGAAATGTCTCAATGGCACTCTATGTTTTATGCCAGTTTGTATAGCTTTAAACCAGGGTGAGCATCTATGCTCATTCTTAAACTGAGACAAAATTAGTAGACCAAGACATCTCATTTCCCTCAGTTGTTTCTAATACAATAGTTTCTGCTCTTCTGCACTGAAAATATCTATTATTCTTGTTTCCATGTCATGGTTTCATACATAAAGAGGCCATATGTTTGGATTGTGCTTTCTTGTTTGTACAAGAGAATCCAGCATGGAATATAGCAAGATTCTGAGTAAATCACTCATATTTCCCCTAGTGTAAGTGAGACAACATCTACTATTCAATGAATGTAACAGTATCTTGGCATTCAAGTAAGTTAGAAACAGATAAACAGAAAAACATTGCTTTAGCGTATTAATCCCTTTGGTGGGTTAGTATAATCTTGATTTATGGAGAATATATATTCGTATTTAAAAATAAATGCCTCATTTGTTTTTTCTCATTCTAATTGCACACTAAGATAAAGGGAAGAGATAAAGTGCTTTTCATTAGGCCTTTCCTGTTTTTGTTTTTTTCTCTACAAATCATTATGCTGTTGCTATTGAATCCTTATTAGTCAGACAGTTTGTGTATGTGCTGTGATATACCCCCCTTCATGATTTATTTTAGAGCCATTCATTTTTTCCAGGCCATTATATAGTAAGATGATAAGTCATTATAAAATTTTCAGTATCTTTTCTGTGAAGTCACTGATTATTTTAAAGGTATTACTTTACCCACTTTTATGAAGAAAATAATACACCAGAATTACTATGTTAAATAAAATGGAAAGTAAGAGATGAAAATATGATAGAGTAAGCAAGTATACTCATAGTGAATAAACAGAAAATCTGGATTTAGATTTGAGTGTAATACTAAATCCACAGCTAAATGTAATCTCAGATTTGTGGGCTATTGTGTCAATCAACCACTTCAAAAATCCACATCTCTTTTGTTTTCCTTTTCTTTTTTGGCTTAGGGTGTTTATATCTTTATGAAGAATGGGATAATGGATACAGTACAATTTGGAAAAGGTAGGTGAGTAAACCATCTATAAGTAGAAAAATACTATGGATTTAAGTTGTATTCTTTAAAAATTTAAGAATATAAACATAGTATATTATCCATTACTATGATTACACTGATGTAGAAGATAAATTCTGTACTTTATCTGTAACAATAACACAGCAATAGTATGTACTATTTATTTTACAATTTATTACATGCTGAGGCCTCGTCACATTGCTGAGTGTTGCTATTATAACTATAGAGTTTTCTCTTACAGATTAGAAAATGAGGGTTAGAAAGTTTAACAAGTTTCCCAAGGTTACTAGGAGGAATACCCAGATTCAAACTCAGGTCATCTTTAACTAAAGTCTACGTTGTATATTTATAAAACATAAGGTAAAGATATATCCCCCTTTTGCTAATTAGTTTAAATAAATGTTATTATCTATTAAAATACATTATGCTTTTTTTATCAGTTGCTGGGAAATTACATAGCAATCACTCATCTTGAACTGTTTCAGCTAATGTTGGAAAGTAATTGTATTTGATGCTTTAGCTTCTTAATGGTATTTGGCAGCAGACTTAGCTCCCCAATATTCCTTGCTTAGAGCAGTTGGCAAAAATAAACATATGGAAAACACAAAGAAAAATCAGCTAATATTTTAGGTATGTACAATAAGCTTAATGAACTTTATTTGAAATATTATTACTTAATATGAATTAAGGATTAACATTTATCAATAGTTTTTGAGACAAGGTCTTACTGTGTAGCCTAGGTGAACCTGGAACTCATTATCTTCCTGTCTTATCATCTCAAGTGCTGGGTTAATACATGCAACAATATACCCAGCTATCTTTCATTAATCTTGAGGAACATAATTATGTATGTGATTATTGTCAAATAACTATGATAGAAGAGTGTATTTTTAGATCTGGAAACAATTTGAATGTATAAAACACCAAGGCATATATACTTTGGATTATGCTTTATGTGTTTTTGGTCTATTTTCACTTTTCATCTTGATCTTTGGTTTTAACCAGTGGCTAATGTGAGGTTATTGGAAATAGTGACAAGAGGTGTCTAATTGCAAAACTCCTATATAAGATAGCATTAATTCTTGCTGAATCCTACCAGTGTTGAAGCCTGTTCATTGGAGGGATATAAAACATATACAATCATGTGGTTGATATATTATGCACCCCAATAAACTTATCTGAAAAAAGATAGAAATAATAGAATAAAAGCTAGATTATACTAGATTATAATAATAGAAAAAAGGTAGAATCTACTCTAAAAAAAGGAGATCTAGAAATGATAGAATAAAGGGTAGAATATTGAATCTACTCTGAAAAGTAAAAGGAGACAATATGGATATGATAAGATAAAAGGTAGATTATTGAATCTACTTTAAAAAAGGAACTACTTGTTTTAAATAGGATAAGTAATGAAATTTTTTGTCTGAATTTGTCAAATGTTAATGTACTGGACATTGTTAATGTATATAATGGAGTTTTTTGTCTGAATCTGTCAAATGTTAGTGGACTAGACATTGTTAATATAATTCTTGACTGTATATATTGTATACACTCATTGTATATACTTTTTCTTATTAGTTATAACTTTTTTATTTTAAACAAAAAAAGGGAAATGTGGTTGATATATTATGCACCCCAATAAACTTATTTGGGGTCAGAGAACAGAACAGCCACTATATTAAACATAGAGGTTAGACAGTGGTAGCGCATGCCTTTAATCCTAGCATTCCAGAGGCAGAGATCCATCTGGATCTCTGTGAGTTCAAGACCACACTGGAAACAGCCAGGCATGGTGACACATGCCTTTAATCCCAGGAAGTGATGGCAGGAAGCAGAAAGGTACATAAGGTGTGAAAACCAGGAACTAGAGGCTATTGGTGTAAATATTAAGGCCACTCCACGTAGTTAAAAGGAGATTTATTTAATGGCGTAACTTACAAATTAAGGGATAGGTAGGTCGCGGGGTCTGGGGAAGGTGTATCGCAGTCCAGCGGTGTTCTCTGGAGCTCTGCTTGATCCACCTCCACCATCCAGGGTCCTGGACCCGAGCGAGCGCCCGCCGATCCAGATCTCCGGTCCCCAGGCGCCTCCCTTGGCCCCGCCTTGTAGGCGTGACAGTTGCCGAAGTCTCAATGGGGGTTGGAACTTCCAGATCAGAGCTGGAATGGCTACCCACTACAAGAGGCTCTTTTAAGTTTTTAGGCTTTTAAGCTTTTAGCTTTTTAGCAGCAGTTCAGCTGAGATCAATTTGGATGAGGACTCAGAGGCTTCCAGTTTGAGGAAACAGGATCAGCTGAGAAGTTGGTGAGGCGAGGTTAGCTGTGGCTTGTTCTGTTTCTCTGATCTTTCAGTGTTCACCCCAATACCTGGCTCCGGGTTTGTTTTTATTAATAAGACATTTTACGATTCATGTTACATCATCAGGAATTTATTTTATGGTACTTCTTATTTAAGCTGTACCTTCTAGAGTCATAGTTCATTTAATAATAATAATAATAATCCATGTCATAAAGAAAGCAAGTATTAAAAGACCTATGGAAGGTAAATTTGACTTTGTAGTTAGTATTATAATAAATGATTTGTTTCTGTCCATATCAACTTTTTGTATAACTTATTTAAAGAGTATTTCAACTACTCATAACATTATATTGCCTACCCCTGACATATGTATCTCCAGCTGTTCTGTACTATCCTTACATAGAATGTCCAATTATAGTCAGTCATTCTTACCCATTGTTAACTGGTCTCTTCAGATGCATATGTCTATCTGAAGAATCCTCCTCAAGATTTTCTTCCCAAAATGGGAGTGATTACAGCTTCAGGGCTGATGGGTTTGGTTTCAGCAAGAAAAGGTATGTTTATACAATATATTTTCTCTTTCAATGCTATTATATTTTTTCTGAATTTTACCTTCATGACATTTATTGGATAATGTCAGATTCTGTTAGTATAAGATGTTTAGGTTCTTTGCTCTACCATATTTATGTCTATAAAGGTTAAGCTTACCACACTAACTGTAATGAAGAATGGAGAACAACTGAAATTCTTCTCTTCTGCTGGTAAAAATGCAAAGTGATAGAGGAATTCTACAAAATTGTCCCATGCTTTCTCATAAAGTTAAACATACACTTATCAAGCAACATAGGAATCACATTTCCAAGTATTTACTTACCTTAGATGTGCTGGCTAGTCTTGTGTCAGCTTGACACAAGCTAGAGTTATCTGCAAGGAAGGAACCTCAACTGAGAAAATGCTTCCATCACATCCAGCTGTAAGGTATGTTCTCAATTAGTGATTAAAGAGGGAGGGCCCAGCCTATGGTGGGTGGTGCCACCCCTAGGCTGGTGGTCCTCGGTTCAATAAGAAAGCAGGCTGAGCAAGCCATGGGAAGCAAGCCTATAAGCAGTACTCCTCCATGGCCTATGTATCAGCTCCTGCCTCCAGCTTCCTGCCCTGTTTACGTTCCTGTCCTGATTTCCTTCAATGATGTACAGCAATGTTAAAGTGTAAGCCAATAAACTTATCTGAAAAAAAAGATAGAAATAATAGAATAAAAGGGTAGATTATTGAATCTACTCTGAAAAAAA
This sequence comes from Peromyscus eremicus, assembly GCF_949786415.1. NCBI lineage: Eukaryota > Metazoa > Chordata > Mammalia > Rodentia > Cricetidae > Peromyscus > Peromyscus eremicus. The sequence continues at coordinate 65,724,564 of NC_081439.1, forward strand.
AAAAGATATAGAAATGATAGAATAAAGGGTAGATTTTCTTTTTCTCCCCAACTCGCTTTTTGGTCATGGTGTTTTGTTGCAGCAATAGAAACCCTAACTAAGACATTAAGAGAAATGAAACACCCCTACATGAATGCTTATAGCAATTGTTAATAATAATGAAAAAGCTGGAAACAAGGTAAATAGTCTTCAAACAGGTAAATGGATAAAGGAATCTGTGCACATCCCTACAAAGGAAAACTATTCAGCATCATAATAATTTGAGCTATTGGTGCACATAACATTGATTGTGAATTTGAAAGTAGGCAGTGTATATATGATTCTGTTTATATGACATTCTCAAAAAGACAAAATTAGAATGACAAACGGTAGATTGTTAGTTGCCTAGGGTTAAGAATGTAGGAAAGGATAATATGACGTATTTTTAGTTATGTGACTATATATTAAAATGTACAAATATATGACTTTTTAAGCACAATGTTAAAAAATATATAGCTATTCCAATTAAAATTGTAATTTCCTTTTTTGTTGTCTAATTATAATTTTGTTTTTTTAATCTGAAGAAATTTATACTACCAAAAAAATTCCTGAGAATTGTATGTTAATATAAAAATATACACTATTCACTCAAAACTGCTTTTCTTAATAATACTACTCATACTGGAAGCTATGTGAAGGATTTGAGGAAGATATGCTTTATCTCAGATAAAATCTGGTTTACTTTTGGTTTTATCCTGACCAAAGCTGTTGAAAATATTAGCCAGATGGGAATGAAGTCTGTAAAAGTGAGTAACTCAGTCTGCCTCTCTTATTCACTGTTCGCTATGAGACGATGTATCTGCTTTCTTTATACCTCTTTGTACAATGTATCTGTACCTACTTTGCTTTTCCATCTGACTATAGCTCTCATGTGAATGGTCTGATAAGATTACAATCAGGCTCATGACTAGTTGCAAAGACTCAACAAGGCTCAGTATGTAGTCATGGTCATGAATAAGAATTATTGCAATCAGAGGTATAAAATGAAATTAAAAGGAGGGTGACATAGTTTAGAAAAGAATTGGTTGTAAATTCCTAGAAGTCTTTTTCCAGGGACTAATACAACATATACTTAATTTCTCTAGTAACAACTTGAGATGATATGAACAAAGCCAACAAGTGTTGAGTGACAGTGATGGGCAAAAGAGTGGCCAAGGTTTGTGTGAGGTCTAGTCATGTGAATAGTATCTATCTAACAAAATTCCAGACTTCCAAGAGGAAAAGTTCTCAGATGCTAGCAGAAGCTCCTAAGGCAGCAGTCTTGAGTTTACTGTGTTAACTCTTTTTATGCATGCTATTTAACAACCCTGTTTTATATGCACATCATCAAGTTTTAGCTGTTTTCCATCAAATTATTATTTCTTTATATTGAGTGTTTTTGAGCTCTTTTATATTCCTAAAATATATAATAGGTTATTATAAGCTATAGTAAGCTCACTATACTATATAGGTCCTTAGAACTGATTATCTCTATGTAATTTTTGTCCAACTCACTTCCGTATCTTTTCCCTTGAATTTTGAAGGGGATTGTCCACAATGCATTACTTAGTTTCTTAATTACAAAGTAGTAATCTTCTGGTAAGAGAAAGTATTCCTTAGGTCATTTATGTTTCTGAATGTGAGAGCTGGAATAATATGTCACTTCATTTTTCAGACTGCAGTTCTCAAACTACTAGTGAGCAGTGAAGTAAACAGTAGATCTGAGGGTGTATTTTATTTCAAATGATAGGAATTATGAGAGAATAGCAAGTACAGTGCTTTGTGCTTACTACTGGAGTAAATATGAAACTTTTGTCTCAGAAATGTACTATGTGCGATAGGCCAGAGATCATCATGTAAATCTTATTCTTCATATCGATCATAGTACAGCTAAAGGAAGAAAGCTTTCTTCTAACCCTATTGTACTGAAGATAGAAATCTAAAAGAAAACCATTTGCATGTTTTTAAGTGCACAACACATAGCTAATGAGTATCTGTGTTTAGTATTCTTCCTTAACTAGAAAAGTACAATTGTTGAACCTACATGATACATATCATTTTGCAGAATGGTTTCTTATATACAAGTAAGGAAAGAGTGAATATCATTTTTTCCAATAGTTTATCAAAAAAAAAAAAAAAAAAAAAAAAAAAAAAAAAAAAACCCTGCCATACACCACCTTAATTCAGGGAATTTTGATGAGTTAAGAGATCCTAATCCTGACATATTGGGATTGTTAAGTCAAGAACTAAACAAAAATCCTGAGGAGGAGCAGAGTTGAGATTCAGTTTAGGATATGCTTTAATTAGTCTAGACTTTCTCTCCCTATACCACAGAGAGCAGCCTTCCTACCTACCTTAGCCAAGCTCAGTCTGTTGTTAGATCTGACTTTAACAGGCTTCTTTAAAAATAATTAAACCACACAAAGAAAATACAAGGTTTGTAACATTTCACAAACTGCAAAGTTAGCAGCAATCATTGTCAGGTATTTTTTCACCTTAATATTTTGCTATTTCCTTTTTAAATACGGGTCCAAAAAGCTGTTAGAAAGAGTTAACAGGCCGGGCGGTGGTGGCGCACGCCTTTAATCCCAGCACTCGGGAGGCAGAGGCAGGCGGATCTCTGTGAGTTCGAGTTCGAGGCCAGCCTGGACTACCAAGTGAGTTCCAGGAAAGGCGCAAAGCTACACAGAGAAACCCTGTCTCGAAAAACCAAAAAAAAAAAAAAAAAAAAAAAAAAAAAGGAAAGAGTTAACAGCTTACTCTAGTTGAAAAAGCGACATGTAATTGCTTAGTCTCATTCAGAGTCCACCATACCCAGACAGACATTTAAGAGGCCTGTCATTTGGAAGTAGTGCTCTTGTAGGTCTAAGCTTCAGCAGAGAGTGCTGTATTTCCCACTGTTATATAGCATTGCCGTGGTTCTGTGGAAGTATTAGCGGGAGTGTGGGGATAAGATAAAAGCTGTGTGACAGGGCTTGATACAGAACTTCTTATACTCAGGTTAATCAGAGCAATTTCAAGTTGACAGGCTCCTAGTGAGAACCTAGTAAGATTCTCTTTGGAATTTTTTAAAAAGAGATTTTGCTGTCAAAAAAATGATATGAAAATGACTCTTAGATGCTTAGTTAAGGCACTTTTGAAAACGCATTAATTATGTCAAGCTAATTGTAATTAGTATTACTTCAGTATTCTGAATCAGTGACATGAAGGAGTTATGTACCTTTTGAGGTCGTTAGCTGATTGGTTAGTTGGGTCCTTCACCTTTCTAAGTGTTAATCAGAAAGGGCATATAGAAGAGAGTCCATTTCACTTTAACCTGCTTTGACGAACGCAGTAGTTGATTAATTCTGCTATCATGCTTTGTTAGATATTTGAAAAAAAATGTAATTATAATTTTTAAGTTTCTTAGGATATGAAAAATAATGTTTTAAAAAAGAAGATAATTACTAATTCCTTTGTGTAGATAATTATTAGGTTCAGAACATTTTTCTTAAATTGGACATGATGGCTAAGGGACATTAATTGAATTGAGAGCCTTAAGGGCATTTTAGGTACCATCTTGATTGGTATTACTAACTAAAGAGCAATTTGACATACAGTGATAGCTTAAAGAGGGGCAAAGAAAATATTATAGTATAATAACATCAAGTCTCTGATGGTATGCATTTGAAGTGAATGATTTGTTTGAATTTTGTAGGTTCTAGGTTTAAGAAGATTGCTTATCCACTAGGATTGGCCTCATTAGGAGCAACTGTTTGTTACCCAGCTCAGTCAGTAATAATTGCAAAGGTAAGTTCCTTTTAAGTGAGAGCAGTGTTTGTTTAAACTTCTAATGTGACAATATTTAAATGTCACACAAAACCTTAAACATTTGATTTTCAGAGGCATGTAGTTGAAATAAACTCTTGGGTTGGCACAATTACATTAGCATCTTGTCCATCACAAATAAATAGGATTAATGTGTTTAACTATAGTTCAGCAATATAAAAGCAGGTTGATGGATCAAGTTCAGAGACAAAACTGGAATTTATGGGGAGAAATACTGCTTCACAGTTGGGACTATATAAATGTGTTTTTTTCTTAGTTAACAGAAAATTACACCTGCTGGCAGCTACTCAGTTCAGAAGATTAACACAATGCAAGAAATAGCGAAATAATAGATTACAGAGACTTCTGAGGTTAAAAAAAATACACACAGAAACAAAGTGAATTTTGAAACCAGTGTAAAAAAATACCATCATCCAGCTCATTGTAATTGCTGCACATTTAAATAGTCTCCTAATAATTTGAACAATTTTTATGGAAGTTTTCTTTTTGCAATGATAGAGGTTAGTCCCAGAGTCCCAGACACTATGCTGGTCAAGCCATAAACTATATTTCCAGGCCTTATATTTTTATCATGAGTTCAAATTCAGAAGCACAGATTTGGGGTATGCAAGTTTTTCTTCTTTTCTGCCATTAGTTATCAACATTTAATATTTCAATTCATACTTAAATATTGTTTCCAAAAGGATGTTCTGTACTTGTATTCTCACTACTATGTCTCTTTAATTGTTGATGTAGATAAAACTGCTTTCTTCAATATTTTGAAAATGTCATGGATATTGTGAACTCTGCAGTTTATAATGTGATCAAGCTATAAAAGCTTATAAAAGGAAAAGAATATTATTCATTAAATCTAGTTATACTTGAGAAAATTGCTGGATAGAGTGATGAATTTTTTACAAAAGACTCCTTTCTATGAATTTACATGAGAATTAGACACTCAAATTAATGTTGATGCTGAACGAAAACTTGAGCTCATTTTATGTAACCTTTATATTGTTCTCATTTGCTGATAAGCAAATGATGGCCCACTGAAGCTTCCCAGGGACTGCCTCATCTGAAGTCACACTCAGCTTAGGCGTCCCACTTTTCTATCTGTTACTATTCCCATTGGATGATGCTGCCACTGATTCTCTTTTTCTTTTTACAGTAATTTCTCTGTGCATATGTGTATGTGTGTGTGTTTATTTTCATAAAAATGATACCAATTCATCCTTAAATATAAGCATTAGAGGAAAGTTTAGGCTAGAAGAAATATAACCACTGAAATATGATTCCAACCATAAAAATATCAGTATCAAAATCTCTTGTAATATTCTTCTAGCCATCTTTACATGATTACATAGAAAGATAGATGAGTAAATATGTAGAATAGAATAATGTCATGGTATAGATCTTTTTAAATTAAAAAGTGTTTAATTCATTTTAACAAAGGAAAAAACTTAAAGAATTATTGAATTTAGTATTAAATTCTGAAAATTATTCTACAGTAAATCACCAAAATTTCTAACAATGCAACCATTGCTTTTTTGACACTCAGTGTATTGTATATAATTTTGTCAGATTAGAATATACATATATGTACATATATAGATAAGTAAATAGATAAAATATGGCTTCTTGATCTGAAATCCATGATAGGATTCAGAAAGTCTATGACTCCTACACTATCTAAAATTGTATGAAAAAAATGTCTGTTTATTTGGTATTACCAGGACTGGTACATAGCAGTTACCTGAAAAATTGAAAGCAGTATATATCTGAAATTTTAATTCAAATTGTACTGTGTTTATTTTTTCTACTTTGTTGTTTCAAATGTTTGTGTGTACATGTCCATGCATGTGTGTGCACAGGTATGTGTCCATGTATATACATGCACATATGTAAGCATGTACATGTGAAGGCTATAGGACAGCCTTGAGTACCGTCCTCAGGAACACTATACACCTCCTTTGAGGTAGGGTATCTCATTGGCCTGGAGCTCACCAATTAAGCTAGATCAGCTTGCATTTCCATTTTCTATTAGTTTCTTTCAAATAGAGAAAATCATTTGAATAAACATGGTTGCAGAATCCACCTCAATTTTATATGTGTGTGCATGTGTATGTGTCTCCCAGCTTTTTAAATGGCTAATCTTAAAGAAGTTATATTTTAAACATTCAGTTTCAAATCTTTATAATGCATTTAAGTCAGTTTTCCTAAAAACATATTTTAACTCATATTTTGTCTGTCATGATGTACTTAAATTGTTTAGTTTCAAATGAAACTGGTATAGAAACTTATAGAAAAAGCAAACGTAAGACTGTGAGTCAACTTGCAAAAGAAGTCATCATATTATGTGAAATAAGCTAGATTCAGAAAGACAAATATTGAATCTTTTCTCTCATTTATGGATCCTAATTTACATATTGATGCATAAAAGCACACACACATGAATGTGATATGAAAATGTATCTATGTGCACAAATATATGACATGAAAGCATAAGGGAGTCTAATGGAAGGAAGAAGACTCAAAGAAGGGAAGAAGGAATTGGGAGTGAATATGGTCAAAGGACATGATATACTTGAAAGCAATTGTCTTTAGGAAACTTGTCATGGAGGGAATTTTGCAAGAAAAGATGTATTTTATATTGAAAGTAACCACTAGTGATCAGTATTCAAAATTCTGTGAGTATCTTTTACTATAAAATAAGCCTTTCACTATGACTGGAGAGGTGGCTCAGTGGTTAAAAGTACTTGGTGCTCTTCAGAGGACCCAGGGTCAGTTCCCAGCACCCACATGGTGGCTCACAACCATCTGTACCTCCAGTTCTAGGGAGTCTAATGCCCTCTTCTGCACAAGTGACAACCTTGCATATGCTGCACATATGTATATGCAGGCAAAACGTTCACACACTTAAAATAATGATAATTAAAAAGAAGTAAATAAAATAAATTTTAGAAACTCTGTGGCTACTCAGACAAGTCTCCTTAAAAGGATATCAAATAAGAGCTTTTCTATTGTAAGTATTTTTCTTTTTAGAAGGAAAGGGCTGTCAGCTTTCAAAACAAGTGACAATCCAGACAGTAGGTGGAATGAAAGTCTCACTTAGTATGACACTATTATTTTTTAAACATTTTCTTTACAATATTTCATCATTATAAAGATTAACCAAGTAGTCTGTCTTTGGACTCTGTAAAGCATCTGGGAATAAACTTTTATTTGTAAAACTTAAAGTTAACTGAGCCTTATTAACTTTGTGATTAGAATTCCCTCAAATTATGTTAAATATGTCATTATATACATAGGGGTAAAGATTGCTATATGGTAATGATGGTACTTTACATTAGTATGTAAAGGAAGGATGTGTTATTTAAGAATGTGTTGGGCAGGCGGTGGTGGTGCACGCCTTTAATCCCAGCACTTGGGAGGCAGAGCCAGGCGGATCTCTGTGAGTTCAAGGCCAGCCTGGTCTACAAAGCTAGTCCAGAACAGACTCCAAAGCTACAGAGAAACCCTGTTTCAAAAACAAAACAAAACAAATTTTACATCCTTAGTCATCAGGGAAATGCAAATCAAAACAACTCTGAGATACCATCTTACACCTGTCAGAATGGCTAAGATCAAAAACACTGAAGACAGCTTATGTTGGAGAGGATGTGGAGCAAGTGGAACACTCCTACACTGTTGGTGGGAATGCAAACTTGTACAACCACTCTGGAAATCAGTATGGTGGTTTCTCAGAAAATTGGGAATAAGTCTTCCTTAAGACCCAGTTTTACCTCTCTTAGGCATATACCCAAGGAATGCTCAATCTTACCACAAGGACACATGCTCAACTATGTTCATATCAGCATTATTCGTAATAGCAAGAAACTGGAAACAACCTAGATGCCCCTCAACTGAAGAATGGATAAAGAAAATATGGCACATATACACAATGGAATACTACTCAGCAATAAAAAACAATGATATCATGAAATTTGCAGGCAAATGGATGGAACTAGAAAATATCATCTTGAGTGAGGTAATCCAGACTCAGAAGGACAAACATAGTATGTACTCACACATAAGTGGATGCTAGATGTGAGGGAAGGGATGGCCAGACAGCAACCCACAACTCCAGAGAGGCTAGCTAACAGGAGAAGACCCTAGGAGGGACACATGGATGATCCTGTGAAGGAGAAGTGGATGAGATCTACATGAGTGTGTGGGTGGTGGCAGAGGGTGAGGAGTGGAGGATGAGAACATAGGGAAATGGGTGGGTCAAGCTGGAACAGGAACAGAGTGGGAGGGTAGGGAGGAAGATACCATGACAGAAGAGGACATCTTGGGAATAGGAAGAGGCAGGGTGCTGGGGAGGCTCTCAGGAATCCACAAGTTTGACCCCACCTTGGTCTTCTGGCAGTGGTCCAGAGGGTGCCTGGACCGGTCTACTCTCGTGACCAACCTAGGAAATAACCTAGCTGTCAACAAAGAGCCTTTATACAGTGACTGATGGAGGCAGATACAGAGATCCATGGCCAGGCACCAGGCTCAGCTCCAGGAACCCAATTGATAAGAGAGAGGAGAGATACTGCAGGCGAGGGACGTCAAGATCATGATGGGAGGACGTGCAGAGATGACTGGCCACACTAGTGGAAGTCCATGAACTGTGGACTGGTGGCTGTGGAGACCCCATGGGACTGGACTAGGCCCTCTGGATATGGAAGACAGTTGTTTGGCTCGAACTGTTTGGGGGGCTCCCAGGCAGGGGCATAGGATTTGTCCCTGGTCTATGGGCAGGCTTCTGGAACCCAGTGCCTGTGGTGTGACACCTTGCACAGCCTTGGTGCAGTGGGAAGGGTCTTGGACCTGCTTAGGCTCAGTGTGCTGGGCTCTGCTGACTCCCCATGGGAGACCTCGATTTGGGGGATGTGGGGAATGCGGGGTGGCTTGGGAAGAAGGGTTGGGGGGTGGGAGAAGGGAGGAGGGGGGGATCTGTGGATAGTATGTGGAGTGAGTAGAAAAACAAAAATATAAAAAAAAATGTGTTGGGATACTAAAGAACTTTACTATGTGTCAAGTATAAATAAATCCTAGATGGAATAAAGGCCTACTCAAAATGAAATGCTATTTAAAATGTAAGAGGAAAAAGGTAGATTTTTAACTATTTTGAAATAAGTTACATCTTAAGTAAACCACAATCTTGAAGCCATCAAAGGAAAATGATGCATTTGACTATAAAATGATTACAATAAGCCATATACAAAGGTTAATAAATAAATGAAAAAAAAATGGAGAAACTATTTGTAATGTATACAACAAAGGTTAACATCCTTAATGTTTTAAGAACTCATATAAAGAAATAATAAAGAAATGAGTACTCTTTAGAAAAGTAGAAAAAGTATACAGATAGGCAGTAGACAGTATAAGATGTATAATGGCCTAACCAAAGATACTAAGTTTTTATCTGAAGTTATTGGGGTTTTTTTACTCTTTGGAGGGGGGGGTGCCACCCAGCTCCCAAATAAATCACACACAGAGTCTTATTCTTAATTATGAATACCCACCTTAGCTTGTTTCTAGCCAGCTTTTCTTAACTTAAATTACCTGTCTGTCTGTTGCCTCTGGGCTTTTCCCATTCTCTTACTACTGTAAATTTTACTCTTGCTCTATGGCTTGCAGTATAGCTGAGTGGCTGGCCCCTGATGTCCTCCTCCTTCTCTGGCTACTTACTTCTTCCTTTTTTTTCTCCCAGATTTCTCCTTCTATATATTCTCTCTGCCTGCCAGCCCCACCTATCCTTTCTACTGCCTTGCTATTGGCCGTTCAGCTCTTTATTTGACCATCAGGTGTTTTAGACATGCACAGTAACACAGCTTCACAGAGTTAAACAAATGCAACATAAACAAAAGTAACACACCTTAAAATAATATTCTACAAGCGGTTGCATTAATGTCAATTTAAGAGACCATGTATATTTTGATAATGGGGGAATTTTTATTTTTTTAACAGTGCTGTGGATAAAGCCTCATGCACGTTAGACAAGTACTCCTATAATGAGTGTACACATCTGTAGATGCTCATTTTCTGTCTTTCAACTTCATAAAGACTTAAAGGAATCATAATTTTGCTGTTAGTTAAGAAGAGTGGGAAAACCAAAGTATGTTTGTGGTGGAAGTGTAAATTGCTGCTGTTTATTGCTAACTTTTTTTTTTTGGTTTTTCGAGACAGGGTTTCTCTGTGTAGCTTTGCGCCTTTCCTGGGACTCACTTGGTAGCCCAGGCTGGCCTCAAACTCACAGAGATCCGCCTGCCTCTGCCTCCCGAGTGCTGGGATTAAAGGCGTGCGCCACCACCGCCCAGCTTATTGCTAACTTTTTGAAGAACAATATGATAACATCTTACAAAAACCAAATTAGAATGATTCTTAATCCAGAAATTGCACTTTTAGGAATTTATTCTGAGAAAACACTGTAACTGTGAATGACCTAGATGTATGTATAAGGAATAGGATGCTAATTTCATCATTGTTTATACCTGCTTTCATGCTATATTATTTCTTTTTTTCCCTATGCTGTGGAATGAGTGTAGAGCCTCATCCATAAAAACCATAGGGTTTTATTTCCAGTCCTGAATTGCTTAAATTTTTCAAGTGATAGTATGCAATTAATAAAAACAATAAAACTTTTTAATTTGAAGAATAAAAAATTGCTTAAAAAATACACACATTTGTCAAAAGTGTAATTTTGTAAAGTTCCCTATTAAACCTTAATAGTTGTATACTGTAACCCTGAGGAAGGATGGGGAAAATTAAGAAGGAGCCAAAAGATATTCAAAGGGAAAATGCTATTAGTAGAAATTAACCCAGACTGACTAACGTGGAACTCGGGATCTTCTAGACAGGTGCCATCACTCCCAACTATCTTTCTATCAGAAACAAATGTCAGTCTCTTAAAAAATTAATTGATGTCTTTTATTTCTCAGTGAATGGAGAAAGATCCATAAAGTTATAACAGTCATCGCATCTTAGAAACCTCATTTTTCTCAGTTATCTGTTTATTTTCTCAAAATATTTCTACCTAAAATTTGTAGATGCAATTTTCACTTAAAGTCCTCTAGTAGAAACCACCTGGCCAGATCAGAAATGGCAGGACACAGAATGACAAATCTTGAGTGATGTCACTCATGTGGAATCTAGAGAGGTTAAAACAGAGAAGTAAATTGCAAAATACTGGTTGCTGGGGGCTGGCAATGGAAGGAAATGGGGAAGTGAGTTGTTCGGATATACTGAAAGTTATAGGAGACAAAAAAGTTCATGAAGTCTATAGCAGGGCAATTATAGTAAATGTATATATTGAATACCTGAAATTTGCAGAGGAAGTTGATCTTAAGTGTTTTCATCCCAGACATATGAAAGGTAACTACATGAGTTGATACCTATGTTTGTAAGCTTGGCTAGAGGAGTGAATAAAAAAAAAAAGTATATGTATACCAAAGCATTGTGTTGTTTACCTTAAGTAGAATTTTTATTTGTACTGCCTCTATAAAGTTGAAAAAATATTTTAAAATAATAAAATAGGGGCTGAGGTGTGGCTCCTTACAGTGCTATGTGCAAGGCCCAGAGTTCAATCCTAACACTATAAAAATTATTAAAATAGCTGGGCGGTGGTGGCACACGCCTTTCATCCCAGCACTCGGGAGGCAGAACCAGGCGGATCTCTGTGAGTTCGAGGCCAGCCTGGTCTACAGAGTGAGATCCAGGACAGGCACCAAAACTATACAGAGAAACCCTGTCTCGGGGGAAAAAAAAATTTAAATAGCCATAATTTAAATTGATGTTATATTATGAAAGAAATTATGTATTTATTAGCCCTTTATAGGGAGCTAGTCATTTTTCATATACAATTTTGAAAATACTGCTTTATTTTATGTAAACTAGACATTGATATTTTTATTGTTGATTGCAACCTAGGTGTTCATATAAAATACCTGATCTGAATTGAAAAGTTTTTAACTTTTAAAAATATGTTACTTGACTCTCTTTTTCTTTGTTAGATAACTGGGAAAAAGGCATATACTACAAGCCAGCAAATTTTTCAAGCCATTAAGTCATTGTGGACAAAAAGCAGCGAAAAAGAGTCACTCCCTGAACCAAAGGAAGAAACTAAGGTAGACTTTAAATAAACCAAAAATGTAGTCATTTAATTTTGGTTTGAGTAAGCATTGGCTCATATTGATAATACTACAGAGACGTCAAAGAGAAAATGGAAATAAATGAAAGACTCAAAATGACTTGGTATAGTATAATTTTATATTCTTTTAGTAAAATCATTTGCTTCTGAAGAAAATGTCTGTTTTTGCTAAACAGGTAGGAAAATCTGATGAAGTACATGCTAAAACGCCTAACCTAAAACATTCAGTGACTTTTCCAAAAGATCTTGTCTCTGAAACGGCGATGAAATCGGAATCAACTGCAGGTTTGTTTGGAATTTTTAATTTTGTTTTCATTTTTATTAAATAATTTTAGAACATTATAGTTGATACTTTGAACTTACATGTTTTCCTGAATGTTTTCTCCCTTATATGTGTGCTTTGAATTTTATTTTTGGTTATGAGGGACCTAGATACCTGAGATTTTTCTTTTTAAATCATCACGTAGCTATAATACAAGTCTCCACATGTGTGGGTCTAGAGTAGTACTGTCATTGTGATTGAGTGAAACATTTAATATCACTTTATAAATGTGAGCTATTTTATCAGGAGGAGGAAAGTGTACCTTTCAGAATTTTATCAACTGACAGGTATGAGTCACACCTACATAAAGCGGATCAGCTTCCATTTCTCATGCTATTTACCTGCCAGTCTCCTGTCAGTCTTGGTTTCCACTATCTGTGGTTTTATTAAATTCAGGTACCAGGAGAAATTGTAGCATGAAGTAGTACATGTAGCACTGTTACAACTTTGCTAATATTCATTATTGACAATTAATACTTTGTGGTACCAAAGATTGATAGTTATACTTTCTAAAGAAATCCTACCATGATCAAAAAGAATGTAGCCAAATGTTTAAAACCACTTCGACAGTCTATTCACATAATCCCGTCTGTCACAGATTTGCAGAGATTTGCCTTTCTATATAGTGTGAATGATTCAACCCATAAGCTGCCTCATTGCAAAGGAAATATACCAGGTTCAGAGGTGGAAAAATAAAAATAGTTATCTACCCTTCATAAAGCATGTACTATGATATAGAGTCCTTTAAATATTGTATTCAACCAGCAATACAAAGTAAAACAAAAACCCATCTCTGATGTATTGATAATTCTTCACATTTCATGATGGAAACAGGTTTTTTTTTCTCAAATTATATAACTTGTCAGTAGCAGATATGTGTCAGAGCCATATTTCTAGCTCATCTTCCTGATGCTACAGTCCAACCTCTTCCCATTGTATCTAGTCCTTCTAATTTAAAACCATAATTTAATCTCTAATTTCCTCTTCCTCCTGCTCCTCTCTCAATCTCCATCTGGTGATAGGGCATAGGTCATACCTGTAACCCAAGCAGTTGGGAAAATGAAACAGAAGACTTGGGAATTAGAAGCCAGTGTGGCCTCTGGCTTATCTAGTGAGTTCCTACACTAGTCTGGGCTACATTCCAAGACCCTGTTCAAAAGTGCAGGATGCTAATAACAATAGTATGTGACCAAGAAGAGTTGTCACCAAATAGCAAAACCTGATTTGAATGTTTTTCTGTCTTTCCTTTCTCATAAAGATGTTATACAATTTTTAGACGTTCTCTGAGTAACCTACAGTTGAACATATTTACAAAGGATATAATATATGCAGTCATTTTTCTAAATGTCTGTCAATTCCCAACTATCTTGGTTGCGGGCCATTTACCCACCAACCCCACAGTTCCCCAGAGTTTTCTTGAGTGCGGGCAGCAGGAAATACTAGATAGAAGGATTTAGATTGTGGAGATAAACAGATAGAAAATAAAGGATAGCCTTGAGAGGGCCTAGAACCTATTCCAAGGAGCCCTGACTGTCTCTGCCCCAGGGTATTTATAGAGATGCCAAGGGGTGGAGCAAAAGACCTCTCCCCAGCACAGCCAAGTGCAGACCATCTCAGACACCTGCACTCAGGCCCGTGGTCCTAATCATCCTCTCTATGCGGACCTGCTGGGTAAAGCCACGAGGAACCTGAAAACAGGCTCCCACAGGTCCCCCTTTCTTAATATATAAAAAATAACTCGTTATTAATGGCTTACAGCAATCTCCATAGCTGTTATACCTCCCAGTATGGGAGTAGAGGATGATAAAGATGGCATTTCTCAGCCGGGCGGTGGTGGCGCACGCCTTTAATCCCAGCACTCGGGAGGCAGAGGCAGGCGGATCTCTGTGAGTTCGAGGCCAGCCTGGGCTACCAAGTGAGTTCCAGGAAAGGCGCAAAGCTACACGGAGAAACCCTGTCTCGGAAAAAAAAACAAAAACAAAACAAAAAAAAACCCCAAAGATGGCATTTCTTTTTTGAATTAGGTTCAAGGTGACTACAGCAGTCTTTAGCTGCATCCAGCCCTTTCTAAACCAAAAACTCTTAATGCAATTGCAAACTTAAAGAATCCCGTATTTCATCATTATCAATAACAGGTTATCATAAATATTGCTATACATAGTCACAATTCTCCCAATGTTACAACTCAAAGCAAACTCTTAACCATTTGAATTAATATATATGGTACTATATATAATTACAATTTTCACAGTCTTATAACTTTAAGTCTTAATAGAACCATTTGAATTTTCTTGCTCACAAAACAGGAAAAACTTATGATGTATTCACATCAAACTTAAATATTTTCTTAACTCCACAAAACCAGGGTGCATTAATATCAACAGGTTAAACATAATTTCTGCAAACATACATTCAACCTTAATTCACTCATAACTCCTCCTTTTCTTTATAATTTTTTTTTTTTTGGTTTTTTGGTTTTTCGAGACAGGGTTTCTCTGTGTAGCTTTGCACCTTTCCTGGGACTCACTTGGTAGCCCAGGCTGGCCTCGAACTCACAGAGATCCACCTGGCTCTGCCTCCCGAGTGCTGGGATTAAAGGCGTGCGCCACCACCGCCCGGCAGTTTCTTTATAATTTTTTAAACAATCTCAAACCTAGTTAGAAAAACACAAACTTACACAATTCCTACAAACCCATATTGAAATGCAATATTCTCAATCTAACCATTAACACTTTGAAAACTTTTAACAAAACATCCAAAAGCAATTTCTTAATAAAACTCTTTACACTTTAAAAGTAGTCTCTTAGTATACCCCATTTGCATTTCTTACTAAAAACATTAATCTACTCAAATAATTTTTAAATTAAAGAGTAAGGAATATTAACTCTACCTTTTCTTTATAATTCTTTAAGCAAAATCTCAAGCCTAGTTAGAAAACCCAAACTTTTCCGTTTAAACAGTACCATTTGTAACACAAAACCAGTTCCATAAGTAATTCCATTTTTACATAAACAGTTCCATAAAACAGTTCCATTTTTAACACAAAACAAATCATGAATCAGTTAATAAAGCATATATGCATGCACAAAACTGCATCTTGAGTCTAGGTAGAAACAATAAATTTCTTCATTTAAACAGTTCCATTTTTAACACAAATAATTCCAGAAAACAGTTCCTAGGCCATCACTATAAGTAAATTCAAAATTGTCCCATTGCAATGAAATCATTATTGTTCATTTCATTTCTTAAGTCCCAAAATTCAAATAATAGATTCTGATACGAGCCTTCCAAATAGGAAGAAATCCATAACAAAAATCTTTGTAGTTTTATCTCATTTTTTTAAGTTCAAAAAGTTCAAAAAAGTAAATTCTGATATCAGACTTTCATTTCCAAATATGAAGAGACGTTTACAACCAAAATTTTGCAGTTAACAATTTTAGTTCAAACAAGTGTCTCTGCAACTTTCATTCTCAAGCCAGAGACCTTTTTAGTTATAGTAATATTTTAAACCGCACTATTTTTGATGTTAGCTCAGGTTTTTCTGTGTTGCGTTGATTTTCCACGGATCTCAGCTGCGGATACCTTGTGCCGGTTCTGGCGTCCGCCATTCTTAGCTTCTTAGTGGCTTCTGGAACTTTTGAAAACCGCTCAGACTGCCTACTTTGCAGTCTACTAGGACACTAATTTCTGTATCTTAGGTTTTTTTTTTTTTTTACCATGTACATTAAGCATAGATTCACACTCAACATTTACACTTTTTTACAAACTCATATAACATATCTTGCAAAGCATTTAGACTCATATTCAACATTTACACGTTTTTACAAACTCATATATTTCTTATTTACCTCTTACATTCATCTTTTACAACTAGCATCTTTACTTCTTACAATCTTATTACTACATGTCTTAAGACTACCTTAGATACTTCTTGCAAACTTATATATATCCTTAAAGGAACTCTATAGATCTATTTTACAAACTTATATAGGGCTACCATTAGCATATATCTAACTTAGCAAACACCTAAAGATTTAATTTTTTACTTCTTACTCTTAATTATTATTACTATCTCTATTAGAAAGATTCTCTTAACTAGACAGGAAGTACGCACATCATTTCTAAAGTTCAGAGCTTACAGACAGCTTTGATATTCTAAAAGTTCTTGATAGATTGAAACAAGAGTGTAATTCTTTAATGGCTCTCTTTTAACTCTGCAATTTAGTGACTTCTGTTGCTCTGCATTTCAGATGTTTTATAAGAACTCTATTAAGAGCTATCTAGTTTACAACAAACCCAAAAGAAAGAAAGAAAAACCTTGTAAGGAATATTCTGTTTCTCAATTGCTTAACTGGCAACTCAATTTCCCAACAGGGGAAGATAGTTGTCTAAATTGGAATGGGGTTCTAGACCTGCAGCTTTCAGCAGGTCTGAAAACATTGCTGAAACTTAGTTTCAATAGTCTCAAACTCCTCAGCAGTCTGGAAGCCTCTTTATTCTCCTACTATCCCCAGACTGCAAGATGGAACCTTGATATCAGGAAAATTGATTTAGTTGCTTTTTACACTCAGACTCTGATATAATTTTCCCCCTTCTTTTTTTAAAGCTGTATTTTCCATGAGTTCTTTAACAATGCTGATGTTTTGATAGATTTTTATTAACCCAATATTTTTACCAAAACTGCTACTATTCAAAGGAGTCAAGAACATAGATGTTCTTTCATGAAACATATCCTTCATTAGCTTACTGAGAAAGCATTTTCATCATTTCACTTCATTAGCTTTAACCCTTGTTATTGTTGTTAGCAGCTGTGATATTTAGCATTTATTTTTTATTAGGAACTTTCAGGTGAAGCAACTCTATTTCATAAGACAGCTAGATTTTCTGAAGTTTGTTTCTCATCTATAAAGCAGTCATTTCTTTTTGAATGTCTGTTTCCTTGTCTTGTTAGATTTGCAAAGGAATCATTCATTGCAGGTTGTTTGTTCAAAAGGCAAAGAACTTTTTTATTTTCCCTTAAGTTTCTTCATATCTAAGACAATGTTCAGTATATAAACTGCTTTCTCTTGTTTTAAGGATTTTAAAGTGGCTTGTTTGGTCTTATAGGTAGCTTTTTGTCTAATCTGAGTTCTCAAGAGGTAAGATTAGGCTTTCTAGCATTGCTTTGAGATGAAAAGTTTTTGGACAGTATCACAGTCTTTAGCTGAAAAACTACATTTCCCAGAATGCATTTTTCTTCATCAGCTCACTGTTAAGAGATAGCTTATGGACTCCATTTCCCTATAGTTCTTTTCCGGGTCCAAAAGTCACTTATGAAGTTTTTGCCTGGGAGGTTTCAACCAAGGTTTTTACTTTTGCAACGGGAGATTTGAACAAGCGTTTTAAATTTTCAATTACGGAGCATTGGGAGATTTCTGTTCTCTTCCCAGCTGGCTTCAACAGGTGTCTCTGCTTTATTGGACACTGGCCCCGGATTAGAACCGCACCTGCCTCCTTAGCATGCATTGAGGCTGGCATTAGTGATAGCAACTTTCCTCGGGGCTTGTGTTTGCCTTAGCCAGTCAGTGAAAAACAAAAGCATTTACAACAGAGCTTTTCCATAGCTCCTTCAGGGAGATTTTTTTCCTACTGATCTTATTCTCATTTTGCTTGTTCCTTTCCCCCCAGATGTAGAGCTTCAAGTTTCTGTTTGTGGCTCTGTACCTCTGCTAGCTGCCTTTGGAGGTAGCAGCTCCCCCCCCCCCCAAACTCTAACAGCTTTTCTCAGATCATGCATTTTCTGGGGAGGAATCTGTCCCTTCTGTTTCTTCAGAGTCTTTCTCCCTGACAGTTCCCAGTTTGGTCTCCGTTTATCCCCTCTGCCCCAGAAACAGTTTCCAACACTACAGTGGTGGCTTTCCCTGCTACTGAAGGTAGGGGCTTTTTGTCCGTTTCTGTTTTCAGGGTCCGTGAGGTTTGTGTTCAAAAATCAAGCTTCTGCTTTTTTTAACAAGGGAGGTTTTTGTTCCCCCTAAACATTTAGGACAGGTGTTTTGCCTCATCAGACCTTCACCTGACGCAGTCCCCCAGTGGGTTGCATTTGCTTGTCCGGGTGCTTAAGGCCACACTCCCTCATCTCACCAAAACAAAGCTTTCTTGGATAGAAAAGAAAGCTTTACTCCTGGATAGTTCTCCATTTTGCCCTGGCTGGGCTCTTTCCCCAGACAACTTCTGACTCGGCAGCACAACTGCTTCAGACACAGTTCAGCTTTGTTGCTTTCCCAGGAAGGTCTTTTCTCTGAGAGGAAAGCTTTTCTCAGATTTCTTTTTGCAGCTGTGGACCTATCAACCCATGACTTGTAGGAAAGCGGACAACTGTGCTGTTCCCGCTAGCTTTAGTTTTGTTCATTAGCTGTTTTCCCCTGGGTCCTGCACCTTCCTGCCTCAGCTCTGTGCTCCAGGAACCTAGTATCCCCCAAATGCACTCCAGCTCAGAGACACTGGTTAGTTGCTTCTCAGTTGATGCTTAAAAGCAAGGATACAATGCTTAACAGAGTTTGCATTGCTTCAGGGGATCTTTGCATAAGGTCAATTAGGAGCACCCTTTCATTCCAACAAATGCTCACTCAAACAAAACCCTTGATGCCTCAGTTCAGCTGTAACTGAAAAGCTTGGCTTTTTTGCTTTTCCCATGTAAACAGTTTCCTGCCCTATTGGGCTCTTTGTGGCTCTTTACCCACACTCTCCCAAGTGTTTCCAAGTGACCTGCTGCCTTTTACTAGCTTGAAGAGACAGAGCTAAGAAGAAAGGTTTTTAGGAACTGATCCCTGCCTCCTGCATTGCAGGGAGGATTTTAAAGCTTGAAAGAAAGAACTTAGAGGTTTTGCTGTCTTAAGAGGTTTATTTTCCCTTAGAGCTAATCACAGGTGATCCCCATACTAATGGGGTGATTCAAATTTTTGTCCTGAGAGAGAAAGTTAAAGGCTTTAGTTTAAGTTTTTTAAGAGCTTTTAGTTTGAGAAAGAAAGATTAAGGCTTTTTAGAGAGTTTTTTCCCCCACATTTTTCAAGAAAAGCGTTATAGTTTAAGAGAAAGATCCCCCCCCCCCCCCCCCCGAGAGAAAGGCCAACTTTTCCCAAAACTTCTGAACTTTAACCTTTTTGGCTTTTTACACCCGCATTTTTGCCTCAGGGAGAAAACACTTTCTCCTGCTGCTTGGACTTAGCACTTCAGCTGTCCCCAGGTCAAAAGCTTCCATAGGAAACTTTTTTCTTCCTGATAAGCTCAAAGAAGAGCTTTTTTACTAGACGTAAAACTCAAAGATTTTTCCCCCCAGTTTGCATTCATAGCCCCCAAAGTTAGAAAATTGAAGAGTCTTTCTGTCTAGTTGCCTTACTTAAATTTTTTCTACACTATCTTATACTTCTAAGTTTTTCCTACACTATATTGCTACACTCTAATTCCTTATTTTTCACAGATAGAAATTAAGAAAAGGATAGAAGAGATTTTTGCGCTGTAGCATCAGACATCCTTCCAGTCCATTTTTTCCTTTTCTCTCGAGAATAAAAACCCCTGCCCCATATATATTCCATAACATCAGGCATGCCCCTCTTTTTCTACTGGCAGGGCCTGACAATGCACTTTCACCAAAAACTCTGAAATAAAACTATTATTTTCCTTTGTCTTTAGTCCCTATTACTTTGTCTTTAGTCCCTGTTCATTTGTCTTTAGTCCTCCCCCACGCTTTTTTTTAGTCCCTGTTCGGGCGCCATTCTGCAGAGGTTTACCCACCAACCCCACAGTTCCCCACAGTTTTCTTGAGTGCGGGCAGCAGGAAATATTAGATAGAAGGATTTAGATTGTGGAGATAAACAGATAGAAAATAAAGGATAGCCTCAGAGGGCCTGGAACCTATTCCAAGGAGCCCTGACTGTCTCTGCCCTAAGGTATTTATAGAAACACCAAGGGGTGAAGCAAAAGACCTCTCCCCAGCACAGCCAAGTGCAGACCATCTCAGACACCTGCACTCAGGCCCGTGGTCCTAATCATCCTCTCTATGCGGACCTGCTGGGTAAAGCCATGAGGAACCTGAAAACAGGCTTCCACATTTGGTAAAGGTGAAACAAAATACAGCTTAAAGTAGGATTCAAATCATTCCTACCTATTATTTTTCCTTATCCACCTGTGATCTGGAACCTTTTCCTATCTTGGATGTTGTACATGAAGAGCATTCTAAAGAGACTTGCAGTGGGCAAGGGATACCAGTAATATTTGTGGTTATTATATATCTTAGTTCATGCTACTATAAATAGGAATATCGTAGTCTGCATTGCTTTCATTCAAGAGAATGGAAGTTCACGATCAGGGTGTCAGGATGGCCAGGTTCATATGAAGGAATTCTTCTGGCTCCTAGGCAATTGATGTCTTGTATCCTCACATGGCAGAGAAGTGAACCAAGCATATTGTCAGAACACTTTACAGGGCACAAATTCAACTCATAAGGACTTCATCAATTCATCTAATCCCGATTACCTCCCAGTGGCTTTGCCTCCTATTACCATCACGTTGGTGGTTAGGGCTTTAATGTAACAATATATATCTGAGGGTTAATTATCTCAACCTTTGAATTTAGCATTTCCCCATTTCACATGTAATCACGAAGTTCGATGACATGAGAAACAGTAGTGATTATGATCACAGGTTTTAGGATAAGACTTGAAGTTGAATACCAAATCCAGAATTTGAATAGTTCTATTACCTGGAGAAAGATACCATCATTTAGGTTCAGTTTCCACATCTGCAATTCAGTTTCCTCATTCACAAAAAAAGAGAATAATAGTTCTTACATGTTTGCTGTGAGGGTTAAACTGTCTGTCTGTCTGTCTGCTGTCTGTCTATCCATCCACCCATCCATCTATCCATCCTTCCATCTATCATCTATCAATCTATCTATCTATCTATCTATCTATCTATCTATCTATCTATCTATCTATGTATCATCTACCTATCTATCATCTATCTATACACCATCTATCTATCATCATCTATCTATCATCTATCTACCTATCTATCAATCCATCATCTATCATCATCTGTCTATCTGTTTGTCTGTCTGTCATCTATCTATCATCTATCATCTATCTATCCATCTGTATCATCTATCTATTGATATATCATCTATCTATCTATCTATCTATCTATCTACCTACCTACCTACCTACCTACCTACCTACCTACCTACCTTTCTCATGTAGACACACACACACCCTGACACAGAGTCTCAATATGTGTTTCAGACTAGCCTTGAAATGCTGGAAGTCCTCCTGCCTCACCCTCTTCAGTGCTGAGTGAAGCCTCTATCCAGATAGATTATAGGAAAAGTCCCACAGAAAATTCTGCGCATTCAACATTTTAAGAATTTCTGAAGATTAGAATTCTAAAGGTAGAAGGACCTTTCTAATTTAGGAAATTTGAGTGAACCAAGTCTTTGATCAGACTGTGGACTGTAGCTTGAGTTTTCCTGCCTGGCCCACAGTCAGGGCAAATCTCTGTCACCTGCCAGTCCCACAGCCACTCAGACCCGACCAAGTAAACACAGAGACTTATATTGGTTACAAACTGTATGGCCGTGGCAGGCTTCTTGCTAACTGTTCTTACAGCTTAAATTAATGCATTTCCATTTAT
Source organism: Peromyscus eremicus (assembly GCF_949786415.1). Classification (NCBI taxonomy): domain Eukaryota; kingdom Metazoa; phylum Chordata; class Mammalia; order Rodentia; family Cricetidae; genus Peromyscus; species Peromyscus eremicus. Next base: position 65,746,550 of record NC_081439.1, read on the forward strand.
CTATACCTTGCCACAGGGCTCGTGGCTTACCGGTATCTTCACATGCTGTTTGTCATCATGGTGGCGGCTGGCAGTGTCTCTCTGACTCAGCCTTCCACTTCCCAGCTTTATTCTCCTCCTTGTCCCACCTACACTTCCTGCCTAGCCAATGGCCAATCAGTGTTTTATTTATTGACTAATTAGCAACACATTTGCCATACAGAACATCCCACAGCAGTGGACAAGAATATAAATTAAGGGAAAAAGTAGATTTGTTAAAGGACTTAGGAAATTTACATGCACTGTTAAGAAAATCTGAAAGCAGACGACACATAAAATTGTCACATCCCTACTAATATCTCTGCTTAATACACTTAGAGGGATGGCCACTGGCAGGTTGCCCATGCCACAGTGGATAACCCCACAACTATGCCCATACAGGCAATAATTGGACTCAGTCGATTATTTAAGAAAGAAAGGAAGAAAGAGGGGAGTGTAGTGGGTAGCCTTAATACTTCCACCAATAGGGGACGGAGGGAAGAAGGGAGGGAAAGAGAGAGAGAAGAAGGAGAAAGAGAGAAAGTGGAAGAGAGAGGAGAGAGAATGAGAGAGAGGGAGGACTTGAAGTGGGAAGGGAGTTATATCAGGGAAGGGCCAGGAGAAGATGAAGGGAGGGAGTGGGAAATGGATATGATTAAGATACATCATATACATCTATGAAGGCTACTGATGATAGATAGGTTTCTTATGCTTCAGTAGATGGCCCCAAGCATGCACATATGGGCAGCACTAACAGGACTTAGTGGTTTATCAAAAATAAATAAATAAATAAATAAATAAATAAATAAATAAATAAATAAATAAATAAATAAATAAATAAAAGAGCTAGAGAGTTTGTTCAGCAGTTAAGAGCATTGACGACTCTTATAGAGTACCCAGGCTTAACTCCATCATCCACATGGCAGTTCATAACTGTAACCATTTACAGGGGATCCCATGCCCTCTTCTGGCTTTTGTGGATACCAGGTATGTGGTATGCCGATATATACTCAGTCAAACAACCATTTATAATAACAATGATAATAATAATAATAATGACATGAAGTTGGGGACATGTTTGGGAAGATATGGAGGTAGGAAATGGAAGGCAGATAATTCTCATATCATTATTCACATATATGAAATTCTCCCCACCTATAGATGGAAAGCAATAGCCAATCATTGGCTACTGAGAAAGGGAAAAATCTGTTTTCTCCGGGGACAAGTCCCAGACAAGTTATCAGACCCCTTGTGGTCAGCCTAAACATGTGTATGTATGAGCAATAATGGACTATGGTGTGTGTGTGTGTGTGTGTGTGTGTGTGTGTGTGTGTGTGTGTGTATTACTGAAGATTAATAACAGTAATTGTTTTCTTAGAGTCTTTTTAGATTTCTATATATATCTAAACCAGAATTTATGGCCACAATTATCACTCAAAGGAGATAGAAAAATTATGTATGTAACAAAAATTAAAGAAGAGATCATGAAATTGAGAGTGGCCTTTACACGGGAGGAGTTAGAGGGGGAGGGAGTGGAAATAATATAAACACAGTACTCAAAAACTAAAAATTGAAATAAACAAAATTCTCAAAAATAAAGAAAATTTCAAAACATTAAAAAAGCTTAAAACTTTTCACATTATTGAGCAGAGGCTGCCACCACGTGGCAGTGAAATGCATTTCAGAAAAGCTGACAAGCACAAAAGCACCAGCATTTCTTTACCCCTTTTTTAGACCATTTCCAAATGAAAAATATGTATGTACGTATTTATGATTATATTTAGATATTTTAAAATATTATCTAGCAACATAATTAATGCCTACTATAATTTTTGAGTAGTGCCAGTTGAAAATATATTAAGATAATCTGTAAGGTAATATAAAAACATCTGTGATTTCTTTTGGTAATAAAAATGTAAACATAATATTCTTGTGGTTTGTCACCTACATTTACTACTGAATAAAATGTACATTTTTCAGAGATTAGTAATGATATAGACAATTTTTCTTAATCTCACTTGATAGCTCACTAGTCTTATAGACCTCCCAAAAGGACCTCAGATTAAAAAAATCCATAATGTATGGAGAACAGTATTAAAGTCATGGGTGCTGTTTATGACCTCATTAAGACTTTTAAATATAGTTGATCATAATACCATATATAAGTGCCACTCTTTATAAAGTAGAAAATGTTTCTGGAAATATAGGCATAAGATAAATCATTGTGGTCACATTTATTTCTCCCCTTTGTTTTCATCATAAAACAGAAAATAAAATTCTTCTATGAGCAAAATATATGACTCACTAAAATTATAAAATCATTTAAAAATGATTCAGACATTGAAAATAATTAAAAATAAAAGCAATTGATAGATATATGTTCCAGAGACTAGAAAATTTAAACCTTCATTGTTAAATAAATGACTGTTTTTGATATCTTAAGACAAGATACCCTAACCCTTATCATTTTCTAAGTAAACTTCGTTTTCTAAACAAGAAATTTTTTTACTATTTTGTTGTTTCTTGCCTACTTACCATGCACAAGATAGTATATGCATCATGCTGCTCCCATCATCTCATCTAATGCTAAAAGTAAGTGTGTGATGTTGTTGCTCTACTAACCTCCATTTTCAGAAACGCTAGGACTCTGTTGGAGTCTGACAAGCCTGGATTCAGTCTGGCTCCCCCACTTAGCAGCTGAATGATAGTAGTCAAATTAATCTCTCTAAATTAAAATCTCCTTCTCTGTCAAATGTGAATAATTCAGGCATGCATTGCTTAATGACAGGGATAAATTCTGATGAATGTGCCATTAGAAGACTTCACCATTGTGGAAACACAGCTGTGTGTGTACACAAACTAGTTAGCATAGGTCAGGATGCAATGTGACTTATATCAACGTAAACCCCAAATGTATGATGCCTTGGGCTACATCTTGCCTGACACACAATTAGCTTGTCAAGCTAACTATTAAGTCACATTAATAAATCTAAGGATCAGTTTTCAACTCAAGCACATGAAATCCGTCAGTAACTATGAATACAGTTTAAGCTCCCTGACCTTTGAAACAACAACTTCATTTGGCCTGTAAGATATCACTTTCTCTTGGTTCTTCTTGTTAATATTTCTGTTATACTCTCTTAATCTTAACCTAAAAAGGTTACATTATCCCAAAGAATTCCCTTCTTGTACTTATCTGGGTGTAGATAATGCTACCTAGCTCCGTGGTTTTAAATGCTGTATAGTTGGAACTGCTATAAACCAGTTAAGTCCTCCTGTGAACTGTACTGACACATTTCTTTTCTAGCTGCCTACCCAATATTTCTACTCATATGTTGGATAAGTAATTCAGATTCAACACTTCGCAAATTTAACATTTCATTTGCTTTTCCTCAAAACTACTTATATCACATTTTTTTCTGGCTCAATAAATGTCAGCTCCATTTTTCTAGTTTCTCAAAGTAAAACAGTCAATCCCTTTAGGAATCCCATCCATTTTACCTTCAGAATTATTTAGAGTATAGTCCTTTTTGACAATTCTCACAACTGTCACAAATGAAACCATTCAGGGTGCAATGCAATGTCTTCTTATCTGCTATGCCTCCTTGTATCTTTGTTCCTCTATGGTCTCTTTTACTTAGGTAAACATGCTCTTATTAAACACCACTATGTCACTCATCTACTTAAAATAGCCCATCAACGTAAACTAAAAGGTGACTCTGAACTAGGCCGAGCTCCTCTTTTTTTACTCGCTGACACCCATTTGTCTGCTGTATTCCAGCCATATTGTATTGTGTCCTCACACTTCCTTGTCTTCAGCTCATCCTAGAAGTCACTTCTCACAGATGTCTACAGAACCCATGTCTGCATCTCCCTTGATTCTTTGCTCAAATGTCACCTTTCTAGAAACTCTTTCTAATCATATTATTTCAAATTGGAAATTACCCAAAAACTTCAGGTGTCCCTCCATGATTTTGTGTTCTGTGCAGCGCCTAACCATCATACGATGTACTGTATATTTTACTTACCTTGTTTATCTTACCCATGTTAGGCTCATATTGAAGAGATTTTATGTTTTCTTCACTGCTATATTCCCAGTACTAAATATAAATGTCTTCTTTTTTACTCTAATACTTTATCAGGTACAGCACAGTTTATACCTGACCCCAAGCTCATGGATCACGGGCAGTCTCATCCAGAAGATAAAGATATGTACAGCACTAGAAGCTGAAATCGACTGCAGTGGGAGCCTGCGTAGAGAACCACAAGATGTACCAAGTGACAGACAATGGTTAAAAATCATGTGATGAATGGGTAACTGACAGCATGACTAGAAATTGTCCCATGACATTTTAAAATAAACAGTTTGGCCAATGATGGAAGTGGTTAAAACTCAAAATAATGAATACAACACAAGTAATATTAAGAGATTGATGAGGCAACTGAAGTAGAAGTACTAGGAGTATATTTCATGACTTGTAAGAGAATTTATTAGAAAGCAAAATAAAGTGAAGATATAAATGTCAGTAAGACTAAAACCTGAAAATATGCATATGTAAATATACATATACATGTATATACATATGAATCTGCTTCAGTTTTCCCAATTATTGCCAGTTAACTTAGAATGGTGGATAGAAGGATGTGTTTTTTTTTTTTTTCCCAGAGCTGGAATAAAATATCCATATTTTATGACACATAAACTTGGGTTTATGTCTTTGTTTTATTTAGTTTAACTACTCTTAAATGCCTGAAAACATCTGTTTAAAAGGACCGGACCGTATACTACATTATCCTAATACTGCTTAGCAATTTTGCTACTGCTTCCTAGGTATTGTGCTTTTCTGTTTCATTCCTCTCAGGCCTCTTAAACCCATCAGAGTTATCTGTTTCCTATTTCATAGAGCAGAAATGTATAATTCTTAGATCTGACCATTCGCAACTGGCCATCTAACTTCCAGAGTTACTCTTTGTACTCATTCTTCGCACCCTTCCCTAAGACTAGTGCTTCTTCTCAGATTTCTGATTTTCCATTTTTACAGGACTATATTTCATCCTGTTTAACCTTCAGTCTTTGGTTTCTCTTTTCACTCAGTTCTGTCCCTCGACTGGTAAATAGATTTAGGTTTTTTTTTTTTTTTTTTTTTAAAGAAAATCCAAAAGCACAGTTAAAAAAAAAAAAAAGACAAAACATAACTCAGCCTCTTCTGTCAAACTGTCTTTTCTCTTGAGTTTCTTTCTATAATTTCCTGTACATCTTTTAAAAGCTATTAATGTACAAATGAAAGGGAGCACATTGATTATCAATAATGTTTTAATGAGCATTACAACCATGAGGTGTTAGTTATTTAGGAGACTGGCAAATATTGTTTGATTCTTAAGGATGCTTCAAAGCTCAGTCACTCCTAACACACTGCCTGAAGTGCCCTCCCTTTCTTACTGTATCGGCATCTGACATGTTGATGAGCTCAGACCTTGTTTTCTACTTTTCTGTCAATTAAGTTTCATAATAAGTAAACACAAAGGTGGAGAGATGGCCTGGCAAGTCAAAGTGTTTTCCCTGAAGCCTGATGACCTGAGTTAGAGCCCCCTCAAACTCACATGGTGCAATGAGCAATGAGAGAACTGAATCTTACAGGTTATCCTGTGACCTGCACACAAAGGCAGTGACATGCTCGTGTGCGCATGATAAATATTTTTTTCCTTTTGGTTTTTTGAGACAGGATTTTACTGTGTAACAGCCTTGGCTGTCCTAGAACTAGCTCTGTAGACTAGGCTGGCCTCAGACTCACAAACATTCGCCTGCCTCTGCCTCCCAAGTAGTGGTATTAAAGGTGTGTGCCTAACCACTGCCCAGCTAGATAAGTGTTTTTAAGTAAACATAGTCCTTTACTATTTTTTGTTTGTTTATTTGCTTTGTTTTTTGTTATTTTTGAGACAAGGTTTCTCTATATAACAGCTCTGGCTGTCCTGGAAATTGCTTTGTTGACCAGGCTGGCCTCGAACTCACAGAGATCCACCTGCCTCTGCCTCCCAAGTGCAGGGATTACAGGAGTGTATCACCACTACCCAGCCCCTCGTTATTAGGCTTCTACAACATCTCTAAAGAAAGCAGAATACAAATATAAAAATTATAAATGAAGGAAAATTGCTCAGTGAAAATTAGATTTTTTTAAGGCAAATAGTAAGGCATTCTGTATAATTTGAAGGGAATTTGTGTGAGCTCTCAAAGACTATAATTTGAAAAGGCCTTATATGCAAAACTGTCCTGCAAAATTGGATACATATCAAGGATTGTATATTAAGGACAAAACAGCCGGGCAGTGGTGGCACACGCCTTTAATCCCAGCACTTGGGAGGCAGAGGCAGGCGGATCTCTGTGAGTTTGAGACCAGCCTGGTCTACAGAGTGAGTTCCAGGAAAGGCGCCAAAGCTACACAGAGAAACCCTGTCTCAAAAAAAAAAAAAAAAAAAGACAAAACAGCAGAACTGAAAAATTGTCTTTTCAACAAATTTAAGTTTTAAGTTATAACTCCTATGAATTATATTGTTATATTGCAATAGCTAGTTCTTTCACAGCTTATCTAATAGCAAAATGAAAAGCATTTGCTTATAGTGAGTTTCTTAAACAATGTGTAGAGAGTATATGATAAATACAACGCCCTCAGAAACAGGGAGAGAGTTTTACAATAAATGTGTCTCATGAGAGCAGTCAGGCAAATTTAAGAAATGGTAAAGTCTGTTGAGAGAAGTTTGGCAGTATAATCACTGATCTTCAATTTTATGCTTTAGGGACGGATGACAGCACTGATAATACAAATATGGTTGAAGTTGATATTTTAATGATGGTATTGATGACAAATAGAATGTCACTGAGGAACTGATAATGACATTAAAGAGTGCATCCAAATCAAGAGAGTTGTGTGAAGCAATAATACATATGTTAAAAGAATTTTCCTTAACCATTGTCAGCATATCTAGTATAGTTACTGACAATGTCCCAGCAGTGGGAGATAAAAGATAGGAATTTATAAAGTTAATAAAAGATAATGAAATTGCTTCTTCAAATTCATATCTAATGAAGTGTCTTTGCATAGCACACCAACAAATTTTGTGTGCAGAACCATTGAAATGGGGCCAAGAGATGGTCTAGTGGGTCAAAGGCTTGTTGTGAAAGCATGGAGAACTGAGTCTGAAACTTTAGAAACCAAGGAATACCAAGTGCAGCAGTGTACCTCTGTAATCTCTGTGTTGCTACATTCTTACTACAAGAGGGGATGCTGTAATGCGAATCTTCAAAGGTCTTATAATAAAAAACCCAGAGCCAGATATTGGTGTGAAAATTGTAAGATCAGAGAAGCAGAACAACCAGCCACTAGATTACCTCTGCAAAATCCTCAGCCTCAAGAGAGAGTTCCTGTTTCATCATGCCTTATATACTTTTCTGTGTCCTGCCATATTATTTCCTGGGATTAAAGGCATGTGTCACCACTGCCCGGTTCTGTTTCTCTCATGTAGTCCAGTGTGGCCTCGAACTCACAGAGATCCAAATGGATCTCTGCCTCTCGAGTGATAGGATTAAAGGTGTGTGTCACCATTGCCTGACCTCTATGTCTAATGTAGTGACTGGCTCTGTCCTCTGATCCCCAGGTAAGCTTTATTGGGATACACAGTATATCACCACAGGATGTGGAGATATGAGGACCCCAGAAGTTTGTGGCATAGCTAGCCTGATGTATGCAATAGAGAAGAACAGGAAATGTCTCAAACAATTTTTGTTCACTACAAATTTACTTGTAGCATAGATGTGCCCACACTCACACATTAATGTATACACATACATGCACATTCATGAAAGTTTTTAAGTATTAAAAATGTATAGTATCATGTACAAGATCAAGCCAGTCAAAATTCCAGCATAGATAGGAGACCTGCGCCCCCCTACCACCCCTCTATGTTGAGGTCCTACCCCCATCCAAGGAGCTATGATCCACTGATTGCTGCTAATAGAGGGAGCATCACTTTCTCTTGGCGATATGACACTTGGTAGGTTGCTCATGCCCCATTGGATGGCCTACACCCATTTGCATATAAGCAGCATCAATTAGACTCTTATTAATAACAAAAATAATATGTGAAGTTAGGAGGGAGATTGAGTTAGGAGGGAGAGCATAAAGGAGAGTTGGAGGAAATAGTGGTGGATGAATGTAGTGAGAATACATTGTATAGATGTATGGAACAAGGACAACAACAATAGACATGGCAAACTGGGTAGGGAAAAGCCCGGGAAGCATCAACCCAACCCAAAGAACTACAGGCAAGGAAGGATGATGAGAACAGGAGAAATAATCTTCCTCAGGGAAGAGCACACCAGTAGGTTATCCAATAGCGAACGGTCAACCTAGAGAACACAAGTTACACTATACAGACTGAGCAGGCTGTCCTTATGTACTTAGGAGTATGTATGTATATGTGTATGTAAGAACAATTAATGAAAAAAGAGGCCATAAATTTGAAAAATAGCAAGAAGTAGTATATGGGGGAATTTTGAGGGAGTAAAGGGAAGGGGGACTGATATAATTACATTATAGTTTCAAAAAAATTAAAAGCAGAGAAAAGTAGAATCTTAAAAAATGTGTATTTTAATTGTTTAAAGCAATCTTGAAATTCTAATTTCATAGTCCCCCCTCCCCTTTCCTCCCTGAAAATCCCATATATCATTCCTTGTTCTCTTTCAATGTTATGGCTTCTTTTTTCATTAGTTGTTGTTATGCTTGTATGTGTATGTGTCTGTGTCTGTGTCTGTGTGTGTGTGTGTATGTGTGTGTGTTCCTAAATATATAAATACAACTTGCTCAGTCTGTACATCACTTTTTTAAATCCTAATTTCATAAGACCCAAAGGATTAAATTATCACCAGTTGACAGGAATTCCTTTAAAATGTTGATTTTGACATGGTGGTATTATTTACTTTCAGAAATAAGGTGGTTTGAGGCCAAATGTTTAAAAAAATGATTTGTGAAGCATTATCAGGTCGTTTATGGGATCACATAGAAAATTTGTGCCAGAACTGGATGATGAAAACTAGTTTACAGACTTACCAGTTTCAGGTATTTAACTTACTGAAGTGATATAAATATGTATTTTCAAGGTAAAAATCAACTTATCCGGACAATTTGTCAAATTATAACAGTGTTCCAAATGAAAGTGAAATTATATCATGTTGTCAT